>NW_021939396.1:37328655-37970242 GCF_001715985.3 Manacus vitellinus
CGGCCAGAGTGTGCATGTGGCACACAGGGAATTTCTCAGTCTGTTTTTGCATGCAAGGCCGTCTCCAGAACTATGAAGTACCATCAATGATGGCTAAAAACCAAACTGGGTTGTTCACTTGGAGGAGAAAGGCATATTGGTGCTCAGAGTGGTGACTCTTGGATGCTAGAATACTAATGTGGTTTTAAAAGTGTGAGATTTTGTTTTGTTTCTGACTCTTACATATTAAGGATTAAAAACTTTTTCTAAATATGGAAGTTGAGTTTCTCACTTTAATATTTTGGGCTGATATACTCTGAAACTTTGAGAAAAATGCTAGCTGTCTTGTCATAATTCTGTAGTCAGGTACCAAACCTGAAAATGTTGCGTGTCAGAAATTAAAACTAGAAACTTGAAGTAAAAACTGAAAGATCTCTGCTACCTGTAATGTGGTGGTTTGACCCTGGCCAGCAACTAAGTGCCTATCCAGTTGCTCACTCACTTCCCACCAGTGGGATGGGGGAGAGAATGAGAAGGGCAAAAGCCAAAAACTCATGGGTTGAGATGAAGACAGTTCAATAGGTAAGCAAAACTGCTTATGCAAATGCAAGGAATTAATTCACCACTTCCCATCAGCAGGAAGGTGTACAAATGCCATAACTCCAAATGTCCTCTCTTTCCTTCTTCTTTTCCCAGCTCTATATGCTGAGCATGACGCCATATGGTATGGGATGTCCCTGTGGTCAGATGGGGTCAGCCATCCTGCCTGTGTCCCCTCCAAACTCCTTGTGTACCTCCAGCCTGCTCACTGGTGGGGTGGAGTGAGAAGAAGAAAAGGCCTTGATACTGTGTAAGCCCTGCTCAACAATAGCCAAAGCACCACTGTGTTATCAATGCTGGTTTTTAGTCACAAATCTGTCACGGCTGGGAGTGGAAGGTTTAGATAAAACTTGTTTAAAAGTCCTGCTGTCTAGTCATGAGGTGCAGAAAGGACTCCCTTGCTTTCTAAACTCCTGCTCAGAGAGGAGTCTGGGTGCGGCTGAATCCAATCTTAGCCTTGGATTATGTCAAAAGCTTAAATTTAAGGAATTATTAGAGGTGTGATTGAACAACTTTTGTCTCGCAGGTTTTTAATGATTGGCAAAATAAGAATATTTATATAAAATTAATAATTTATTTATACAAATGATCAGACAAAAGATCTTAATCAGAACTATTTACTACACAATAGCTAAAAATCTATAATATATATAGTATAATATAGCATAAAGAAGCACTGTAACAAAGCAATTATTGAAGCAGTTATATTAAAGCTAGCAAAAAGAAATAATTATTAAGTAGAGATTTGATGTAACTCACCCATACCAATGCTCATGGGGAGATCTCTTTCTCTCAGCCTCGAGGAGTATCCTTGGAGGGTGTCCCCAGACAAAGGAGGAATCTCCACACACACAACACAAGAAGGGTTATGTCAGAAGAACCTGACTGTATGAGAGGGGACTGGACTTTTTTTAGTATAAAGTGATTGACTGCTATCACTTTACAGGCCAACTATCACCTTATCTGTCAAATCAGACTTCAAAAAGCAGGGTGTGTGTTTGGAGTCTAGTGAACCAGGATGGTTTTAGCATAATTAATACTAAGACCTGGCTCCAGAAGTTGATCTCGCATGATAGCTTGCATGATAGCTTGATTGGATTTTAGGCCTTATCAGGGTGGGGCTATCCTGCCCCAAAATCCAAAACACAGCATTTATGGAAAAGGAACTTCAACCTAGACAGCATGGAGAACTTTTGACTGTGACCTGAATGCTGAACTGCAATACTGTGAAGCTGCAGCTGGAATGGCCAGCTAACCATTCTCCATGGTTTCCAGTGCTGTGCAGTTCAAAGACATGGTGCTTTCTAATTATTCTCTCTAGACCCTATTGACACCAGCTTACAGTTCAGAAACACTGATAATGGTGGCAAATGGAGCTGGGATCTCATAGAACCATTTAAGCTACAGTTCTGCGGAGTTCATACCTTGTTCATAGTTAGCCAAACACTCAGTGAGAACATGGACAGACCAGTCTCTTCCAGCCCACAAAAAAAACCACAGAAAAAATCCACATGGTCGGTACCAGATCCATCTCAAGGGTTGATGCTACCTGCTCTACACTGTGACAATATTGTTCTTATGGAGAATGTAAACAGGAATAATTGTTTTTTTCCTGCAGAACTATATTTTGTGCTTGACGAAGAATGGCACTGCTGAGGAGATATATTTTATGTATATATATGTATACAACATTTTATATATAGTACATTTCATACAGCTCCCACATTCTGGAATTTATATGCTGATCAAGTATGCTTACAAAAGACTCTTTCCTTGATTTAGGAGAAAAAAGAAATCTGAAAAATATAGGATCTCCTCTTGGTTGTCTTCTGTATTTGAAGTGTTCGTATGAGGACTGTGTCAAGCATAAAACCGTAGTCACATGTTGTTTCATTCAACCTTCCTTGCATTGATTCACAGTGTGCAGCTGCTGTCTAAGTAAGTCAAAATGTCCTGTGGTGATGCACAGTGAATTAGTAGAGAGGATGTCTAAACTGTAATCACTTTAAAAGCCAAATAACTTCATTATGGAATCAGTTTTTTATAATTCGGTGTTCCATATTTTGACAGGCATATCTTCCCTAAACATTGGCATTATTCCTGTCTGTCTTTCTCTGTGATTGCATCCTCTGGTTAAGGCTGCCAACAACATTTCAAGAGATCACCTGAATATAGATTAGCACATAATTTTTTTTCTCAGTAAAATTTATATAGTCACAGATATATGGAAATTTAAATCTGTTTAACCCAAGCAACCATTTTAATCTGCAAAGAATTACTATTGTGACCAATGTTTTCTCACACAGCTATGGATTTAAAACATTTAATTACTATCTGGCAGCTCTAGTTCCTTAATTAAATTTGGGCCTGTATATTTCTTTATGTCTGAAATGCTCTTCAATTATCCTAGATATTTTCGTCCTAGAGATTAAAACTAGCAGCATTTACAATCTCCTATTTGGGAGTGAGCCAGGTTTTTTTTTCTAAAATTTCACTGCAGTCATTGCTGACCAGAAGCAAATATATAATTAAATCACAAATAAAAATAACAAAACACAGTTACTAAATCTCAACCCACTCACCACCTCACATTTTGGATATAACTTTAGAGAGAAAAAGGAAATAAGAAAGAAGAAAGAAAAAAAAAAGATAAAATTAATAGTAACTTTTAGAAAGACATTTAAAATAAAAGCATTGTAGAGGCTTTAAAAAGAGTTATCAAGATAGGGATGGACATCAAAACTCATATTTTTAGGTTTATAAACATTAAGGAACAACGAGTATAAAGAACTGAGGCTGAGACAGAGCTGAAATTTGATGTGATTAAATGTTCATTGAACTGAGATGGAAGTAAGACAGGCAATATAATCCCAGGTCTTTGAACTTCAAGGACTAGTGATGCCACATTAAATTTACTATGCAAACAAAACTAGCACAAAATATTTAACTTACAAACCAATTACATATTGGCCTGATGGGATTATCCAAAACCCCAGGAATATATGGGAGACCTTTTTATCTTCTAGGGAGCACATCAATTTGGAAGGTAATTTTCAGTAACATAAAAACAAGAATGCAAGTATCTTCAAATAGTAAACAAAAAGTACATATTTAAAGTGACAAAAGTCCTGTGGTTTATTTAAATATATCTATATCTAGAAAGGTAGGAAGACCAGAGGGTATAATTAGTTTACTTGGTTAACATTCCATAGCTAAACATGGTTTAACTGGCAGCACGTAGTCTGCATGCAATCTGTGGGATCTTCTGTTCTGTCTGCTGTTTTTTCTTGAAGGAAATAGGGAATAACTGTTTGGATTAGGTTTATCTGTCAAGCACCTATCTCTGCTCTTCCAGGAAAGCCTCTTGCCTTTAGTACTCTGTGAATACAGGGTATTCAAAAAGGTCTGTCAACAATGTCAGAAAGGTCTGTCAAAAATGTTCCTGTATCAAAAGTGTTCAAGGGAAGATGTCATCTGGCAGACCAGGACAACTGTTGATAGTTCAATGTGGTTTTTGTGGGAGTTCCCAGAATTTGAACTTGGCTGCTGTATTTAATGTATTTTTTACTACAAAAGATTAAGTCTTACACAGAAAATATAATTTTCTTTCAATTTAGCTTTGGCAGCTATGACCTGCCAAAACAGTGAGAGATTCTGTCTGTCCTGGGGCTGTCCAGGATTGGATTTCCAACACCTCTGGACTTGGAGAGCTAGCAGTGGGAGGGGAAGTTTGAGGTGGAAGTTCACTTTGTCATTACACTGAGAAGGCACAATATCATGGCAGAAACTCTTGAGAAGCATTTGATCTGGTAAGTGCGGCAGCTGGAAGAGTTCAAGAGAGCTTTGGGAGCGAGGTTTTTTCTGAAATCTCAGGATATCAGTAGCTCTTGTGAACATTCCATCTCCACTCTTGAGAAATTTTTGCTAGCAATGCTATGACAATTTACTGTGCCTCTCCATCCTTTAGATTTTGAATTTCTAATTTAGAATTGAATTGGCTTCATATAGCATTTCTGTGATAAATTTCCAGGTTGTTTGGTTTGGTTTTGTCTTATTTTTTATTTCCCTAATTACTGAAACAAACCCGCACTAAAGTGTGGAGAATGAAGATATGTAAGATAAAAACTTTTAAAGGCACAGTGAAGTATCTTGATTAGAAAACTTGGATCTTTCTTACTCGAGCACCAAATGAATGAGTGCTGACATAGCATTTGAATTTAAATTAATTTGCTTGTTTCTTGCCAAAAATGCATAGTCCTTTAAGACTGGTTTTGTGAGTAGTGAGCAGCAGGTAATGTCCTGGTTCTATTGCTTCCCCAGGAGCTGCAGTCCCATAGAACTGGTGGTGGAAAGGGAGGAGTGCAGTAAGGAGATGGACACTTGTGCTTTGTGATTGTGAACTGTGTTAAAGGGAAATTTCCCATAGAAAATAATGTAGGAACAAGAAAAGGTTTGGGGAGAACACAATGGATTGTCATGGCCTATGGTCACAATATACCAGCAGTTTTGCAACTGATAACATTGTTTGATAAATTAAAGGAAGTTTCTTAGGGGCTGAGAGATTCATATTTGTATTAAAAATAAAATCACCACCAAAGCAAACAGAACATAGTCCAGTAAAAATCTATTGCTATTTCTAATTTCTAAAGCTCTACAGTTCTCAAACTCAGTATGTTAAAATATTTTATTAGTCCTTTTGTTGTTGAGGTCTGATGTTCTGCCATTTCATCATCACTTCAACCTAGAATTTCTTCAGTCTAGCTCTGAAATTTGTACTGGATTTTATTACAGACTTTATATTACAATAACTGCAAGAGAGCAATAGTGTCTTCATTTCCCCGCACCTGTTTGGTTGTCTCCAAATATTTCATCACAGGCAACATTTTGGTTTTTGCTGGTTACTTAGAGTGTTGAAAAGATTTCATAATGTATCATTCATCTATGGGATCTACAAATGACAGGTATTTGGCTTTTATTTGACAAGAACTGCACAGAGGCAGAGTTTTCTACCGGAACATGAACAGTAGAATAAAATGAAGGAGGAAGAGGGGAGAGAGACAAGGGCGGGATGGGGGTGTGTGTGGGTGAACCAAAACAACAAAACAAAACCAAAACTACAGCTTCAGCTGTAGCATACAAGAGTAGAACTGAACTGCCCCCAGTTACAGTGGACAAATGAGGCCGATCACTTCAATACCTTTGAAAGGAAAATTCAAGTAATTTGGATCCCTGACAATCTTAATTTTGCAGTTCACACTATGTAACCAAAGGGTTCAAGAACACACAGGAAAGAACACAGGGCTTTAAGGCTATCAGACAAATCCATCACATACAATACATGCAAAATAAAGGTAAAGCAGATGTTTTCTCATATTTTTAAGGATATTTTGAAATCAAGTCTTTCTATGTTTTCTGCAGATACACTGAAAATCAGGATATTTAAATTAATCCTGCCAGTGCTTCTGTATGTTTATTTCCCTTTGATGCTCCACTAACCATCCCCTTGCCTCCCTCAGGGGCACTAATGGATGCAGAGACATAGTACTGACAAAGATGAAGATTTCAAAGGTTTGGCAATTGGTCTGTAGTGAAGCAGATACTGCAAATCAGATTTATGAGACTGTAGTAAGAAAGCATCTTGATGAGGAAAAGCAGTGAGGACATATTTACATCAATGTGAGAGCAAGTCTACAGGCAGTGTGTCTGCAACACACCTTCCACTGCTTCTGCTATGGGGGCAGCTGGAATAATAAAAATATTAGACAAACAGTTCAACAGAACTAAGGAAGCCAAATTCCCACAAATCTATATCCTGCATTCCCTATTTCCATTTCTCCCTTTATAGCCCTCTCCAGTTCCAAGCCAAAATATCAGCTTCTTGCCTTCTCCTGTCCTCCCTAAGGCCATTTCAGAACGCACAGCCCCTTCTGTAAGTACCATTGGCATTTTTGTGTTCCCAGCACCCTTGCACTGCAATGGCCTATCTCCCCCATGATACCTCTTAGTTACCTCTTTTGACCCATCACTTGGACCAGGGACAGCATCTGCTGTGGCTTCTTCATAGCTGCATGTCCTGCTGTCTGCCTCCCAGAAGAACATACAGACTTCATTACCACTACATTTCCCTTTTCCGATGCATGAATAAGTTATCTCCGCCTCTCTTGGGCATCTATTCGGTAAATTTTGCTATCTAGCTAAAAGAAAGTACAAATCAACTTTAAATTAGTAAAAAACCGTTGGTATGTTTGATTAGCTGGATCAAGAACATGATTTGGATGTGACTGTGTTAGATGAGGTGAATCCTCCCTTAGAAACGTCACAACTGATGAAATATAGTGTGTGTACAAATCTTTCCAGAATCATTCACTGTGCTGATGAATCTAATTTTGTTTCAGTTACAAAAACATGATGAACTAGATAGCATGTAAGAAATTATGCAAACCAGAAGTCATCTCCCCAGATCCTGTCTATTGGTTTCAGAGCAAGGTTTACCTAGCTCAGGATTCAAGAGATTTGGGTAGACCTCTTATTCTGTTGTCCCTAAACTAAATAATATCAATATGAATTGTTTAGTGTGATACCAAAAGAGTTTAGGAAACAAAACACTTTCTTACTAAAGCCTCCTCAAGTATTTTTAGAGCTTAAATAAAATGTAAAGGGAAAACTTTCTGCCTGCATTACAAAGCAAAAAGCGTGAGGTACCAGCAGGTGGTGCTGACACAACAAATAAGCAGGATCCGCAGGCTCAGCTTTAAGGCCAACACTTCAAAAGTCTTCATCCCAGCTGATACCATTACCACATCACTTTCTAATTTTAAATATTGTCATCTTATTACTGTGAAGGCTGGGAGCTATAGCTGTGTACCAATGCCACACAGGTCTAAGTTCTACATACACAGAGAACAAAAAGACAATATACAGCATGCTGTTCCTATTTGCTTCAGGCAAATAGGTTAAAAACATGTTACATAGTAGTCATGGATGTTCTCACGAGTTTTGAAAAAACACTGCCAATGAACTAAAGGTCAAGTTGAGATGGTTTCTTTACCTTCAATATAGTTCTCACCTGCATGAATAACTTTGTATTACTGCAAACATAAAGAGACATGCCTGAAAAGTTGCATTGTGCAGCGGGCACTTGAAAAATAATTTGTAGAGAAATAGTCTCTGCATGAAACAGTGTCCCTACCACTTCAACTTGTTTTCTGAAATTGATTCCTTTACCCTGTGAATTATTCAAAGAAAAACATATTTCTCACAAAGTCCCCTTAATATAAATATCTCATGGTTATGCAGTTGTGGAAAGCTACAGTTTTCCTTGAGTCTTTTTTCTTCCTGTTTGTCAGAGCAGAGCTTTATCATAAGTTAAGGTGAAATTTTAGGAAACATCAGTTGTAGTACAGGCAACACATTGTAAGGAACTTAATCCCAGGAAATACTAATTTTTTCTTTAATTTGCTAGTGGTAATTGCAATGCATAGGTTTGTTAAATTTCTGTCTCTTATAAGTAGAATTACACACAGTTCTCACTTGTTCTTTCACAGTATTATAAAATTTGATTAAGTCCCCAGTTCTTTTGGAAACAACTCCAATTCTGTCTTGTTTTATTCCTTTTGGTCCTTGTTTCTTTTATCCTTTGTTACTTCTTCCTTGTTGGAGCACAGTTTGACATGTTCTCCCCCCCCTTCTTATTTTTTTTGAGGATGAAATTAAGAGTGCTGGGGAATATGGGCAATACTTCTTCCCCATTCTCTTAAGCTTCTGACCTTTAACTCAGCACAAGCTCTAGAAAGTCATCTACGAGCATCCTGCCTGTGCAACCTTTCCTTTCATTTTTACATTTTTCATTTCTCATCTTTGACAGTTCTTTAATCTTCCCTTATTGCTGAAACAGTAAATGGAAGCAATTAAAGGACGTGAATAACAAGAGACAGCTGTTGACTGCTACTCTCCTGCCAATGCAGTATCTTCTAGGCTCTTACAGACAAATTATAGAAATCTGAACCTACAAATCACCTTCCCATTAATCTGCATTAGTGGGGGCAGCCCATGGTGGAGCCCTAGAACCTGGCACACCTTGCAAGCTGAGAGATGATGAACACCACCTGTGCTATTTCTGTATATGTGAACTTTGGAAAAAGACATCACCTGAAAAATGTCTATAAAGAAAGAATGCTGGAAAAAGAGACATCTCCAGTGAGTCTTTGAAGTGCTCTGTACAAAGCAAAAGCACAGGAGTTCAGGGAAGGTCACTTGGTGTGGCACAAGTTAGTAGATTGATGCTTGCAGGTTTCTGCATAGTGGAGTAACTGGGAGTCAACTGCAACTTAATATTAGAAGCAAAATGTTTTTCTTCCATTAATTTCCTTTTTTAATATCAGTTTCGGCCCTCGCTAAATCAGGATAAAAAATTAAAATCTTGAAATATATTCATGAGCAAAATTACACAGGTAACTTTATTTATTCTTTGTTGTTTAGTTTTGATAGTTTGAAGTAGCTTGAATTTCCAAATAAATAACTTACTAGAGCTGGAATATCCCAATTAATA
Source organism: Manacus vitellinus (assembly GCF_001715985.3). Taxonomy (NCBI): domain Eukaryota; kingdom Metazoa; phylum Chordata; class Aves; order Passeriformes; family Pipridae; genus Manacus; species Manacus vitellinus. The sequence continues at coordinate 37,337,783 of NW_021939396.1, forward strand.
ATTATGCTAATAGATATTTTGACAGGTTCAAAATGTGCAGTTTTTCCCTGAAAATATTTTTAGGGACAAATATTTGTTGAAACCAAAGCTCTTTCCTCACTAACATCAGCTCTGACAATATAGCACTTTGCAGTCAAAAAGTCACTTGAGTGAGAAATTTCTGCTCACCTGTATTTAAGAGAGGAGGGTTAGGCAGTTTTGCAGTCCTGCCTCTATGTTCTTCCCCACAGATGACTGTGAAAATACTCTTGAGGTTCTCCAAGTTCTTCACCTAGTAATCTAGTCAGTCATCTCTGAGCAAAGGCACTCTTTTGTTATCTGCCTTGTTGTGGCACTGTATTTCAGACTGACGTGAAATTATGTACCTGTCAAATATGTTAACAAACTTTGGTCCAGCTATTGCAAAAGTATAGTAAAAACGGTCCCAGATTGGACAGTCTGTGTGTCCCCTGATGCTGTCCCCCTGATGCTGGACATCCTCCCATCCACCTCTAATCAGGGAAGAGCTACTGGTTGCTACAGCGCTGACAAGCAACATTAGGAGGCCTTACATAATTAAAAGAATTTCTGAAGAGTTAATTCATGCTTCTGTTGTGATTTGCCATTTAGGAGCTACGAGCTGTTAATGGGTCACTGCCTTCAAAAGACAGGTTGCTAGGTGTTTCCCCTAGGGTGTTTATGTAAACCTCAATTCCTCTCTTTGACCTGTTTTGTATTTAAGTGAAAAGCACTTAAAAAAAAAAAGGGTCTTCAACACTCATTTTCCATTTTACTGTGTAATTCTACATGATGAGACACTAGTAAAGGCAAACTTTCCCAAGATGGATATTCCAAGGCCGTACAATTATGATGGAGCCAAATTTCCTGGAGAGACTCTTCCTCATGCAATATTTTACAGAGTCCAAATCTCATGCATGACTGCATAAGTAGTCAGTGGCTATAGGGCATTTTGGACCTTGTTTGAAATTATTTGGTATTACATAGTATCAACTTCTTATTCTACTGGATGTGTATCAATCTGCTGTCAAGTTTGGTCAGCTTGTAAGTTTGGCCACTATTAGAAACTGCTGATTTGTTAAGGGTTGCTTTTATGTATCTCTACCCTCATGACTGTGAAACCATGTTCAGTATTGCTGGTTTAAACAATTAGCTGGTATTGGCCCAGGAATCAAAGATATTAGCAAGGCATAGCACCTTCGGATACACTGACGTTAGTCTAGCAGAGCCAGAACAAATGCTGTGGGTGAGTGCTATCAGCCTACCTCTTACAGGAGAGAAACAATAACAAGATAGAGATCTTTGATCAACAGAGAGATTTCTTTTGCAGTGACACCTCTGGCACAGCACATCTGTGAAGCAATTAGATGCTACATTTGTATTAGGAAGGAAATGAAATGATTTTTATTGTGAAAGAAAAGGGGGGAAATGGTGACTTGCTCAACAGAATATTGTTGCATTAAGTAATAAAAAATGAGCATATTTGGGGCCATTGAGGGACCTTTCTGTATTTCTCTTATTAGTAATGACATTAAGCTCAATTTGCTTGTCTAAATATACCCTGAATTTTCAAAACCCTTCCACTTCAGAATGTGACTGGAATATTGGATTGCACAGTTGAACGTCTGGATCATTTCAGTCATCAGAAGCTGCTTTCAGTGCTAGCCAAGGAGGCCAATATGGGGAATTTGTACTGGAGTCTGGAGGCTTGACTGTGTGGAAAGTGTATGCTGGTTTAAGGTGAAGTGTGGATTACAGGATTCAGGATTGTGATCTGTGACTTCAAGAACTGCTACTTGTCAACCGCATGGAGATAACTATTTCTGTGTGTTCTTACCGAGTGACAAAAATAAAGAAATGTGACTTAAATCACCCATCTTTAAGTGGATACTGTAACCTTACAAAAAGTTCAAGTAAGAAAGTTCAGTGTTTTGATTTAGGTTACAATACCTTTGAAAGGGTTAAAAATACGGGTGTTGAAAAAGACATAATATAACAGGAGTGGTTCAGTCATCAGAATAATTATGCTGGTAGCACAGTCCAAAACTTTTTCACATGTAGACGAACTTGAGAGCCTTCAGGCTGTAATGTGATCTGTACAGGTTAACTGTTCTGACATAGCTAATTATTATACCTTTTGTTACAACTGAAAGTGAAGTTGCTAGAAATCAACAACTGAAGACTATAGAAAGCAAAATTCAAAGTCTGAATTCTGTGAATGTTGGAAAGTTGAGATTTGCAAGGAAAACTTTCTTTGTATTTTAATTTACTAAAGTTATCAGTTACTCCCATATGTAACGTACTTCCACCACATCTCTGAGCAAAGTCAGCATGTCTATACTCCCTGCAATAGAACTTTATGACAGAGAAGCTGATTTTTTCCAAGTTACTGAAGTGGCTACAGACACAGAAAAATGTCTAATGGGATTTAGTGTCTAAATACTTTTAAAAATTTGGTCATAAGTGATTTGCTTAGGATTACAGTGCAAACCTGTGATGGAGACTTGAACTGAGGTTTTAGGAAAGGTCTGCCTGAAAAAGTTTAGTTCCAGAAGCATACACTTATATTTGCGTCTTTTTGCAATGAATTTATTCCCATCAACTTCTGACATAGTACAGGTTCTCTTTTGTTTAGCTTTGCTAAAATTGAAGATGAAACAGCTTCCTTCCTGTTATAACAAACTACCTCTTAGCATCGTGAAAACTCACTTCTAATGTAGAATTTCTAACTTTGTTCTTTTTCTGAATATACATTTAACTCATTTGTTCTTTGACTTTGAGAGACTGTGGCATGAGGTCAATACCAAGAAGTGGTTGGAATTTTAAATATAGACTAGAGACAGAGATCCTGTTGACATTTGAAAAGTCTGAGCTCTTCTATTAACCGTATGCAACATAGGTCAGTTAAAAATTAAGGCAGAATGGAAGTAAATTATTTCCTTCTTCATGGTTTAAGAAAAGGAAAATGAATCTGAAATTGAAAGGTTTTTTAACAAACCAGTCTCATAGGGCTGAATAAATTAAACTGTCAGACTTTAGTCATTACACATCTTCCTGTGTGAAGCATGGAAATTGGAAGCACAGACTGTGCATATTATGTTAATACTATTTACTCTACTTGGTATCCATGACGTATCCTGGTGAGTCTAAGCTACAACAGAATTATGCCTTACAGAAAAGAAAGAGAAATAAGGTTAATGAAACGGCATCTTGGCACTATAGCTAAGTAAAACACATCTCTGACTAGAGTGCTGAACAGTATTGGGGGTATTCATGAGCCATTCTGCAGATGCTATGGCTCACATTAGCATGTATAACACCAAATCATCCTGTCAAAGAACCCTTTCTCTGTTCCATGGCGTAACAAGGCATTGATTGTGATTGTTGGATTATAGAGTCTGTCTACTAAGATTCATGCAAGATGCTAAAATGACACAAAGGGCCATATTCTTCACTAGAATCCAGAAGTGCAACTTTAATAAAATATGTTGTCCCCAAAATATAAGGAAAGACTACATTTAGAACCAACTTTCTGTTTCATTATGCTTTAGTATTCTGTAGTGTGTTACGTGGTACTTCAATTTCACAGTAAACAGACTATTCAGTTCCACCGAAGAGATATTTATCTTAAAATCATTTACAGAAAAACTATTGATTTCCCCCAGGGTAGAGTCTTATTTTGTCATATTGAGTGACATCCTGAAGCCTATGAGATTATTTGAAAGTAAACAATTTCTATTCAGGCAAAGATGAGGCAAAGTTAATGAGTATTTTTGTCTGCTGTACATTGCATTGACTTCAACAGAACAAACACCAAACCGCTATTGGATATTGAATCATTCTTTTATGATATATAATATAGACTTGCTATAACACAGAGCTGATATTTCAGGAGTCAATGACTGTCTCTAGGACTACAGTTAGACTCCCATCCTCCATTATGCTGACGACTACTAGTTTTACTTTGGAAAACCTCAACATCTATTATAGTCACTAGAAGGCTGAGCATTAGTTAGCTAATACAACATATGTGCAAGCTGTGGTATGGATATGCAGGTGACACTCATGCTCTGGTCTCAGCACTTAGTGTTTTGTGCAGTTATGTAGTGATTCTGCAGCTGGAAAAAGAATGATCTTACTACATTTGCTCCGGAGTCAACTCCAAGGGTCACAGCATTGCAAAGACGGGTGAGGCCACGGCACTGGGAGCCACCAGTTCTGCATTGTGGCTATCACAGTCCAGTTGTAACTTTACGGGAAAATGGCATGCTGGAAAGGCTTGTATGCCTATTAGCACTAACCAGTATTCCATGCATGCCTCACTGTGTAGTGAGTGACTAGAGCACCATTGCTTAGCCCTGCCACCAGAACAAAGCATACTTCTAAACAGATGAGAGAGGTTGCTCCCTCCAGCCAACCACAAGCACTTGTTCCCATCTTCCCAGACCAGTGCTGAGGGCTCTTAGACCAAAGCTGTGGTAGAGATACTCTGTAGCATGACTGGAAAGGGACAGCAATGCCTTTTTCTGGCCACGAGAAGAATTTTCTAGCTCTTCAAATAGCAGCACTTTAATAAATAAAGTTTGTTTTCTGAATCTGAACAAACCTTTAGAAAGAAATTGTTTACTGTGAGGGTGGTGAGACACTGGAACAGGTTGCCCATGGAGGTTGTGGATGTCCCATCTCTGGCAGTGTTCAATGCCAGGCTGGATAAGCAACCTGGTCTAGTGAGTGGTGTCCCTGGCCATGACAGCAGTGGATTGGGACTAGATGGTTTTTAGGGTTCCTTCCAACCCTTAACATTCTATGATTCTGTGATTCTATAGAAGTGTTCTGGCATGAATAAAATGGTGAAAAAAATGTCCCTTCAGAAAGATTGAAGTGTTTCATTGTATTTTTTTTTGTTTTCAAAGTAAGTCACAGCAACCATTTCCCCCTACTTGGGTCCCCAAAAGCATGGGCAGTCAAGACTGTTACATATTAAATAGGTGTGTCCTTAGCTGGTGCTGCTGACTGTGAGAGTTCCAGACAGGTCCCTGGACTGGCCTAGAGATGTGCAAAAATAGGTAAAAGGTAAGAAAGATTAAAAAAAAAAAAAGTAAAATATATATATTTATTGATACTAAGTGGGGTGAATAGATGGGGAGAGGTGGAGAGACATTCTTGTGCCTTCAAAAAGGCCAATATGTCCCTAAGAGAGGCTCAAAACTCAAGAATTTGATCTGAGAGCAACTGAAGTCCTGCTCATTTCTGAAAATAGTATATTTGATGTCAAAGAAATTGCTGAAAGAAGTTATGAAGCTGAGTACACTGACAATTTTCTTGCACTTGGTGTGCAAGTTGTATTATGATACAGTTTGGAGGTGGATAATTCTGCTGAAAGAAAGTAGAATTTTCTAAACTGTCGGTCACAGACACAAAATGACCTAAAATGAAAGTGTAATGATGACTCTGTTGCAATGTAATATATAAGAATCAATTTAAAAGTGACATATAGCACTATTTTGAGGAGATTCTAATTTTTTTTTTTTTAATTAAACAGTGACTAATGAAATTATTTGCATTTAGCACTGTGGAGTGCAGTGAATTAATTTATACATGACATTAATATTTCTCTTTAAACCAGAACAACCTACTCTTAATTTGCTTTGCTGATCAAAATATACAGCTGTAATAAATTTGAGGATGAGAGGAAATTACCAAGTTTCAGAAGGCTGTTTCACAGCATGCTTTACCAAGTGAAAATTTGGGCAGAGTGTCTAGAGAATCTATAATACAATTTCTCTTTATTAACAGTAAAACTAAACGTGTTACTTCATTCACTTTTGATTCGGCAACAAGCAAGACAAAGTTGTGACTGGATAAATCTAGCATATGGAAAGAAGAAAAAAACCCAAATATAATTAGAAATCATATAGATCCCAGGATACTACCTTTGTTAAAAGACATGGAACAATAAAGAAATTTAGGTGACCATGTCATGGGAAAATGGGGGGCAGAGAGAGACCTTTAGGGATACTTTAAGATACTTTTGCATCCGAGTCAGTGATGAATATACTTAATATGCACTTTGTTGATTTTGCTGTTTCATTCTACGGTTTCATTTGAATGGGTTATCGGGAGTCACAAAATTCACTCAACAAGAAATATGTTGCTGCAGCAGAGAAATTTCTGAGAAAGAAATAAGACTATGCAATATATGTGTCACCTAGGAGGTTATACTTTAATTAAACAAATTAATCCTAGGCAAATTTACATGGGAAAGGAAGAAATCATGGAAACTTAGTGTGGTTTTGTGCAATGTTAATTTTACTGGACTTTATGCTTTTGTCCAGAAAGTATGTGGGCTGTAGAATACAAAACAAGGCTGGAAAACTGCTGTGCATCTGCTTTGCTTTGTTCTGAGGGAGTGACAAATATGGCTCCCACCAGACTTCAAAAGATCAATCTAAGTGGCTGAAAGATATGAAACCCTGGAACCGTTTAAATACGCATGAAATGTTAAAATAAAATGTTTAAATCCGAATAACAGGACCTTTCTATAATCTACAAATATTCCACTATATAAACAGACCCCCTTAGAGTGGCAGAGACTGTAAGGGAAACAAGTTTCCCTTGAAGGAAGGCTTTTGCAGAAAGCTGGAATTTGTGTTAAAATTTCTCTTTGATGTAAACTGCACCAATCTGACAAGCCTCACACCACTGTGAAAGACACATCAACTGCTTATCAAGCACGGAAAATGTCAAAAAGCAACATGATTTATTTGCTAGCAATATGGGAAAAGCACTCTGCACTACAATGGGCTTGACCTAAGGCCCTTTAAATTTAACAAGAGAATTTTATAAGTCCTAAGCAACTATACCTTCAGGAAATCATGGGGAAGAACAAGCCACTTCATCAACCTCTCCTGACTGCACTAGTGCTTTGGTAGTGTTCTGCTTAATGTTTTATCTCTTACCTCCATCTGATGCTGGTAGTACCCAAATGTTGATATTCTCCTTTGTTTTCCCGATGGAACAAAATGATCATTTTTACAGCCCCATGTCCTTCTTTTACAACACCATCAGCAGCTTTAAGGGTTCTCTAAAAGTGCTGGGCAGACCCTGTCATCTACCCATCACTGCATTCAAAATGGGCCACCTGAAGACATTGCACCCAGCTGTGCTCCAAAGGTGAAACTTTGGGCAAAAGAACCTTGGGAAGGGAAAGAAATTTGATGTTTCCTTTGCATGAGAGAGTTGGGTTTTTTTAAGAGGGAAGGGCTCAGGACACTGGACAGGGGGGTGGGGCTCCTCCTTTGAGAAAGTACCCATGAAGTGAAATGAAATACAGGAACATTTTTTATGTTCTCGCTTGAGCAGATAAAACAAGGTGCTGGACTGCGTCCCAAAGGCAGTGTGAGCTAGCAGAACTGAAGCAAGTAGGCAGGGGACAGAGGGAAAATCCAAAGAAATGCCAAATCTGGGGGTCTGGAGATTCTATTGTCTGTGCTATATTTGAGAAAAAAAATATATCTAGATGAGGTAACAGTGGTTGGCATTTTCTAAGCATTAAGAGATTTTGGATCTAATGTCTTGCAAACCCTCAGGAGCAGGTGTGATTCCCTGGCTGCCCTTGAAAACCCCAGCCACAGGAGATATATGTTATTTTTGGAGAAGTATGGAAATATCCTACCTACATAGTAAATACTATAGCTTTGAAAACAATACAATGAAATCTTTCAGGTGGCCCAGACATGTCATCCATCGTGGCTGGATTGAGGTGGGGTGTGAGGCCCCCCGCAATACTTTGTGTTGATGTAACAGTTAAATAGTGGGCCATGCAAATGTGTGTGGAGAAGAAATGCCTTCAGTCTCACTTTTCCCTAGCTGCACACAGTGCATAAGTATTTCAGCTCTGAGTGCTTCATCTGGTGGTATTGCCAGTGTTTCCTTTGTGAAATGCGGTAGGCCAGAGGGATTTGTCCCACGAAGTGCCAAATGAACCCTTCTGCTGTACATGACCTTTTAGATATGATTACTTGGATTTATTTTTTAAATATTATGATTATTTATTCTACGAGCCAAATTTATCTTGCTAAGTCTGAGGTTAGAGTTAAGGTAGGACTGAACCTTGACATTTTAGCAATATTTTATTTTGTAAAATTAAGGCCACGTTTGGTGAATTTTATTATCTTACAAAACTAGAATGAAGAAAATGGATAACTTTTTTGCCTCTTCTTCCCATAGGTTTTTATACTGCCATTCATCAAAGGCAGTAAAGCCTTAAAAGCCCATACAACAGCCTATTCTATTCTGTTCCAAGAATATGTCATATGGTTACATACTGAACAGGGCTGTGTGCAACAGAGCAGACTTAGTTGAGATGACTGGAGAAAATGTTATCATTAGCTCTGTAGGCAAACAATATTAGGAGACAGAAAACACTTGTGGCAGCCAATACGATTAAATCACTACTTGCTAGTCACGATCATGTTGCATGTCATGTCCAAAAATATCAATGCAGTTATTGAAGGTAGGACTAACAAAGAGTGCAAGTATCACATCTTTTAGGAGGGAGAAAGTGTCAGACTTATCCCCTCCTTTTTTTTTTTTTTTCCAGGCTAAGAAAGAAAAAGTCTTGATTAAAGGAAATGATATCATGGGACTTTTCTAAGCGACATTCAAGGTGGAGAATAGAAAGTTCAGCAGTAGAAATGAATCAAAACGTCAAGTAGATATTGTTAGGAAGTCTAGCTTTTGCAAAAGGTTCCTCAGGATTTCCATACTAATTAAGCAATAGAAGATGACTCTCTTTCTCTGGCAAATTACCATACTTTAACCTCAATCACTGTGGGCTACAAGGTATCAGGCAGTGACTTGTAATGTGTCACCTTAGGTCCAGAATTGATCTCACCGTGCAGTCAGTTCTGCCACTCCATACATCTGGGCTGTATCTGGCCACCAGCTGGGAAAATCTGTGTAACACTGGACAGCAGTGCCTACACTGGCCCACTCAAGCACTTGGATTCCCAGGACTCTGAGTATCTCTGCAAAACGCTCCATTTTGTGATGTAGATACACTATGAGTTACATATAAATGGGTGTATTAAAGAGGCCAAGGGTCACTGACTTGCTTGCACACATAGTACCTAGCACCTGACTCCTCTAGCACAGATTTTTCAAGGATAAACCCTGTTGAAACAGTCCCAAACAGGGCAGGCTAACGATTAAGTAATGTGGGCACCCAGGGCTCTTGTTTCTAAATTCACACGTCTTTTGTTTAACATTATAGTCCTGACCACGCAGTACAGAAGATGTTCGGTTACATTTTTCCAGCTCATATAATCTGCTACATTCATCCCACTGCAGTGTCCTACTTGGCATGTTACACACCCTTGTGCATGTTATTGTTGCTTGAAAGCAATAATAATAAAAAAAGGACTTGTTCCTCACTGCATGGCATGTATTATATAAAAATTTGGTATGTGTTCCCAGTCACTGAGTCGTACGTAAACAGATGTGTCAAAAACTTCAGCCTATGAACAATATCAGCTGTCAGAAAAAAAAATAAATATGCAGATTATATAATGAAATTCAGAGAAACAAAATCAGTTACCAGGCAGTGCTTTTAAATGTATCCATTACTAGTGATGAGACTTTAAATTCTTTCTGCTGCCATGCAACGAAATGAACTGTACTGGAGCAAATGCAATAAACACCAGAAATATAATAAGTATTGTAGCCTGTTGTAAAAGGAGATGGTTTCCTTAGCAATAATAATGATGCCAGAAAAGTACCCTTTCTCTTCTATTTCTTTGTTTTTGGTGAATTCTCGTGGTTACTGGCTGATAAGAAGAATCAAATATCTACTATCTAGCTTCAAATTACATAAACAGATGCAAAGTGAATACATTTCATGCTGATTAGTAACTGGAAAAATTTATTATTTCAGGCTCTATTTAAAATATCAATGATTTTAATGTTATTGTGCATTTCCTGATTGATGCTATGGGAAAAAAAAACATATTATGTAACTGGCAAAACATTTGAAATGATGAACATTGGCATATCATCTCATCTACACTGAAATCAGTTCTCATACCATTAATTCACATGAACATATTAATGCTTAAATCAAATTCTCAGATTTTGTACTTGGAAGAAGCAGGTAAGAAATGATTCATACTGTCTCCCTATCCTAATAGCTATTAGGAAACGAATATCTTTCAGGTAGTGATTAATCTCTGTATTCTTGCATTCTTATGTGGAAACTTTTTATGGAAAATCACGCAGGAATTCTGAAAACTTGTTTCTCGTAGGACCTGATTCTTCTTTACAGATACCCAAACACTGTTCTGGCAACATGAAAGAACTTTAAACCATATGCATTTATTCTTGAGATATAAGATAAACTTACTCATTATTCTTGAACACAAAAGGAGTATGTTCTGAACAAAGCTGAGATGTGCACAGGATACATTGCTACTGTTTTGAAAGCATATTCAGAAATGTATAGATAACACATTCTGAAAGAATCTGTCCCTTGTGGTGTGAATAGGGCGAGGGACTAAAGAAGATATAGGTAAGAGCAGATGCCGCACAAAGTAGTAGGACAGTCATGCTGAGTTATAAGGTAATGAGTGGTCTGCGGTGCTGATGGTCAGGAAAGAGTATTTTGCTTCCACACTTAAATGCAATGGCAGTCTGATGGACTAAAAGCACAGTGTGTGACTGAAGGACAACTTAAGAGTATGTGCAAAGTAATGCACTACAATAAATGAACATTTTAGTGTGAAGCAAAAGACCCCATAATAAACATGAGAAACCTTGATTCCAGTTCCTCTAAAATACTTACTATGGCTGAAAATAAATCCAATATTTAAGAGCTTTACATTCTCGTTCCTGCCATAAAATGTCTGTGGCTGGAAGATAGTACTTTAGTGCCTTGTTGGGCAATGGATTGGATGGCAAACACGTAAAGTACATTGGCTCCTGAGCCTTTGAGACACTTGGAAAACAGTCCTGGTTTTGTAGCATGAAGTATAGATGAGTTTAATTTGAAAAGAAAGCTTTCCCATGAAAAGCTGAGCCAGGAATATCCTAAGGGAAATGATCAGATGAATATTATCTCCATGAATTTCCTCTTTTCCTGTGTGCTCTGTCTTCTAGACCAGCTTAAAGCAGACTTCAAAATTTGATAAATTCACATGAAGTCATCCGTCTCAGAGCCTCTCAGAAGAGCTTGATACAGAGCACCAGGCTGTTGCTATTGATCTTGAAAGGGTGAAGCTGACAACAGCTGAGGCCTGTTTCAGGGCTCTCTCACATCACATTACACTGAAGTAAAGTATTTCCAATACAATCTTTTTGCCATGAACCTTTTTCCTGAATATGGACTTCAGCTTAGATTTTTCTGTCCCAACACTTAAAAATCATAGCCCTTGACCCTTCCAGAGTTAGTTCACCTTCTTTTTGCAGCCTCTTATTCCATGCATTGAAGGCAGCTGTCATGCTTTTGAGTCATGTCCACATGTGGATATATATTCTCCATTATAAACGGAAAAATGAGTTCATTTTAACGGTTTCATTAGACAGAAGACCAAAGCATTCTACAGCTCTTTCCTCTCAGTAGAACTTTATTTTCTCTTTAGCCATGTAAATTTACCCTGCAACTCTTCATTTGATCTCTGAAAGGGAGTGTTTTGATGCAAGAGATAGCACAAGCTGTATATATGCTTTTAGGGATGCTTTTCCTCCATTCATTTATAGTGCCTTTTCATCTCCTAGTACTCCCATGCTATCAATTGTATTGTTGATAGTTGTTGATGTGATAGGTACCATTCTACGAGTCCCTTAAATATTAATAAAAGTGGGTTTTTTTCAGAAGAACATTGACGATTGTATATCTAGTGATTCTTGATATTGTAAGTCAAATAACACCAGCTTTCAGTGCTCTTTCTTTTTTCTCTGCCTATTTATTTTATTTCACCACTGCCCTGCATTGGAGTTGACCAAAGACTGCAATGTCATTGCTAAGTCTACCAATTATTAAGTGAGAATTGAATCACAAGAATAATTTCAGACTAGAAGGGAAGTCTCAATTTTGTATTACCTTTTCTTCTCCCATATATCCCATCATTAATTGTGGGATGTAATGTGCAATCTTGGGTTGCCCTAAAAGTGCCTTTGAAGGACTGGTCACACTGAGTGAAGAATGGGGTAGGTTCACTCAGAGAGGTATTTTTACCCAACAGAGTTACAGGGGTGAGGGAGCTATGCCTGGTGTGTCACCCCACAGCAGACACAAACCCAGATAGCCAGTCCCAACCCAGTTCATCCCATAGGAAATCTCCCTGCACAGCTTCATAGTCTTCCATGCCTTCTCCAGACTCCCAGTCACCTGCTCTACCTGCTCCACCTGCTCCAAATGTACTTCTAAGAAGTAGAAATCTTTTTATCATTTTTGTCTTGCTTTATTGCAGGCCTCACTGACTTTATTCTCTCACCTCCAGCTCCAAAGCTTAGTGTCCTGTCCCAGATGGTGGGGAGGGTGGCCACCAGTCTCACTGTGAAGGATAGTGTCTTGGTAGAAATGCTATGGCTCCACTGATCACGGGAGGTTGCAGCGGCCTGGAAGGTGATTACATGCAAAACATGGGGTCTGGGCATGCCTTCAAAGGGCTAGTAACTTAGAAAGATTCCCTTCCACAGGAGTTCTTAATGAGGTCTTTGGAAGGAAGTTGAGGACAGAGGACAATGTGCCAAGGCACTTCGATGATCCTTGTGGGTCCCTTCCAACTCAGAATATTCTGAGACTCTGAAATGCTGAGGCTGTTCTGGTGGCTGAGAAAGCATATAATTGGGGAAATGTCACAATCCAGCTGTGGTGATGCATAAAATTTCCCTCCTGCCTTCTTAGGCAGTTCACAGCATCATGGGAGAGCACTTGAAGGGAGTGTTAGGCATTACTTGCAGTGGTGATAGTGCTTAGATTAGGTAGTGGCATTTTCAGGTTTTCAGATGAAACTTAAAATATCACAGCTGGCAGCATTTCCAGCATCAGTTGCTAAAACTACTGTGGCAAACTGAGTTTTTGCTTCTCCTTGCTGCATTGAATAAATTGAATTTCCTTCAGCTTGCCAGATGCTGAATATTCAAGACTAGACTTCAAAAGTCCTGTTTCTGTCAGAGCAGCACCGACATTAAAAATCTCCTGGCTAATATATGAAGTAGCTTCACCTTTCTGTCCTCAGCCATGATTTCTCTGTCTCCAAAGGCTGCAACTACATGGTACCAGTAGTTGGTACCACATGAACTACCAGTAGTCTTTCACACTTGAAGTAACTATATGTCACTGCTAGAGGTTGTGTATCATCAAAATACACTCTGCCATTCTTTGGTGTGTGAGGACCTATGGATATGCATTATTCAAAAAAGAAAAAGCTCTTCCAAGATGCGGCTAGGCTTAGCAAGCTGCTTGCTTTCCCTTCTGGAAAGTAGAGGGGACTTACACCATAACCATGACTCAAAACAAGCATTCTCAGCGATGTTGTCTGATGCACTGCATTTAGCAAGCAAAACTAATGCAAAACTCTGAGTTGCATGAAGTCACAGAACATTCCTGTCACACAGCTTCTGCAGTTTCTCTGTTGCCAATGTCTGCAACGTTTTTTCCACTATGTAAATATTTGGTCGGTGGTTTTTTGTATAAATACTTGCACTGCTTTGGCCGTGTTTAAATTCACTGAAAGTAGATACTGCCATACTGAAGGCAACGGGAACACATTTTGATGTCGTGTGAGGAAGTTCAGTTTCAGGCCACAAGTCCTTTCCTGAGTGTGATCTATAATATTGCCTGTGGAATTATTCCTGCCTGGCAGAAGAACTCCATTAGAATATGATGCTATTACAAGCTCCTTTTTACCTTCACTCAGTGATCTCAGAGGGACACTCTTTTGTATTCTCTCAGACTTCCTTACGAAGTAATTTATCTTTGCAGAGCTTGTCCTGCTCTTTGGAAGGCAGAGGGTCTTATAATTAAAACTGTGACTAGGAACTGTTCTGGGGAAAGATATATGCCTATAGAATACTATTAAAAAAAAAAGTCTATAGAATATGTTTTGTCTACCTCTCTTTTTAAAAGCACTTATGGTGAATAATTAATACGATCTGGGAGCACACAGCAACTTTTATCTGAAGTCTCCTCTTCCAGGCAGAGGTAAGTGTTCTAATAACAAAAGCAGGAATGAAGCATTCAGAAGCTTAATTTGGGACAGATAAAGCTGTGCAGGTCAGAGAGGATGCCTCAGGAAGTAAAAATGGTTTGGGAGAAGGAAGCAGCCCCTGGAAACAATGAAGAATCTCCCTTATGAGTGTCTTTCACAAGGGAGAAAAAATGGCAAATGAAATGCTGAGTGGAATTAGCGCAGTCCTCAAATCCAGGACCTAGAAGTTCAGAGCTATATGTCATTGTAGGCAGAAAGCACTTATCTATCTGCACAGCACAGATAGCTGTCTGTATGTGAGCTGGGTTCTTCAGGTATAGCTAGGCATCTTGGAAGTGCCTGAGTTTATTGCTTTCCACATGCAGGAACATCATTTTGACAAAGGAACCTGGAAATTGAACCATAAAATGTATTTGTTGAAATGCAGAAATGAGCTTTTCCCAAATTATATAAATTGCAAATGGGCACGAAGGGGAGCTGATTTTCTACATGACTGAATATCCAGTTTCAGGAGACTAAGGAAGATGAAGCTTTTGCTGGGTAACAGGATCCTGACAGAAGCTTCTAGTTCATGAACACCGTGATGAACCTTATGTTTCATATGGCCTTGTTGTCTATGAATCAGCATGCTACAATCTGTTAGGCTTTTTTTTTTTTGGTTGGTTTTTAAACTCACAGCAATGCTGATGCATCAAGTTAGCTTTTATATCTAACACAGCTTCCTAATTGAAAGAGTGAAGAACTTCTCTCCTCTACCAGGGATTTGCACAGAGACGAAACATGCCAACAAAGCAGATAAGCAGATGCTTTCAGTGAAGTGTCAAGGCTATGGAAGGATTATCTCTCTCTACCTAAATCAAATACATTGCTGTGAAATAGAGTTCTTTGTATAAGTACTGAAGTGTAAACTAAAGGCTTCCTTCATGTGCAAAGCAGCCTAAGTGCAAAGCTAACTTAGCTCCATTCGCTTGATAGGACTTCCTTAAGTCTTTATTACACTCCTAAAATGAAATTCTCTTTTATGGACCCCTTCCATGGTAGTAGTGACAGAGGGAACCAAATATTCCATGTTATACTCTACTACCTGGTAAAATCGATTAGCTGTCTTTTGGAAGTGGTCCTTGGCTTATACTATCTCCCAAACTGTGCCTAGGAACTCTGAGGAAAAAGTGGAAGTAAGACAATGCCAAATACATTCCAGAGACCCTTCTAATGTTTAAGAGCAAAGATGATCTCAGTTCCTGTGCCTGGGAACACTCCTCTGCATCATTCACTTTCTAGAAGAGAAGTCTGTGTGTGAGTTCATTTTGTATGACCTATAAATGTATGTTTTTAAGAGAGGCTGGGGTTACACACAACATCTGCAGTGAAATTTGGAACAGTTTTCTCATTCCTTGCTGGCTATTCAAGTGGTTTACTGCTGTCTCTGATGCCTAGCTCTCAGCCTAAACTTCTGTGAAAATGCAAATGGATGTAGAAAGAGAGGAAGAGGCTTTTGTTAGCAAAGAACCTACAACTTCTTACTAATGCCAGACAGTTTTTGAAGGGAAGTGTATAGTGCTCATTATTAGATGGATGGGCATACATACTGGGATAGCCTCTTCTTTTTCCTAACAAAGCTAATCCATGGATCAGTTTCAGATGATTGTGTTTATTTTTTCCACATTGTTTTGGCTTCCGTGAAGATCTGCTTTAAAAAAGAAGTAAGGTTAAGTACAATTAAGAGCTAACCTAACTTTTCCTGGTAATGGTACAGGGAAATAGGGAATCTTGAGAAAAGCTAAAGGTGAATTGTAGTGAAGCCACAAATTAAATATACACTTTATCTATTATATTCACAGCCTTCCTACAGGAATGTACATATGTTAAAGTAGTCTCAGGAGGGCTGTGATGTTATTCCTTGCTAGCAGCAACATCATGCTGTGAATTACAAGTAAAAACATAATTAAAGTGGAATATGAAACTACGTGGTTCACATAGGGCTGTTGTACATATAATATCAAGTTTTCTCTGGACACACCTAGAAAATACCACAAAATATAGAATTAACATACATTTATATATAGGAGTTATTTTAAATGGATCACCTACTTGTATATATAAACATATTTTAATTGTGTTTTTCTGTACAGAAATTTAAGACATAAAGAAAGTTAAGCATACTTGCATGTCCTTAGCTGTGTGAAGTTATGGTTTACTTATTCTCCAACACCTTCAGTGCTCTAGACAAAAAAGCATGGCTTGTCTTCAATTCACTTCTGGGGGCATTAAACTATGCCAGTACACTACAAAGAAAGTTTGAAATATCTTTGCTTTTACCAGGATGTGAAAGAGAGATGAAAATGTTTCTATGTGCAGATGTGTTGGTGTTTATATTCTGACTCAATTCCATGGCAAAATTTTCATTAATACACCAGCCAGGGGATCATTTGGAAACAATAAAAAGAATACAACTGAAATTATTAAATCCAGTTTGATTCACCTCATCTGGTACCCACCTTACCTTACAGTACAACTTGATAAATACCAGGACTGTTAATTTTAATTAAAATAAACAGATCCATGTAGTTAGAGAAGTTGCATTATTTGTAATTCTGAATAGCTATCACTTCTGCTAGACTGGGTTTATAACTGCAGCAATCAGAAGCCCGTTTAACATTAGGTGTTCATCCCTTTAAAAAACTTGGTTTGGAGATTCTGTGTTGAAATCTCACTAATTTGGATGAATTTAGATAGGTCTAAATGCTCCAAGTCCAACATACATAGTCAGGTTCCAGTCTGGTAGCCAAATATCACTTCAGCATGGTGCACACAAGTACCCTGCTCATTTTACTCTGAGATCAGACAAAGGAGTGGTCCACAAACCCCTGAGGCTTGTGGCAAACCTCTGAAGCATGGCTGCAAGGACTACAAGGGGTGAAAGTCTTCTGTCAGGTGACTTAAAATCAGCTTACACTCTGCTGGTTGAAAAACCTCTAAGCATGTCTGAGCAGTAAGTAGGAACTTCCTGGTCCCTCCATATTTCCCTGGGTCCAAAAGGGGACAACTGTCACAGTAGTAGAGTTTTTGATAGCTATAGCATATAGGTACGTATGTGAAATACAGTGATGGCTTTGGCCATAGAGAGTTAACAGGAAGGGTTCAAATGTTATAGTAGAGTAAGTCTCATTGGTAAATTGTGAGCATGTGTTCAATTGTGAGCAGGATTGAAGCCAAAGTTAGGAAAAAGGCATGATTTCAGAGATCTCACTATGGCTGCATATACTGTAATGAGAAAAGCAATTTAGACCATGGAAGTTAAAGGGTTTTATTGACGAGGTAGATCATGTTGTACTGTTCCCATGTGGTTCTATCATCGGCCAGCTAACCTAGCTAGCAGCAAGTGTAACTCAGATGGATTTAATGAGATATATTTAATAAGTACATTCACAATCAGGTTCAACACACAGGATTTTTTGTTTTCCCCAGGCTTCTGACAAAGCCTGTGACCAGCTGTGAAAGTTAATTGTATGTTATGTTGTAACTGTCTGGGGCTGGCAGAAAACCTTTATCCTATGGTATATTTTTGTCCCTTGGCAGCAACACAGAAGGAAGGAAGTTTGAATTTCATTTTCCCCTGGTTTGATGTATAACTAGTATGGCAATGTGTTGGGACTTGTTTTTATGTTGCAGGGAGTTCTAGATGTGCCCTTTAACATTTTGTCTTTTTGCTTCCATAAAGTGAAATACAGATTCTCAAGGGTTCATTCTCATGTAGCCCAGGTAAATAGTACAGTAGTGCTTGACTAGTTTGCCACTGCATTAAACACTGAAGGAAGTTTTCTGTATTCTTTTATATCCTTGAAAGAGCTTGTTTTTCTCATTCAAGACATCACTTGGATTTTTTTCTGCTCTGCCTTTGCACACTTTATCATTCCTTTATTAATACCAGTTAAGTGGTTGGTGGTATTTGCATTCTAAGCCATCCTGTTTAGCTTTTACTGTTTGAGCTATTTGAAATCATAGTGTTTTGAGTGGTCTGCTCCAACAGCATTTATGACAATAAAATTATTTATTACAATCAGATGATTTGTATAGTCTTCTTCTCTTTGGCTTTGTGTGTAGCCCCTGATGCAACTTCCTGGGGACTACATAATCACATCAAAACCAGAGAGCACTTACTGTTTTTTTCATGGAGCTTTTATTAAGAATGTGCTTAGGTGGGTTATGGGTTTGTTTCTTTGCTCCTGCAAGCCCATAGATTGGCATGTCTTGCCAGAATGAATGGCAATGAATGGATAGGGTGGAATGGGCATGTTGGAGGATTAATTTCCTTGTGTTTCAGAGGCATCTGTTTTTTCTTTCTTCAAATCAGTATTTTATCATCAAAAGCAGAGAGACATAATCTTCTTTTCCTGCTTCCCAATGTTCCTAATAAATCGAATATTTTTGTGAAGGCAAGTTAAATATTTGCAAAATGGTAACTACAATAGCATGATTTGAAAGTTAAACACTAATTGAACTGCATGCCCTTAAATGAAGAATTTTAAGATATTTTCTCGTGAAAGTCTCCATTTTAATGAGGTTCCATGAAGAGGATATCCCTCCTTGGTCTAACCTGGTTTACAAAACTTATATTTAATCAATCTGGTGAAGCTTTAGGAATGAAAAAGAGAAGGCATCTCAGAGAAGCAGGAGGTCTGCCTGGAGGTGACATAAGTTTATAGGATATGGGAACTTCAGGTCAAATTGGCCCTTTCAGCATGGAAATAGGTGCCTCAGGCTGAGATCATCAGCACTGTGGGTACCTTGGTACCCCTCTGCAGTCCAAGTCCTGCACATAGCTCTACCCAAATTCCAGGTGTAAACCTACTGTGGCTGGTCAGGAGCCAGAGGATGGTGTCTTTGAGGGATTTCAGGGGAAGTAGAAGGGTATGAAAAGTAAAGGCAACAAAGTCAGGGGGAAGAGGCTGTGAGGCTCACAGGACCTGTGCTTTCAGTGTACAAACACAGTACTGACAGATGAGAACTGCCTTGTATTTGCATGCAGGCATGGAGCAGGGGTTTGCAGTCTGGCAACAGGGGGAAACTTTACAGGGCCACTTACAAAATTGTTTTTAGTGGGACAAATTTAAAGCTCCTCAAGCACAGCCTTCCTTTGAGTAGATAAGTATGCAAACCTGATGGATTGGATAGAAATCCTTTTTTTTTTGCATGCTCCTAAGAGTGCCTACAGCCTTTCAGCAGGTGGCACTGGTACTGTCTCTCCTGTACTGAAGTACTCCCAGGAAATATGCTCCAGGGAAGTGCAAATTCTTCTTTAGCATCTGTGAAGATATCTTGAAAGGGTCATTATCTCCACTGGATAGGGATCAAGCACACTACAGAGCTGCCTATCTTTGATGTCCACCTGGAAGCTTTGACCAATACAGGACATGCTCAAATTCTTGTAGATAAAGTGAGTTTTGCAAAATCACATCTGCACTGGTTGTGGACATAACCTTGATCTGGATTCAACCTGCACACCTGATTGCCTCAGCTTCTTAGTTATAGAGTATAACTCCAACACTTATCAAGTGGGTTGGAGTAAATTTGTTTAAAATTGTGAACTGGCATAAAATGTTGAGTAATTTATATGGTCACGGAGAATTTAACCTCCAAGTTAGCTTTAGAAACAACAGTGAGCTAAGCAAAAACTGAAAATAAAGAAGCATATTCATATTGGGGGTTTCTACTTCTTAAATCCTGTGAAATATATGAATAAGTACCATCAAGAAATTACAGAATTGTTCTGTAATATAATAGCACTATGACCCTGTAAGATAAACTACAAAGTGGCATTAAAAACTGAATCATCTAGGAGAAAAAAAATCATCCATCTGATTTCCTAATGAGGTCTTGCAAAAAGAACCCTATGTAACCTTTACTCAGTAGGTACCTAACCTGCAAAAATATTTGTACATCCAGTGCCCACAATACTGTATAAATATTATATATGGGCAAATGATATAGTATATACCATAGAAAAATTACTTTCCTTCCATATATTTCCTACTACTAGATCTTTTCACAAAATTTCAAGTTCCAGAATGAAAAACCAAATAATATAAAAGACATATGTCATTAAATATTAAAAAAAAAAAAAATTCTTTCTTGAGTTACAGATTCAGAGTAGGTTACTTACAAATTCCAAAAATGGACTGATTTTTATTTTAGTGCTCTGCTTCCTGTATTAAATGAGGGAAGGAGAGAAGTCACCATAACAACTGTTCTACCACCAAGAAAAGCAGCATTTTCTTAAAGCAATACATCTATGATATAAATATATTTATAAATATGTGTTTGGGGCTTTTTGTCAGAGATTGACAGTGATTGCATCAGTGTTTCCACAATAAAAATAAAGAAGCATGCCAACATCTTGTGTCCCAGCACCTCTAGTGCCATAATTCCTCCTTCTTTTTATTTTCCTCACCTTATATGCACTTAACCAGGTATAGTAAGTGATATTTTTATATAGTACCACATGTTTCTAATGTTTCTATTTTTCCTTAGTGCAATACCTAAAAAAAAATATTACATGGCACTGACAAAGTTTAGCAGAGAGCAAGATCAGTTTCTTTTGTTCCAAGTGGACCTGAACTGCTTAGACTATTTGCCTACGAGGAAGAGCTGTCCTACTGACCAAGGCATTTTAGGTAGGTGAGTAATCTTAGAGGATGTCAAGGCCTGGAGCTTTGATGTAATGGTAATATCTAATATCACTACTGAACTTCCTGTGTTTACACATACTGCATTATCAACACTGCTTCTTTCTTCCCATTATAAAGAAAACAATATTTGATATAAATGAGAAAGCAATCACATTACAGTTGGAGTATTCCCTAGTTCATTCCTAAGCTTAAGTATAGCTGGATAAAATAATTACAACACAACAGTGTTGGTAAACAAACCTAATTTACATATAATGTCTCACTTCATACATCCAGAGAACTGTCTTAATCCCGTGTGGCATTTTCAGTCACAAGATTATGCATGTAATAACAATAGACCTTTCTATCCCTCAAGTCTTTCATTTAGCCTCTGGAGGCAGATAATATCTCATAGCTTGTCAGCGTGACAAGGAAAATGCTCTAATCAAACACTCCTGTGGACCATTATAGAACATAATAACAGGGGCTTTTGATGGCTTTATCAGACATGCATCGGAAGGTTCCCTTTCAAAAGAGGAACAAATTATTTTGTTTTAACTCAAGGCTTTGGGATATACATATATTAAGTACGCTAGAAACTGGGAGTCAAAAGGCAGGGACAAAAATCTTATGTCTCCCTTGATGCATAATAATGTGGTTTATAAAATATACTGTTTAAATTGAAATGCTCTCATCACTGATTACCAGGGTTTTCAGCAAGATTTGCAGGATTTGCGCTGGGAGCTGGTGGTGTACAAACATCTGCAAATCATATGATAACCTTTGAAGTTTAAAAGCTGCCCAGAGTTGCACCACTTTGGGGGTGATTTTTTTCAAGACTTGCAAGAATAAAATAAAGGCAATGTGGAGGAAGCCGGTGTGCAGGTTCCCTCCAAGGAAAGCCTGAGGGGCCTCACAGGGCAGTGTGGGTCACTTTCAAGCTGCCCTTTTTACTACCTCTTTATTTTTCTCATAGTGTAGTTGAGTTTAGATGGGACCTCTGGAGAGTGTCTTGTCCAAACCCTTTGCTTAAAGCATGATCAGCTAGAACAGGTGCCCCAGATGGTTTTGAATTGAGGTTTGGATATTTCTGATGATGGAGACTTCACAGCCTCTCCTTCAAAGAGATTGGCTATAAACATTCAACTCAGCTTGTCCTCCTGCACAAAAGTGTAGCCTTTTCTACACTGCCAGGTGCTGGTATTTTTTTAGTCTACACATAAAAATGCTACAGACAACCATTGTTTCCAGTTTAACAGTACAGGGTTGGTTTATGAAGAATCAAAGACATTGGGTAGTGGTGTTCCTGTTAGAGTCCAGACCGCTGGAAAGTTTGCTAGCCAAACTACCAGAGTGCAACCACAATGCAACATGTCTGTGAAGAAGCTAAGGAGCAATACTGTGAAACTCTGGCATGTGTTAAATTATCTTATACTGACCTGAGAGTTCAGCTTCAAAATACATCACAAGAGACCAGGTTAATGCTGCAGGATGGGTGCACCTGCTTTGAAATCTTACGGGCAAGGTGTGAATGGCACTTCATTTATATGTTGCAAGCTTAACATGGAGATAGTTTTAATAAATCCCTTAAAGGCAACATAGATAACTTTTATGAAATTTATTTAATGTAAGTTCTCACAAATAATTTCCACATGTTGTGCAGTATCTACACATACTGTATGCCATCTGAGCAGACATCAAAATTTTGGGACTGAGCCAACCAGCTGGTGCAGCTGTGGAAGTGATGACAAGGTTAGTGTCACAGCAGAGATTCCAGCTACTACATTTAGTTAGCATGCCCAACAGGTGGATTAATTCACAATTAAGCAACCATCTCTTAGGAATCTGTTCACCTTTTCCTCTGAGCTGAGGTGCAGGCATGATAACCCAGGAAAGAAGAGTGATGGCTTCAACAAGCACAAATGCCATATTGAACAACTTCATTAAATAGGGATGGTTTTATTCATTCCACTCACATGAGGCAATATTAACACTGTAATGAAAACATTAACAATAAGCCATTGTACTCAACAGGACAAGCTAGTCAAGAAAATACTCTCTCTATATCACATTTTGACATTTTCAGAAACATAAATTGGTTATGATTAACTCTAGAAGTGTTGCCTTGTCTTTTGCAAAACAGATGAGTGGATTTAGGAATTAATCCAGCAGAAAGGCAGCCAAGGGCTTTGCTCCTGCCAAAAAATACTCCACAAGATCCTACACATTGCTCTTACACTTGACCTCACCTCTGACCTGCAAGGAGGTCTCGTGCCCCCTCTCCCTCTCTGTTGGTTGTTTTGTTGGGTTTTTTTACTTGCCAGATGCTGGTCTAGGTTTGTTAGAAGTTGTTTGCTTGTTTCTGAAATATTAACAAGTGTTGTCCAGGGGTGACATTAAAACCAGCAGTTTGATTTCTGTTGCAGTACAAAACAGGGCCATACTTCCCAGTGCAGCAGGAGTGGAGTTGCAGAAGCAGACTGTGACAAGATCTGTTCCATCAGCTGTTCAGCCTGCAGCTCAGTGCTGCGGTTGGGATAAAGCCCACTAGTGGCATCTCCTGAAACAATGCCTCAAAGAAGTCAAAAGCACAGGGAACTGACTAGCTAGCTTTTTATTTTGTATTTTTTATGACTAAATGTGTAATAATATAACCAAAACAGAAAAACACAATACTCTGACTTCTTTAGTCTGGCAGAACTTGAAGAAAAAAACCACTCAGTTTGGCTCATTGTCACATATTTCTCTTTTTAAATAACGTATAATTTCTAAATCCTGTACCAGCTTTGAGCACAGTCAGTGATGCTTTGGAAGGATCCTTTCTCCAAGAAAATCATTTCTTCAGCACTTCTGGCTTAAGTCTCTTGCTACTCCTGATGCCTATCTATCTTCAAATTTTTTCCGTCCTTTTATTTACCACTATCACTATCACAACTAAATATGCTTCAACATGTTTTTGTTCCTGCCCATGAATTATTCTAACATAAAATACCAATTCCAAATCCTTTACTACATACTGCACAAGAAATGTAAGTTATTCACATTCACCTCTGCTAGTGTGACCTATGCTAAGGGAAAAAAAGTTCCAAAGACTTTTGATTTTCTCCCTCTGTGACTGCACTGCTTCAATTCTGTCAATAGTGTTTTCTTTTCTGAGGTAGTACCTTTGATACACAATCTGATTTTTTTATAGCAACTTGTGATTATCATCTTTCTGCTCATGTGAACATGGTCTCCAGGGCATTTTCACTGCAAGTTTCTAACACCTTCCCAAGACGGGTTCTAATTTTATAATAACTAAATGACTCTTTTAAAAATTATTCAGGTGTAGGAAAACCTAATATAATAGAATTGATAAATATGAGCTTGTGTAAGGATGAAAAGGAAAATTAACAGCATTCGCTTTTGCAAATTTTGTCTGCATTCATGTTTCCCAGGGAAACGTTACTGTTTTAAGTGCAGGAATTCATCTTTCTATGAAATTTTGGTGATACGTACGACAACTGACACTTAAAGAATATCTATCACCCAACCCAAAGGAGCTATTTTTGTCCTGAAATAGACCATGCAACCAGTAAAATTTTATGGCTTCTAGTCTTGAATTTATTTTTCACCTTCTCCTTGAGGGACAACAAATATAGCCTTATTACCAAGAGGTGCAGCCTTTCCTTGGTGTGACAGATAAAGAATTTAATCATTTGCCTTGAGGCTTTGTCAAACATTCTTTATTGTCATGTTGACAATGAAATGTGAAATAGGTCCTCAGAGCACTAATTTTATTTTACTTATTTGTTTGAATTGGCAAGGAATGACAATAGAAATAGCTAGGTTTTAAACTTAACAACAAACTAAGCAAATAAACTGCCCTTGTATCACTGGGAGAGGAACTATTTCCAGAAAGCTTGCATGTCAACACAGAGGAGAAGGGGACAGATCTGAAGGTAGGAGGGCCCTGTAACTTTCTCACGGAAAAGGTCCTGTTCAAGGGTCTTAACCCTATAATTAGTTCACTACAGAGAAATATTTCCACTTCTCAAAGCTGAAATGGGCACCCAGTTCCTTCAATCAGTATTTCGTGCACAGCAGCACGTACGCCACTTACACAGGGGCTGGTCTGTGAGGCTGGATCTTGCCTCAGCTCTGTCTCCAGGTCTTTGCTAGCCATCAGTATGCATAGATAAAATAGTTGTGACACATCTCTGGATTAATGATACAAAAGTGATGCATTTTGGTTTCCAGGAGATGTGCTTGAGCTCCCCACTGGCCTGCTGAGGTTTACACAGAATAGTTGGTAGCTTTCCAGACCCCATGGCCAGTTGTGCTCCTCCCAGCCTTTTCCTCCTTCCGCTCTCCTTATCTGGTGCTTGGAGGTAAGGTAGGGTTTGCCAGCTTCTTGGGTGTTTGAATGCTTTACACCTCTATATTTCAAACTTTTGCAAAAAGCTGCTGAAGTTCACAAATATTGAACCCTATGTTCAGTGTGAGTTGAGTTTCCTGCTAGAAGGAACGTTTCACTTGGCTGTTTCTGCAGTCATTTGGGATAAAAGACTTCACTGAGAGGGAAAGCTGCTTCAAAAGGCACAAAGTTACTCCTTTGGGGGCATTGCTATATGAAATAGTGTCAAAAAAGAGCAAGAGATCCTATTCAAGCAGGCCCTGGGCTCAGAGTCAGACAGAAACCATAGCTTTGGACCAAACCAGAGCACTGAGTTGGAACATAGCCAGGTCCAGGAAAAAAGGTGTTGCCTACAAATCTAGATCGGAGCATCATAGCTCAGAGCCTGTTTGAACACACGCTTCAGTCCTTAGGATTCATTGCATTACGAGCAAGAGGGTTATAAGCAAGTGGCTGCAGGCTGCTGCTGAGGGCACTGGGGCATGTGCTGGCAGAGGGTCATGCATTGGCAGCAGTGGAGGCTGACACCCTACAAGAGCTCTTCGTGCACAGGGTCTTGTTCATTTACGCACACGTGCAAATGCAAGGATACCACTTCTGGGACAGGAAGCCCTTGAGTCAGAGATTTCTGGAGGCAACGCTGAGGGAGTGCCGCAGGAGGTATTGCTGCCTTCGCCTCAGTCCTGTACCCTCCCAAGTCAGCCGCTACAGGTCACCTCTGGAAATCAGGTGAAGCTTTTGTCTCTCTTGGTATGGCCAGCCTTAAATGTTGAAATGCAAATGCATCATTTAATATATAAATGCAAAAGAGCAGTACTGGTATAACGAAGAAGGTATACCAGTGCCAATTTCACAGGCTCTGAAATACTATTTTGCTCTACTTTTATAGGGATTTAGGGGATTCTGAGTCTCAGAATTTGTCCCTCTGCCAGCCCTTTTCGGTAGCCTCCTTCCCATGAGAAGTGAGAGTGAGCTGTGCTCCTGTTATCTGAAACTGCACCAGGGCCTGGTGACAGCCCTGGCAACCAGTATAAGTCAAAAAAGGTTGGCAGACTTAGCTCAGTACTGGCTCCTGACCCCAGGGTGATCTCACAGGGAGAACTGTGAAGTAGTACTCCCAAAAAAGTAAGATGATATGCATTTTCACACAATCTGATTTTCCTAAGGAACTAAAAGCGCAGTGTCCTTGGCAGTGTGAATTATTGTGGTAAGAGGGATTGCGCAGGTAGACAAACACTCCTGTCATTTGAAGTGCACTTGAAATTCTGCAAAAGACAGTAATTGTTCTTTCT
Organism: Manacus vitellinus; assembly: GCF_001715985.3. Classification (NCBI taxonomy): domain Eukaryota; kingdom Metazoa; phylum Chordata; class Aves; order Passeriformes; family Pipridae; genus Manacus; species Manacus vitellinus. The sequence goes on from NW_021939396.1 coordinate 37,364,343, forward strand.
TTTTCACTTTAGAAGGACAAGGTACTATTTAGTCGCTGGAAGGTCTTGGAACAGCAAACTGAATGGTATATTCTTTACCACCAGTGTATTTTAGCTAAGCACACACTTCCACTTACCACAGTGGAAGATTTTAAGTAAGGTGGAAGCTTTGGTGTTGACCTCAACATCCAGATCTAAATTGTTAAACAGTGATGATGACGTCTCCTTCCAACTGTAGTTTTAGATCTACAGATGAATAGTGTTATGAAAGAGGATGGTGCCACACAGACACTATATTAACCACTACATACTCATAAATATCTCTACTATTTTGCAGAAGTCCAGGGAACTTCTCAGGGAGTGAAGAATGAGATGTGGCTTGTAGCACAGCAAAAACGAAAAACAAAGTTTCAGGAGAGTCATCCTTAGCTAAACCTTTTCTGAGATTACAGCTGAAGTAACAGCAACAATTGGTAAACAGGCATTAATCAAGCTAGCAGATTTCTCTTAGTAAGAGTAATTAGCTACTCTGCCAGCTCCCAGTCTGCTCTGGAGGGTTGATTGGCTGCTAGAAAATTTTCATGGCAGACATATGAATGTACACACCCGTTCACAGATCCTGACCAGATTATAAATTAGCTTCGCTGTAGAAACTTCTGTGCATAAAGGCTGCTTTTAGAAAGAGAACTGCCCTGTACAAAGCGACTTAGTGTGATGTCTTAGTTCTGGAGATGGCAATGGGACTTTTTCCATTTATTTTTATGAAGCTAGAATTTTACCATCAGTTTTACTCACATGTATTCTCTCCGAGAGCTTAATCTTCAGGGGGGTTTGAACATCTGTCAGATTGAAGTGGCAGAAGGAGATGGGCTGGTTTTTGTGCAGTGAACATAATTTGGAATCCATCAATGGATTTAGCTAAAGCTTGACTTAACCTGACAGCAGATACACTTGGGTACCCAAAACCCAAGGGCTAACTCTAATTTTTGAGTCAAATCTGGAGCCCACCTGAAACGTGGGGGAAAAGTCACGGAAGTACGCTTTCTCCATAAATGAATTTACTCATAGATACCTTTACTGGACCAATCCCTCAATTTATTCCATCCTAAGGCATACTGCTATGCTAAACTGCAACTGAAGAGTCCATTTGATAGAGTGGATTGGCAGCCTGGGACTAAATAACCATAGAAGCATAAAAAGAAGGTAAAAGAGAACGAAAAGACAAATATTTACCTTCTGTGAGGTACATTCACAAAGAATAATACATCTGAAAAACAAGTAACAATTCTGAGTTCTCAAGCAAGTTGATGAAAGAGATTGTATTTCCAGAGGTCCGATGCTGAGTACTGTCAGACTCGTCAGGAATTCTGCAGCTGGGATCTGAAAAGTAAGGAATTCAGAATCATTAGTCACCCAACAGAAATACTGGCTGATATTCTTGGATCTGGTATAATTCCTAATTTTTAAACCTCCAGCTGGGTTTATTTTTTAAACTGTTGCATTTTAGTTCAAGTGTTCCTCTCCTAATTTCTTGATCTCCTGCTCTCTTGGCTTATTTAATTAAAGGAAAAGACAGATAAATAGCTAAGGTGAGGGAGCTCATTTCACATGTAAGAAAACACAGTGTTTTCAGCAACTGCTGCATGTCTCTCTCTTCCTTTTGCTACTGCTGTTGTTTAGGTGCTGGCATGAGCAACCCATGTAGCTGGAGAAGGAAGTGTCTAAAATATAATCTCTAGTGACTATGAGAGATTATAAAGATGGCATCTGACCGTATGGAGGTACCTCCTATTGTAGAGTGCCAGTAATGTGCAAAATGCTATTTCCCAGATGTATCAAAAAGTTTACAATTAAATTACTCAAATCCAAGACCATACAGGTCTTCTAGCTCTCTTGCAGTCAGCAGCTGACATGTGTATGTGAATCAGAGAACAGAGCTAAAGTTGAAGGTCTGAGTCTTGCAAAACGAAGCTACTTCAGGACATCAAATCTTCACAAGACTGAAGCTTGACTGGAAAACAAAATGGATAAGAGAGTCTCTGTTAACCAGTAATTTCTGCTGGATTTGTAACTCATCAAAGTAGAGGAAATCATCTGCATTAGTATTTTATACAAACTATTTTGTATGTCTGAGTTTTCAATTAAGTAGACTAGAGGAAGAATCAAGTGCCAATTAAATTAGAGTCTTCTATTTGTTTTTTCCCTTAAGGGTGTATATATATGTAATTTGGGGGGATTTTATTTATAATCAAAAATAAAATAATAAAACTACCTTTATCTACTTCCTTGTGAAAAGCAAATATTGCACTATAAGCCCTGCCTTCTTCAATATTTGTACAGTTTGGTAAGGCAGGGATTTATGTGTATGTGCTTAGTGCTGCAGATGTATATATACAATATGTATATATCCTATGAAAGCATGAACAGAAGAGAGGCTTTCTGAGGTATGTCAGAATCATTAGGAGGACCAATTGATTCAGAATTTGAGACAAGTGTTTGTGGCACAGTGTTGTGCTATGAGAGATGCCAAATCTAGCCCTGCATAAGCCAGTTGAAGTACCGGCCATCCCTAACTGTGCTAAAGGGCATTGCACTAAATGCAAAGAAGCAGAACCAGTTTCTGCTGGGGTCATCTGGCTATTCTGCTTCTCTAGGCTGAACTTAATGAAACATTTGTTCATTTTAGAGCTCTCCATTTCTGGCTTCTTGACTATCATTTACTTCCTGTATAGTGGCACAAGGTAAACAGAGGGACAGCGAGGGTCTTGCTTTTTCTTTACATGACCTCTCCTACAGCATCAAGACTGGGACATCTCCTGGGAATGATCAGCATGTGCATGAACTTTTCTGCCCAGGAAGAACCCCAGACTCTGGTTTCCTACTTCCATTATCTATAAGTACAAATTGCTGTTAGGGCCCCATATGACATATTTGCAAAAAAAGCAACTTTCTTTGCCTTAGAACATTAGCAAGTGCCATATCTGGAGATGAGGAGCGAGTTCGAATGCTTGGTTTAGTATTACTCAGGCAATGTTCATTTGGAGAGTCAAAACATTTTCTCAGATCAGCTGATTAAGGTGGGGAAAAATATTTTGTACTTGGAAATTAAAATTTAGGAGCCTTTCTGTGCATCCTAAGAGTTATTTGTGTCACTCTGAGAGCCCAGTTTGCAAATAGTCTGTATGCTAACTATAGCCTTTGTGCTTCTTTCTGGCTATATAAGATAAGAGCTTAACTTGTTTGTGCATAAATGTGTCCACGTGGAACATACAATCTTTAAATTGGAGAGATAAAAACATGGGAACAGTGAAAACACCATCCTTTAAATTTCTCATGTGAAAACAAGTAACACTTTATTTTATATTATTTTATTAGGAAGTAACAAAGGAGGGCTAAAACTCTAGGGCTTCTCTAGTAATTCTGCTGGCTATGACACTGCTGATAACAAGCCACATCTGCTGATTATGCGGTTTTGAGTGCTCCTTCCTTTCACCTTTTGCCCCACTCCACACTCCTGTATTGGCATCTGTAATTTGCTATTGCCTTCAACAATAACCACTGTCCTCCAAGCCTGCCTTCTTCCCAGGGCTTTCAGTTTTCAGTAGCAGTATCCACTTAAGGTCCTCGAATCATGTAATGAAGGAAATTTGCCCCCTTTATGTCATAAGTAACAGATAATTACTAGGCACAGAGAAGGGAAGGAAAAGATCAGAGAAAATTAAAAGGTGAACACTCAAACAATGAAAGAATAGCCTGGGTCCAGCATCTCCACGAGGAGGCCTGGGAGCATAGAAGGAGGTTGTTGGGTCGACGATATCCATGTAGCACTGACATACTTCCCATCCAATAAACCACGGCCTGTGCTTAATGCCTCATTTATCATTGCATAAGACATTAATTTCCAAGAGTGAGTAATAAGAACAACTCCTACACGTGCACATGCCCCCACACAGGCACACATAAAAGACAGGAGCATCTCTTCCCCATAACTGCCCTGGAGGTGCTCCTTTTTAAAGAACCTCACCAATGGACATGCTGCAGTCCTAGCTGCTGCTGTGCATGCCCTGTGACTTCATAGGATACAGTGCTTAAAGGGTCAGCTCCTGGACATACATAGACCTCTTCATAATCCACAGAGAGAAGAGGAAATGAAAGAAAGTAAATGCTAAACCACGAAAAGCAACCTAAATGCGTACAAGGAGCACTGGGTTCTTGTTGCTCTAGGGTACCTCCATGCAAATCCTGCCTGGCCCAAGCTTTGGGAAGTCTGACAGAGGCTGAGGGAGTTGCTGTACTTTCAAAAAGCATGCTGTGCCAAATGCATGGGGAAGGACCTTTGGCAGCAAATACTTTTTTAGCAGTGGTTGCTGATTGTGCCTGCAGCTGAGCCCTGTCTGCCAGCGTGGCTGGCACAGCTCACCCAGGAACGGGAGGCAGCACAACAGGGCAGGGGCAGAGTGGGTCGAAGTCACTCTGGGAACTTCCCAGCATTTGGCAGAGACAGCTGGCATGATTTGCTGGGAATGGGATATCTGTGGCATCAGGGGACCTTCCCGTGCTGCAGGGAAGCTAAGCTCACCGGGCTTTTGAGAGCACACCAGTCTTCAGAGCTGACAGGATTAAAAATGTGTGGGGTTTAGTGTAATAAGCCAAGCATGAATGGGAAAAATCACACAAAATTCTGGTATTTAATGATGAGCAGTCTTCATATGAGCAGTCTTCATATTCCTATTTTAACTGAACAACGGTCCCTTGGGAATTGTGGCAGATAGGCAGAGGCCTCAAAAGGAGCCCGGGCTCTGTTACAGCAGTAGATGACTGCGAGTGCAATCAGAAATATGCTCTGCCCCACCTGTGTAGCAAAATCAGTCAGGTTGGGATGTAGTCCTAATACTGACTGAACTGTTTTGATCAACCACTGATCCTAAATCAGTGCCATGCGAAGGAAAGTGATAACAGTTACAGCAAAGTGGGACCGTATTTCCTTTAAGGACTCACTCCTTCCTCTAAAAAAGGTATGTCAATTTGATGTTACTATTAAGTCCTGTGACTGGTACATGTCAAAATGTTAGTGCTCACTGTTATCATCTTTCTATATCTCATCAGAAAGCTGCTTATAGAAGTGACAGCAATTCTCATATGCGAGACAAACACTGCTGTCTTACTAGAGAGGTTTGCATTTTTTAATCTTAATAAAGAAATAATTGAAGGAGACTTTGTATTAGAAGGACATTAGCAGAGCTTTCCCACTCAAGATTGACAGAAAAACCCTGAGAATACAAAGGACAGTACAAGGCAAACATCTGTTCAAATAAGGGGAGTTAGAGAACTACCTTTCATTGCATTGAAGTAATACTCCACCCATAAAAATTAACCACTGTGCTTTTCCCCAGACTTTATACTATATGCAGCTCTCTTTAGGATTATGTTTACTGGAAACTTTTGCTTGTGTCATTTCTTTTCATTGCAAGCTAACTTCTGGTTCCATGTAACTTAATCACATTTTCTTAAGCCTTCTATTGACAATACAAGCCTGTGACAAATAAAAAGCCATCATTCAAAGGAGTAACATACGTCCTTAACACAACCTGACAAAGCAGACTAGGGCTCAGACAATCCCAAACCTGCTCCATTAAGAGATGACATTTTTAACAACAGATCTGTCGGACCCCACTGGAAATAATAGGCCTTCATCACAGGACGACAGGTGATTATGTTCTGGAAATGTTCCAGTGCCAGCTGTGTTGCTGCATGTTATTTGTAACCTCTGTAATTGTGGCTTTTCAAAGCCATTTTTATTTGGAAAGCCAGTAAAGAGGACAAAAAAAAAATAAATTCCCTACCACCATTTGTTCAGAGAAGAAAAAATCAGCGTATCAAAGCCTGAATAGTAGTTGCCTGTTTTCTGAATCCCTGGCTTAGACTCTCTTCTTCTAACAAAACCCCAAACCTTAATGTAATCATTGTTACATGTTTCCCCCTTTCCTCATAGTCCAGTTACAGTTCCTGCTTACAAATGAATGGACCAACAAGCATCTGCTTAATGCCTGCAAGTGCAATTCCTTCTGAAATATTAAAAGGCTGAGAAGCTAAGGCTGTTCATGAGGGTTGCTTGAGCAGTAAGTAGACAGTCTTCTATGTGTCTGGAGTTGAACCAAGCAGGAGACAGGGAAACAAGCCATCTAAATTTGTTCCCAAGTGAACTCCATACATATTTTCAATTGCACATGCTTTTAAGTACACTGGTACCATCAGGCTGGGCCTAGAACAAGCCTGAGTAACCATGTGAGCCCACTATCACTAGCTTTGGACCCTGCTGCTCCTCTGGTTTGGTCACTATTGATACATCTAGTCACCATTTGATCAAAACCACCCATGCAGAGAAGACATTAACTTCTTTTGCTCTATGCAGAGCAAAACAAACTTCTGCTGCTACATGAACTCTTCCACACTGTTCATCTTTCTTGCCTTTGCGCTTCAGGAAAATTCTAGTCCTTGGATTTCTTTCCTTAAATCACATATGAATATAGATTTAGAAGTTGGTGGGAGAGAGTTACGCTGCCCCCCAAATTATAAAAATTGCCTACCCGTTATGCAAGTGATGGATTACTAAGGCAGAGATGTGGGTAGTTATATTCCTGGTGGAATAGATAATATAGGCGTGAATCACCTTTTCTCCATTGCTGTATATTCAGAGCAAGTACTTTTATATCTGACATCCATGATTTCTGAAACCATATGAGAAAAAAAGTGTATAAAAAGAAGTCACATGAGAAAGGAAGGAAGTTTAAAGAGCTTTCCTTGGATTTTTAGTTTCCAGGGTAACCATTCTACTCAGTAATCAATATGTTTGGCATGTTTCTATTGCTTTGTGACTACTCCCACAGACAACACTGAAAGGTGTTTGGGGAAAATACTGGAAGCAAAGACAACTACAAACTTAGGGAAAAAATTATTCAGATATAAGAAAAAGAAATAACTTATCCCCCAGGTAGTCTGAGGCTGTATCTGATTTTCTTGAGAAATAGTGGAGTAATTTTATCTAATAGATTTGCAGGATTTGAGAGGTTCCTTCCAAGTATACGAGTTTTAGTACAATGGCTGCCATGTTGCACAAAAGCTACATTTTAGTTCTTTTCCCACGTTAAATACATTGCATTGTGCCTACTATTTTGTGTCAATCAGTGAAAAATTACCTTTGAGTGATCAACTCCTAAGTTTAAAAAAACAGATAGCAAGCCAGCCCTGACCTACTTTAGAAAATAACTGAGCAATGTTACCTATTTAAATTTACTATTAATAAGAGTTTGCAAGTGTTAGACACTGATCCAATGCACGTTCTTAAGAATTTTAGGAGTATCCCTACATAACACTCTTGTAGTGTTTTCTAACTGAGCCTTTCAGACTGTTTTTGCAAATACAGATAAGTATTATTCTTATTCTAAAGTCAGACATGTAATAGCAAAAAGTGGTAAAACTATTTCCTCAAAGCTTTCGCAGCAAAGCAGGACATGACTTGTTGCTATGATTATGACTTATTCCTTTGTAGACATTTCCATTGTTCATATGTCTGCAGCTACATGGAGCAGAAGATTATGACCCAGTCCCTCTTACTCATCTCTTCCTGCCCCTTTTCTTTTCTTTCTTGGGCTGCTACAACACAAAGACCTCATCAGATGTCTATGATGAAGCTGACCTAGGTAAAGAAGGCTGCATGACCTAAAGCCCTGCGTTTCAGGTGGAAAACAACAAGGGAGCTTTAATACATTCGTCATTTTTCAGAACCTCCTCCTACCCACACATTCTGAACCCATGAGACATCAAAATGTTAGAAGAACTATTTATTCAGTTCAGCCTATTTTTTCTTGCAGTCTTTTTCAAACAGAGAATCTTCAAAAACTTCACAGCTCAAGATAAAATTAGAAATTGCTTTAAAGAGCTTGCTGCAAGAGATGGTGAGATTGCAAGAGAGGAGACATAAGGAGATATGTCAGAACAGAAAAGGAAGAAAAATTTATTAAAATGAATGTCTGTATGGATAGGCATTTCCCATAGCTACAAGGCAAAGGGAAAAAATGCAAAAAATAATGGAGTGGGCTATTAATTTTATCCATTAGCATTTACTTAGGTCATTAGGCATCCTTCTATTTGTTTCTGGATGGTATTGTGCAGATTTTGTGGTGTCTGCAGATACCTCATGTAAAAATTTCTCTGTTCAATCAGTTCCTATTGAACCAATGCAAATTTTCTTTCTCTGAAAAAATATCGGATGCCTTGGTAGTGAATTTATTGAGGTTTCTGTAATTGATCATGCCCCTGTTAATCAGTGGTGTTAATCCCTCCTTGGAAATGCTGCAAGGCAATTCTGAGATATTCAAGTCAGGTGTTTACTTCATCTGTGGCACTTGTCTTCCTTCATCTTACATAATCTGTAAGTAATAACTACTATTTTTTTGGCTTTCTATTATAATTAATGACTCCTTTTATGGCCATACTGGTGGGATCAAATGCTCAGGTACCATTGCCTGAGGAAAAATAAACCTGTGGAGCACAAGTCTGTCAAGCCAGTCTCTGTTGCTTCTGATAAAGAAAAGGGAAACATTATTTTTGCAAACCAAATTGTAAAGACTTCTCATCTCTGCTCAGGAAAAAGGATGGACAGCATGTTTGCTGTGAGCCACAGATGATGATCTCAGTCAGCTCTGTCCAGGTAGGTCAACACGGCAGCTCCTGGAGCTGCCCTGCACCCAGTGTGCATCAGCAACGTGAAGTGATGGGTAATAGCCAGGCTTTTACACGGTGTACTGCAAAATACAGCACTCTGGACCGCTTTGAGACATTTGGCAATCCATCTGTGCTGGCCCCACTGCTGTGACAGCTGAAGCAACAGCAGTACAGAGGTGGCTGTTTCGGGGCTGGGTTGGATACGCTCATATCATCAGTGATAGCCTTCATCTCATATTTTTTTGCTTCTTCAGGTTTACAACACTGTGTTAAAGTCTGTTCTACCAGTAGGAAGGAGCTGGCAACATGGTGGTACCAATCTTTTCAAGTCTAATCCCTCTTGGCCACTCTTACAGGAAGGACAGTCATGTTGATAGGGTATGTCTTTCCCTCAGAGACACTCCTGATGTCTAATTTTTCTGCTGCACCACATACCTGTCTAGGCTACATATTAATTATTTAAAAATACATATTAAACTAGAGTTAGAGTTGAGAATATATACCAGCGTGTTAAGGTAATAAAACCTTACAGGGATGTTATAATTATCCCATAAAGAAACATGACAATTCCAATGACTTGAGATGAAGCATAAAAGAAATGCAATTGGGTTAGAGAAAGGCAAAATGTCTCCATATAACCTTTATGAGGCTCTCTAGAGAGATCTTGAGAATTAAAAAAAGAAAAAAAAGATCAGTTTAAACTAAAATATCTTCTTCATAAGCAAGCAATCATTGCTTTATGTTCCTACATCTTAGAAGTACACTGTATCTAAACCAGACTAAAACTTAATTGCTATTGCTGATTGCAATGTCTGGGTCAGCTCTGTCTCGGTTTACAGTGCTCTTCAGAGACAGGTTGCAACACACTAGAAGCTCCAATGAGGACATAAACACAGCTTTTGTTAGGTTGGAGCTTTCCCAGACTTGTTGAGAGTGTGCTCTGCTCGCTCTCTTCTCTTAGAAGAAGTTTCATTGTTCACACTTGACAATGTTCTGTTGTCTGCAGATACTTCTTAATTGGTTTCAGTTTCAATGACACCCATATGAGACCTATAAAAATAAAAATGAAATTTGATTAAATGTTATGGGGGAAAAAAAAGCTAAACATGAAACAGAAAGATTTCATGAGTAAAGCAGGGAAAAAATAAATAAGTCATAGTGGGATGTAAGATGGGCTCTATTATTATTGTGCACTTGAGTTTCCATATTGCATTTAAATTCAGTGATATTGTGATACACTGACTGTACAGCCAATATCAAACCAAATTTGGCTTCATGGGTTCTAACCTTTCCAAAGGCAGCTTGCAACTCTGAGATGATCTAGTTATCCATGCATCTGCAAAGCAACATGTCTGTACACAAAAGGTGCAGAAATGTCAACAAAAATCTGTGGTAATTGCCTTTAAGTAGGAATTACAGGCTGGGTGGGATGCTGGTCATACAGAAGAACTGTATGCAGGAAAATGAAAAGTGGTGATTTATTCAAAATAACTTCTGTGTGTGTGTTTATGTACACAGGCATGTATGCCTGAAGTAATGAACAGTGTGTTTGCCCGGAGGAGGAGGAACGGGCCAATGCCAACCTAGTTTTGACATTGTGTTCAGGTATCAGGTAGCAAGCAGCCCAGGTTTAGCTGAGCTCAGAAACCAGTTCAGTATCCAAACTGATTTCAGGTTAATTCCCCCCTTGTGTATTGATTGCCATCTGTTCTCACTGTTGTTTTTCATGTTATATTCACCCTTTATTATGCCACATTGCAGTACTCTCATTTATTAGTAATGTCAGGATTAGTGTCTTCTACCATGCTCCCATTACCACTCTTTGGCAGTGCTGTTCATCTGTTTCTGCCCTGTTGCCATACAAACGTGTTGGGGTATATATTTTTACTCGTTCAATTGCTTTTGTTCACAGATTGAAGCATCCAGTGGACTCCCTGGTTTAGGTGATATATCATATTACATTTTACTTTTTTATTTTGTCCCGTACAATGTAGCAGAAAAGGGCTCATCTTGATCACACTTGTGATATTGAGTTTCTGTGTTGGTTTAACTTCCCAGATCAACTGAAACATGGCAAGGGCATGATGGGTTGTACTTCTGTGTTCCCCATTTATGCTGTGGGAACTATCTATTTTGCTATGAGATTAGTCTGGGTTGCTGCGTTTGAGATAGACAGAGCCCTGGCAGGGAGCAGGGAAAGGCAGCAGCAGGAGATGTTTGTGGATCCTGAGCTGGGCTACTCAGGGACAGATGCTGCAGCAGGGAGACTGCCATGCAGTGGTGCTGGAGGTTTCTGAGCAGGACAGGAAGGGCAGAGATACAGCCAGACCTCAAAGGTGATGGAAGGAAGGAGGTTCTCCCAGCTGTGTAAAGTTTCTTGCAATTAGGAAGTCACTACAAGTTTCTGGTCTGCAAGCAGTACTGAAAGAAGGGATCTACTCTGAAGAACAGAGCTTGGGGATCTGGGGAGCAAAAGATTTATTTATGAGACTTTTTTTTCTAATCTGTTTCAGATGCAGCTGATTCGGGTTCCTTGGCTGCAACAGCACCTTAACTCCAGCTTGTCTTTTAGTGAAATGCAGCTGCAGATACTGAAATAGTTTTCATGTGCTCACCAGAAGGAAAAGGTGTAAGGAGATCTACCTCAAAGCTCTGCCTCACATTGGGTCATGTCACGTTAGTTTGAGTAGTAGTCCTTTTTCACCTTTTCATATCTAATTCAAAGCCCTATTTTATACTTTCCTTGAACAAAGCAGGTGAAATCCATCCAGGCTTTTAGCACAAAAGCAGCCCTGTGGTCCAGGAACCAGCAACAGTCCTGGCACTGTTTTTCTCCTTTCTTAGTGGCTTGTGCATACATCTAAGTACTTAAATTGCCCTCAGTTCCCTGCTGAGGACCCTGAAATAGAGAGTAATTTCAAGAAATCAGTCCCTCTTTATTTATTCTGATGTAGACACAGATGAGGTTTCTCTACATATCCAGACTTTCTACTGTAATTAAGTGCTATATAGCACTAGGGATGTTATCCACTCACTTTATGTTACATCAGTCTTAATCTGTTAGCAACATCCATACTGATCCTTCATGGTTTTCAGTCACAAGTACTACTACTATAGATGCAGTCTGTTCTCTTGGATATTTTAATAATCATCATGTATAGCAGTAGTTGCATTTTTTTATGGTATCTCTTCCACCTTCTTGTCACATGTGAATGTTAGTGCTGCTTCAGGGATTCGACTGTCTTCTTTTTCCTGCTCTTTCTTTGGTTTGATTTTTCGATCCATCTAAGCCTAGTCCAGACCATTTCTGTTTGTGCTTACAACCATTGCCTTTAGGACATGACTGTTCTTTGTATGCCTTCAAATGAGAGTTTATTAGAGCCATCGATCAAAATACATGGTAAATTAAAAGTATGACTCTCCTTGCTGCTAGATACAGTATTATTGTTCACCACTGTCTGCTCTGCCCTCAGCTAATTCCCCGTACCTTTCAATCTCTGCATGCTTCACTCTGTTCAGGTGGTACGTCACATCAACATGCTAACGGGCTTGCGGCTCAAACAATGGCACATATGTTGCTAATATAAATGCTAATCTCACGCGTTTGCATGCAAAGTATGTTTTGAAAAATGGGCTGATTATCATGAGGAGAATTGGGAATGTGCAGATGGCAACTCCATCCCCATCCCGCTCTCGGCAAGTGACCCCTGCTCTGTCGTGCCATGAGAGCCCATTATCCCGGCTCACAATGCTGATACAGCCAGAGTCCCTTCATGCATATGGAGCATCAGAGAATTTTTCCTCCCAGTGTATCAATATCCCTGTGTCCTTGATTTCAGAGGTCACTGTGGCTCAGACAACAGGATTTTTATTTACAGAATATGAATAAAAGTTGGTGAATCCACGCACAGCATTATAAGCTTGTTGGGTTTAATGTATTTTCTGTGTGTTGTTTCAGAGATTGCCAAGATACTGGGCTCCTGCATGTCCCCAGCAGGACACAGCACACTTGAGATCTCACAGGCTTTTCTCATTAATACCACTATGCATTTCTAGACAAGGCAGCATATAATTCCTTCTCCAGCATAGCTGAAAAGCAGAAGGGCTAGGAATATCTAATCAAATTCACACATAAGAAATGTGGTCTTTTTTTTTTTTTTTTCCAATTACTTCCCACCTTCCCATCCCATTCTTCTGCATCTATTTCACCTGCGGCATCCTTGCCTTGCTGGCTCACATACTGTTCTCCTGCCTCAGGTGGGTAATATCACAGAAGTACAATTTCTCTCTCTTTCAGCCCTTCTGACTTAAGTGTTGCAGTTACTTATCACCAGTCAGATGTTTCTTTTTTTCTCAAGCTTTGGTATTATTTAAGCCTCGTATTTCAGTTTTTCCACATAATTCTGACCTCTCGTGTCTGCAAGGATGCTAAGTCTGCTTTCTCTCACTTGCTACATATCATCTTGCTTGAGATGCTTCCTCTGACAAAATCAATTATTCTTCTCATCTTAATAAATGTACAGTGTCAGGCTCTGAAGTCCCATTTTCTTCAAAGTCCAGTGTCTCCCATCAGGCCCAGAAACAAGAGAGATGGACCTACTGCCTATAGTGTCGCCACCTTTTTCCAATCCTAATCTGGTCAGACCCAGAAACACACTTCTGTTGCACATGAATTTCCCAGAGCTGCCCTGCCCTCCTCTAGCCTCCTAGTATCATCTTCTTCACTCATAAAATTTGTTATTTGCTCTCCTTAGCCCTCCCCATTATAACTGTTTCCTCTTCTTCTGTCTGCAGCATGAACAGAAAATCTTCTGCACTTTCTTCACCATTTATATGTATATGAACACCTAACCCTATATATTCCCATTGCATGTTCCCATTGCAAAGACTAGGCTAGATCTGGCCACAGCTTGGGAGAGGTCTTGACGCCAGCACAGCTTTTCCTGTCATGTGGAGTGGGGTTGGTGTTCCTCAAGGGAACATTAATACTTCAGACCACTGGTAAACCTGTGGTGGTGAAGACCCATCTCTCTGCTCACATGAATGTCCAAAATACCTTTCTCTGCACTGCTTGTGCTGGTGGGCACAGATGTACAAACCAGGAGAACATGTCCAATTTAATTGAAATTTTGTACATATTCCCTATAATAATGAGATTGCAGGTACAGGCATACTAACCATTATGTTATATGAAAATTATATTTCCATATTTTCCCAGATGAAACATCAGACAGATTTCATCTCCTTTTTTCCCCCAGAAAGGTCTGGAGGAGAATAATTTTTATAATCTACTTTCAATTACTACAATTGCACAACCATAAAAACTCTACTAAGATAAAAAAACTCTGGAAACTATTATAGAGCCACAGAAATGAACTTTTAAATTGCTGTGCTACATTCATTACCTAGCTCAGTAGGCTCTCAATGGTTTATTATAAACTCAATAAAGAGTGCATTCCTCAAAGGGCAGAAAAGTCTTCCTACCATTATTTTATTGTTTATCAAGTTAATGTAAAATCATTTCATAATGAATACACCTCTAGTTTCCAGAATTTTTCTATTTTAAAGCATTTTTCTGGGAAAATAAATGATAGTGAAACTGAAAATCTCTACTCTTTGACAATTTAGTTTCATACTAGTATTGTTTGGTTGTTTTGTTCCCTAGTGAGATGCTGACCTGTAGAAATATTTCACAAGTACATTTAATTTAGGTGTTCCTATCAGCATTTCTGTATACTCTGTTTTTAAGTGATTATTGGAAAGATGATGTTTAGTTTGCTGAATATTTATTTACTAAAAAAAACCAGTTTACATTGTCCCTCCACAATTAAATCTTTTTAATAGAATATTTTATTTAATCTTAAATGAGTATTTATTTTGCTGAGGAATAAAGAAATAGCTTGGTTTTGCTTTATTTAAATTCTTTTTTCCCAACTCAACCTCAGTTCGATTCTGTACTGATGAATCAATTCTTTGCAGTTTTAGTTACAAGTGGTACTCTAGTGTTGGTTGAGAAAACTCGTGATGGCACAGTGGTTACATTCCTGTATGGATAGTACAGATGCAATTCTGGGAGCCTAGCATCCACCATTTATTTTCAAGTATTTGGCACATATACATAGACATATATAACCAAAATACTAAATAAAATACAAATTCCAAAAGACCAGAGAGACAGTGCCACTGGCACTGAGTAAAGAGCAGTTTAGAGTCTGGTAAGTGCACTGAGAAATTTCCTACCAAGTTTCTGAATCAAATTAATTTGATACCAGCTGAGATCACTGTTTTGTGAGAAGTATTACTCAGCGGAAAATGGTTTGGTCTAGTTGTCAGTGTCAGGAAATACATGCATAGTTGGGGAGGTTTCACATTTTTGGAAGGTTCAGTGTAGACCTGGACTGGCTTTCTCCTCTTCCACTGGTAGAGCCTCCAACTTTCCACCAGGGCCCACCCTGACTTGAATGAAAGGACATGACAGATAGAGAACCTTCCCACCAAAAGAACAGATTCACTGTAGAAAAAATTTCAGTAGATAATATTCTATGAATACATAAAAACATTGTGTGGGTAGATAGCTAGAAATCTCCTTTGATAAAAGAACTAGCAAGGGCAAATGTCCAGATAGCATGCTTGCTCTGCTTTTGTCCACAACCAGTGCCATAAGGCTGGAAATCCCTCTCTTCAGGGAATCTCCATGCTTCAGTCAGAAGCTTTTAATCCTTAGACATTTTTATGGTACTAATGACTGTACTCTGGTTCTTGCTCAGAAAAGCTAGTTTGAACCACCACCCCAGGACCTAAGGTGTTCTGCAAGCATGTCCATTATGCGTATGTGATTTTGTGGACAGCTACACGGTGCTGGTAGAATGGAGACAGAGAAGAATGGATTCTCAGAAGCCTTGCTCCCGCATGCCAGGTTGCTGATGAGGTTAGAATTGCCACTTACAAAATAATGATGGTTGTTTCATTGTTATCCTGTGATGTGTGCTGTGTTTTACCCACTTGTAGCTCTTAAGTCTGCAGCCAGTCTTGGTACTCTCTGTCAAGAGTGACTGCACGTGGGTCTAGAGCCACATCACAGCCCTGCGGTGCCTCTGTAATAGTAACAAATGGCATTGAGCCTCTAACAGGAGTACACTATGCATATAGAAGGGTAAGGTATAGAGGCTCAGAGGGAGAGTGCAAAGTCCTCCTGGAGATGGTTCTCCAAAGGCAAATGCACAATAATAGAGAAGAAACTTTGCTCAGTCAATCGGCAAAAATGTGAATTGGCCGAAACTTAACAATACGTGCTACCTGTGAGTAGTTTTGAAAGCATACAGAACCATCAGATGCCTTGCCTACTTATTGAGAGGTTTGCCATTAAAAAACCCTGAAACAACAGACCTCCTTTGTATTGCAAGTTTGCTTTTCTTGTCTGCAAAAAAAGGAAACCGAGTGTATGTAGGGAGCAGGGGGAGAAGAATTTGAGAGTGCTTTTAAAGCAAAAATGAAGAAATAGCTGGGAAAATTGCAGAGAAGAATAAGAGCTGCACTCTTCCCTCTGCAGGATAGAAGACTGCAAGGAGAAGATACACAGTGGAGAATGATTACCCCTGAACAGCTGACTTCACAAAGTGAATTGCTAAGGACTGTCTACTCCATTGTGCCAATGCTCTGACATCATCAGCCATTAGGACTTCATATTTAACATACCTAGGGATGGAGGACATTGCTGTGTTTTTAACCCCAAGTAGGATAAATCACTGGTTTACATCCCAGACATTCTCTTTTGGCCCAGGAAGAAGTCTCTAAAGTGTTATCTTGCATTGTACCTTTACTGCTTTGTTCATATTACACTAAGCAGTTTTTCCCATGTTTCTTTTAGGGCAGTAAAGGAAGAGTTCAGTAGGTCTGTATTGCTACCAACAAGCCTTCCCAAGCTGGGTACTCCTGGTGTGAACTCTAAAGCTTTGCCCAATCAAACTTGGAAAGGTGAAAAGAAGCTTAACAGAAAGAAATTGGATGAAGTGCATCCTCTGATGGCCACTACCTCTAGGCAGCAATGAGTTAGGCAGCAGGAGCAGTGGAATCTCCCCACCTGGTGCCAGGAAGTGGCTTTCTTATTTACAGGAAAAAAAATTTAAATCTTAAAAAAGGTTTCCTGCTGTAGAAAGAATTTGAAGTCACAGGCCTTGAAACTGGAGGTGTCATGGTTGGTGTTCCCCTCATGCTAGGGGGACACTGGACGTGAGTGGCAAGAGATCTTCTTGGGTGCACCTGTTTTTCCTACACAAGGAGGTGTTTTTTATTTATTTCTTTGTAGTTCAACGGTTTAAACAAAAGGGAATGTAATGAATAACTCCAGGTGTGTTTTGGTTTTATCCATTTGCTATGTTAGCTGCACCAAAGAAAGATGTTAAAATAAATCTTTTATTTAAAGGAAGATTTATTTGTAAGGTGGGATGCCTGCACTCTTCCTATCTTGCTGTATATATCTTGGTCTTACCTCAGCTCTTTGACTTCTCCTTGTAATGAAATTATCAGAGAGCAAATAAAGTTATCAGTGACTGGCAGTAAGGAAAATCATTCAGATCCAAATACCTGAGAAGGCTTGGGGATGATTCTTCTTTACGCTACCCCTTATTACTCCATCAGGCTATTCTTTGCCATTTACAGATTCATTCTCAACAGCAAAATGTTGTATTTTGCAGAGCATGAATTTAGTATCACCAGACAGTAGGGAAGCTGAATGGTTTTAGGAAGTCTACGTGTCATATAAGGCAAATACCATTGTTTTCTTTCAAACCAAAACGTCAAACGCAAAAGCTCAGCTCAACCCTAGCAAAACTAGTATTATTATGGCCTGTGTGTGCCTATGATACATTGTTTATATTACTCAGATCTTACGGCTAGACCAAGAAGTGAAAAGTGAAAAAAGACAGAGCAGTGGTCCCTGGGGTGCTGTGACACTGATCCAGTGGTGCTGCAATACTGTTCCAGTGGCCTCTTTGAAGGAGACTTGATGCTTTAGCTCACTCCAGGGAGAGCTATGGCTAGTTACACTTCTTTAGACTGGGTATACCTAGTTTTCCTGCACAGCTCTAATTTCTTTCTTCAATGCTAAAAGTTTTCAAAGGGGAGGTCACCGCTGCTGCTGCAGCAATCATAGACTTTAAAGTAATGTCAGAGAGCTCAAATGCCCTGTGGAATGCAAACAACTTCCCATGGATCAGGCGCATAACTGAATAAAGAAGGCATTATAATAATTAGAAGAACCTTGTGATTATAATCGCGAGATGTTAGCAGATAAGGAATGAATGTGTGCTGGGATGTGATGTCAAATGAAGAACATCTGTTTACTGAGTGTGGAAAGTCTTATACTCCTGGATGGAGTCTCTGCCTGTCCACAGATTAAAGTTATAACAAAGAAGATGGAAAAAGTGAGATCAGTGGATGCTTTGATGCAAGATGGAAAAAAACTGTATATAGAAAGAGACACTTGGTCATTTTCATATAAATTTGCCTCTAGAATGAAGAAAGGTGTAGTGGATGGCTAGTGTTATGCTTTAATATGTTTACCTTAGTGAAATGTTCAGCAGGTCTTTCAAATTTTAGAGTTGGCAAGACAATAAATCCCTGCAGTATGACTTTCAGCTCCCCTGTGGTACTCCTGCCCTCAGATGGCTAAGTATTACAGTTTAAGAGGAGCTTGTCTTTTACCTCTGCTCAGGATCCTCGTCTTTATTCAGGCTATGTGTTCAGAATAGATACACAATACAGAATGCAATAAACAGTATTCCAAGGCTCAGTGATAAAACTGATCTTTTTCCCCTCTGGTGGTATCACTGATTCCACTTCCTTCCTGTATTTCTTCACCCATCACTTTCTCTCATCATGGAGGTTGCACCTCGGTGTGTCTGGTGAATTAAACTTAAAGGGCTTTTTCAGGTGTTAATGAGGTGAGGTGCTTTTTCTTGCTATGAACGCTTGGTGTGTTTCTATACAAGAACCTTGCACAGCCTCAGCACTTTTAATAAGCTGCACACTGCTATTGATTTCTCCAGCTTCTGCTCCGAGGGGTTTGTGGTAAAAAGCAGTGACTCAGCTGATATGCTCAGTGGAGCTGTTTTACATGCTCAGACTGTGCTGCTGTTGCTGCTGAATGGTTAAAAAAATCAAAGGCAAGCCTTTCAATCTATTTGAAGTAAACTGCAGGCAGCAGCAAGGTTTTCTGGCAACTTTGCAGAGATTATTGCAAATACTCTTAATGGCAGCCTGATTCTGGGGGATAAGCCTATGTGCTTCTGCCACAGCAAATGGGGAGACAGAGATCAGGGCTCCAACTTTCCTCTTGGACAGAAAACAGTGCACTGAAGTTAAGAAAAATCCCACCCAGCGAGCTGGGGTGTTTGGAAGGGGAGATGCCTGAAAATGCTGGTCCATCTGCTGAAACAGTGCAATGAATATTGGGGTAGGCTTGTGCTAGTGATTTCAGCTCTCTATCTGCATCTGCCTGTCTGGGTCTGACAGTGATTTAGTGAGGGTGACCACATGCTTAATGCTGTCCCATGGAAACCTGCAGATGTAAAATGCTTACCATCACAAGCCAGGACAAAGCTGAGACCTCTCTGCAGTTCTCACAGACGGGAAATTCAGAAAGCGTGCAACTTGAGGAAGGGGAGGGAAAAAATACAGCTGTCCTGGGAGGAGAAGAGAGGATTGTTTATCCTTTTCCAAAAGATAAATAAGCTGTTCCTGCCTGTGATTCTGCTTATCTGTAAAGCAGGACTCCTAGAAGCTTTCAGATCACCACAGATTCATGGAAGTGTAGATTAGAAGGCACCATCTGGTGCTCTCTAGTTCAAACTCCTGCTAAAAGTATGTTTTTCACCAACACTGCATGAATTCATGCCTTTGTCCAGTACTTTTAAATATCAAAAAGCTCAAAGGATGGAGATTCTACAACCTCACTGGACATCGTTCTTTGGTGCTGCACAGTCACCTCCATAAAGATGGCTTGTCTAACTTCTGTCCTGAACCACCCAAAACAGAGCTTGTGCTATTGCCCTCTGTCATATGGTCTGCCACTATGAAGAATTTTTATCAACTTTGCAACACTGGTTCTATTAAATAACCAGTGATATTTAATATCTTCATTAATGACATTAAGGAATGTAGGGGATTGAGGGCATCCTCAGAAAGTGTGCAGATGACACCAAGCTGAGTGGTGTGGTTGACACACCTAAAGGATGGGATGCCATCTAGAGGGACCTGGACAAGTTCAAGAAGTAAACCCATGGGAATCTCACAAGACCAAGTGCAAAGTGCAATGCCTGGGTCAGGGCAACCCCTGATATCAACACAGGCTGGGGAATGAACAGATTGAGAGCAGCCCTGCCAAGAAGGAGTTGGGGGACCTGGTGGATGAGAGGTTGGACATGGACTGGGAATGTGCACTCAGTGCCCAGAAATCCAATGGTATCCTGGGCTGCATCACAAGCAGTGTGGCCAGCAGGTCAAGGGAGGTGATTCTGCCCCTCTACTCCACTCTGGTGAGACTCCAATATAGAGTGCTGTATTCAGCTCTGGGGTCCCCCCAACACAAGAAGGACATTGACCTGCTGGAGTGAGTCCAGAGGAGGGCCACTAAGTTGGTTAGAGAGTTGGACACCCTCTCCTATGAGGAAGAGCTGAGAGAATTGGAATTGCTCAGCCTGGAAAAGAGAAGGCTTCAGGGTGACCTAATTGTGGCCTTCTAGTACCTGAAGGAAGCCTTGAAAAAAGATGGAGAGAGACTTTTTACATGAGCATCTAGTGACAGGACAAGGCAGAATGGATTTAAACTGAAAGAGAGTAGGTTTAGATTACATATTAGGAAGAAATTATTTACTGTGAGAGTAGTGAGAAACTGGACTAGGTTGCCCAGAGCAGCTGTAGATGCCCCATCCCTGGAAGCATTCAAGGCCATGTTGGATGGGGCTTTGAGCAACCTAGTCAAGTGGAAGGTGTCCCTGTCCATGGCAGGATGGTTGGAACTATATGATTTTTCCAACCCAAACCATTCCAAGTTTCTGTGATTCTGAGAAGCTGTAGGCTGCTATTGGATTCCCCCTACCCTTCTCTTCGTCAAACTAAAGAAGCCCAATGTTTTCTTACAGGATGCATCCTACTGGCCTCTGACACTCCTGTTAACCTTCCCCTGGATTGCATCCAGTTTCTCCATGAACAAACAACTTAGAAAACCTGAAAGTCCCACAAATGGAGTAAGTCCAGCATTTCTGCATGTCTTAGAATATGGAGCTGAAGCCCTTAGGGTACTCAGGTTTCCCATCATACAGCTAGAACCCTGTGCCATGACTCCACAGGACTGGGGGTTCAGGAGTCTACTTGGGATTCAGGAGTCTGTAGCAGGTAGCCAGATGTACCAACAGGCACTTAGGCAGCTGTACATAGGAGACAGCCTGGGTGCATTGAAACAGAACTCTTTTTTTTCACTGAGCATTTATGTTTTGATACCCTGATGTTCTTCTATTCCAGTAAAACTTCTGAAATCGTTTGGGTAATTTCAGGAGAAAGGTGTTGGCTGGTGGAAGGACTACTTTGAGGGGCTTAACCTGTGCATGCACTCTGAATTGCTCAATAACACTCCCTTGCAAAGCAGAAATGGAAAAAAACAGAGAACAGACTGACCTGAATTCAAAGAGCCTGACAACAAGCCCAGTTATTGAAAGACTGCAACACAGAAACCTCACAGTGGGATCTCTGAAGCAAGGAGACCTAGGATCTTGGGAAAGAAGTGTGGGCATACTGACTCATTGTCCTTAGCAATCTCCCAGGTATTGCTAGGTCCATTATATGTTGTTGAGACCTCAAACTGCCAAATATAGGAAAAATATTTTCAGTTGTATTTAACAGTTTTTTAATGGCAAGAAAACTCTCTCACCCTTCTGAGTCTTAAGAGAGCTGTTGTGGGGAAACAGCTGAGCTGCTTTCTTTCAAAGTCTGTACTCTCCCTAGATTTATGAATTCAATGACCTTGGCAGATGTACAGAAGAAACCCTTTAACATAGCATGGGACTGTTTTTCATTTATTTCCAAATTAGGCACAAGCATAATTTCTCTCATCAGATATACAGATTTTGAAATTCCACTTTTTTCCTCCCTCCTCAAAATAATGATTTTTAAGTGCAGAGAAAAACCACGCACTCCAGCTGTATGATTTCTTTTGCACTCATACAGCATCCCAAGATAGTAGATAAAAAGGTGCTGTTTTGAATTCTCTTTTCTGAGTCCAGTATTTAAATTGCAAGTGAAATTACTATCTACATTGGCAATTTTAGCTCTCTAGTGATTGAAACTAATTCTTATTAGCTAAGCATGTAAAGATGTAGCCTGTTTTCCTTCATCTCAGAAGATGCAGGAATGGTATTATGTTACAGAAGATGGGAATTTGGAGGATTCCCAAATTCAACAGAGGATTTGCTATGCTGGATCAAACAGGTTTCCTTTCCCACTCCTCTTCCCTCCAATCAGGACTTCTGCATTTGGTAATGACTGCGATTCATGTGAGAGAAATGACAAAATCTATCCATGACTGATGCTCCACACCAACAGCGCAATACTGTAGGTGGAGAGAAGGCAATTTCCTTTTGACCTTGGAAAAGAGCAGTTTAAGCAATGAAGTTGCTGTTATGCAGACCAACAAGTGCTGTAGTCAATTTTAAAAATCCAACCCTGTTTATGGAAAAAGAAGTTAATACTGGATGTTAAGGCTATAGTACAGTCAAGAAACACCAGACAGTACCATTATTGATAATCAACCATATTTTGTTTAATTAAATGTCTGGACATTTACATATTGTAGAAGCTTTTCTTATAAAATGCAAATCTTTTTCAAAGTTGCTTGACCATCATTCTAGCCCAAGGCCCCCACACATTTCTGACTAGAATTATTCCTTCCTGCTGGGAAGCTGCCTGCAGAATGTACTTTTACAAGCGTAACAAGAGCCATCTCTGGGTACAATGAGTTCTTTCTCTAGTAACTTCCACCCCAGAGTTACTCCAAAAATCTTTGCTGGATTAGCCTGCAGTTATCCAGAAAGATAGAGAACTGCACGTGTTTTCAAAGGAACAGTCATGTAGCTTGCTCTTATCATGATATTAGTGAAAGTGAACAGGTTACCAAATGTCTCCTAATCTTGCACAAGCTGTTATGGTGAATGGCCATATAAATGCATTTTAGGAAGCTGGATTCACTGAATCTGTTAGCCCCACCACTCTTCTTTTTAGTCAAGAATTACAGTTACAGTGTTAGTGATAAAAATACCCGATGAAGCCCTTAGATTAGAAATTAGGTGGCTTTGCTAAGTTGTCTGGTCTGTATTCATCGCCCTGAAAATGACTTAATTCCTTTTGGATAATCCTGAAAGTATGATTACCACACTCTATTGTATGAACAAATACTGTAATGTATGAGTAAAACAAAATATATATGTTACTCCTGACTTGCATGTATGGCTCTTTATAGACAATGGCATCAGCAGTCACTCTGAAAAGGTTGCTCACAGAAACACACGACTGACACCAAATATTTGCCCACTTCCAAAAGATTTCCTTATTTACCTTTTTTTTAAATACCGTTAATGTGATTTTCATTAGCCCCTCTTGAAGGGCTAATCAGCACAATTTACCTGTGCACACATCACTCTGAGAGACTTCTCAGTAGATTAGTGACAGAAAAGTACCAGAGCTACCATTACAACAACATGTATTTACAGAGAAGATGTGGTGTAATACACAAACAGGTCAAAGCCTTTTGAATTATTGTATAGCTTTTCTGGCCCCTGGCTCACCGGCTTTTCCTCAGAAGGGGTTGCTCTTCCTTGCAAATAGTGTAGCAATATGGTGTCAAAATGGAAACAGGTATATTTCCCACAGAGATAAACATCAGTGATCTCCAGCTGTTCAGTGGTGCAGTAGGTCACATGAGTATAGCCCACTGTTTTTCTTCCAGGTCTGGCTCCCCCTTTTACTGTGTCCTGGCTATTGCCACATGTGGGAGAAGGAAAGCAGCCTGTGCTGCCAGCGGCTTCCCCCACCATCCTGTCCTGGACAGGCTCCAGGGGCTTCACATACACCACCACGCCAGCTGGGCCGGCCAGGGTCCAGTCATGGCTGTTTCTCTACCTTTTTTCGTATCTGGTGTCTTCTTGCAAGAATTTCTGGCAGGCAACATGCACTGAGGGTCTAAATTCATCACAGAAATTGTGTTGTAAAGGAAGACACAAATTGCCAGGTTGCTCTCTGCATCTTCCTAAGCAACACAATTGCTGACAAGAAATGCAGACATCCGAGGCAGACCTGGCTTTAGCCTTCTCCCTTTTTCTTGTCTAGTCTTGCATTTTCATTCCAAAAATACTGTCCACCCTCCCACATGGTGAGGAAGAGAGCCATAGCAGTGAGTGCAGTGCAAGGATGTGGGCAGAGGTGACACAGCTGGGGAGAGACATCCAGGCTCACCCAGGCATGCTGCTCCCTGAGGCTGTCAGCAGAGCAGAGGGCTGAAGGCAATGGGTCTTGGACATATCTACAGAAAGAGGGAAGACTGTAATTTATAAAGATTGCTACTCTTAATAAGGGGAGTGGGACATTTGGCTTCCACCGACTTTCCCTGGGAAAGTAGTTCACAGGAATATTTATAATATAGAGGAGTATTTGTTTTTTCCTCTCCTGACTGGGCCATGAAATAAAATAAACATAAGATCGACAGAGAGGCAGAGAAACAGGTAGATATTTTGTCTGGCAGGCTTTCACTTTACAAGCCATATAGTGGGCTAAGGCAGCTGCTATTCAATTTCAACTCAAAATTCAACTGTAACCCTGTGATAAGAATCAACCTTTTTAAATTTTGTCTTCTGCAGAGGTATTTTTTTCAGAGGAAAAATATTCTGTAATGCCTTTAAGCCATCCACAGGCAGACAAGAAAGCAAGAGGAAAGATTTCCTCCTGAACTGACTGGAAGCTCTGCTTAGACCTTGAAGTGTGAATGAGATTTGTTCTTCTGAGTTTGCAGAGACACACCATAGTCCACCTCCATTCAAAACCCCCACACAATGTCTATCCAGTATCTCTTAGACAGATACAGATGGTAGTCTGCTAAATCTTCTAAGCACTGGTGCAGTTCTGTCATCCTATGAACATCTCAGCAAATTAATACTACCTCAGCCTCTTACAAGTGAAACATGGTTCTTCTCATTTCAGATGCACAAAGCACAGAGACAATAAACAGCTTTACATCCACAAAATAATGTCTGCAAACTGGGTGCTGTGCCATTAGGTACAGTACATCTCTCACAGGGATGGCAAGGATTGCTGCAAGTGAACACAGTGCTTTACTGGGGCTCAGAACAACTGGACTAATGCCTATTATTTGCTACACTAGAGTTGTTCAAGAGTAAGAGACCCAGAGGCTAAATCCATTAAAAACTTGGAAAAAGGACAACAAAGACCAAGGAAGAGCAATTTACATTCATACTAAATATCATCAAGGCATCTTATATTCTTGGGTTACACATGATGAAGAAACTTTGAAGATCTTGCTCCCCTCTCCTCAGCAGAAGCCCAATTTAAAAATGTAATTGAGAGATAAAAGAGACCTCACCTTGAATGTTTTCATATATCTGTGCTAGGGGCTGACTAACTTAAGCTGTCTCTTAACAAATATCCTGTTTCCTCCAGCTGAGCAGAGGCTCTCTGTGAGCACATTGGGCTGGCAGAGCAGTGCTATTTCTTTAGAATGGAAACTTTTCACAGCATGGTGCTGGCTTCTTTGTGAAGTCTTTCAAGCAAATTCACAGCTTTGCCAAGGCATTTCTGTTCTGAGATGTTTATGGTAGATAGCCTGGCCTTGTTTTACAGCAACCTGGTAGGTTCAGTGCCTGTGCTCAAGGCTGACCTCTCTGGGTTTAAGCTGGAACCCACTCCGGCTTCAGCAGCATTGATGGAGGGTCCATAGCCACTTGGATATTTTTCATTTGGGAACAAGGCACTGTGACTTGTTTTGGAAAATAAGAGCTCATCTGCCCTCAGCTTTGGTATCTTAAGTCCTTCATCGACTCCATCCTACTTTCTTCAAAATCACTGGTGTAGATTAAAAGGTGCTTGAAGGAGCATTAGTTCAGCTTCTCTGCTTTCCAGTCTTAGGGAGTCCTGCTTTTATTCTCTAGGACTTAACTATTCATCAATCTATCAGCAAAAAGATGTGAGGATTAATTTAGACGTGTTCTCTTTTACATACCAAAAGCAAAGTTGCGGAGATTTTGTTATTTCACTGTTAGGTTCTGAGACAAAAGTATGATTAAAATGTTTTCGGTTTAATACAGTTATCATAATAATGTAGTCTGTTTCTTTGAAAAATAATTCTTTTAAACAAATATTTTTATGCTAGGACTGTAGTCCTAGAAATGGTATTGCTACTAATCTTATCCTTATTCTAATAAGCTTTGGTTAATTCAAACATCTTTGCTTTAGAAAAGGGGTTTCCTTTGATGAGTCACCATCCCTGGAGGTATTTAAAAGATGTGTAGTTATGGCACTTAGGGACACGGTTTAATGGTGGACTTGGCAAAGCTGGGTTAACGGTTGGACTCAATGATTTTAGAGGTCCTTTCCAATATAAATTATCACATGATTTTATGATTCTATGGTGCTGCTTCATTTCAGCTGCTGCATGGGGTGAGTTACAGTGACCTGAATGTACCTAATGCCCAGAGTTAGCAAGCAGGTTTTCTCAGTGTGTTTCCTTTCCAAGACAGCTTAAAAGTTTAGTTAGGAAGAGGTTAGGAGTAAGAAGTAGGTTAAGGGACTGGAAGAGGATAGATCTGAGTTGGCATTGCCTTGTGGCAGAGCTCAGCAGGGGGAGCAAGGCAGAGCACTGCCCTCTTACCATCCATCTTCTACCGTACTGCCTTCACAGCAGTTTTGGGAAACTGCCGTGGAAGAGGTCAGAAAGTTTCTGCAGTAGCAAGAAATGAAAATATTTAGAAATTTTGCTTCAGTCAGATGTACTTTCTTCCTTTCCCTCTCCCTCTTTTTTATTAATGGAATCTGTTGTCTAAACATTTCTGTGCTTTTGTCTCTAGTTCTATTCTGCTCTTACTTGAAGGTGGCAATTTTGCTCAAGAGATTCAAAGCAAGACAAAATAGAAGACAAAAGTCTCATTGATATTTCAGACAACAAAAGAAAAACTGAACAAGAAGGTAATTAAAGTAAAATCCTGAAAGCTCTTCATTCTACAAGGTAAAAAAGTGTCTCTAAATCCCAGTTTAATTTTTCTTGTCATGTTGACTATCCCACTCCAGTGAATAGACAAAATGTTCTAGTGTATCTCTCTTTGTGTACATATTTTTAATTCTTTTTCCTGCACTTACATTACAAAAGGTTGAGAAGATGGAAGTGGTTTTGTGCACAAAGGAAGAGTATTTGCTCTGCAGTCTGATGCTTATTAGGTTTTAAATCTGTTTGAAATAATGAATTGAAATTGACTGTAATTAAATATAGAACATTAGTTAACTGAGTGTTTTTAACAAAGCAAACTAAGAACAGTTTGTAAAGTTTGTATTTCCTTTTACAGAAATTTCCCTGCATACAAGAACCCTGTATGCTAACCCTTAAAGACTCCATGCCAATCACAAAATACATTTTTCATTTTCAGATGGGAGAATTGCATTTCTTTATTCAATGTAAAATTATATTATTTGAAGTTCAGAATTATTGTATGAAGTGCTTATGCAAGAATTCTACCAGTAAAACCCATATTTCTCTCATTGCAGATATTTTGCTACACATCAGTTGCAGCAGAAAGATGTATATGAGCAGTATCATTAAATTACTGCAATATACAGAATATAATCACTTGATAATTTGGCTCTGAAAACAACACCACAGAATATTATATTGAGCACTCCGGCACTACTAAGATTTTCTTTCTTACAGAAAAATTTTCATCCAGGAGCAAGTAGTTGAATTTATTAAATGTAGCTCAGTTTTTAATTCTTAAGAGTTAATTTTTTCTGTCCCACATGGTACTTTGAAGGGCATTTGATGAAATCACTTTGGGGCAGAAGGTACTTCTCTCTGGGAGACCTTAAAGAACCTAAAGGCTTCTTCATTTTGGAGGAGCACAACATTGCCCAGGATAGGTATGATGGCAGATAATTCCTGAAGCAAAACAACGTTTTTTGGTCACGCAGTATTCCGCACCACCTATTTTCTTCTTTACTATCTCCCTGTTGCAAGGAACCTACTCACTCTAATGTATCACTGGGCAACACAATGTACCTTTCAGGATCCAGCACTCAAGGGTACAAACCCAGGTACAATT
The DNA here is from genome assembly GCF_001715985.3 of Manacus vitellinus. Taxonomy (NCBI): domain Eukaryota; kingdom Metazoa; phylum Chordata; class Aves; order Passeriformes; family Pipridae; genus Manacus; species Manacus vitellinus. Next base: position 37,392,410 of record NW_021939396.1, read on the forward strand.
GCTCTTTCCTCTTTTACTCACACTGAAGGCAGCCAGTTTCCCAGCACCCCAAAGCAAATACAGTAATTCCTTAAAAGTCGGTAGCTGCTGGGCTTTTGAAAGTAAAACACTGAAGGAAGTGTGTTCCGCGAGGCTCTGAGGGGAGAGAGAAGTAAGAATGGCTCCAGTATACAATGAGTATTTGCCTTGAGCAGCATCCAAATGCCTGTATTTCACCAGAAGTGCAAATCCTTTCTGCATCTTGAGTCAAGCCAGACTTTAATTGTTAAAGTAGATATTTGTACTAGGACACATGAGAGCACACCCTGCAAAAGTATATAGGCACTGTGGCCTCCACCTTGCTCAGAGAGCAGCATCAGCAGTACTTTACTAAACTGTCTGCAGAATGATGTCATTCGCTCCCTCCTAAGGAGGGTTTTCACAGGATTTCCTTCCTATGTTAGTGTTAATTCTGTGACATAGATTAGGAGTAAAGCTGAAGCTCTGCAATCCCTTTAGCCCATTACCTCCCAGCTTCTCAAGACCCACTGTCAGTAAAGGATAGATAGGCTCAGGTTTATGTCTTTAGCTCCCTGTCCTCCTAAGTGCATTGGGAGTGTTTGCATGGGTTTTGTGTAGCTATCCTTAACCAAACCCAGTGTTCAACCTGGTTAATCCTCATGACTTCTCTGTGCACACATAATCCAAATAGCCATCTTTCCCAATATTTTACTTTCTTATTTTCTGTTTGTGTAACTCCTGTGAGGTTTGCAGGCTGCATCTAGTTCCCTCAGGGAGGTGGCAAAATCACAGCAAATCAGGCTCTTTGCTCTAAAATTTCCCAAAGATCAAAGTTTAGTTATCATTAGAATGTAAATGTCACAATATTATGAAACTCGTGCGTCAGGAAAGAACATATCTTCCTCTTTGAAAGACTTCATATGTGATCTGACATTTTGGTAACATTTGAGGGAGGACTTTTTTTCCTCTTTAATGGTCTTTCTCTGCTTCTTTTTTCGGCCAGTACAGGTATGCTGCTCCCACTTGCTAAAATAACATTTAAAACGAAGTATTTCACAAATCCGTTTCCTTTTCAAACTGACTCCAACATCCACCTTGCTGTTTTACTTAATCTGTTTCTCAAGGCAAGAAAAAAGGGATTGAGTTCATGAATATTAAGAAAGCATGGCTCCTAATATCTTAATAAATATACTTAAATTATCAATATACCACATCAAGAGATAGGTTGCAGAGTGTTTGGGAACAGGGATCCACATGAGAAAATATTGCTTTTGTGAGATGCTTGAATCCTGACTGGCCTAGAGCACCTCCAATGTGAGATGTAGCATGTTATCAGCTCATGTTTTCTGTTTCTTCTTCAGTAAGTCAATTAAACTAACAGGACAGAGATTCCCAGAGATGTATTACATAAAGCATTGACTGTAGGAAACCCATAGTGATTATATCAGGTAATGTTGGTACATTGGATGATTACTTAAACCCAACAGCCTGAAAATACTCATCTTCACAGCAGCTAGGTTTAATAAATTATTAATGATGTTAGTCTGTTCAGCTGAAGTGAGTATCTATTCAGGGCCCTGGAGACACTGGGCAGCCAGCGCTGGGCTGCAGATGGGCATCCCACCTGCCAGTCCCTTCATGGTGTCCTGGCTGAGCCTCCAAAGCACAGCCAGCTACCTCTCATTTAACATGGCCTTCATTATGGAGCAAAAGGTGGGCGCAGCTCCTACTGCTTTCTAGTGTTCTCAGACAGACACAACTCTGTGATCTGTTAAACAGAACAGATATATGCTTAAGAGTGTATGTGTAGTTCCTGCAATTATACTTAACTGGAGCACCTCAGCCCTAGAGGACTGTAAAGGAACACATAACTCTGAAATTAAGTATTTTAAAAAGATAAATGATCCCTGCAATCAATTGATGCTCTTTGTTATCAGCCAGTAAAAGGGCAACATACAAAGTACACATCTTATGACAACTGGAAAAAAAAAAACAACAACCAAAAAACCAACCCAAGCAAAAATTCACCACAGCACTGAGTCACTAAATTCTTCCACAAACCTAAATATCTGTTTCCCAAGAAAGTAGGATCATGCTTGGGACTGAAAACTATTCCAAACACCTTTGAAATACATTAAATTTAAGTTCATCATTTTAAACTAGTGCATTCCTCAAGCCATAACAAATATGATGGAGAAGGTCAATGCAGTAAATTACTTGGGTGGCAGGAGTTGAAGGATGATGTTCTCTTTCTATAAGCATTAAAAGCCACCCGTACTTTAAATTATACCTTTTTGAAGATCAGACTTTGCAACTGTTCAATTTTGGCCTGGAAGTTTCAGCAGAGTTATCACTGAAAGATCCTGATTCAGGACAAAACTCCTGAGGAGAAACAGCAAATTTTTTTAACTGTACTGCTCAAAGACTCCTGCAACAGTCTGTACCTGCGAAAACAAAGGATCTGGAAGCTGATAAAAATTAGCAGAAGAATGTTAGTCTGGCTATATAGAAAGAGACCAGGTTTGTAGAGATAGGTAATAACTTTCCTCAGATCAACATCAACATTTTAGTATCTAGTCAAACATCATGTGGGGATAGTGCACCCTAAAGTTTTCTTTTCTCCAGTTGTACTTCCTTACCTAGCACCTATATGCTAGGGAGAAGATAAAAAACGTAAAAATGATGTGAAAGTGTTATAATGTTATAAAATAACATAAGAAGAGTTTTCCCTGCACCTCTGTTGACTATATTACTCCAAACAGACATATTTTTAAAATTAATGAAGATGTGAATGTGGACCAAAAAGGGTAGAGTCTAATGACAAGTGAGAACCTAGGGCAGGGACACAAGTTACACAGCCTGGTATAAAAATCAACAATATTAGCAACAAAAAGTAAGGCACTGGCTGTAAAATCATTGAAAACTTAAAACTGACAGACATCCAAGCTCCACTGAAGTCAGTAACAGAACTTCCCTGACTTTAGAAGAACCAATATGTTTCTTGGGATGAGTGGAAGGCACCTCACAATCTGCATTACATTATATTTACTACCCCTTGGAAACAGGCACAGTATTGTTTTGTAGAATAAGCTCCCTATAGCAAATGCAACAGAGGGTGATTTAGAGAGTCACTGACATAAATTTTAAGGCATTGCAGGTTGGTAAATTCTACCCTGTTTTAACACAAAAATCTTTAATTGGAGGGTTAGTGACCATTAAAGAGAAATTTATTACAGAGTGGATCTTGTAACAAAGAAAACAAGTCCAGACTATATTTATTTGCACATATTGGCTTGGACATCTTAAGGAATATTTAGACTCTTAACTAGCTAAGGTGTCTGTTGTTTTTTGTTTTTTTTTTTTTTTGTTTTATAGTGCAGCCAGAATTATATCCTGTAACAACTGATAAGACTTGCAAAGGAAACCTATATTCAAATACAGTTTTAACTTGGCTTGCTTTATTTTGCCTTATTTTTAATAGAATTTTTTGATTATGCTCGTATGTCATGATTTTTTCCCCTCTGTAGATGGACATGCCAACTTACACCATCATGTCATTGTTACTGTGCAGCAGATTACTTCAGTAAATTCTGTTTTTCAGCCTCTGTTACTATAAACACATTTTTGTTTTAATATGACTAAATTGGTGTGGAAAGGTAAGAATATTGCCTTTTATTGCAATGCTGTAAATACACTGTATGGAAAGAAATACTTGTATGGAAAACCTAAGTGATAAAGAGCTTAATTAACTGTGATTTATATTGATCTGTATGATCATAAAATCACCAGAATTTGGAGCAACCTAATTTGTTTTTAATAAGTGTTGTCTGAAAGACTAGTAATTACAGTCATAAACCAATTACTGAATTAAAGTGTAGTAAATTTAAAAACAGAAGGAGTCACAAGATGTTTCATTAGGAAGCTCGCTAAGTTAAAGAAAGGCTAATTTATGTTTATATGATGCTGAAACTGCAGTAGCACCTGTGACAGGTGAATTTTCAAGTAATTTCCCACTCTAAACTCACATTTTTAAGGTTTCCAGAAATATTTATGTTTTGGTTTAACAGTTGTAAGACAGTCTCAACTGTCTTGTCGATTTAAACGGACAACGGTAATATCATTTTTGTGCTGTGTGTGGTTAAGAAAGCCTGAGTAGACTCAGAATTTAGCAGGTTGGGGTGAGGTTACAGCAAAGAACTCTGGAGAGCAAGTCTGCAGGTTAAGAGAGCAAGAATCACTTTTGCAAAGCCAACAATTGTTGAGTGTTATACAGACTAGGCAGGTAAGAGACAAAAAAATTAATGTCACCCTTTCAAGTTGTATAGAGTTCAGCAGGAATCAGCTGACATGCAGAGGTCAGGCTGTCTGAGAGATGAATGAGAGCCTCATCCACAGTAACTGGACACTTATACAAATATAGCACTTTGTTTTGTCTCTCTTATGCTGAAAATAACTTTTTTTTTTTTTTCAGTTAAAATACTTCTGAGGAACCTCAGAGGAAGTTTAAAGTGTGATGGCAAAAGGATAATGCAGACACAACTGTGCTAACCTTTTCACCGTGGTGACACTTCATGGTGCCTGTTATAAGAATCAGTTTCTAGAGGGGACCTAAGCTCTTTTGAAAGCTTGTGCTCTGGACACCATGACACTGGGGCTCCATTTCTGAGTGAACTGAAGAGAAAAAGGAGTTATGAGAAAAAAGTAACTACTCCAGGTGGTGAATGGAGACTGATGAACACTGTAGCTGTCTTTAAGTGACCTCTGAAGACAATATTGAGGGTTACAGATGTGGCTGTTCCCACAAGTGTACCAGTAGGGTCCCTCACTAAAATTTGTCAAGGACTTACAAAAATAACTCACTGAAAGAGAAAATTATAAAACATTATTAGTAATAGATCATCAATCTTAAGAATTGCATATGCTTAAGAACTTAGAAGAACTATCGTTTTTTTGAACAGATAAAAGAATTAAGAACATCTGAAGACGGAGAGAAATTATTTTGGTGACACCACAGCAAGCAAAGAGCCTGACAAATGCTGCAGAAAGGTTCATGATCAGAAAGAGGTCTGTTGAGGTTAACTGTCAACTAGTACAAGGAATAGTGCACAGTTGGGTACTATGTTAAGTGTAAATATTCCAGAGAAAGGTGTTCCTAATAAGGACAGTTCAGTGGAAATGTGCTCACTTCACAGGTTTGGAGATAGCAAAGACAAGTTTTCTCTGAGCTCAAACACCATGTCCTAACTATAGGTGACCATGGTAGCTGCTCATGCCACCACTTCCCAACCCCGTTTCTGTCACCAGAATCTGGGTTAGCCTTAACACTTCAAACAATGAGCTGCTTTTTTTCCTGTTGTTTTGTGGGTTGTTTTTTTAACATGGATCATTGTGACTGAAGTGGGTTAGGGAGAAACGGCATCTGGTGTTGTGCTAAAAGATCTGGTGACTTTCTGCCTCGTGTACTGCAGGAAGGGGCAAGAAGGCTCTGGTCGGGCTGTCAGGGATAAGTTATTGCAGACACAGCCTGTGAAGCTCAACCATTGCTCCAATATGTGCAAAGACTGCACAAAGACAAGAGAATATCATCAGCACTACACTGATGGTGCACACAGGGATAACAGACAGTCTTATCTCGGCTATGCTGGTCACTTCTGCTAGGACACCTCGGAGCAGGGAGGATGAACTACTGTTCATCTGAGAGCTGTTTAGTTTGCCCAAGGAAAGGTTAAGGGCAGACACTCACAGCCTCTGCACTTGTGCAGGGCATAGCACAGCAAAACTGTTGTAGTGGGCTCTTCAGCCTGGCAAGAAAATGTACAGAAGAACCTCGAAGCTACTGTTTGAAGCTGGACAAATTCAGACTGCAAAGGAGATTCCAATTTATCTAAGCAGGGTGTTATTAACCTCTGAAATGATTTAGTAAATGCTGTTGTGGGTCCTCTACCTCTGTTCAAATCAAAATAGGATTTCTCAACTGAAATACAGTGTAATTCGAAGGGGAATTAATTCATGCCTGGATATAATTGGTGCTACAGAGAAAGTCAGGCAAAACAATTACAGTGATCTCATCTGGCCTAAAAAATGATGAGTGTATTTAAAAGGAAAAAAACCCAAATCAAACATAACAAAACTCACTCAGGAGGAATTAATTTCTAGAGATTGCATTACACAGTGGTGTATCACTTTACACTAGCTCAAATCTGTACCTGGGGTGATAGTGATGCATTTCTCAAAAATGCTGTTTAAGGAGACCAGCTACTTTTTAAACGAAGTAGTAATTGTAATTCTTGGGTGAAATCAGCACCTCAGTAACAGAAAGGAGTTCCATTTCTACAGGAGGTCAAAATTTTATCTGTTTTTCCCTCCTTTCACAGCCATAAGTGTGTCTAATTCTGTACAATTTTATAGAAGGATACAGGGGATTTTCTGCTCTGCAAGTTGTGGTATTTCTTTTGGAAATGAAAACCCAGCATACACTGGCAGAGTGGTTGGCTTCAATCTGATGATGTCTTCAAGTAGAGGATTAGATGAACAGAGGAATGTCACTGATATTTTTCAGCTACAGAGGGTTGCAGTTACATCAGTGTGGCATTCTCAGCAATAGTTATTTGGTGTTTTTTATAGTTTATCACTAGGAAGGACTAAAAATCAGAGTGAAATTGCAGAGTACATGCAAAGAATCACTGCAACCAGCCCCGAAATTTAACTACTAATGAAAAGGTATATGATGCATTTTTAATACATTGAAAGAAAACAGATTAAGTGAAAGAGATAATGGATAAAGTTTCTAAAAGCAAAGGAAAGACAATAACCCTATTTATAGCAAGGTCACAGTATGCTTACTAAGCAGAAGAGGTCAGAAAAATGTTGAGTCCTCAGCATAAAGCCTGCTGCATTTTGATACACCAATATGTTATCTCTGTGCACATACTGAATTGTCAGGGACATTTCACTCAGTATCCAAGGATCCCAAAGAAGTTCAAATTCTGACCAGGGCTGACTGCCAAGCTGAAATGCAGCATTTTGATGCTCATGTTCACATTTTGAGGTGGCACTTTGTTTGAGAAGGCAGTCAATCCAATTCCACTCCTCAGTGGTTGCCAACATGCAGCTGCTTTGCACTCTGAAACCTAATCTGTATAAAGAAAAATCCGTGGCCTAGCATTTATTTAAAGTTTTCAGTGACAAATGTACATATTTTGCAATATTTGGTATGAGCATGGACCCTTTTTCTGTAGTATGAGCACTCTTGGACAGCCAAAGAAAAGGAGTTTCTATTCCGACATTTTGCTACAGAGAACACATCTCTATGTTTTTCAGATTTTTCTTGAAATGAATTGAAAAAAGGAGGGGTTGTAGCTGCTATAAATGCCTGCTTCATCTTACAGACTAGCCAGAAACAACAGCTGGCAGCTGTGCTGACAAAAGCAACCCTATCTCAGGAAAAAGTCCTCTCCAAAAAAGCTTGAGATCTCAAAATTCAATTTCCAGAGAATTTTGAAAGCTCACAAAGAGTAGAAAACACCAATATTTGTGGTGCAGTCTTCAGGGCCTCAGAGTACAGCATTTCCCACCAAGGTGACTTGAGCATGGGACATGTTGATTTTGATGTCTGTGAATTCTCCAGGCTTCAAAGATCCACCCAGTTTATCCATGAGTTACTTCGTGCCAGATGCGAGCTGGTGCATCGGGGGATACCAGTTGCTTCAGTGTCCATAACCAATTGTGATATCGTGTTGTCAAAATACCTGCACAGTGTGCAAAGTGTATGCTCTTACAGGCCACATAAGTAATTCATGGTGGTGCAGGGGCTGCCTAGATGGAGCAAACCCCACATATTCCTGAAGATAATGGGATGCAATCACACACTGCAACACCAGAGGAGACAACCACACGACGACTGCAGTTGCTCTGTTTTCTGAAGGAGACTTGTCTTTGGGAAGCAGGGCAAAGAGAATTTGGTAAAGCAGCAGCCATCTTAGAGCAATAACTTGCACAACAGACCTACTTAGGTTAAACAGGGAACTAGCTCTGCCTGTGAGCAGCTGCCTCTGAGCGGTGGGCTGGGACAGCAGTGGGGTGGGCTGCAGGCAGCGGCAGGGCCCTTCCACCCTGGGCCCCTTAAAGACCACAGATCCCTGGAAGCAGAGATTTACTGCTCTTTTATGACTTGTCAATCAAATTCTTTGCTAGAAATAATGCAGAACTGTTTCAACTGAATTATTTGATTTGAGGTTCCTCTAACTTGAAGCTGGCTTTTTTATTTCCCCTGTTCCACAGAAAATTTTCTCAATGTCAGTTCTATTATGAACTTTTGAAAAATAAGCAGGGCTCGAAATGAGTTATTTCTTATGGGAAAACAGTCTGTCGGGAACACATTACGCATTCCATTTACTAATCAGAGTCTTCTGATAATTTTTACTGTGCATTGCAAATGCAGGCAGCCTGCATTACATCTGTAGTGTTCAGATAGACTGGAACAGCTCCAAACTGCTTCTCAGAAGTTTATTTTTAAAATTTTCCATGCACTTACTGTTCCTTCATCCTGGTCACAAATGCATATTTATCCAATGGACTAACTACATGCATACAATAATTTAGGAGAGTTACATGTACCACAGTGTTAAAAAATATACTGTCTCTCAAAGTATATAGAAACAGTTGCCTAAAGAAATAAATGCTTCAACCCGAGGAAGCTGAAAGACTGAAAATATCAAGCAAGGAAGATAAATGACCTCAGCTTAAAGTAAAAAAAGCAACAGGAAAACTAAGATTTTAGTGATATGCTTCATAAAACAGTTTCATATGGCTGGTCTTAAATAAAGTGGAGACCCAGGTTGTTGTCAGAAAAATTTCAAGGATGAGCCAAACATCTGCAACTCTGGCTTCTGGTTTCACCACTCAACATCAGAATGATGAAATCAAGGAGAAAGGATATTCAGCTTCTGAGTAGCTGATGTGGAAACAGGGATCTGGGAAAGAAATAGCAGTGGTGAAATACAGGGGAGACACGGAGCAAGAAGCATTGCTCCACAGAAGTGTATCTTCCTGCAGCATGGTGGGAACAGACAGCAAGCTCCTGAATGTGCTATTTCCCTCCATACCTACTAAATCACTGTAGACATGCTGCTTATTTGCAGCAGCAAAAACCTTTGAGGTTGTGTGCAGGGCAGGACTGAAAGCAGTGGTAATTTGTTTCCAGCTCTGAGGGAGCCTGGGATTAGCATCTTGTTCAAAGACATGCGTAATTCCTTTCCAAAACCTTTAAAGGATGCAGTTCCCACCTCCACTACTGCACATCAGTAGTTTCTGAGGAAAATTTCCTGGACTCCTGGACCTTTCGTATCACTCTCATCCCTGCTGTGTTTCAATGCTGAGAGTACAAAGACCTCCAGTATTCTTATCTTGGCATTCCCCACTTAGGGGAATGAGAGAAGCATTACAAATGAGTCTGTAGGGATGTATCGTGGGAGCAGTAATAAAAACTAAAAAGCCAGCACCAGCAGCCATGGTCAGTCAGGTGCTTCGGGAACACTGGGCGGTGAAACTGTTCCACATCCCTGCTCTGAAATGCTTGGCATATAAACATGGCAAAAAGCTCTGCTCCTGCAGACTGTTCCTGAGGAAGGCCTCATGGTCAGACTGTCAGAGGTAATGTTGTTTTTAGGTCACATTTCTGCTCCCCCTTCTATTCTCCCTGCTGTCCATGTGCTAAAACAGCCCTCTCTCCCCTCACTGTCCCCCACCACAAACCAGGACATGATCAGGATACACTAACATCAAGGCTGCTCTAAAAATTCATGCTCTGTCTTCTGCTTTGTTGTTTAATGGTTTTAAAAACATCAAGTCTAAAAATATTTTTGGAGCCTAACAACTTACTCGTAGCTGTTGGGAAAGACACGTGTGCAATAGTCAGCATCAAAGCAGGAAAAGCTTCTGTATGTTTTATTTTTAATAATATTTTTCTGAATCTTCTCAGCTATGCACAACCTACTAACAACCTCATATTATTATCTACATGACCGGCTCTCATCTGGCAAGAGAAAAAAAGGTGCTGGGTGTCAGGTACTCATGTTGAACTACTTCTCTAAGTTAATACTGAAAAAAAGAAAACAAATCACCACCATTCACAAACACATAAAGCCAATGGATTAGATTTACTGTGCATTATTATGAGGCTATGCATTATTCTTAAAATTATTGTATTAAAATATAATTAATTGCCTAAACCTAGCAAGTGGCATGGCTTTGCAGAGCTAATCCATCCTTCCAGTGCACCCAGCCCTCCCCACGCCTGGCATGTTGTGCTGCATCCCAGATCGGGCTAATGCAGCTGCAGGACTTCATTGCTCCTTCAGTCACATTGGCTCTGTCCTTCAGTAAGCCCATCAGACCGCTGACTTTTGCCCAGTATCTACTGAATCTGAGTGCTCTGCCATGATTTCTTCAACCATGTGAAATACCCTTTTTTGCTCAGTGAAACATGGTCAAGAAGGGTTTACCCTTCCACATGTTTTCAATGCATTCCACAATTTCATGGTGTTACATATCTGTTCACTCAGCAGCCTGCTGAAAACCCAGTGTGACCCTGAGCATCAGTTCTGTGTGGTACTCGTGTGGGAATGAGCCCATCAGAAAAATACTCAATCCCACACCACAGCTGCCTTTGGGTATTAAACCATACATGTTTCTGAGCCCTGACAGCAGAGGAATGTCCTGCACATGGTGGGGGAATTGCCAGAACAGGGCCCTGAAAAGCTCCGCTTGCTCCCTCTTCCATAGCAGAGCTGGAAGTAGGACAGCCACAGGAGAAGTGCACACCTTTCAACAGTGACCTCCAAGGAGCAGGGTCTGTCCCAAACATTTCAGAAATTCTCTCTCAAATAAAAAACCTCCCATAAAGATATTTTGATATCAAGTTGGCGACTTCGCCGTTTATTACTTAAATGTGGTTTGAGGTAAGGCAAATTTGTTTTAAAATAGCACTGTTCATACACTGCTCCTGAAACACCTCATTGGTGGTTAGAGATGAGTGAAAGGGGCATACCTGACGCCTGATATAAATATTCCTGATGGTTCATTAGTTCCCAGGTTTTCCATAATCTGGTCATTAGCTGTTCAGTAAAAATTCAGAAAACAAATGATAATGTGTTAACTATGTATAGAGACACACCATGTACTAGGCAGGTAGGCTCTGAACTTCTCGCACCAGTACTAGTGGTTTGTTCTTCACCAAACCTCCTCTTTGCCTCATCTGTGCAAAGTTTCACTGCTCCTGTGGCTCCTACTTGCAGCATCTGGAGAGATTTTCCCCCTTGTACTGCTTGAGTAGACAGAATAATAGGTGAGGAAGTGGTAGAAAACTAGCGCATGATATTTACAACACAGAGAAAAAAGCCATTCCCAAAAACCCATAGGCCCAAACTATTAAGTTCTCACAGTGAGTGAAATGCTCCCTGTCCCACTAAAGATCAGTAGTTAAATTCCCATTGATGTCAATGGGCCCAGAATTTGGGTATCCAAAAATCTGGGCAGATTACTGGAGTTTTTTCATGGTCTTCCCAGATGAAAGCATCCAGGCACGTTTTAATATTTCCATACATCACTGTGGGGAAAACCTAGAATCATAATTGGTGTGGTTAGAAGAGGCCTTTAAAGGTCATCTAGTTCAATCCCCCTGCAACGAGCAGGGACATCTTCAACTCAGTGAGGTTGCTCAGAGCATCATCCAACCTGACCTTGGATGTTTCCAGGGATGGGGCCTCTACCACCTCTGGGCAATGTGCCAGTGCCTCACCATCCTCACTGTAAAACATTTCTTCCAAATATCTAATCTGACTCTACCTTCTTTTAGATTAAAAACATTATGCCTTGTCCTATTGCTACCGGCCCTATTCTATTTGTGTTTATATAGCCATATATGCACACATACACACATTTCATTAGCTTCTTTGGCTCTGTTTGACTGTACAGAATTTGGGATGAATAAAACCCCAAACCTGTAATTTCACTACCAAATTCTCCACATTTGAACACAAACCATGTTCCTGAGTGCCACATCTACGAATCTTTTAAACATCTCCAGGGATGGTGACTGCCAAATCCCTCAGCAGCCTGTTCCAATGCTTCACAACCTTTTTTGGTGAAGATTTTCCTACTATCCAGTCTAAACCTTTCCTGGCACAACTTGAGGCTGTTTCCCCTTGCCCTGTCACTTGCTACCTGGGAGAAGAGACTGACCCCCACCTTGCTACAACATCCTTTCAGGTGATTGTAGAGAATCATCAGGTACCACCTGAGCCTCCTTTTCTCGAGGCTAAGCAGTCCCAGCTCCCTCAGGTGCTCCTCATCAGACTTGTGCTCCTTTACGAGATTTGTTGCCAGATCCTTTACCAGATTCATTGCCCTTCTCTGGACATGCTCCAGCACCTCAATATCTTTCCTGTAGAAAATTCACCAGATGGACACAAAACCATAAGCTTGCAGAAGGCATTTTCAGATGGGATGAGTGAGTTCTGTGCCAGATACGTGTAAGCTGATATGCTCTGAGGTAAGCAAAACAGAGATGAAGAAAATCAAGCCTTTGCCAAAACCTAATACTACAGTTTTCATGCAGACACATTAATCTGTACTTCCCCGTCTTATTTGTAGGCCAAAATTAATAAATAAGACTATGTTAATTTTCTATTGCCCCTCACAATCAATTTAAAATACAGGAAAAAACACCATTGCACAAAATTTTAGTAAAATTAAGTTTATATTCAGCAAAACACCATCCTATCCTAGTATTTAAGTCACTCCAAATCACTGCCTGTACATTTCTAAATGCTGTGTGCTCAGAGTAGCAAAGCTTTTACAGTTCAAAATAGCAAGACAGACTTCATAAAAGATTAATATACTTGAAAAGCAGGTCATTTATTAAAAGATTTTTTGAAAGCTTCCTTTCTTAAAGAGCAAAACTATCTGCCCACCTCCGCATCTCATCTGAAAATATTTGCATACACAGCTGTTCTTCAAATTTCAACCCTGTTTTCTTTCCTTGTTTTCCTGTTTTAAGACACAAGTAGCAAGTATTTACCGAAACAGGAACATGCTTCAGCAAGTGCTGCCTTCTTCCATACAGTGATTTATCCTGTCTCCCAGATGCCTAGATACATGGATATCCTTTTCTCATACACAGGGTTGAACTGTTGGACCTTCAGCCCCAGGGCTGCATGAGATGGCAGTCTGGGGACTTCAGCTTCTAAACCTCCTCTTACCACAACTGAATAGCAGCTGCTGTAAGCAGCACCTGCTTACAACAGCAGGTGAGGACAGGCTTTGCCTCTCCTGCATTTTCCACTGTACTCTTTTTTTATGAGTCTTTTTAGGCATTTGCTTTTTGACTGACTGCCTGGGAACTGTGCATGCAGTGCAAGTAGTCTGGATGTCACAGGTGCAAGACACACAGGTACCCTGTTAACAAACAGCAGAAGGGAAATCAATAAATATTTCTTGGATAGTGGGCCTGTACCATTCTGTTCAGTGGAAATTATATGACCTTTGCACGCTGAAGTCCTCAAGACAGTATTTTACATGGAGCCAAAAAAATAGCAAGAGATATGGTATAGCAAAAAATACAGACAATTTTGGACCAAGACACTGACATTTCAAGATATGCTTGACACCCTGTTCTTCACAAGTGTTTTCAGTCGCTACATCTGCCTGAAGAACAACATCTATCTCTTTCATCTTGCCTGCAAATAGCATGACACCCTGCAAACTTGAAAAATAAGCCATTAACAAGATTACTATCTGTTCAGGACATGGTAGCTCAACTGCAGCCACAGACTTACTCTCTTGGTAACAGGCTGTCATGAATGTGCTGATTATAAAAGACAGAACAAGTTGGGGGAAAGTTGCTTTGGGAGGAGGTTAAGTGAGGAGAATAAAACGACCTTGGTAATAAGCTTCAAAGAAAATATGATGAAAAAGCCAGACACCACAAGGGAAGGAACATGCAGAAAGGAAGAAGGAAGCTGGGAAAACTCAGAAAAGGCAAGACACCAAGAAGGTGGAGACGACTTGCTGTGCCAAAAGCAAGAAATAATAGCACAGATACCAGCACTCTAATACTCTTGTCATAAGATCATCATGAAAATTACTTTAAATTTAGAAGAATGACATTTAAGAGACTAGTTTTTTGTTCTATAAATGACTGGTTTTCTTTTTTTTTTTTTTTTTAAAGTTTTTTTTTTTTTTTTTTTTTTTTAAAGTCACTAATTATTACTCAGTTTTGATGGGCAGCCACAACCAAATTCTTATGTGATCAAATGTAAAATATACTTGAAGGCTGTTCATACCTACCAGGGCAAGACAGATGGTGCAGTGTAGGTGTCTCCACTTCAGATTGCACTGCAGCCCAGGGGAGAACATCTGAGTATTTAACAGTAATGCAATAAGTGTAACAAATGGTAGGCTGCAGCTATTGATCACCATTTGGGCTTCCAGGGAGAAAAATAAAAGGCATTTAGGGGTTAATACTTCTGACTGAAATGTGCTTATTTAGAGGTTCACTTAACAGATGCCATCATCAGGAGATAAAAGTCCTTACACTGAACAGACAATTTTAATGGCCTTTCCATTAAGCTATGGGTGACATATTTCAAAGGGCAGATTATTGGTGTCTTTCTGCTGACAGCAAGGAATGCCAGATGAATTCAGAATATCAGTGACTGTTTAAGCCTTGCTAACAAGGATTTTGATAGAGTTATATTATAATTCAGGACAAAACACCTTGACCAATGTATTCTTCTGTATAGCGCATTTATATCTGCATTTATATTCATCGCCAAAATAGGCAATGGACCCTTACTGTTCATAGGAACAAAGCTCCAGATGCTCTTATATTCTAAGCCTAATGTGCTCAGCTACTAGTGTGACACCATTAATCACACAGAACGTGAGTTTTATAGCCTTGGAAAAATGGAACCTCCCAGATTTGTTAGACTACTCCGCTTAATAAAGTTTGTTATGAACAAGTGAGCTCTGAATACAACATACTAAATATTATCATCCCATAATCAAAAGATATCAGAAAGACTTTTTAAGGTTTAGTTCCCTTCCTATTCTCCTATAGACTGGAATTATTCAGCTCTGTACTGCAGAGCCCCATTAAGCACTTTGTTTTACATTGAATGACTGGAATCAAGTGCGTATGGCCTCCACGGATGGATAAGCTGCTGCAAAAAGAGGTAAGTCAGCAATACTGATTGGCTCTGTTGTCTGAGTGTGCCTTTTGATTTTTGAATTACTGCCAAAAGCATCATCATTTTGTGTTTACCCTTCAAAAGCCCTCGGTCACTCAGATGGTGCATACGCTCACAGCAGAACGCACTCCCTTGCAGAAACAGTATTCAGAAAAAAGAGACAATTTCAGTACTTGAATTTGTTGAATGTAAATTTGTGGCACAGATCCTCTATCTCTCATCTTTCATGACATTGTTACTATACAATATGAAGTGATTAAAAGACCAGTTTTACTTTGATGCCCATCTCTTTCACTCAGACAAATGGTTTATCTCTGTGCAAAGCTGTATGTAGCTTTCAAAGTGTACTTGGCCACATCATTTTACTCTCCCTTCCCCTCCCTGGCAAGTCAAAGTAAGAGAACCACCATAAACCTCTGTGGTGGTTTCTTTTGTGTGCGTGAGTGGGAATTCATATTAATCACTGAAGACATACTGCATTTTTCTTCACTGCTGTAGCCAGGACTGCCAGCACCAGGCTCAGTACTGGCTTTCACAGGACACCAGACTTGAATCTCCCTCCAGAGCTGCAACAAGAGCTGTTGTGTAGCTGTGAACACCTGCTGTGCACTTTGTACCTGAGTAAATGCCTGCTGGACACAGCAGGAACATGACCAGAACAGATCCCTGATGAAGCATTTGAGTTGGTTACAACTCTCCATGAATACAACATTAGCACTTGGGAATCTCCTAAGGCAGATACAAATAACGGACTCTCTCGACATGACAGGATTACCTGTCTGCAAAGGCAAAATAGTTATTCCCATTTGAATACAAAAACAGATCAGACACACCAATGATTTGGGTTTTACACAAATGTACAGGCAATAGCGAGAACATAAATAAATAAATCCTGTCTGCATAAATGGTAACAAAGTGACAAATGAAGGCAATTTTTACCTCCTTGTTCAAAGCCTTGTGAACATTTTGCAATCCTATGATTTCTATTATTGCACTCTCACCGGACTTGCAAGTTCAGCTGACTGTGAAGGTCCTGTAAAGTCTGTAGGTTCTCCGAAGTCTTATTCGTGTGAACATTGTAAAAAGCAGCAATAGCAGAAGCAGAGCTTGTGCTGTTTCAAAGGTGCTGCCTAAGATCTCAGGTGAGGAAATGCTCTCTTACAGACAGCTCACAAGCCTAAACCCTTTGTGGATTAAAAGGAAATTAATTTGATTTCTCAAGAGCCTATGGCTTCCCAACAAACCTTGGGAAACCACTTCAGAATAGTAGGATATGCTCTAATCCATTTTCTAGTTATAAAGGCTTCTTTATTTCTGTTTTTGGCTGATAACACTTGAGATAGCATGTTTCTCATAATTCTTAAAACACTTGAGAGAGGACAATGTGAGTGCATTTTTTATTTTGGTTTTAACTTCTTTATTTCATTGCTGTACAGCTGCATTACACTTGGCTTTAATCCCTTAAGCATTATTTTCCTTGGCAAAATAGTCACTGAACTGAGTAGAACTTACTATTGGAAAAATATGCTTGAAAAACCAGTGTGATGTCAATGCCAACTGAAATCCATGGAGCTTGAAATGTCACAAATGTGCCTGTAGCTGAAATACAGAGCTCCTCATTTTTTTTGTCCAAGCTAGGAATGTTGTAAGTCTTAGGTTGTGAAGTCAACTGTAAAAATCATAGAATGGCCTCCTGAAACTGAATGTGTGCTTCCCCCCTTCATGAACAATCCTTTGGAGAACACTTATTTAAAACTGGATGCGGGATAATCCCATAGGCAACAAACGACTACCTGGCTCCACTTCCAGTCTTGCCTGCATTAACTGTAGCTGTAAGAAGTTGGGCTACAGGCTTCTTAGAGAAAAGATAGAACCCGACTTTGTAAAATATCTTTAATATTCAAATATATAAATAAGCACTACTGAAGAATAATTCAGAAGACTGCAGTGATTCATTATGAACAGATGCTATAAATGGGAACAGTAACATTGCTAGGTAAGGAAGAAGCAAGCTATTTTAGGAGTCTTGAAAACCTCTTCTAGTTCTTCAGACAGATCATGCTGCTATAGTTATTTTATAAAAAATTATATTCTGAAAAGCACTTTAGTAAAAGAAACCTTTTACTGGAACTATTATTTAACCAAGACCTTCTACAGCACTAAAAGACACTGCAATTGAGTTCCTGATATAGTTTTAAGAATGGAAGGGGTCAAAAAAAGAACAAAAAACCTACCATACCTGCACCAGGAGCTATTTATTAGCATAACACTCTTCCTTTTAAAGATTTCGTAACAACTAAAGTATATACAAAGTCTTACAGCATTTACACAATAAAAAAGTTTCCTATTAGCTGATGTAGTATAAGGTAGTGCTGCAATTTACTTCAAAGCATGTATACAATAATAATGAAGCAGACCACTGTACTTTCAACTTCTCGACTACCACACCACCACTGTCAGTTGAAATGACAGTTCATTAAACCACTGGGAAGACACAGATTGTCAAAAGATTTGTAACAGGTTGATCTGCAGCACTAACCATGTTAAAGAGGTAAAAAAAAAAAAAAAAAAAAAGAAAAAAGCTACATACTGTCATGTTTCTACACTTTCCTAGAGCTGTAACAAACCCTCACAGCCTTAGATATAACATATGCAAGACAACATAATCACATTTTTTCAGATATAGTTCAGCTACTGAGTGTATTTACTTCTGAATAGGAGGCGTTATATTGATATGGCTGTGTGTTTCCATTTTTGTTCATTAACTGTTCAAATAGGTCTACAAAAAAAATTAAAAGACAGCATGGAGTTTGTAGTCATGATGTGTTTTGACTAATAAAGGCATTCAATATCAGCTATAGGATCTAATTATTCCTGTCAAAAGTTTAAGACCAGGAATCTTTGAGTAAAAATTAAGCCCACAAAATCCCACACCTGCGCCGTCTGTTCACTCTGACCTTCTTTAAGCTTTTCCAACAGGGATAATACAAAATCATTAAAAATGCTTTCACCAACCCAAATGCAAGACTCATTTAGTTTATGAGAGGTCAAGAAGATTCACTAGACTATTTCTGCTGTAAAACGGAGGGAACTTACCTAGAAAAAAGAAACCTTTACAGAATAGAGCTTTACTACAAGTAGGGATATATAGTTTAACAATGATACATAATTTAAGAACATAGCATTCTTTGCCTTTTAGAAACAGCTTTCATGTGCCAATAATGCACTTTCTACAAGAGATAAGGCCGCTGTGCCTATCGTCATATGCCTAAACCTCTTTTTTCTGGCCAATTTTGCTTTTCTTCCCCCCCCAAAGGGATTCTGTTTCAACTTAGAAACTAGTAACATCAGTTGACAATATCCGTATTAAGACAGAAAGTGACATATATAAAATCCACAAGGAACCACATAAATACCAAAGAAGTCATATAACCTTTCCATGTAAACACTTTGATTATACTGAAGCCCTAATCAGATTCTTGTCTTAAACTTTTGGCAGTTAATGTGTATGCTCAGCCAGGCTTTGTAGTTAGTTATTGTTCAAGTGGAAGCCAGGTCAGCTCACATGTTGACAGGCATGCAACTTGGAAACATTGCACAACAAGCAACACAAAGAGATTTGAGAAGGGTACAAGACTTCAAGTAGACTTCACAACCCTTCACAAACTGAATATTCACAGACAAAGATACAGTCCTTGTTTTTTCTATGGTGGATTTCTCTCTCACACATGGGACACTTTCTGTGACTCTCTAGCTTGCTTGATGCTATATAACCACTTGATGATTCTGGCATTCCTTTCAATGGCTGAAATGCCGTATGGCACACGGTCATTGGCACTGTCATCATTTCTAAGGTCACTGTTGCTGTCCTGAGACTGTTCACAGTCTGAGCTAATCATGCTTGCACTGCGAAAGTTGAGGGATATAATATCAGAGTTAGCCCTTGCAAAGTTTTCCATCCCGAGGTTTTCAAGCTCTTCAGGATCCAGTCCACAGTAGTTAAAGAATCGTTCCACATCTGCGTCGACGCGAAAGTATCGGTCACTTAAGTCTGATTTTGATCGCTGTAGGGAGGGTCTTCTACTAACTCCGCATCCAGACTCGACTGCCTCAATCTCTGGGGATTTCAGGGTGGCAATGGCAGCGATTTTGGGCTTTGGAGGCAGAGGTGGGGCTGAACTACTGCAGGGTATTGCTTTTAAGGGCTTTGCGCTAGTTACTTTCCTAATATCTGAAGAGCTGTGAGAGACATGCAAGAAAGTCTCTGCCGATTGATCTAGGAGCCTTCTGCTGACGTTGGAGCTGCTCTCCTGTGGGCTGCTACGACCCTGCGTGGGGTAAACCTTCAAAGATTCGGCAAATGAGTGTCGGTTCAGCTCTGTTGAATCAGCTCTGTGGGGTGGCCAATTTCGGGGACCGTGCTTGTGCCCTGAACCTGAGCTGGAGCCTTCAGAGCTGTTGATGATGTTCTTCAAAATCTCAAGTTTCAGATTTTCCCTCTGGACGCCACTCTCAGTCTTTGCGTTGTTGCTGAAGACTTTCAAGGTGGGGCTTCCCAGTGCTCTCTTGGCCGCAGGACAGACCGGTGGCTTCGCCAGCACCGCCGGCTTCACAGGCTCCTGCTTGGCATTGATGACCTCCTGGCTCTTGACATATTTTGCCTTGTCGGCTTCTAGCCTCTCCACTGCGCTCAGTCTTTTTGGATTAGGCTCCGCCTGCCTGCGAAAATAGTCAGGTCCTTTGTTCAGGATGCGGAGAGGAACAGCGGATGTGAAAGTCACGGCAGGGCTGACCGGCTTCACCATGCTACCTGTCGGTAATGTTTCTGTAGGCATGTTTGGTGGTCTTTCCCCCGCAGCCGTTTTGGATTCTTCTCTGGGATCTCCTAAATGCACGGTGCAGAAACATGTACATTAAGCACAATGAATAGCCGATGAATCCTGGGATCTGAGCGTTAGCAGCAGTGCCTCATCTCACAGCTCATTAAATAACACTGCGTTTCTCTTTTAAAGGCAGCCTTTGTAGGGCAAGGGCACCCGACACAAGTCCGTATTAGTCTGCTCCGCTGACTCCTTTCTTCTCGCTGAAAGATGTGGGAGTCTCGCCGTTCCCTCTGCGCTCCGCTACCGGCAGCAATCTGAAATGCAGAATAACCAACCACACGTTAGTGAGAGTGCCTGACATCAGAACGATAGCAACAGCCGCCTCCCGGCCCTCCTCTTCCACCGCTGGATGGGATGTGCTGCTGGCGCACAGCGGAGGCACAGTGCTCAGGGTGCCCATGCCCTGCTCCCCTGAGCATCTTGCAAGACATGTATTGCTTAATGTTTACACTCTGATTTAACAAAATTACATTGTAAAATAATAAAAAAAAAAATAAATAAAAATTAGACCCTACCACAATACAGCCATGCATTTCTAGAAGGAGAAAGGGAAGAAAAATGTGACAATTCGGAGACTTAGACCCATTTATCTCCTGATGATCTGTGAAAGAGCACTTTCAAACTAATATATTCGGCTTTGATAAGTTGGTTTGTGAGCCTTTGATAAGTTGGTTTGTTATCTCTAAAACCCAAACATTTTTCTCCTTACAGACAACGTACCCTATAAATCTCAGAAATGAATTGTATTTTCCCTATTCATTAAATGCTTCAGAAAACTGTCTGGTCTAAAATGCAGAGAGCAAACAGAGACACGTAACATTTTAAGTGCAATGCACACCTTTCATCATTAATCTAATATAAAATCAACAACTAAAAAACAGGACATGCTGCTACAGCCACCAATGCCAGTTCAAAGTCTGTTTGAACATCAGTCCCCATAGCACCGGTGCTCCAGCAATAAAATAAGGCTTTTCAAGTTCTCATGATCACCTTACAGGCTTAACAGAACAACACAAAACTGCTTTGTTTTTCAATGAAAGACTCTGGGAACATGCAAAAACACTCTGTCTGCATTCGAAAAAAAAGAACTTGTCTTCAACATTTAGATTTAATCATTCAAGTTTTCTACCAAGCAGTAAGTACAAATGAAGATTACCTTCATCTAAATTATTTTAAGATTCTATCACTTAGATTGTCACAACAGTCTAAAATCCAACACCATGGATGACATTACAAGTGCTGAAACAATTTTCCCTCCACAAGGCACTGAAGGGCACTTATCACAGAATCTACTTTTCAAGCAGTGATTTCGCTAATGGGTCTCATTTGTTTTATTATTGCCCCATTAATCTATGTTGCCCTTTTTAATATCCCATTTCTATTATCACTATGTTCTTCAGGGAGAGAAAGAAAAGCAGCTGCTACTTCTTTACTCTATCCTAAGGAATGCAGAGCAGCATCCTTACCTGGGATGACTTGCTTTCGTGTGCCCTGCCATCCTGTGTGTGCTCATCCATCAATACCCAACTTACTAATATAGCGTGTACATTGTTTTGACCAAAAGAAAAAAAAACACCAAAAAATTTAAATTCCAGCTAAAGCTACATTAACAGTTAAAAGAAAACAAGTACTGATGCCCAGAAATCTATGATATATACATTGAATATTCTCTCTGTATCATCCAAGGTCAAAGCAAGCAAATAGAATACACAAATGCTATAATGAGATTATAGGAAAAAGCTGAGCTTTCTCCTGAAGGCTCACTGTCACAAACATTCTTCAAATACAAACTAACACATTTAGGTGGGTGATAAACCAGACACGGATTCAGTCCAATTGAAAGGGTAGTGAAATGTTAATTAAGCTTCCCTTTCAATGTCGTTTTATAAATCCTAGTGCTAACTCCTCGGCAGTTTGACTTCCTGAATTTTAACTAAGTCTTTCTGAAAGAGAAAAAGCTTCCTTTCCTCATTTGAATCAACATATTTATTAGTACTGTTTTGAAATTAGGTATGAAATTTCCAAATCCGCTCAAGGCAATTCCAACATGCATCTGCACACACACATTTCTCTTCTGTACACACAAATCAAATCTTTCCATGTCACCAGCTCAGAGCTTGATGGCTAAGTGCCTATATAAATACTCTATTGGTGTGTATATTTAGTATTTCTACACTTGTGTGCAGAAATCAAATCTACATGAGAGCAGGGAGGAAGAAAACCCCATAAACCACCCAATTCTCTGTACTAAACACTGTCACTCAACTGAGTTAATACAACTTGAATAAGTGAGACCACTTTCCTGATGATTGTCATTAAGGGCCACCAAGGTCCTGCCCCAGAGGACAGCTGCCAACTCCATTATCCTCCTGGCGAGCAGCTCCACACACCACTACGGATCGTAGCTGGGTGAAACCAAGGCACCGGGCCTGGAGCTGCTTTTGGAAGTCTTTTCCCAGCATTTAACAATTTCCTCGCTCTCGATAGCCCTGTTTAATTCCAGCAAGAATTGCTTAGAAGGCTAAGCATCCACGTTGGCTTCAACACCACACTTTAAAGGAAAAAAAAAGAAGAAAAACAAACCCCACTGTGCATGCATGTTCATCCAAGAGAACAAGTGTGCTTGTTTGCAAGCACATATGGGGTCAAGTGCCCCGAAGTCAATGGAAATAGGCTGCAACTGGCAATGTGCTCCAGGAATGTCTAGAAAGAAAAGCAAAGACCTGGTGAGGAGCCGGGACAGAAATGTCCACCTGAGCCAGCACAGGGAGCCTGGGGTTACATGGCCAGACATGGAAGCTTTGTACCTGTGGGGTTGGTGGTATAAATGAAAGAACATGCAGCTATGAAAAGGGATTAACTTTTTGTGTATTGTTTAAATTGATCCATTTCACTGAAGTGCTGTATTTGAATGTCACCAGAAAGTTTATTCAGTACTCTAATCTCAGAGAGATAAAGATTATTAATCAGGTACAGTTAGAAAAGGAAGTGGGATGAAAGAGAGGTGGATGAATGCAAATTGCTAATGAAAAAACTTCTCCTGCCTGTGTTTGCTGCAGCATGATTCTGCTGCTAGCTAGGAAAGTCAGTTCAACTCCTACCAGCCTCTTTGCTGTCCATGGGTACCTGAAACACCACAGTGACATTAGAGAGGCTTGTTACTTATTAATTTCATTGGTAAAGATAAAGGCTGAGCAGCAGCAGTACAGTGTAGTCTCAGGAATACAAAACTGTGCCACTTAGTTTCCAGTTGTGAAAATCATCATTGGAGCAAGAGGGGTATAGAAATGGTTTTCTTCTGGCTGAAACACCAAAGAAGCTTATTGCTTAGGCATCTGAATTCCCTGTTGGGTACATCTCTGGTACCAGTATTGCCCTGCAGAAATTCAAAGGCAAATAGGTTTTCTTCACCCACTCCCACTGTGTGAAATATACCTAGGGACCCAAGAAATGTTCCTTTTACTCTGTTTACATCCAAGTGTCTGCTCTGTAGCTGTCATCCTTCTATGGACTGAACTGTGTTTTTCAGGATTCACTCTGTATTTCCATTATTGCTCTTCCTTATAGTAACTACTTGACTTAAGAGATTATTTAAAGAAAAACGAAGACAAAAAACTTATGCGCACATTCAAACATAGTTCTTTTTAATACTATGCATACATTAATAAAATCTTTCTGACAGTTCTGAGTAACTGAGCTCCTCTAGCATCCATTGAAGACCTGCCGAGTAGAATAAAAAACAAAGTTTTAGGGTTTTAAAGCTGCATTTTCAGTCAGACAATTCAATTCAGGAATCATTTGCAACAGGGGCAGAGATTCAAAGCACTTAATTTTAGCACATTCTAGGTATTGTGCTCTAATCACTCTTAAGTCCATAATATTTTTGTCAGATATTCATATTTAAATAACCGATGCACTGTCTACATGATTTAGGGGAACATAACAGAGCCTAGAGCAGCAGTAGCTATACGACTAACATTAGCTACAAATAAATCCTCTATAAAATATTCTTTCCTTGATTTAAAGCCATGACAGCAGGAGGAGATAAACTATGCAGAAACTTTGGAATTACAAGTCCATATATTCTAAATATGCAGTTTCTTAAAATGTACAAGAAATTTATGAGCTGACCCCATTCTGGCAAATATTTATTTCTAGCAGTATTATGAATGCAATATTATTGTACAATAACGGAGTTTATTTTTTCTCCCATACCTAAAACTGCATTCTAAACACAGACTGAGTGATGTTAACCCGCTTCCCTCCCCTGTTCTGTGCCCTGTTGCTCCTACACATCGGTCAAGTTTCAGCCAGTCTTTCCCTAAAAGCATCCATAGAAGAGCACTACTGCTATTTCGACAGTATTAAAGTTGCAAAAACAGCAGCAAAAAGCAACATGAAAATGAAACTAGTGAAATTTCTGTCCTTGTCCTCGGCGAGGACATAGCTTCACCTGACAAAGTTACAATGAACCTCGTATTCTTAATTCATCTCTCTGGAACAGCAGATGAAAGAATTGTACAAGAGGTAGGGTGAAGCACACTGGATAAATATAATGAAGGCTGACAGCCTTTACTCTGCTTTCCTTGATATTTAAAGGCCTGTGTCAATTTTATTTTCCAGGTGATAAAATATAACTACCACTACCTCAAGATGCACCATAAACATCACATAAATTCCAGCATAAGCAATCAAGAAGTGATTGCAAAAGGACTCAAAGAGATCACGAAACAAAATTTGCTCAGGAACATGGGACACAGATGGAAAATGTCAGGCTCTCCTAACAACTAGGTGCACTTCAGAGGTGCAGGTCCCATTATGAAGATGCCAGTTTCTTAACAGTCACTGAAAAGCCTCTAAATGAGGGCATCACTGAGCTACTGGTCTAGGCACTAAGTTATACTAATGTATGCCTAAAATTGATACAAGTTCTTCTGTGGATAATTCTCATTGTAAACCTCACATATATATGTTGGTAAGCTTAAAAGTACAGGCAAAGCCCAAGTAAACTTGGCTGAAACTGCTATAAGGTTATCCATATCCAGAATGGCAGCAATATTTCATTTTTGAAGCCAATTTTAGATAAAGATGTGTATAGTGTGTAGACTTGGTCTCACATATTCACTGTCAAGATAAAGCATGAGGAGATGAAATAGCCTTTCAGATCTACAATGACTCAAAATACTAATGAAAGTGCCTATTTTCAACTCTGTTCCCCCCTAAAACATGAAACAGTGAACAGTAAGTGAAGAGCAATATCTATTTGTTCAAGCAGACATTTAGGCCTTCAAAAGGTCATAAATAATGTGAACTACAGTGACCTAAAACCAAGAGTGGCAGAATTATGCAGACAAGGGAAATTTTCACCAAGTGGGAAGGTTAACAACTTTGGCAAAGGTGGTTACTTTTCAGTGCTGATGTATTACTTCCAACCAAAAGACCCCAAACTACAACCAGCATTAACTTTGTATTAACGTGCATAGATGAATCTACAATGGGCTGATATATTTAAACTAATTCTGCTTTGCTCTTACATCACACTCAAAGACTTTTAACACAAAACTCTCCATAAATAAAACAGTGCCACCACTTAGCACTCATTTCTATTTCAATGTGCAGTGAAAATGATGAGGCTTAAAGCAGGATGTTGCCATAACCAGAAATGCTAACACTGTTCAGTTTTACAGAAATAGCTTCTGTAAAATCCATAGAGATACAAACATCTGGAAAGCAGGAAAGCAACCTAGCAGCTATACTTACATACTAGCTCTGTAATGTATGCCACTGGGAGCTGGACAGAGACACTTCTTTGAAAGAAAAACCTTTAGAAAATATTTTGTTTCTTTTTAGTTCTGAAATCCATCACTGTTACATCTCCTACCCAGTAGCAATAATCAGCTCTCAGTGATACTTGCTTCTGGGTTAAATACTGCCCTGTAGATACCTGACACACATGAAAACCGGTTTCCTTCAACAGACACAGACAGCTGCACAAATGCACAAGAAAGCTCAGAAATGAAATTTCCCTTTCTTCCAACTAGACGATAAAAACCAATATAACACATCCTACTATTTAGAGTGCTTATCACAGACTGTGTTTATAAAAGCTGTAGTGGAAATCAATTCTTTTTTCTTTGGACTCCTGTGTGGCTTACACCATATTGTACTCTTCGCAAAAATTTCAGTCACTCATTTAAACAAAAAAATCAGGAAAGGGCCTGAAAAAGTATAATAAGGAATGTAATTTTTTATTAGATTTGTAACTCTAGCCTTATGTGAATACTTTTATTTCAGTGTGCATTTTATGACAGTGATGCTCCAAACACTTCTCAAAGCTTTAGAGGAAACATCCTTACTCTCTGTTCATCAGCCAGTGTCAATGGTCACAAGTCCAAACCATTTTTATCCTTTTAATTTTGCATCTCTCCATACCAACCATGTTTTAAGTTTATAGTCTCCTACAACAAGACCACAATTCCCAATTTATCCTGTCGTCTCCTGGGCCTACACAATTTTCCCAGGATCTCTTCTGCATTTTTAGAAATCAACACAACCCCCTTCTTCAATACAGGATCCCTGGACCTGGTGCTCTGTCACATTTCAGAGGTTCATCAAACCCTGGGGTTCCTACTGTACCATGTCACAGCTGCTTGGTCCCTCCTCTCTGGAAAAAGGGGGACTTTTACTTCTCTGCTACTTCTCTACCTTCTCTTCAAACTGCTTCCCCATTGCACCATCTCGATTTGTAAGATGCAGTAACTCCTGCTCTGGTCTAGTTGAAGCAGCAGTGCTATCTGCCCTACACTTTTCCTTTCTTCTCTACTGATAGGAAAAGCTAGCACCTCATCTCCTTGTTCCTGGCAGCTGTCCTTCACAGCCATGCTTGGATTTGGCATCGTGGTAAACCACCTTTGTTCCCACTGGTAATGTTTCCAATGTGTGGGGTAAAAAAAATTTAATTAGGGGTCACTGCTGCACACTGGGAGAAAACAGAGGGAGGCAGAACAACAAAATGATTTTAATTATGAAGCTCAGCAAAAGTATTTTAAATGGAACACTACTCATTTTAGTTCCTATCTCAAATCCATGGTAATTCTTAACAAGTCCATTTTAAGAGTGAGACATATTCTAAGCTAACCAAATCTTTGTGGCAATAGGTTCAGTAGAAATCATATGCACTTGTGAAGAAGGAAATAAAAATCTTCTATCTCAAAAATGCAGATACGCCTGCAAAGCACTCTCCTTCTAGTATTACCACAGATACGCTGTCTCATTAGCAGGATTTTCAGATTCCATACATCAGTCACCCACGTGCCCCCCGGAACACTGTGAAGTCTAGTCCTCAACAACAGGAGCATAAGTGTCATCAGTAACGAGGTAGCTGGGAAACAAATTCTGCAGCATCCTCACCAATATAATGATTACCATTAACTCACCTATAGAACATACATCTTGACAGCAACATTTTCAAAATGCCAATTCTGAGCCATTTGACACACTGAGATAAATTAAACACAGTACTAAATCCTTCAAATGAAAACTTGTATGAATGCTAGAGCACTCTACTGCAGCATACTTGTCACCACCGGTGCAGATACAGAATCAGACTTGATCTTACACTATGAAGTAAGCCCTAAAACATTAATCACCTTGGCTTAAAAGAACTTCTGCATGTAAACGTTGAAATATTAAGAAATCAAGCCAGATTTAAATGGATAAAGGGAAAGTATGGATTTTCAAAATGAATGTTTATATTAAATGGTCTGTCTACCAAGACAGACTTGTAGCCAAAGACTTGATGACCCAAAACCAGGAGACTTCTGTAGGTTCACCTCCATAGCTACTGCAGCAAGGCAACATGACCTCCCTTGGATATTTGGCATTTTGCTTCATGCAAACCTATGAAAGCACCCTCAAGCTGAGCACTAAAAACTAATCAGCACTGAAATATGCACACCTAAAATAGAAGAATCTTTGGGAAAACAAAGTCTCTCTGTTCACTATTTAAGTGACAGCAGTGTTCATAAAATCTTGAGTATCTGATATTTAAGCTTGGATCTCACCTTGAAGCATATGTTCCTCTGCCAGTATTTTTTGCTTCAACTAATAAATTGGGAAGCACTTCTGGGCTCTTCTGTCTGCATACAACTCCCCAGTTATGTATGTCCTGAACATCATAGCAAGTCAAAACCTGGACACCTTCCCCATGTCCCATATTTGACTTCTGTGGTTGCCCATCTCCCCTATTTATTTTCTATGGAAAGGAACAGTGAGAAATCTGGAATGAACTTAACCATGTAGGACAGAAGGGATGTTCAGGGGAAGAGGTCCATGGCGATGCCCTGCACACCTCTGCCACCCAGCATAGGTGAAGTTCTTATTTCTACTAACAGACATGCACATAACTAAGACTGATAGTCACTCTCATGACGTAGAGGAACCAAGGATTTCCTTGCCCAGCTTACTCATTCACACTATCTTATCCAGCAGGTACCTGCCAGCCCTAAAAATGAAGTCAGTGTTGCTGAGGATAACAAAGGAAACACTCTTCCTCCACTTGATTTTAGAGTGCAGACTAGAACCAGCCCTCCAGGGCAGACACTTGAAGTACTAGGCTATACCTAGTATTATACAAATATCTCAAAGTTAGTGTCAAGAGGACGGTGTCAGACTCTTTTCAGTGGTGCCCAGCAACAGGATGAGGAGCAATGGCCATAATCTAAAACACAAGAAGTTCCACTCAATATGAGAAAGAAATTCTTTACATTGAGGGGGGCAGAGCACCAGAATAGGCTGCCGAGGAAGGTTGTGGAAATCTCCTTCTCTGGAGACATTCAAAATCCACCTGGACACGTTCCTGTGTAATCTGCTCTAGGTGACCTTTCCTTGGCAGAGGGGTTGGACTATATGATCTCCAGAGGTCCCTTCCAACTCTAGCAATTCTGTGATTCAGTATGTAGAGACAGTCCCTTCTCCAGCACGTCCTTTGAAAGGTTTCCACTTTGAAAGAAAAAGTATTTGCAAGCTTTCTTTAAATAAAGGAAAGAGTAAAAAAGACCACATAAGGTACTTGGCAAAGAAATTGGACTACTAACCCTGCTCCGGTGCAATTAAGTAATTTCTAGCAAGTAGGACATTTCAGCTGAAACAGGGAGACCAGTTTGGTTCTTCCTCAGGAGGTGGGAAACTTGCCCCAGCTTGGGGACTAAGTTTCTCATTTATCAGAAGAGTGCAGCAATCTCTAATTTTATGTACACAAATGCCGCTGCCAATTTCTTCTTGTGGGAAAGGAAAAAATTTACCAGACTGTCATAAGAGGCCAAAAGCCCTGAAATCTCAAGTTACCATGTTTAGACTTTTATTTATTGTCAAAACTTCTCTAAAACTGTTTACAATGAGGAATACATTAAAGGAACATAGTATCATAGCTAGGAACAGATTTTGTCTGAGAAATAACCATAAACCCACAAAGAAAACAGCAGTTAGACATTCACTTGCAGTTACTAACCCTGCAAAACTCCAGAAATGTTCAAATAAATGAAGACCCAAAGTAAACACACACAGTCCAGAAAAGAGAAACAATTCCAACAATTTATGCAGTGAAAAAACCAGCAACCATAAAGAGCTATTATAAATGGAAAAAAAAAATCATACTTCAATTTTCCTTTCCTTTAGAAATTTAATTAGAAAGAGAATCTTTTGAAAATACTTATTTTCATAGTTTCAAAACAAAGCTTAATAGCACCTTTCTGAAGTTTCTTACATGTTCTGAAAACATATTTGAAAGGAATAGTGCCCAAGTATATGGAATTTTTCTTATATTACTTGCCAAAATTTTACAAGCAAGAAACCAGAAAGCCATCTAGATTATAGATATTTAAATATTTTCTCTCCTAACAGCTTATCTTGTTACACGGAAACTTCTTTTTAATAAACTCTATACAGCAGCAAAACTGTTTCATCTTTAGAAATAAATATTAAAATATAGCCAATTAATGTCTCTTACTGATATTAAGAACCTACAAGGCCACCTTTAATAGGTAGTACAGTAGACACAATTGAAAAATGAGTATGGTAAAACCAGTACCTTTAGAAAAATGATAATGTTCAGCCAGGGCAGTACAATAGAGTGGCCTAATTCTGACAACTGCAGACTTTGAGCTGCTTTTCTGATTAGCTGTGGGATCTTTTTTGCCAAAGCTCTTTGTATTAAAAAGCCTTTTTTGTAACATGAGCTATTACTGCAGTAAGGTCAGCACGGGTGTTTTAAAGTAATTTCTACAATCTAATTGCCCTGAGTTAACCATTTCTAAGCATTGAAACTTTACACATATGAAATATTGCACTTTTTTTTCTTAAATAAGTGTGCTATAAAAATTTTGCCTATGTAAAAACAAATCAAGTCTTTTAAAACTAATAATTGGGAAAAAATCCAACAAAAACAAACCACACATGACTTACAGCAGTGTTCCAGGGCACTGCAACCTTCATGACAACTCCATGAACGCTCTCTTATTTTTGACTGGTACAGCTATATTTTTCTCTAGAGAAGATGACATTTTCCCATAGCACAGAATAGTTAATTCCCCTTTCCTCCAGCCTCAAGTCTAAAGATACATGGTGTTAGAAGTCAAGAAAGAAAACTGAGGGACTGCAAAGCACTACATCTCGAAGACACGTCTGTATATTTAATACTACTTCAAGCTGATGGTTAAAAATACCAATTTTGGCTCTGAAACACAATGCAATTTAGGTCTTCTATGTTATTATGACGTTGCAATCAATGATATAGCTGTATAACTCAACGCAAGTGCTACACTGCATGGGCACAGCATGATCACACGCCTGCGTGTGTAACACCTCAGACTACCAGTATTTACTACAGTTGTTGAGGCAGAGATGTTAGAATACACTGACTATATTTCCTTCTTGATTTCCATATGGGAAATATGTGCCCACAGAGCCCACATGTAAAAACTACAGATCTTCACAAACTGTTTGCAACCTATTTAACTGAAGATGAACATTCAGTTAGCTACTTGTTAATGGGCATCCAAACTTCTGTTTAATATCCAAGTTTGACACTCGGAGTGTGTTTCTGTATTACTGTTTAAATTAACGACTCTTCACTAAAACAATGTTCTTAGAAAGTTGCATTTAAGAAATCAGACTCTTGGATAGTTTTTGCATATCTGAGGGGTCTGATGAAGTTATGATGGAAATTCTTCCTGACCACAAATTTTAAGAAACCACAAAACCCTCATTATCTTAAAGAAAACAAAAGCTGTATCAAGTCATGACCAGTGTATTTAATTAAATGAAGAGAGGAAGGCAGTGAGAGTTAAGGCATCCCAGTGCCAAGAAAACAAACAAACAAACAAACAAACTAAAAACCCCTAAGACTGGAATTTAGAGTGTGTGGACAGACACAAGAAGACCAAGAAATGGCAAGACATGAAGAGGTAGAGGAGAAATGCAATCACCAGGGAAAGATCAGAGAGGAAAAGGTGTTGGGAATAGAGAAAGGAGCACCAAACAGTAGGTTGGGAAGCAGGAGTAGATTACAAGGACAGAGGGTGATTATAGGAAAGTGGAAGAGACACCTCAAGGGCTCTTCCTCCTCTCCTCTCTCACAGCTCATATCACCTGCAGGAGGAACAAAGCTGGCATGAAGATCCTCCTGAAGCAAAGCTCTTGCTAACCCAGACCACTTTAGCGTTGCAGCAAAGAGATACATCTCTCTGCTGCAGCCCCCGTGCCTGGGGCAGGCTGCACACTGAGCCTAGAAGGCTGGTGGCGAAGGAGCTGGTAGTGGGGTGGTTGGCAGGAGGAGATCACAGAAGAATACCCACCTCAGAGCCCTGTGCACTTTCAAGAAGAAAATGAATAGTGGAGTAAATCCAGCAAACTCAGTAAATCCAGTTCTTTTTGGCAATGCTTCAGCTCCCTTTATGTGCTGATTGCATGATGAGATACACAATTGGCTTGTCCCTGGGGAGTCCTGAACTAGAGATGCTCTTGACCGTGTTCTCACAAGTGCCATAGACTACTGCTTAGAAAAACTGTTTTAACTATTCCTCCATTCCTACCCTCCCTTCTAGTATCAGACTACTCCATCATTGCTATATATCCATTCTCTTCTAAGATTTGTGATACACAGCCACATTAACAGATCTCCCCTCTTTGTAAATGAAGATAAATCTCCAAACTGAAAATTAAACACACGACTGAGTAGGACTGCCCAAAGTAACAAAGGAAATTTATTCCAAACCTAGAAATTGGATAGAGATATCCCAAACTTATAGCTACTGCTTTAACTTCTTGAGAGATGAGTATCAGCAAACTTTTTAAGTAGTTAACTGAACTAGAGTATCTCATCTCAGGGCTAAGCTGCCTAAGCCATAAAAATAATATGATGCAGCAACCAAGGTGCCAAGCCTCAAGTGAGGACACCTGATCTCTGTTTTTTCATCTGCTCATACCTGCTGCATAAAGGCAACCTCTCCTGTCCAGCTGCCCTGCCAGCACACTATCCCCATCACTGCTGGGGAACCACGTCCCTCCACTGAAGATGTCCCTCACTCACTAGCACCAGCTCATCACTGATCTGGACTGGTTCCGAGACATTCTTTAAAAGCTTTAAGGGCTGTGTCACTGCAGCCAGGACCGAATGCTGCTTTTGTCATAAATCACAAATCCAATCTTTTCTGTTGGCAAACTGAGCAATATATTTCCAACAAAACTACAGACCTCCTGCAGCATCTGTATGAATGCAAAACACTGAATCCCATTTCTAGGATGGCAGAAATAAATCCTATACAGAATGGCATCAGGAAGGTAAAAATATGAAATGTGACTATAAAATTAGTATAGGTTAACTTGTGATCACAAAACCTAACACAAATCGCTTACCAGGCTTTGAATGTTCCTCGTGTCAGCCCTTGGCACAGCTAAAATGGTTTTGCTGCTTTTAATTTTGCACTACAACATATCTGGAATTTCAAGTTCCTAATTTTCTCAGTTGACAGAAATGGCTTCTGAGATGATTTCTACATTCTGGGTACAGATTTTTACCCTTAAATTAGCCATGTGTACTCTCAGACTTATTTTTGCCTTTAAATAAAACAGCAGTGATAATTATTAATTTAAGACCCCACACGATGCAAATTTATGTTCTCGAGCCAAATATGGTGATTGGAAACAGATGAACATGAAATGCTTTCTACTGAGTGGAATTAAAACTAAATATTAGTGAAGTGTGTTGCTGATTTGACACATGACACATAAGACATTGATTACTGATTTTTCTCTTTGCTACAGTGAAATATTAGAAGTGTCCTATTGGTCTTTCAAGAATTGTACAACCATTGGCACAATGTGCTACATGTACAGCTGGCATCACCTCCTGCCCTTCCGGGTTTCAGCTGGTTTCCTTGTATTTACCAAGAATGAAGCTACTCTTTCCACTGGATGAGATACTGGATTTCCCCCTTTTCTTTAGGAGCTTTAGCGATGAATAAGATTTTAAGCTGTAATGCTCATCTCCTGCTCAGACTTTGAGATCAAGCTCAGCATGTTCTGGATGGACTTCTACCTGAGGACCGGAAGAAAGCAATCCAGCCTTCAAAAAGGCCAGGAGAGAGGAAGCCAGTCAGCCTCACCTTCATCCCTGGAAAGGTGATGAAGTGCCTCATTCTGGAGGCCATCTCTATCCACAGGGATGACAAGAAGGTCATCAGGACTAGTCAGCACAGATTCTCTAAAGGCCCATCGTGGTTCCTTCCAACCTTACCCATTCTGTGATTCTCTGGGATTCCATGTTTTGAATGTAGTAGCAATAACCAAATAAATAACAAAAAGTTCTGAAGCACTAAGGCTACAAGTGCTCGCTTGCAGTGAAGGTCTCCTATACAAAAAGCTAATGCAATCTACTGAATGAAAAATTGTAACCAAATTACAGGTTGGGAATATGGGATGAGAAAAAGCCTGGAACTACTGGAATACTTCCAAAAAGGATTCAGATAAATAACAAGAATAAATAACAGCTCTGGAGGACTAAGGCTAGAAGTGTTCACTTACACTGGAGGTTTCCATTGTAAAAACCTAACACAACCTACTGAATGGTATGGCTGTAACTAAAGTACAGGTTGGGAACAGAGGGTGAGAAAAAGCCTGGAACTACTGAAGTACTTCCAAAAAGGATTCTGCAACATTGACACATAAGTTGCCGTGTGACTGAGGCCAGCAAGAGCAAGCTTCAATCCTTCTGAAACAGTACTGAGCTATATATTTGCAGCTCCCCAGACAGCAGAAGAAGACATGGTAAAGTCCTTCTGGATTTGCCCTCCTTTTATCAACCCCTGGGAAAAAGTGCCCATTTTAATTCAAAAAGGTACCTGCAAAAGCGGAATGCCAGACTCTTGTCCAAGCTCTTAACAGGGGAATGTAATGTTCCAGGGGGTTCTGAAAAAAAGACAAGAAAACAAAATATGAAAAAAGGTCTTAAAAAAAAACAGAACACAACATAACAGTAACACTGAAGCCGCATACAGGTCCGTGTTGCTGTGATGTTGATGGTTATGGAAAACACACACTAAGGTTGGTCCATGTCAGCAGAAGTGAGGGTAAGAAGTGCAAGGCAGCCACAACAGCAATCAGGATTATTTCATGTGAAAGATGAGATAAGTGATGAAATCAACGTGGTTGTGCACTGGAAAAAAAAATCTATGAGCTGTGTAATAACAACAACTAATTAAAAAGTCATTTGGGAAATCTCAGAACACAAGCTCACATACGACAGCATCTGAGGTACAAGATAAATTGCATCCATGCTGTGGATCAATGTATAAATGTAAACAGGGCCAAATGTCTAAATGCAATTTTTAATTCACTTATGAAGGACAACATGAAATTCTGCATTTTAAGTTCTTGCTACAGATAAACAATCATTTTGTTTTGTTTTTCACTATTTTCAAATGAAGAAGAGAGAAAATACTGTAAAGAAAAAAACCCACCACTATTTTTATGACACAGCTTTGGTAGGGCATGGAATCGGTGTCAGCTACTTTGCAAGTACTGGAGAGAAAACATTAACACGTAAATGTTAGTGTTATTTCAGGGCAGCTGCTAGTTGATTTTGACATCAAAATATGGAATCTACAGTGATGATCTGTTTTTCCATATTCAGAGTTAAGGTCAAAGAGCAAAATATTTGTGTGCTTAAAAAACCTTCCACACCTGCCTGCTGGGAGAGGTGACAGGATATATTCCAAACTAATGACGACTAATGACCTACTATTTAATTTTTATAGGTCTACTAGGAAGCTGAGTTGGAAGGATCAATGAAGATCATGAAGTCCAACCCTTAGCCCTGCACGGGACCATCTATTTGAAGTGATCATTGTATTAATGGGAGAACCATAGTGTTCAACTGGTGGCACAAAACTACAGAAAAAGTATAAATTTTGCTTTCTTTTTTTCTTAGCCCTCTTCCCCTTTCCTAAAGCACTTATTTTAGACAATGCTTTTTTAAACTATAGCAGTATCGTACTCCTTGCCAGTCAATCAATATATCTTTCATTTCATATGCAATACCTTCTTTTTCTCTCCAAAATTATTAGCTCCTTTTTGAGGATTTAAACAAGATATTAAAATACACACAGAAAAAAAAAATCCAAACATTTGTATTTTGCGTCACCCGCTAAAAATAGTTGTAAAAATAAGTCAGTATATTCACTTGGGAGGAAAACAGCTCTGCTGCAGAATGCAGCCTTTCTACACATCTTTTTATGTGCAAAAAGGCAGTGATGGAGTGAGGGAAGAAGCAGTTTTCCCCTCTGCTGTGAGGCTGGTGACAGTCAGCAGAAGGGCAGAAATGCCAAGCTGAGGAAGACTCACCAGCACAATGGTTTTTAAGAGAACTCCAGAACACAGACAACACATAAGGACACGCACCAGAAAGTTCACTACTTCCCATACCAACAAGTATACAGTTTTATTTTTTTACTGATACAAGTATACAGACATAAAAACTCACATACATGTGGTTTACTCCAATACTAGTAATTCAAATAGACACATTTATGATATGACTGTCAGCATATGACTAACAAATAGTTATTGTACACTATACAGTGTATACTATGCTAAAAATGTATAGCCTATTGCATCTTCTAAGTGTTAGAAAGAGGTCATAGTAACAAAAGTGGAAGTATTAATAGTGGAGTAGCTCTTGTACAGTGGGTTGCCACAATCCTCCGGTTCCACAATAAACATACTGCTTCAGGTCTCAAAGATTTCCTGAGAGAGTATCCATTAAACTGTGAAATCACCAGGAAGGGACACACTACATGGACTTCACTGAACTTGTACCAGGACCCAGGACAGAAATGACTAAAGAAGATATACACACAAAACTCAAACAGATTAACGTTCTGCAGAGCTTTTCAGTGCATGACTGGTTTCAACATTCATGCTATGGAACAAAACACCAACAATGCCATTTAGCACCTGCAAAAGGAGTGTGCACTGACAACACTGTTAATGGATAAGGCTTATAGAGTAATGTGGGGTCAGACCAAGTACTACGAAAGTTCTTCAACATGTCAGCACAATATTCCTGGGATTATGCACCACTGTGGACAACCCTCTGTGAGGACTCATGTCTCCACCAACAGGAGAGAAAATCCTTCCACAGGCAGCACTGGATTTTGTAGCTGCAGGATGAATAGCCCAAGGCAGAACCATATATTAATTGCACTGTTTCAAGTGGATGAACTGTTCTGGTAATAAATCGCCAGCAGCACTTTATCAGTCCAAGATAGTGACCTTTAGCAACACATTTCAGAGAAACTTCCTAATCAACCCAACACTTAACACAGTTGAGAGGGACCAAATATATTACAGTGACTATTTTTAAACATAAACATGCAACTGCAAGAAAAAGTAGAGAAAACAAAGAATGTAGCAAAAATTTCAGTGGAAGAACTTATCAGCATAACTAAAGGCACCAAATCCTCCTTTCCCAATTTAATATACTGTTTAGTGTAAGAGGTGTCATATAAATATTTCTCAAGTTCTAATTACTCATGTGAGTATAATTCTAATGTCTTTAGAAAACCTTGTCCCTTTTGCAAGCACCATGCCAGACCCCTGACTCCCCCAGCTATCTACCTGTATGGTCCAGTCCTAACACAGAGCAACCCAGAAAGGCCACCACCAAGTTACACACATTTGTTTTTCTCCAAGAAAAGACAAAGGAAGATGATAAATAAACAGGCTTTGCTTGTCCCACTCCTTATGTGGAATTTGCAGTACAATATGTGGCCAGCCATGCACTGAAGCACCAACCTGGTTGGGATAAACCACTACCAAATGCCTGGCCTCCAAGAAGGCAACAGAACTTATGTCTGACAACTAATATAGTTGAGTTTTTGGTGCTTTTTAATTCTTTCGTGGACTTCTTTCTGGGGGTCCAAGATTTCGTTTCTCCTGTAGATGTATGGTTCAGCTGAAAATACAGCAAGGTATGTTGTCATACAGTTTTATACTGTATGCAGAGTAGAGTTTGAAAATGTTTGCTAGCACATATGACCCTTGAGAGCTCAGAGCTTCTTTCTGGTGATGGACAGACCTGCTTCCTGCAGGCAGGGCACAGTGAAGCACCCCTATCAGCATGGCTGCCATGGTGTGCACTGACAGCTGTGCACAGTTACCATTCCACTTATTTCTCATTGCCACTCTTTCTTAGATCCTTTTTTCCATTTAAATAACAGGGTCAGCACCAGCAGATTCATGTCATAGAAACAGAACAGTTTGGGTTGCAAGGGACCCTTAAGTTCTCTAGTTCCAACCATTCTACCATGGACAGGGACACCTTCTACTAGACCAGGTTGCTCAGAGCTCCATCCAACCTGCCTCACTTCTACAGGAAAGACTGGCCTCCACAGTACTTTCTTTTAGGAACAATAAGTGTTCCCACAGTGCTCCTTCTAAAAATCAACAAAAGATATGCTGATATAGTGCCAAAGACCTGGTAGATAAGATCTGTGCAAAGAACTGATTGGTCACTGGCTCCTACTAGACAGGCTAGACAGGTGAATGGAATATAGTTGAATTTTGGCCTCAGAATGAATAATTAAAGCAACTGTCCTTACCTTTTCAATTCTCTTTTGGGGGAAAAAAAAAAGAGAAAGAGAAAATAAAGAGAAATAAAAAATAAAAAATACTTTCAACCATCTGAGATCTAAACCAGCACAAGGACAGCTGATGTCAGACTTCTCAAAATTACAAAAATTCATGATGCTGAGCTGGTTTACTACCTGAGCTTCAGCTAGAAGCTTTAATCTCCTCTGTAAGGGCAGAAAATACCTAGCACCAGTACAGGAAGTACCCAAACCAAGGTAAGAAACTCTGGACTAGACATAGACTAAAAAAAATATTAACTTCTTCAATATTTTTCAAATTAACCAATTATATGTGTGTGAACTACCACATTCTCCTCTGAACTGACATTTCTCTTTAGCTTTTTTTCTCTATAAAATCCCACACTCATTCAAATTTCTCTCCAAAAAATCTTTCTGGAATGCCTAGAAAAACACTCCACAATGGCTGGGCAGATGGCATACTGCAGTGGCTCATTATCCTAATTTCAACAGTCTCTCTTTATCTGCTGGTGAAATCAAGGTCAAGTGAAAAACTTTAAAAACCACTATGAGATCTGAGGATCTTAAAATTAGGTTTGTAGCTAGATAAATTCTAAACATTTCTACCATTCTCAGATATGTATTTTTTTTATAATTTGGCAAGCAAAAGGATATGCAAATTGTTCAGGAAGGAGTGACGGCTCCTTTTCAAGACTGACTGACTTGAGGATATCCACATGCAGACTGGGTGCTGTCAGGACAGTTCTCCATCCATCTGTGGTGCCAGAAGGTTCTAGTAACACAACACGTTTAGAAGACTCATTAAGTAATATCTTAATATCGGGGTTGAGACCTTTAGAACTAAGAGTCATTGAAATGCAAGTGGAACATGTATAGCTACAGACCAGTAGTTCCTTTAGCTGGTCCCTTTTCATCACAATATCCTTACAACAAAAAGCACCATACTACAAGAAAAACAAACTTCTGAGTCTTGTGACTGACACTGCATATTCAAAATTTCAAAATCTGAGAGGAAGGTATGACCAATGTGTTTGTCCACGTAAGCAAGATCCCAGTGGGGATTTTAAAATGGAGAATGAGGCCAGTCTAACATCTGGACTTCTTCTTTGAGACATATCTAATGAATGAAAGAGATATCTATCCCTCCTGGATACTATCAGCAGAGGGACATATCTCATAACAAATTCTCAAAGGCACTGTCAAAGACATCTTCTTAAGCATCTCTTAACTCAGATGCACGGTGTGCCCTGTGCCTGGGGTAAGCACACAGGCACCATGGTGAGGATTTAGGGAGCATAGTTGATTCTTCCTTTTTTTACTTGCTGGAAAACAGGGAGTTTGCTTCCTGAGCCAGAACCTCACTTCTCTTTAGATATTCACAACCTGAGAATTGCCAAAGCTTATCTCAGTTTAAACTCAGAGATATGAATCTTAATGAATAATAATTAAAGCGAAGACTCTTTCCCCTTGATAATGGAAACTGAAACAAAAGAAAAATGGAACAAAATTATTATAAAACAATTCTCAGGAAGACAACATCATGCCAACTAAAAGCATCTTGCAGTCTGTCCTCCATATGAAATGCTAAAATATTTATACCTAAATATACTTTCCACGGCTGGTCTGCTTTTTGCCTTCATGCATGTTCAGAGAAGTCTTGTCCTTGGAACATTAAAATCATAGAAATACTACAACAGGAAAAGTGACAACCACACATGAAACTTTATTTGAACTATCTGGATGACAACAAATCTTAATTAGGAGACCACACACTGACATGTGCAGACACACAGAGAGGAATACCGTGTGCCCAAGTTGTCCAACCTCTAAATGAGAGAAGAAGCTCGAAGTTGCTGCTTGTGTTCTGCTGAGGAGTACACAGTGCATGTAATACAGCAGGAGGTTGGAACCACAAGTTGCACAACATAGAATAGGTTACTTACAACATGTTTGCCATAACTGAAAACAAAAATTATGTTAAGTACCTCCCAAGCATCTCTTTCTTCATAAAAATATGAATCTCACTGCTTTTTTGAAAACAAAACCAAAAACCCAATATAATAGATGAGAAAAACAATATAAAACAAAACCCAAGACAGTTACGGAGCCACAGAAGAGAAACAGAAAACGTTTAAGTTAATAAAATTCAATTAATCACTGACATTTGCCTGCATGAAACACGAGAAAATTTTGCTGGCTTTGGTACTGCCAGCATAAGGTGACTTAAAAGGTTTGATGGTTTATATGAAATACATCTGGATGTGTCAGTGTCTTATCTCTCTCAAAATGTGTATCTGGTGTTTCCCACAATGGAATCCTCTACTTCTCCATTTGCATAGCCGTGCTTTTTTGTGGGTTTTTCTTTTTTGTTGTTGTTGTTGTTGTTGTTGTGTGTTGGTTTTTGTTTTTTTTTTTTGAGTCTTGCAATTATTACGAGTCACAAAAATTTGCACGTAACCTCTCATTCTAAGAGTTACCATTGAACAGATGTTTGAACACATGTAATTGTATTTATCTTTGCCTAATATACCACAAAAGAAAAGTAATTTTTGAAATAAATAACTGAAGTTGGAGCAGTTAAACTGGAGCACATCTGATGCTTATTACCTTTCCCAACAGTTACCGTATATGTTAATATATATAAAAACATTTTTATAAACAGATATACTTTTGCAAAATTTTTACAAAAAAAAGAAAGATGAATTTAGGTATTGAAAAAGTTAGGCTTCAATTTTTCATGGGAATGGTTAATTAAGCCTGAATTCAGAGATTCTGTGCATACTTTCGAGAGCTACTTAGCACCCAGAAGTCAAACTGAGATTTGGTGTCTGTGAAGACCAAATTTAGCAATTCAAACT
Organism: Manacus vitellinus; assembly: GCF_001715985.3. Classification (NCBI taxonomy): domain Eukaryota; kingdom Metazoa; phylum Chordata; class Aves; order Passeriformes; family Pipridae; genus Manacus; species Manacus vitellinus. The sequence goes on from NW_021939396.1 coordinate 37,433,563, forward strand.
GGAATGTACAAAGTTAAAGAGTGCCTTTTAAAAAATTAGACTTCATGCACCTTTGCTATATGAAGAAGGCACCATGCAAGATGAAGGAATGCAGTCCATTCCTCCTCATATCCCTGACCCATCACCCCTGGCAGTAGATCATACGTGCCTATTACTAACACCTCTCGGTGAAGAGGAGGAGATGAAAATAGGACTTAGCTACATACGCGCTTCTAGTACCAAAAGGGGATTCTTGCTTCCTTTCTACAAAAGAATCTTTGATTTTTATGCTGTTACCTAATTAAATTTCACTGTGCATACTAAGATTTCTGATGTCTTGCTATTTTATGTTCAGCCCCAAATCAAAAGAGCACACACTCATAAATAACCCTTTCATTAAAAGAAAGCAAACCAAAAATTAAGACAAGGTTTGTTGTATATAAAGATATCTCTCACTCTAGTTGTTTCCTCAGTTCAGCCAAGGAGAAGAGATCATGCACATAACTTCTAACTAGGTCACAAACTCCACCTTTCTAATATTTTATGCGTGCACCTTGTAAAGGGATGCACGTTATGTCAAGTTCCAAAAGGAGCATCATGCTATGAGCAACAGCTTTTCAAGAGTGGTTCAATATTGTATTGGGATTACTTTACTTTATGGATGGAGAGACACATCCAATTTCTTCAGTCAGTGAGAAACAACAACATAAAACCAAGCAGTCAATCTCTTGACATACTACTTGCTTTAACTTACAGTCAATAGTTCCTTGATGAGTGTGTGGATTACCCCACAGGAATTCTCAAATATACCTGTACTGTCCAAAGTCTAAATCAGCCACACAAAATTCCTACATACATTAGACAATATTCAATGGTCAGCACATAAAAAAAGAGTTAAAAAACTACTGTTTCACACCCCATATTCTGAAAACCATAATGCTTTTAGAATATCTACACAGAAAAACTGTGTGTGAATTTTCAGCTGGGAGATAATGGATATCTTCAAAAATTACATGAGAATTCATCAAGTGCCATAGCTCTCTGCTCATTAACCTGGATGTTTACAGTATGCCTTATCCTGTTTCTTAGGATCTTTATAATCTGATGTCTTCTTTCAGGCCAGCACTTGTTACATCTGATTCACTAAAATTCAGAAATTCTATCCTGAGATTTTCTTTTTTCTCTCCTGCAAGAAAATGTGAAATATCTATACCACACTCAGCATTGCTGAGAAAGAGAAGGGCCTTTGCAGAGGTTAAAAGCAGGCTCTGGGCACTGAGCCAGTCTCCAACTGTGCTTTGCCCTGCTAAACTGTGTTTGGATTTGCTGTAAGAGTATACAATATCTGTATACAGGCTCTTGAAATACCAGGGGAAACTTATTATTAAAAAATAGGGAAGCAGCAGAAAAAAACTATTTAAAAAAAAGAGCCATTTTTCCACTTCAATTGCTAACAGAATATGATTTACACATAGAACCTTGACCTGGAGTAGCATTCACCTTTTTGGGTTGGATATTTGCATTTGACTGCAAAATATTTAATTTTACTCCAGACAACATATTTTAAGTTCTTCAAGAAAAAAGTCAGATCAAGACTTGCTACATGGGGACAGTTGTAAAAATGAACAGCACAAAAGATGAAAGTAACAAAGTTAAGAATTAACAGTTATTTGTTGTTTTTTTTTCCCATTACCATACATAGATTTTGGTGTGACATCATACTACATGCAAGTGTCGGAAAATGTTACTTTCTTGGAGATGTGGCACAAAAAGGTTGAAAAAGGGAGAGCTTAAGATCAGTTGACATGAAAAGAGGAACCAGTCTCAGGGGTCTATTGAGGATGCAGAACAGGAAAGAGTTATTCCTGCAGACACGCTGCCTGGAGCGCTACAGGCTGCCCAGTGCCAGACTCATGTTGACCCACCAGAACCAGCTGTAGGGCTGGAGCAGAGGAGGAGAGGGTGAGAACACTGTGTTTTTCAACCCTGAAAAGAGAAAGCAACAGGGAGACCTACCCACTGTCTGCTACTGCCTGACAGGAGGGAACATAGACTGTCTGCAAAGGTACACAGAGAGGGAGGGGAGCCATAGGCCAGAGCTGCAACATAGGATATTCAGGCTTATACAGAGAAAAGTCTTTTTATTGTCAGGGAGGTGAACAGTGAAACAGGAGCCCAGAGGGTCTGCTGGACCTTCATCCTTGGAGATCCTCAAACTGTCCTGCACGTGGCCCTGAGTAACCCGATCACATGGGACCCAGTCCGGTCAGCAGGTCACCTCTGGAAGTCCCCTCCAACCTGTATGATTTTCTGATCTCATCTTGCTACCTCTGTTTCAATGGTGCCAAAAGACAGTGTCTCTTTGCCTCACACTATCTTCAGCAGCAGATGATCCAGACATGGAAGGCAGAGTAATAAATAAGTACATGTTTAAATTCATCACCATATATATTGACCTCTTTCTATCTCTCCTTTTTTTCCATTCTTGAAAGACTGAGATATTTGCTTCTCAGTATGTACCAGGCATTTCCTCTGCTTTTCTGCTTTTTGCATCTCTCAGTGATTTACTTGTCAACAGCACACAAAACAGGAGGACTTGAGGAAATCAAGAAAACACAAGGAGGAGAACAAGAACTGCCTAGACAAAGAAAAGCATGATCTCTCCTTTTTAGCAGCAGGCATCTCTAACATATTCATCAAGACAGTGAGTTAAGAGGCAGTGCTGTGCAGGACTCCTTTGTGTATACAGCATTACAGAATCAGTTCGAGAAAGGGATGAGAAGGTCAAAAAGCTGCTAATGCCAGCATTTAACTGTCAGTAGGGGCTAAACAAGGGCTGATGGGCTGTGCCATTCTATGCAAGCCTGGCTGGCATGCTGTAATACTGCACACGGGCCCCAAATACACTGTACTTGAGACACAGGTATGCAGGGGCACACAGAGGAGACAGAACCAAGTGATGGGAATAACAAATATTGCTATTTAGAAACAAAGGAGATGTTCTCATGCCACAAAACATATACTAGGGAGGGAAATTGCTGAGGGTACCCCATAAAGTTCTGTGGTGCATATCACATTGACTGAACTAGTCAGTTCAATAATAATGATGTGATCTGCTCCTTGCAGCTCATGGAAGATCACGCTGAGGTAGAACGGTGCAATGATTTCATCAAAAGAAAATAGAGGATATGTAAGTAATCTTGAGTTAGACTAACTGTTTGGCTCTCCCTAATGTTTCTACTGACAGCACAAGCAAGAACATACAAATATTTGCAGTGATACAATTCAGTAGCAGTATTCCCAGCAGACACTGAGCAACAGAGATCACTGAATTAATTTTTTTCTGTTTAGTGAAAACAAATAATAGCATTATTAGAAACTGGCAGAGAACAAACAAACTAAAGCAACTCAGCAAACCCACACAGAAACTGGGCAATTAAACGCTCATTTTTCACAGCAAAGATGCCTGGAATCTCAGCACTGTAAAACATGCAACACTCTCCCCCCATTCAGTTTTCCTTAAATCAGCTCTTTTTCTTCAGTATCCCAACCAAACACAAACTACATTTTAAAAACATCCATTTTCAGAGATGAGCACAACTCCAAAATGAAGCTACTGAAATCAGTGCACAACCACAACATGGTACTTTGTCACATGGCTCCTGCGAGTCACTAAAGAAGCAAGACCTCAGGGGCTTTGCATCTTAAAGATGTTCAGAGCAAGATCTCAGTCTGGATTCACAGCTATTTCACCTGCTAATTACCAATGCATAGAAGCAAACTTCGCAATGTTAATGTCAATGTGCTCATCATGGAACCTCCAAATGGCTTCATATTGCAGACGATGTCCACGCTGGAGGTAAGCCATGATACTACAAATGTGGTTTAAAGTTGGGGAGATTTCTAACCAGTGTCTCCACACTGCCAACAATCTCTTCTTTGGTTCATTTTCTCATCATGTTGTCCACACTATCATTATTCAATGTGACTATTACAGCAGGATACCAGGAACCCGCTGAAAAGGAGTACTTAGGAGGGTGGAAATGTTTTATTTTTAATATTTCCTATGAAAGAATAAACCAATATAGCTCCCACCATTGCACCTGTTCAGGATCCAAGCATTATTAACAACTGTTTTGATAAGGAACTTAGTATTGTTTTTAGACAGTAAGAGGTAGTGCTAAGGATTAATAACATACATGTAATGTTTATTAATTTCTTAGTGACAATTTATTTGCACTTATAAGCTATACCTCAGCTACAAAGACAGGCATAGCTGCCCTCCACTAGTCACCACAGCCATATTGCTTTCATCCTACAATCCCTCCATGAAAGCTCATGGTAAAGAAACACATGATCAATGCAAAACACTTCACTTCTGAATCGCTGTTTTATAAGTTATGGGAATGCTATGGAATCCACAATGTATTAACTACAAAAGACTACACCTATACTGCATTCTCCTTCAGCCAACTGCATACCTGGTGGGGCCAAACACTATAGCAGCAATAGGTGAGGGGCAGCCAGAAGCAGAACATGCCTTCCCAGCCATTTTGGCTGTCCAGGATGCTGGTGGATGGCTCACCTGCTGGACGAAAGCAGCTTAGAGTAGGATCACTCTGGGAAGTGGCTGTGTGACAACAGCTCTCAGTACAGCCGACTGCTGGAGCGTTCGCTTTGCAAGGGTGCTCGCTGCTGTGACAAACTGTGGAGCAGGTCCCAGAAAGCAGGAGCAGAGAGGGGCAGGGCACCCCAGCACAGCCCAGCCCAGCGGAAGCAGAGGGCACTGTTTGCACTGCAGGTCAGCTCCTGTTCCCCTGTCTGACAATGGCAAATATCTTTGTCACTTTGCAGTTCTGGGAACAGAATATTGTCTTGTGAAATTACAACGCTGTTTCAATACTGCCATTATTAGCATTGTCTTCAGACAATAAAATGTTCTGTTGCAGTCGCTGTAGGCTTGCAGCACTGAATACACACTGAGTCACCCCACTTTAATTTAAATGGCACAACTATGTGAACACATGCTCTTTAGTTAAATCCACACACCCCCAAAAGTAAAAATAAGCAGATCTCCAAGGAAGAATTCACTTTCTACACAATGCAAAAGCAATCCTTGCTGTGTGCTTCTACAACCTCAACAAACATGTGACAAAAGGCTTAGTAAGACTACTCCTGTTTTCTAATCTGGTAGTAGACAAGTACACAAAGCCATCTCAAAAGGGTCATGCCATTAAAAATGTATGTGCCTAAACACGGCTTTACTCAGTGGCCTTCACAACTCAAGCAGAGATGGTACCCACAAGCAGTCATTCTGCATCACAATGCCGACACAGAGAAGTTTCCACTCCCCTCCTTTCCCTTCAAATAAGAACAGCACCTTTCAAGAATAATCACTCAGATGCTTTCTCATCATATGTAATAACATACCCCCCGAGTTACATTCAGCCCCATTAACAGCAGAAGACATCCAGAAGATTTCAAGTTGAAACACGGGGAGAGTCTACTGCCCACACGTTCGCTCTTATCACAGGATTTGCTGTGCTGCCAAGTCACCATGCACTGCTGATACCAGTGAACATAAAACCAAAGCAAACAACTGATCTGTGTTCAAACTTGTCTGTGCTTCTGCCCCGTAACTAAACCCTCCTAGGAATAGAAACTGCATTAAGTACTGCTTACTTTGAAATGAAACTACAGAGGGCACAGAGGGTTAAAATGAGCAAGCATTTTTTTTGTATTACACCTCTGAAACCATTCTCCACAGTCCTCCTCACACCAAAGCTGCACAGCTGCCTGCAGGCACATTATTTTACAATTCCTAAAACAAAACTTCCTATGTCTAATGTGTCTAACACACAATCAGATATACTCCAACCAGGTGCTATCATTATAAAAGGACTTTGTTGTCATGCATGCTCACAACATTGGCCTCTTGAAGAACTGTCCTGCCTGATAGAGCATGACTTCAGTACAATATGAATTCAAAGGATGCAAATTGAGGCAAATAAAGCATTCACACCACCAAACATACCTTAATGTCCTTCCTTTAGGAGGAGTCCTGATGTGCTCACCTGAAGTTCTTGTCCCTGTCTTCCTTCTTGGGGGAACCTCTCTTCCGGTCCAGTAATTCCTCATATACCAGAGCTAGGGAAAAGAAGTCCCCAGCTGCCCTAGCAGTTTTAAGCTCAAGTTAGAAAACACAAACAATGCAGCATACAAAAGTGCTGATGTGCAGGTCTAGCTATATGAAGAACTATACTAATAAAAGAGCCTTTGTTTTTTTACCACAGAGGATATCTAAAGGGGACTTAGTTTCAGAAGTCCCCTTAGTTTTCAATTCCTCCCTCCCTACCTTGAAACAACAGCATTTAATGGAAAGAAAAGTCACTTTCTTGCCTAACTGTAAGGAAAGCTGTGGACTATAGCTTCTTAAATAGCCAGAATGAAGGCAATACCTAAAAATCTGAAAAGACACTTTTATGCTCATGTTTGAATCCTTACACAAGTTTCTGCAAGTGCGTATAAAGAACAACAAAAGACATTAGATAAACAGCCAGTAGTCTTAAACTGTACTTAAGGTCATGTTGGAGGTGGATGGGAGGAGCTGACAGCTGGCCACCTCATCAGGGACAAAGGTCACAGGACATGCTATCCTTTGGAGCTGCTTTTATTCTATGCTGATTTTCCCTTCTTCTCCTGGCAGGTCTCTTGTGCACCTGCGCAATGCAAGCCTGATTGTTAGTCCAAATGAGCCCAGCCCAGCCCACAGGGTCCCTCCCAGTGGCTGAACTAGAGACAAAACAACAGTGTGCCCTTGTCCAAAATGCGCATTGTCTGCCAGGGTTTGTGACTGCTGGGGCTCCCGTGGGTCTGCACGGCATAGTTTATGTGGTGGGCAGAGTCAACCTGTGCATGGAAACGGCACAGAACAGCAATGCTTAGGACACGACCTGGTGAAGGAGGATAGCATGCTACTGCCACCAAGCCCTGACCCTCTGAAAGCTTATTATACTTCACTCAGTAAACTAACGTGATCAAGCCCACAGATTCAGGGGAAGGAGAACAGCTGAGAGAAATTTGCAGGTCTTTGCTCCGGAGTCCCTCCTGCCCTTATGTTTATTGCTCTTGAATGGATTTCCTTTCTGCTGACAAGGCCATTGAAAGCCTTGCAGGTCACAGGTGGGCTGGTGTCACCCTTGTATGTGATATTCCACTCTTTCCAGATTAGACAAGGTAGCCAGAAACAACTACTTGAGTACTGAACACAACTAGCATAAATTACAAAGTAGCATGGGGATTGAGGGAAATGTTAATACAGTATTCCTGAGCCTAAGTTCTCACATCACTACCACAAAGAGAAGGGAGCAAGGTTTCTGGGAATGTTATAGCAGCCCTGCACTGCCTTGAACCACGATCACCTACATGGCAAAGTGCAGCATGGTGATTGAGGGCTAAATTCTCCTGTAACTCACTGCTGCTTACACAGAATCAGGATGTATATTTTAGATCACGCTTCCAAATTGTTTGCATTTTCATAGTATGTTGCCAAGCAGGTGAATCCTTCAAACAACACTATGCAAAAACTACGTGAAACCTCAAAATTTCAGGTCAGACAATTTCCTCTCCTGCTTAAACCCAGGCATTTCAAACAAGGAGAGATGTGCAGTGCACAGGGGCAGTCTTCCAGAAAAGCCAACTTTCTGGGGCTTACAGCTTATCCTCTGAAGCTCATGGAAGGCTTATACTTTAACCATGTGAAAACGTTATCACTTATTATTACACTATATTTCATGCTCAATATTTATGCCCTTTTCTCCAGTGCCAAAAGCTCATGTTGATACCTTAAACTTTACTGTGCAGACACAAGACTTCTATATCTGGGATGCCTTATTCTTTTTTCCTTTTCTTTCTTCCCCCTGCCCCCTCAGACATGAAGGTAAGCTTTAAGATTTATTACAAAATTCAAGAGCAATGCAATTTTGGTGAAAAAAACATCTAAGATGACAAAATACCCTGAGCATTAAAATATATTAAAACCACCAAATTTTTTATTTCATACATTCAATCCTAGAGTGATTTTTATTAGCCTACAGAACATTAGAGCCTTGTAAAGTCAGATTTACAACAGAACTTGAAACAGCCCCATCTATAGCCTATGAAGTGCTGTTATAACACAAACTTTAAAAGTGTCAAACTTCAGTGAATTATGAAACTGAGCACTTCACCTCTTTTTAGCTGTAATCTTACATGAAAAGGGGCTATCGCAAAAACTGCCTGCCCTTGTGCGGTAAATATTTTATTATTTATTTATCTTGCAGCTGTTACAAAAGTGACAAACCATACGCTAAATTGCTGATTTTGTGAACCTTTTTGAAAGCTTGAATTTCGCTACAAGTTCTGGGTTAAAATATATGGATAAAAGCAAAAGGATAAGACAAAACAGGAATAAGTAGGTACATCAAAAGATCAGGTTTTTAAGCCTCATATTTTAAAATGTACAGGAGGCAACAGCTCACAAGAAAAATCTGTCAGAATCACCAATTTGGGGAGTATTTAAAACAAACAACTGCATATGCTTTTTTATTCCTTCTTCCTAGGTTCTCTTAGTTTTCTGTAGCTGCTCCAAGACTTCAGCAAAAACATAGAGTATTCTGAATTTTGGGCATGGTGTTTGGGTAAATCTTTTGGTTTTCTTCTAGGTAGATAAAAATAAAATTTAACAAGTATGAATATATACCTGTTTTCCACAGAGCACAAAGTTAAACAACTACTGCTATTTCTGAAAAAATTCATGTCAGTAAATGTGCAAGACCTAAATACCTATGTGCATTTCTCTTTAAGTACATAGAAGCACAATAACTTGGGGTAACATCCCCCTAAATTGCTAAATAAATCTCTAAGTGCTACATTTTCACATTACATCAATGTCGCAGACTGCACCTTTCTCACGTGATGTCATGCATGCTTTGGAAGATAAATATATGCCATACTGCCAGTGAAAACTTCTTTTAAAGTTCACTCATGATCTTTTTTTACTTTATCTTATTAATCCTTATAAAATAGCTTTTTCTCCCTGCTTGAATTCATTTACCTTCTTGCATTCACCATCAGTAGCTATAGTAGAAAATGAGTAACTGAAATGTCAAAATGTTGCCATTAATTTCAGTGTTGCAGGAGAAAGCTTAGAAGTTGAAAAGAGATAATTAGAATCACAGAATCATTAAGGTTAAAAAAGACCTCTAAGATCATCGAGTCCAACCATTAATGCAGCACCACCATGTTCATCATACTAAGCCGTATCCCCAAGTGCCACATCCAAATGCCACACTTCAGGGATGGTGATTCCATCACTTCTCTGGGCAGCCTGTTCCAATGCCTGACCACCCTTTCAGTGAAGAGACTTTCCTGATACCCAATCTGAACCTTCCCAGGTGCAATTTGAGGCCATTTCTTCTTGTCCTACTGCTTGTTACCTGGGAGAAGAGACTGACCCCCAGTTCACTTTCAGGTAGTTCTAAAGAGCAATAATAAGGTCCCCTTATTGAAGGGAGTCTTCTTTTCTCCAGGATAAACAACCCCAGCTCCCTCAGCCACTGCTCCTAAGACCTGTGATCCAGACTCCTCGCCACATCTGCTTCCCTCCTCCAGACTCACTAATTGGAAATACGAACTTTTTTATATTACATATATGTGTATATGTGTGTGTATGTTTATAGTATTTATTTATATATTTTGTTCTGAATGCAAAAAAAACCACTGCTTTCCTACCCTGCATACTTTTCCAATTCCCGCAGAGAAGGATGAAAATCCTAAGCAAATGTCACTGTTTATAATGCAAAATATTTTATACAGAGTAAACACAACCTACCTCATGGCAGGGGGAGATAAGAGTAAGTGGAAAATGTCAGAAACACCGTCAGAGATAGAGAGCAAACCTATTCATTAAAGAAATTATTTAGTTCCTAGATCAAAATACCAAAGAATAAAAATAATAATGATTGCCATCCCCACAGATTACTAGGATTCAGAGAGAAGAAAAAAAAATCTCTTCTGGACTAACTAAAACTACAGGATATCAAATCTAGTCATCACATTTTGTGAAAACTTTTCAAATTTTCTTCATAATGCAAATTAAATCTCATTCTCCCCATGTAAAGCCTTTCTTTCAAGATGTTTTTCTGGATCAGCTCCAAGGGAAGGGAGAAGTGCAGATGAGCTAAAACAAGAAACCCAACTTATCAAACCCACTGCAAGGCTGGATGCATATGGAAATGAAATGTATTCCCAAGCAGACAGACTAGATATGTCAGTATGTTTTTGCCATCTCTGATATAAAAATAGGTGTCAGCAAAAACCCAGTATAAATTCTTGCAAGCCCCTGCAGGAATGCTGCTGTTTTCCTCTGGATTGTTCAACCAGCACAACCACCCAGAAATTTCTCATAATCAAGGAAAAAAGGTGTGGGAGAGAACCCAACCCAAACCTTCACTTCTATTGTGCTCAAAACCCTATCAAAACCCCCAAAATTCTTCAGATTAGTTAGACAGACCTTGCAAAAAATATTCCTGAGTCTTCACCACTGACCCAGGGTTTGTCCCTCGTCCAAAAGGAAAGGGCAGAATCCCCTCCCTGGGGTACTGGTGCCATCACTGGGCATCAGGAAAGAAGTCGGGAGCATTTTGTGGCCTAGAAGGAAACAAAAAAAAAAAATGTATCTGCTTTTAACAGCAAAAGCAACGCGAGGCATGCTCCTACAAGCTTCACCTTATTATTCCTCAGGAAAACCTCCCTGGCTTTTTCTGTTCTGTATTTTCCTGTGAGCAGGCATCACATTCGGCATGTGCGGGGGCTGTTACCAAGAGCTCCTAAAACTTGCACTCCCACATCCTGGACGTGTGTGTCCCAGCTCATGCACGCCTAAAAAGACAGCGGTAAACTGTGGCAGCCGTGACCTGAAGGAAGCACCGGGCACAGTCGGCCACCCTCTGAATCAATTTATGCAGACTGCACAGACGCTCTCCTCCAGCATCAGTGTGGGCAACAGCAAAACACACAATAAAAAAGGAGCTTTCTTAAAAAAATGGAACTAAAGAAAACCCCAAACAATTAGAAATGTTTTGCCTTCTGGCAGCTCTTAGTTTCTCCTCCCACCCAAAAAAAGCTAATGGGTTGCTTCTGTAATCTATTATTAATTTTAATATACATAAATATAGCAATTTCATGCCTGTTCTAGAAAATTAACAAATTGAACTGCTGAAACACACTCCAGCATATGACCAAAACACATCTTGTGCTTCACTCAAACTTCTCAATTACAACTTCTCTTTTTCTGCATTTCTTTCTCTTGCTTTCACTATTTTCCTCCATTTTGCCCCAGATTTCTAAACTCCAAATTTTAGTAGATTAAATTGGTGGAAATCTTGCTCCTCAACAAAATTTGTTCTTGGTCTGCAACTGCAGCAGACAGACAGGCTGCAGCCTGAGGATGCTGGATCAGCCACGGAGCACAGACCATTTCGAATTTAGGTCGCTCTGACCCCAGTGAACAGCAACGGCGTATTTTTCCACACTTAACTGTTTTCCTGCTGACCTGCGCCTGGAACAAGACAACAGTCGCGATGCAATTTAAAGAACAAAGTCAGCACAGGAGACATTTAATGAAAAATATGTCAGGAAATGGATAAGTGATTAGGAAGAAGAATTCACTTTCCCAAAGTTTGCTGATGGAGACTGAAGTCCCAAACACTAAGACTGCATGAGGACACATCCTTTGGCCATGTTTGCTGCCTGCATGACTGGGATACAAAGGGGGAACCGATGGCAGGCAGAAATTGTCACCATGTGAGGAAAAGCGGAGCTGAGCCAGCAGCACACATGATAAGAATTATCTCTGCTGGAGGCTGCTTGCTGCCGTGCTGGCACCTCGACCCAGCGCTGACAAACGCTGGGGGGGAGCCGGCACCGAGGCCAGACCTCCCTGGTGATAAATACAGCACTTGGGGCGCTGAGGCTGTCAAACCAGCAGACTACCCACCTTTCTGCAAAGCCAACCCTCCCACAGTCGAGAGAATAAAACTCTTGAGCAGCTGCAGGAAGGTGAGAAATGTAGCCGGGTCCCATGTTAGTGGAAGGTGGAGGAAGGGAGTGAAAGGGAGGAAGCCCTGACTCTTTTCCCTTGGGGTTCTGCTATTCCCTGAAGGGCTGGAGCTTGAGCTTCCCAGCACCCAGTCTCCTGCAGTGGCTGAAGCTGTCCTAGGCAGGGCAAGCTCCAACAGCTCCTTTGCAACCACACCTACTCAAGCTGATTTCTAGCTGTCGGACTCAACATTTGTATTTTTTCAACTGTAGTTCTTAAAAAAAAAATAAAAAAAGGGATTATACACTTCACACAACACAGTAACTAGTCTGTTTATACAAAAGAATGGCTCTTGCACAACTGTGTGCACAACTGTTCAATTACACATGTATCCAGAGGGGAAAGGCTTAATGGATAGCAATGTATTTTAGCTTGCCCTATAATTCTTATCCTATTGGCTCAAAACTGCAGTGCTCCCCCATGGACATCCTCGAGCACAGGTAGCATGGGCAGTCCACAGTAAGGTAACCTGGGAGGATTTTTTCCCACTGGCTATAGGCTTAGCCAAAGATTAACAGAGAGATCACCAGAGAAGCAAAGCCTACTGAATATTCACTAGCAAATAAAGCAGACAAGCTTGCCGTAGACTCATTGCAAATGATTCATGAAGGGGAAAACCAATCTGGACGGGCCCTACTATGAGAAGGAACTTTGTTTTAATGAGTTTTGGATAAATGTTACTAGATGTTTTACCTGGAGCATGACCAGAAATAGCATGGCCAGCAAGATTAGGGTAATGATTGTCCCCCTGTACTTGGAACCGGTGAGGCCGCACCTCGAGTCTTGTGTTCACTTTTGGGCACTTCACTACAAAAGAAGACATTGAGGTGCTGGAGAGTGTCCAGAGAAGGGCAACGAAGCTGGTGAAGGGTCTGAAGCAGGTGAAGTCCTGCAAGGAGCAGTTGAAGGAACTGGGGTTATTGAGCCTGGAGAAAGGGAGGCTCAGAAGGGACCTTATTGCTCTCCACAACTGCCTGAAAGGAGATTCTAGAGAGGTAGGTGTTGGTCTCTTTTCCCAGGCAACAAGCAATAGGACAAGAGGAAATGGCCTCAAGTCACACCACAGGTGGTTTAGATTGGATTTTAGGAAAAGTTTTTCCCCAAAAGCACTTGAACAGGCTGCCCAGGGAAATGCTTGAGTCACCATCCCTGAAGATACTTAAAACATGTGGAGATGTGGTCCTTAGGGACACATTAATGGTAGCCTTGGCAGCAGTAGGTTAAGGGTTGGACTTCATGATATTAAATGTCCTTTCCAATCTAAAGGATTATCTGTTCTTCAATTTTAGAAAACAGAATAAGGAGATGTGTCAGAATAGATCCAAGCTGGGGTAAAAAGAGCCCCCACACTTCATGTAAACGGACATTCATTACATGAAAGACCTGAGAATGAAATTATAAAGGGAAGAAAAGCCAGTATCATCTTTGTATCATGCCAGCAGAAAGCAGATCTGTCACAGTAAGTAGAGTTCATATTGTCTAATTTAGTTAATAGGTTTCTAGAGAAAGAGGAAAGTTCATTCATAGGACACAATTTTTTTTCACTGATGAGAGATCTGCAGGAAAATCAGAGAGACAGACAGTCTTCCCATAACTTTCATACATATAAAAGTCTAATAAGCAATTAGGAATTACAGACGTTAGGAAAAGGAGTTGATCCCTTCTCCAGTCCATTACCCAGACAACCGAAGATTATTCTCTACCATCTCTTAGCTAAGGGCTTGTAAGATCTAGTACTAGAGACCAAAAGTGCTAGAGCCTTTTCCCAGCTTCTGTAGCAGACCATTCTCTGGGTTTATGCACTACAAAATGAGTACTTTTATGTTTTTCTCTGTTAACTCATGATTCTTGCTACATCACCTATGCTAAAAATGTCTTTTGTATTTCAATTTTATTTTGCCTTCAATTTTATTTCTCACATTTGTGCTTTTCTTTCCTGAAATCCTTCAAATACTGTTCATCTCCCACAAGGGATAAAGCATCTACAACTGTCTACAAGTCCCCTCTGCAGTATATACAGTTGGGCATCTTTACATAGCCAACAGCTGTAAGGCTCCATCCCATCGTATTTCAGACCCTTGACAGTAATATTCCCAAGTATTTTATGACATTATCCTTTTTGAGGTTTCTCTATAACGTGCAATAGTTTTCTTTGGGATTAACTTTTGTACAGTTAATTACAGTTTTACATTTTGTTTCTGACCTCTTTAGATTCTTTTGAACTTTGAATATTTGTCCAGACATGTATTTTCAGCTCTTCATAATTCAAATGTCATTCAAACAGCATCTGAATCCCCTTCATATCATCAGCTTAGTTTAGAAAGTACAAAAATGAAGCCTTTTGGAGAGACAAAGCAGGACAAAGTTTTTCAAGAAACACGCACAGCTAAATCCTGTTTTATTACACTACTCATCAGATTACTTTTGCTGAAGCAATTTTGACTGAAAGTCGTAAAATACTGGCAGAAATTACATATAACCTATTTTGAAGACAAAAACCCCCGACAACCCAGAATTAAAGTTATATAAGCTTAGACTGAACTTTAATAAAGCACTGGGAAGCTGCGAACTGAAGACATCACTAACAGATCCATGGATCAGAGATTATATTGCCATATTGGAGAAAAATAGATACAACAGAGATGCCAATCTACTGGGAATACTAAACAACTTTCCTGCTTGAAAAGTAAAAAAATGCAGAAATTGATTCTTTATAGAGTTACAGCTAGGTTATTTTTAGCAGCCGGGGAGTTATTTTTTTATTTGCTAGTCTAAGAACAACAGTGCCTCCTGCAAACAAAGTGCAGGAAGTCGGGGAAGAAAAAGAAACAGTTTGCACTGAAGATTGGAGTTTGGAAATGGAAGACTGTTTTCAATAATTTTTCTGCAGTAGATAAATATAGAAGAGAAAGGTGATGTAGGGACCATATGGCATGTTAATTCCAGTTGTGACAACAGCTCTGTTCTCTGTCTATCCCTTTGCTAGACTGCTAGAAAACACGCAACTTGTGTCACTGACGCCAACTGCAAAACCCAGTCTCATCAGGCATGGCAAATGTTAATGTATAGGTAAATAAAAGCTTGGGGCACCGGAAACAAAAATTGTGAATGACCAGTCCTGCAAGCCATCTTTCTCCTAGTGGGGAGCATTGCTAAATGCACAAAGGACCACAGTAGTGACTCCTTAGGTGTTCAGGGAAGTTAGGGTAAACCTAACAAAAATAACCCTGGAGCGAGGAGAAAACATGCAGCCTTTGAAAAAGAGCATACAAGACAACAACAAAAAAATCATCCAAACAACATGCTTGGAAAAGGAGTCTGGGACATTCTTCTATAAATCCAACCAGTCTGTACTGCACTAGCACAAAAAAACCAAACCTTAAGTATCAAACACGGTGCTGGCACAGGGGCTGTGGGTAAGAGCACCCCACCCTTGTGGGAAGGGACAGCCCCAACAGCCCAGTGATTATACACCCACATCTTCCTTCCAGGTGAAGGGATGAGGAGAGGACAGGGCTGTCTTACACTGGCACTTCACAAACAGGCCCACAAACAGCCTGCATCAGGATGCTGGGAGTGGGCATTTGGATTTGGGGCATGGAAAGAAACAAAACAGCCTCTGTTTTCACATTCTGTACTACAGCATGGCAGAGGGTGGCTGCTTCTGCTGGAGGGAGACCTCGGCTTTGTCTTCATGCCGTAGTCTCCTCAACAGGCAGGCAGGCAGGCAAATACTACACTTAAAGAAAATAAAACAAGACAAACAAACGAAATAACCAACACCCAAAAAACCAAAACCCTCCCAAAACAAAACTACAACCCAAACAAAAAACCCTCTCAAACCACTCAACATAAAAATAAAAGAAAAAAGAACCCACCTACCCACCCCCAAACCCTCCAAATTCAATTAGATTATGAGTACCTGTTCCTGGAATCATGTAATCTATTTCAAGCTTGAAAAACTATAGGATACTGATTCTCTAGGAACCACAGATGAGAAGAGCCTCTCAGACATCCAGAAAAAACATTTAGTAGCAAAGAGATGTGGAACTAGTAAAACTGAACAGGATGCTTGGGCAGGACACAAATTCTTCAATTAAGCAACTGGTTGTCAAATTATATTTCAGGCAGGTAAATCCAGACACACTTGGAGGTTTCTTTATCTTTAGGTAATTTCCAAACGTTATTGCTGCCATTACTGAGCTATAAGAAGCAAAGCATGTGAAAAAAGGAAATTGTTCTTGCTAGGTAATGTAATTCAAACTCTAAATATTTATTTACTTTTGCAGGGGAAAGGGAGCAGCAGGCAGCTGAAGCACAGCTGGGATAACTCAGCAGCAGGAGCTCCCCCGCACCATGGCAACTGGGTGGGCCGGCATGCTGCAGGGGAAGGGGGAGCACAGCCAGGCTGGAACACACCACAGCTGCACTCTCGGGGGCTGAGGCTCACTCTTGCCACCAAGCATGAGTGAGCAAACTCAGCCATTAAGACATTGCCCATGTTCCACCCATACTGATGAGATGAGGCAGTGCTCCTCTCTTTGCTACACCCCCCTGGAAGGGTCTCATGGGTGTTTGCCACAACCTTACCCCAAGATCTGGTCAGGAGCCCACCCCAGTCTGAGACCAGCTTCCTAAGGTACTGTTCTGGCATTGATCAGTAACCTCTCTGAATTAAAATGAGGCCATTTTGGCCCAGCAGACATCACCAGCATGCTGTAGCTAGTGTGTCTGGGGCAGGGTAAGGCTGTCAAAAGAAGAGGCATGGTGATGAGGATGGGTGGCTGCAGGCACCCTCCGCACTTGAATAAGCTGTACTCCAGCAGGAACATGGCTTTGCCTGCCTCTCCTGTGGCAGGGAGACCTTTCTCTCTCTTCTGAAAAAGCCCTTAGGTTACATTGGTGCAACTGCTTGTAGGGGTGCAGCAGAATCAAGACAAAGGATTGACACAGGTTAAAAATAATGTCCTTTCCCCAAAAGGAGGTGGGGAAGACATGGAGAAGCACAATTTATAGCCTAGTTCAATTCTGAGTGCATTTAATGGTGAGAAACATGGATGATTAGCTTTGTTCAGTTTTTCTTTAAAAATCGTAAGTTTTACCTACTTTATTTAATACATATGACATGCCCTGCTCACAGCACTGATTACTCCTTGTAAATTCATACCTGCGCAGCATTAATCATGATGGGAAAGCTTGAAATCCTGGCACAAACACAGCATCATGTTGTTTTGGTTTGGGGTGTTTTTCCCCTCAAGCTGCAGAGGAGGACTGCACATGGGAAGACTCACTGCATGTTCAGATGAGAAGATACAGCAGCCTTCAGACACAGGCTGCAGTTGTTCTGCTTCAGAGTCAACACTCTCTGAGGCTGGCATGGGACACAAAGCACCTCTGAGCTCTGGATAGTACAGAGACACCTGAGAATCTGAGTGCTTCAGCTGCATTCTGCTCACAGGTTTAACAGTAATCCTCATGACCAGAAAGGCTTAAAAAGCCCTTTTTATTTTGATTTTTTTTTAATAAAAGCTCAGGATCTAGAATAGCCTCAATTTTGGCCAAATTAGTGTTGTGATCTAATCTTACCTGTTGATTTCCAGATCTGTCAATTTAGTACCACTTAAAAATTAAGATAAAACCCTGCCTCTATTCCCCTCATAAAGATTTAAAAAATTATCAGGGAACAAGAAGTATACCAAGTCACTACAAAGCAGACTTGGTTAAATATACTTCTGCAAAGAGGTTACTGTTCGGTCAACTCTGTTTTAACTGTATTTCTTGATATTCCAATCTTTTTGTCACTTATTTTCAGGCAAAACTCTTCTTTAGTTAGACTGCAGAACTAGTTCAACTGAGATCTAATAAATAATGCTTATTTCCCATGCTAAGATTCGTTTTTCTTAACTTTACAGAGTTAGGTAAAGAAGTGACAAATCCAGTTGTGCACACATAAATACTGATATGCAACAGAAAAACGCGGTTATTTTCTACTGTGAGTGAACAGTTGCTGCCAAAAATCCCCCAAATGAGATCTGGTGAAAAGCCCATACCTTACCAGCACCCCAGGCATGCACATGCCTTGACAGTCCCACACAACTCCAGTTCTCGCCAACTTTGGATAGAAACAAGGGCTCACAGCAGCCTTTGAGGGTCTTATGAGAACAGGTCCAAGGAACTGAGGCTACAAGTTACCTTACCATATAGGAAGTTAATCACGACAGGAAGTAAAACAGGCATGCTCCCTACTGCTGGCAATTTTTTTGGCTGTTGATTAAGGGAGAAGTAGTACGGCATGAGTTATGTAGCACTTCAACAGACTTATTTTTTTCAAATATGCAGAAATTAAATGGCAGTAAAACTCACCAATATAGGTCCAGCTGATACAATTCAATGCCACTGCAAAAAATCTGTGACCGTACACAAGTAAGATGATGCAGAACCTGTCAATATCCAGGACTTGAAGTGTAATATACAGTCCACATATCGAAAGAATGAAGCACCTACCCCTAATAACAGCCCCCTGTAGCTGGGGGACTAAGCAGTTTTATGTAACTTGGCTTTCACAGTGGGACCCCAAAGATCCAATTCTGAAAAGCAAACAATGATTTAATAACAAACTCAGTGCAACCATTAAAACAAATGAATATTAACTTGTTTCTGGTTCAGGTATGTGAATACTAATAGCAATTTTGGGGAAAAAAGTCCTCATGGGCTAATCCTAAACATTTAGCAGTTATTTTGACAATAAGTCTTTTCATATTTTGGTATACTAATGCAATGTCCGTGTTCTCAAAACCAGCCTGAAGGGTTTCTAAATTAGTATGTCAATGTTACCATGGTAACATAATGTACTACCAAAATGCACCACTTTTTATACATCCACTATAATCAAGTTAGTGACCAAGCAAGTTATAAAAATTCTTGCTTTTTCAGTTTTGGGCTTTGGAGTTTTATTGGAATTTTACCTTTGTGTTTTGTTCTTTTAACTATTTATTATTAGTTTTGCTATTCTTACAGATTTTTAAAAATGTTATTAAGAATGTATTTTGTTTATCATGCAGGAACAGATCCTATATAAACAGAAATAGAATCATCACCACCAGCAACAAAAACTAGTTCTTAGGAACTGGTAAGGGTATCTGTAGTTTGAGTTCCCAGGCACGTAAAGGTTTAACACCCCATCTCCAGTTTTACTTTGGCAGACTGCTCACCAACAGAGACTTTCTTTCCTTGTCACAATACTATTTAAAACACAGTGACACCTCACTCTCAGAACTTCTTACACACCAGGATCCTGCCCATCATGCTGTTTCAGCTGCCCTGGGGCATGCTAAATGGCACTGGATACCCTAAAAGTCAACCTGCCATCCTTGATCAGACAATCTTCAAACTGAGAATATTCATGTTAAAAACATTCTCATATAAAGTTCAGTGTTCAAAAGACATCATCTTCACAGTCATCCAAACAGAACAGAGTATCTGTTCTACATTTACACAAATTTGTTAAAAGTATGAGTTCCTTTGTATCTCAAAAAGAAAACCATCACCTGGAGAATAAAGGCTCTCAGTACAGCCGTCCCTCACTAACCAGTGCCTTCGTACAAGGGCTACTATAGGACCCCGTGGGGATAGGGAGCCACATCCATCCCAGCACATTTTCACACAATGGTCTTTATTCAAATATCATCAAATATTTGAAATAAGATCTTTAAGGTTTGTATTTGGATATTTTCTATTACAAGATATTTCTATCTCATTGTATATTTTTTTATCATAAGCCTGCTGCAACAACCTCCTTGGGGTATTCCTGGGGTCTTGCTGTTTATAAAAAGAAAAATTATAAAAATATTGAGATTACATGAACTTATATCTGACTCTTGCTGTGTTGAAATAAAAGAGAAAAAAAAGTCATTGGTTCCTCCTGTTTGTGTCAATAAGAGCTTGATGTATTGGTTTATAATATCACCTGCCGATAGCACTAACATTCTAAGTTGATCTCTGAGTTCAATGATTTGTAAAGTTAGATTTTTTTATTATGAAAATTAATAGGAATTTTTGGTCCCTTTATTAGTGGGATAATACCTTTGATCTGGCTGACTAGTTTTTATTCTTCTAGATGATGCAGTCATTTATAGTTGAGAGGTAATGCCAAAGCATTTTTGATTAATCTACTGAAACAACTGGCTATGATTTATATTCCTTTCAGAAAGCTGGAGGGAAAGGAAGAAACAGTGTCCAAAGACACTATGCAAATCCCTCCAAAAACACTTATACAAGCCCAGAGCTGCTTCTTGTCTCCCTTTGCCCCACGAAACAGCAGTAAATGAGCCAGTAACCTGGGATTCCTGTCCCACTCCACCCCCAGCTTTCCAAAAAGTCACATTCGGAAGACATAAAGGAGAACATCAGCCAAAATATACTTTATATGTGTGTAGTGGCATATATATATGCACACACACCACACAGAATCTCCCTATGTATGTATATATGGCACTACAGTTTAACTCGTGTGATTTCTAATGTGGATTTCTATTTAGGTATGAGTGACTTCTTGCTGTATGGGTGGAGTTTCGGGAAAGAGTATATTATAATCTTTTTAAAAAACACATATGCATGAATGGGCCACCAAAATTAAATTACACATAAAGCTCAAATGTATCACTGTCCACCTTTAGCCTGCTTGACTTCCTGACTTTAAATGGCTAGTTTAGCAGAACTGTACAGTCTGCAATACACTGCAATAATTTGTGTGTGTGGCTTTGTCTCCTGATGACTACAGTTTATAGGCTATAGCTAAAATAACAGGTGGCTCAGGGATTTTTCATATACACCACTGAACACAGACCTGAGCAAAAAAGTAAAAAATCCCACAATCTTATTTTCATTCACTAAAAAGTAAAAAAGCCCTGTATCTGCAAGTGCTCCAAATGTCACAAGAAAACTAAGTTCAAAAGCATTAGCAATTGTACATTCCCCTATTATGTTATAAAAGATGCAGTGTGAAAAATCCTTTAGGATAATCTTCTCCGAATCATTAATTCTCTATCATTTACATGAGAAAAGGAACACCAGATCTTTTTACGCAGTTTGTCACAAAAAACACAGCCTGGGGTACTTCTCACTAAACTTTGAGGTCTCACAACCTGTTCTTTCCCCAGCTTTTTTGAAGGACAGATCCTTACTTTAGGATTATCCTCTTTACATCATTAGGTAAAATAATCCTCTCACACTCCAGAAGTCATAACAGCTGCATCTTAATTGGAAAGAAAAACCGATAAGGACCAGAACCAACAACTGTTACTGCAAACTAGTGGCTTTGAATGCCAAGCAGCTGCCTTTCTGCCAAGAAAACAATACATGAGTTGTAAAAGTAAGGTGCTTGAAAACAAATCAAATACCGAAACTGAAGTACTGCCAACAAGGACATTGTATTCTAATGATAAAAATGCATGAAACATCAGCCAATTTCAAGCTGCAATCATTTGAAAATAATTCTTACATGTAAGACATAATTTATAGGAAATAATTTGAAATACCAACTGTAGAATTTATGACTTAATAGCTGGAATGCCAAATGCTAAAATGGTTCACACACCTTGTTGTTTTTATACTATGTGAATTGCTGTCATGGTGTAAAAATTAAAGTTATTTTCACTGATGATCACACTGAGAGCGTGCCTGCCCTCTGAGGGTGAAGAGCACTTGTGGGTCAGCAGCAGTAGGGCTCTCATTTTATGTCCCTTTGCAGCACAACTGATTGCCTTCCTTAAAATATCTAAGTTTTACTGGAGAATTTTGCTCCTTGTCAGAGGAACATTTAAATTATAGCGTCTTCTCTTGTCGAGGGTAACATTTATGAACACAAAAAAAATGAAATTTATGTGACAGTGTAAAAAAGTTGCTAATTTGCAAGAGGAGATCAGTGCGGGTCTGGGTGCTTCTCCATCACCTTGGCAGTGACACGTGGAAGGAAGGAGAGTGGCTGCTGGGCTGACACCCCCTACTGCACTCCTCGCTCCCCCTCTCCTCTACCTGATGCAAGGACAGTCCGAGGGTAAGGAAGAAAAATACCGTTTTGAAGTGTTTTGCAGTTGCTTAGCAACTGCTATAAAGCCCCAAGAGATTTCAGTGGATGAACTGGCACATACACCTCTCAACATGGTGACAGTTGAATGAAGAACACCACCACATCGCAGACCCAGGATGGCCCCAGCCCCAACAGCAGCGTGTCCCTCCTCACCTTTCAAACCTGCTTCCAGTTTCCTCTTACTCATCCATCCCAAAACTCCCAGAATCACAGAGAGGCTAAGCAAAACACCTGTGTGCTGGTGATGAGATTATTTTTAATTGCAAAGAGGCCAGCTACACCCTTTCCTCGGTTACCGCACACAAACAAACCACAACTGCCTCAAAAAGCAACTGAGCTGGAAAAGCTGTTCCTGAACTTGCCTTCCTGTGCTAGAGACCAGGTTTCTTCCCAAGCCATGCAATGTATAGGCAGTGACCATTACTGGCAATTTTCACACCTGTTACCAGTTTCGCTGGGAAGCGATGGCCAAATTGCACAAAACTTCGCTCTTCGCGATGACACACCTTTGTCATGCCAAGTGTTTTCAGATTTTCAAACTTGATATATATATATATATGTGTGTGTGTGTGTGCATGTGTGTATTCGCAGATTATGATGTGGAACAAAAAGTCTTCCACTGCTCTTCTGTAAACTGCCACTGGGTACATATAATTTATATAAACTTGAAAAGACGATACGAGGACGCTCTGCTCAAAAAAATTTTTTGTTTTACAGATGCTTCACTCCACAGAAGAGTATATATGGAGAGAAAAAAACCCCCCACCACACTGCAGTGCAACAAGTTTGAAGTTATCAGTATAGAATATTATGCTAAGTAAAAGTAAATATTAATGCTGAAAATTAAACCATTTCTAACCACTGTAGCAGTTAGGTTCAGAAACAGCTTTCTAAGGACAGCAGGATAGCCAACTAACTGCAGCCACATATAAGCTGTCTATCCTGTCCCTTCCACAGCTGGCAGAGAAGGACCGCCTCCACCACTCAAGCAGGTTGGAGAAGCCATACCCACACCTGCCTGTTTCTTTTCACTGATGGCAATGGGCACTGTGACAACAAGGGATTCCACCCTGAGGACGAGCTGTCCCAGAGTGTGAGGGGCTGCAGGGGCCATTCGGGGACCCTTCCCTATTCAGCTTCCCACCTGCAGTGCAGGGAAAAGGCCAGAGCTGGGAACCCGTCTGGCCCCAGTGGTTTTGTGTGTTTTCTGTGAACCTTAATAGTACTTGTGCACTTCTCTCATGTGTTACCTTTAAAATAAAATAATTTTAATAAAATGTTGCCCCTAAGGTAAACCCAGAAGAAACATGCCACCATATTTCTAAGAAACAGAAATCAGAGTCCATTTGAATTTCAAGGTGCATCTTGTTTACTTATTGTAAATAAGTAATTTACTTATTTCAATGCTTAAATCAGGAAATTCCTTAATTTTAGTCTTTACCTCCTTTAAACTAGTACCCAGTACTTTTTCAAAACTTATCTGCTCTAAGTTATCACCAGTGAGTTTTATGTCTGACAGTGTGGTGGTACCAAGTAGATCTCTGCGACAGTGTTTCACAAAGAATTCACTTGGCACATCTGAGGGACTCACTACATTCTTCATGCTCATAATTCTTAGTATAACAGTAATAAATAATACTTTCTTAATTCTTAAGAAAGGTATTGTTTGCAAATCTTGCCTAAATACCTAGTAGCAGTTAATGTTCAGAAGTTTTCTGATTTCTTTTAACACTGCCCCAGTGATTTTAATAGCCACACACTTCTAAGTGTTTTTACGTGAACACTGGAAATATAGGTAAAGGCCTCAATAAATAGGTTTGGTGGTATTTTTTTTATTTATTTATTTTTTTAACTTTTATTGTTGGTTTTTTTTTTGTTAACAGCATGGCCACACAGAAGCATTGCCAATTGTCTTCACTGGGAGCCAGTGAATGCAGCACAATTTTGAATAATCTGGCAAACAAAACTGGCCTTAAGACTTTCTGGCATCTGTTAAAAAACCCCACCACCAAACCTGAAAGGACAACAACAAAACCCCCTTTGGCTTTCCAGGATGGTATTAAACAGTTACTTAACTAATACTTGGAATCATGACACAGGTTGGACCCATGTCACTCCTGCTTCATTCATGAAGAAAAGTACTCAGTCAGTGGAAGGGAAGTGCAACAATTATTGCAATTCCTGGCTTCTGAAGCTAAGTTGCATTCCCTCTGCCAGGCCATAATGCAATGCTCAAGTCTTCCAAAATGACATGGCTCCCTTTGCTCCCACAGTCACAATTATTTTGTGAAGCTCCAAAAAATACATACTGAGTTTGTTTAGTACCTTCAATACCAAATAGTACCATAACAAGTTGTATTTCATTTCATCATTCTTTAAGCTGCCTTTTATCTTGCTATACTTTTTTTCCTTCCCTGTACAATTTGCTTTTGTAACTGATGATATTTCTTATTGCATTCAAATCCATTCATCTAGAAAAGCCACTGGACTAGACTTGTTCTCTGTTATCAGTGACTCCACAGCAAGTTTCTGTTGCATTACCAGCCTTTCCCTACCACCTGCACGGAAAAGTCTTCCCAGCAGATATGATTCTGCAGATGCCCTGTAAGAAGCACAAATATGAAGGTCCTTCTGAAAAGATCTTCTTCTAGGCCTTGATAGAAATGTTACTAATACTCATTTTGAAAGATTGCCTGGTGATAAAAGGTAAATTAAAAGAAGACCAAAAACACAGTGGAGCACACTCAATTGATTTAAAACAGTATTAGCTCTTCACAGGTGGAAAGGATGTAAAACAAAGCAAAAAGATTACTGTTTGAAAGTGTAATGACAAGGTGACTTCAGATGGCATTATGAAGACAAGAAATCAACATTTTGATAAGAAATAAAAGACGACAGATAATGTTAGGATATCTCACCAAGAGTTTCAATATTGGGTACAACAGAGAAGAAGGAACCAACAAAAATATGTAAAGACGGATGATATGATCAAAGCCACAGGCTTGGGAAATGCTCTTTCAAGCAATATTCAGAATTGATGTAAGTGGGACAAGGCTGCTCTCATCCAGGCTAGAAAGATGACAGCACAGTACTTCAGTAGTAGGATGAGACACATGGATGGCAGATTTCACAGCATGGGCAGATAGAGAAGCCTGCATCTCAGACATGCTACACTGGGAAAATCTTCAAGATATGGGCTTCCCCTGCTTGTGAGGACCTTGGGAGAAATAAAGCAGGGGCAAGAAGGACTTGTCAGTTTTTATTCCACTGCTATAGTATGTGATGACTGCTTTTTTTTAATATGTTCATTTTTCATTATTATTATAAAAGATTAACAGGTTTAAGGCAGAGAGAAAATGATATTTTCTGATTCAAGTGGATTGCAGAATTTTTACCTTAGGGAGAAATTATGAAACCGGTCTAAGTGCTACTTTGTCTGGAAAGATCATCATGAAGGTTCCCTAAGACACAAGGCTCTCAGTAGACTAACTTGATAGAAATTGCACTAGCTAGATAAGAAAGTGACCTTTATCAATAAGAAATATTGGAACAATTCAGGGGTTTAAAAGGCCCTGAAAGCAAATCAAAGATTCCAGCTGAGCAGAGGATGACTTAGAAGAGAGACTAATGTTAACTCTGTTTTCATGTACTTAAAAATTTTACTGACAAACCCCATATTTATATGGAAATAAAAGTTGTAATCTAACCATACTGAAGGCAACAAAAGCATTAAAAACTTTTGCAGACTATTTAAGGACTTAGTTTCAACAGAGAGTACATTTAAAGAAGCACAAATCACCTCAGGTGACAGCTCATATGAAATAGGGTTGTTAAGAAGATCCCCCTGGACTCCAAAACTATGCTAAAATCATGCTAGGTACAATAGGCAGTGAAACAGAATTACACCTAGTATGGTTTTGCTCTTTGGGAAGGAAAAATGCAATTACTTTTTCGAGGCTGTATCAGTTCTGCATTCATAACTGGGCCACCTGACTTCTCCTGCAAATGTAAAAAATGGAAATGAACCAGTAGTAAAAATTAACCTCACTGGCCTGTTTCTCAGCATTAGCAACTTATTTTCTGAATGCAATAAGCAACTTCATTTTGAAGACAAAATGCAAATGGAGTCCCCAAAGGCATCACTGTAGCTGGGTTTCTGCCCTCTTTACAAAAACACAGAGCTTCCAAATTTTTCCACTGCAGAGCAAGGGCACTGAGGCAGTGGTGCAAGGTATAGAGTCACGCTTTGATTGGTACCCCTGGCTTGAAGAAACCAAACATTGTAACAATCTCAAGCTACAGCAACAATCTCAGGAAGTCACACCTCTGTCACAATGTTCTGCACAAAAGCACCTGGTGCAAGTCAACCTTTGTGGAACTTGCGATTGCTGTTTCATCACCACTGGGCTTGGTGTGACAGCATCCTCCAACTGGCAGACTTCAGGAAGAAAACATCCTAAAAAATTAGCTCATCCAACACCTTCACATGTAATGAAAACTCCTTTCCAGTTGTGAGGAAAAGCAGGAAACTCCTATCCTGGTACGTGTTGTTAAACCCATTTTGAAGATGTGACATTAAGTCCCTAAAGAAAACCTAGTACCCTGCTAGTAAACTCTTCCTTGGGGAACACCATGTAAATACTTCAAGGAGTTGAACAGGAACTTCTGACAATTCCATTGCCTCTTCCCTGTGGAGTTGGGAAGGGCAGAACCATGCCAGAAAGCGATGGCTAAACCAGTGACAGCCCATGCTTGCTCACTGCTGGCCATGCTGAGCCTATTTCTGGCTTGCTGGGCAGCTTCAATTACAGGCAGGTCCTGCTCTTATTGAAGAATTTCACATCAAACATTTGCAGCATTTCCAGATATATCATGAAAAGGAAATGAAATCAAGTTTCACGCTTTAAAATATGAACAGGACTTTTTCTTCTTGTTTCAGATGACCAAACAGTCCTTGAAGTTCAAAATCACAGCACACGTGAGTGTTATAGACTTTGGAAGAAAAAGAGCTGGAGGAAAGACAGAGGAAGGGATGATTTAAAAACACAGAGGCAAGAAGGTAAAGAAGAGCAGGGAAGGGAGAAAGAAGCTGTCAGTACAAACTGATTCGTTCTTCACGCATGTTTGTGATACCTAACAGACAACTTCTTCACTACTACTGGATACTTCTAAATGATTTTCAAGAGACAATTGCAGGGATCCAAGAAAGGAATCTATTCAAGTGTAAAAGGCGTTACCACTAAACTAAAGTGAATGGTACAGTTCATAAGGATTAAAGGATTTACCAGATTAATTTTTGAAAATTCAAAGGCAAAAAAAAGTTTCAAATTTCCTAGTGGCTGCGATTGAAGCTGATGTGTTAAGTGTGGAACTAAACAAGTTCTCAGAAATAGAGAATTGTTTCTTCCATCTTCCAAACAGATTTTATTATTACTATTGTTATTTTTGCAAGTGCATTTCTAAGATGTTATCTCAAGATCTGTGAACAAGCAGGAAAAAGTAAACCCCACAACATATTTGAATATGAAGCAACAGAAGAAAAAACATGGCATTGCCATGTACTTTAACGGTAAAAATCAAAATGCTTATGGGAACAAAGATAACGGGTTTTGCAATTTCATATATAAAATCTCAGGTCTGAATGCTCTGTCACTAATATTGGCCAAGATATAAACGAAGAAAACCTCTTCAACCCCAAAAAATATAATAGTAATGATGGTGATCATTTAAACAAGGGGAAAACTAACTTTAATGGGGGCTATAAGGTAAGATTCATGGCTTTGAAGGGACATGATCAAGAGCTGTTCAAGCGTCCCTTTTTCCCCACAAAGCTATCAAGTTCATGCTACCAAGGATGCTCACAAACAGCTTCCTCCAGCACTACCCCTGAGGATCACCTGGTGCTTCATTTGCATACACCAAGAGACTACACATAATTTTAGCAGCCATCTTTGTCCAGCTTCCTAGTTTTAAAGAACACCATCAGACAGACCCACACAGCTACCGTGGGCTGTAGAATCAGGGCTGAATACCAGCAAAGCAGGAATTATGCTCATACAGGACTCTAAAAAGTATTTGCATAAATACAAAGTATTGAGTCCTCTATACACATACATAAACTCAGGCCAGTTTTTACATGTTTACTGCTTAATTTGGAGCTACCTTTTCAAGAAAGAGGAGTCCAGCTAAGGGTGAACCCTCCCTCTTCTGACCCAGAGCCTTTTGCTCTCTGCTTTCTCTCCTCCAGATCTCCTCCTGGACGATTTGTGCCCACTTAAACATAATGTGCACCGGAACAAAAATGTAATTATGTATAAGCAGCCCCCAAGAGAAATCATCTAATAAAAATAGCTTTATTTAAAGCAATTTTATCCCGCTTTTTTTTTTTTACTATACACAGGTAGCATATTTAAGTGTAAGGGAAAAATATCTCAATGGCTCCATGAAGCACAGAAAATCAGTGTGGCCTGTATGAAATGGTATTAGTATATTTTAAAAAAAATAATTATATATAAACATTCTGCTCCTCCCTTTTCCATCTCTGATATTCTCCAGCTTGTCCTAGCCCCCAAGTACGTTTACACAGGAGACAGAAACAGGTAGGTATATACATACTTATACATGTGCACATTCATATCTAGGGATAGGTATAAAATGTTAACTATTTGGATAGCAGAATTAATACAGAAAAAATAACTTGCCTAGAGTTGCAAGGCCTGTTTGGTCTGCTGTTTGGAGGCTTTTAGTAACAGAATCACAGAACAGCTGAGGCTGAAAGGCACTTCTGGAGATTGTCTAGGCCAAGCCCTTGCTGACAGCAGGGCCACCTATAGCGGGTTGCCCAGAACCATGGCCCAGCTGGGTTCTGAAAATCTCCAGGGATGAACACTCCACAACCTCTTGAGGCAACTTAGGCCAGTGCTCAACCATCCTTAGAGTAAAATTGTTTTCTTACATTTAAATGAAATTGCCACTATTTCAGTTTATGCCTGTTGCCTCTTGTCCTGTCATGGGATACCACTGAGAAGAGCCTGGCTCCATGTTCTTTACTCATCCCCATCAGGTATTTATATACACTGATAATTACATACTTAATTTAAGTGAAAAGCAGGAGAAAAAAACAAACAAACTCTGTGTAGGATCCTAATGCTTCCAACACCATGGTCCACAAAGCCAGAAGTAAGAATCACTAAAAATGGCAGAAGTACATATTTCTTGGAGACAAGAAAAGCACCAATCCAGTTTCAGCAAGCTTGCAAAAAAAAATTTAAAAATCAATGGTAATTCAACACCAGATGGATTTAGTATCTGTAGATATCTTCTAAGAATGGATGTGTTTTAACAGTTAGTTGCAGACTTGTTTTTGTTGCAAATTTAGGCTTCAGAGTCATGGTGAAGTAACATATGAAAGTATAAGTTGCTTTATAGCATAAAGAAAGACAAAACACTTGCAAAAACTCTGGCTCTTTAGACAGCTAAAAATCAGAGTTGATAGTAAAAAAGCATCCCAGGTTTTCTACACATACCATAGAAAAAAAATTCATCAAGCCATGCTAGAGATGAAGAACCCAAATCCTGTACACTTTAGCATGGGATGGGAGCAAAATCTGCTTGGCTCCCAGTGGAGAGCCTGTAGCAGGATCCTTTAGGCACCCAGTGCAGCAAATCTGCCAAGAGCCAGCAAAAAAAAAAGAGCAAAATAAATGTGACTTTAAGCAGTAAGCACCTACATGTCTTAGAGCCCTGCAGGCAGCAGTGAAGCTGTCAAGACTTAGGTCAGTAACGTGCCACCACTGCCTGAGACACCTCTGAAGAGCAGAAGAGGCAGAAGCAGCTCCCTAAGTCAAGCTCTTACAGAAGCATGGCTGTTGTGAGGTACCAGCATGGAGATATGACGGAAAGGAGCCCTGTTTGCAGAAAGTGGTCAGCAAAGTTCATAAATCACTTGAGAAATGCCTGATCTAGAAACGACAGAAAGATGAATGGAGATGCTTGCTTTCAGTAAAGAGGTAACAGGCTGAGAGAAAAAAAGCAGATATGTCAAATAGAAAAGGTCAGGGGTAAGATTTATATTTGTCAGAATGAGCTTTCCAAGCAGAAGCCAAGGACATCTTGCTCCAACAAATAAATAAATATTAGCTAAAAAAAAACAATCAAGTATCTTTGCTAAGAGAACTTACATTCTTTACCTGTGTGCCATCCTGGGCACCCCTGCCTAAATGATATTTTTGGACATTGTCATGGTTTAACCCCAGGCAGCCACCAAGCACCACGCAGCTGCTCGCTCACCCTCACCCCCAGCAGGACTGAGGAGAGAAACAGAAGGGTAAAAGCTAGAAAACCCGTGGGTTGAGATAAAGACAGTTTAACAGGGAAAGCAAAAGCCTTGCACAAAAGCAAAACAAAATGAGCAATTAATTCATTGCTTCCCATGGGCAGGCAGGTGTTCAGCCATCTCCAGGAGAGCAGGGCCCCATCACACACAACGGTTACTTGGGAAGACAAAGAGCATCACTCCAAACATACCCCCTTCCTCCTTCCCCCTCCTTTACTGAGCATGATGTCATACGCTATGGAATATCCCTTTGGTCAGTTGGGGTCACCTGTGCCAGCTGTATCTCCTCCCAATCCCCCATGCACTCTCAGTCTCCTTGCCTGTGTGGCAGTACAGAAAGCAGAAAAGGCCTTGGCTCTGTGTGAGCACTGCTCAGCAATAACTAAAACATCTCTATATTATCAATCCTGTGTTCAGTGCAAATCCAAAACACGGCCCCATACTAGCCACTGTGAAGAAAATTAACTCTACTTCAGGTGTAATCATCATAGCTATGCACCCTCCAGAAAGGGAGAGGTGGCTGCAAAGATGTCAAAGAGCACATAGTTGAATGGTGGGTAGAAGCTGAAGGGCAGAGAGACAGATTGGAGAAAGTGTGAAAAAAAAAAAATTATTTGAATGGGAAAATGGAGCAGACAAATTTAGAAAGGTGGTGGCAGCAAGGAGAGGAGAACTGTGGGGAAGAGCAAAGAGGCACCATATCACTGGGGGACGATGACACCATCATATTTTGAGGTCCAATTCTGTTGCACTCTCCATGCTATCTGTCTTTCAAAGAAAATTTACAACAATTGTACTGCCTCTGCTGGGCTTTACCCAGCCCATGGAGAGGTAGGTCCAAAATAGCAACTTCTGTACTCCACAATATGCTAACAGAAAATAGTGAGCAACACATGGGACAGGACCATGGTTGATGTAAAAGTAATGGAAGAAGGTAATATGTAATTTATCAAGTCCCTCATACATCTTCCGACTAGACTGCTGTTGTAATGTCACAGCAGAAATACAAGCTGCACACTTATTTCCAGATGACTGCAATGTAACTGACCTGCAGTGTCCAGATGATAATTATGACACATTGAGACAGAAGGAAAACATCCTTACCCTGGGAAGTTTGTACTGCAAGCGCTTATGCAGACAGGAATAGTTACACTGATCTTATATTTTTCACTCTTTCTAAAGTCATTTGAAGTGGTGGTTTATAATCCTAAAGCAGACTGTTCAGCCTATCTTGCAAGTTGACAGTTTGTGGTCACATAAAAGATAATTCATCTTTATTGACTCTGTTTCTCCCTTCCACTCTAGGCTTTTTCTACCTAGATTATACAGGCAGGAAACACTTTGGCACAGGCACTGCATCATATTATGCATTTGCATTATAGGCCAACATACCACATTGTATTAACATCTCTCATTCAGTAACATTACATGTAAAACCAGTACCAAGATCTTAAAAACAATTATAACCATAGAGCCTAAATAGATTCAAAAGCCAAATACTCACAAACTCATGAAAATGTGAATACCACTGTAAATCTAGATATCCACATTTCTCTCTAGTTAAACAGCCCTAATAACCCATAAAAGTTCTATTACACATTGCATTACTTTGCTACAGAATGTGTTTCTACAGCCTTCCTAATCAGGGAGAAGAACAACCTTTGGCCTAGACTACCAGATTTCAAAATGCCAAGCTACCTTAAAAGAAAGACAAGAATTTAATATCTTTCTTTGCCATTAATTGGGATTTTTGTAGTATACACACTCAGGAAGGTATGAGTGACATAGTAAAATCATTCTACAATACCCAACAGATATGTTGCCAAATAAATAGATAGCCATAGAATCATCATGAGTATACATAAAACACCTATCACAGAAGTATGAGACAATTGCGTGACAGGGCACAAAACCAAATAACATTTGTTATGGGACAGACAATTCATGCTTAAAAATGACATATTTACAAAGCAAGGATCTGGGTTGGAAGCTTCAGGTGTTTCATGGAAAGACTACAGCACATATGTGTGCCTACAGGTGGCTGAAGCACATTCATGAAAGACAATGTGAAATTAAAACAGGAATCCCATTACCAGGATTATGCAGACAACAGCATCCAGGATTATATTTGCTGGTTGTATTCTACATTTAATCTATCAGTTCACACTTAATACTGCAGGTAATACATTTAAGAACAATTACAATTAATCATAACAGGAGATTAAGTGTAAAAAAAAATTAATATCCATTTTGTTTTTAATTCACCATAACACTGCAGCTGTGAGAACTGCAAGAAAAAGACACTGCCACTTCCATTGCCTGCTCTATGAAACACAACTTTCCCCTCAACATTGCAAATGTTTTACAATCAGAAGCCCAAAGCTAGGCATATTTCATCCACTAAGTTTCCAAATCCACATGGTTAGTTCCCAGGATAAATGCCAGGAGAGCAGAGCCCTGCAGGAGCGGTGGGCCAGGGCAGACCTCCTCCACCACTGACCCTTGCCTGTGTCCAGTCCCTGAGCATGGGAGCACATACGTTCCTGAACTGGAGCAACAGCCATCTGCATACAGAGAACATGGTCACATTTTTGACCCTCTTGGTTAGTCCTGCTGCATCAGTGTGGGAAGAGTGTCACAACAGTAAGGCCTTCCCAAATAACATACACCCTGCCGAGCTCAGAGAGGGAATCTCCACTGAGAGAGCACATCCTGTGCCTCCACACCACACAGCCCCAAAATCTCCAGACTTAGAGAATAAAATGACCTTCGCCTAACAAAATACAGAAAACAGGCTGCTGATTTCCCGTGAACTCTCAAAGTCTTATAATA
This sequence comes from Manacus vitellinus, assembly GCF_001715985.3. Lineage (NCBI taxonomy): Eukaryota > Metazoa > Chordata > Aves > Passeriformes > Pipridae > Manacus > Manacus vitellinus. Next base: position 37,466,935 of record NW_021939396.1, read on the forward strand.
ACCATTTATAGATGGGCTATTGAATGTCTAGACCATTTAAATAGACAGTCATTTTATCAGTAATAACTGGAGTTGGTTCCAAAACCAGAGAAAAAGCAAAAAGGAACTTCAGGACACAATGTCACTTTTCCCATTCTAATGTAAACCTTCATGCATATATCACTTGCTGCTACCCGACTTAAAAACTGTAAGTACAAATCCTGCAAAATAAACACTGTGGTAATACTTTAAATCCCTATGACTTTTTCTGGAGTATCTCTTTCATTGCTAACAGGCTACAAAAAAAAAAGCATTAACCTTAAGTTATCATCTTTCCCCTTTAGACTTGGTATGGGTTTAAGTAATGCAAAATTCACTTATATGCAAAGCAGTAAAAAGACATAATATCTTAATAAGGAAAAGCTAGTGTAGCACTGTTTATTATAGGCACTCAGTTTACCGCATGAATCCATCTCCAGTCAGCAGCCAAATCTAGTGTTTCTGACATTACTCTTCAAGGAGTATTTTTATGATAATGAGAGTATTGGTATGACATTGAAAGTGTTTTCTACACAAACATATATTAGTGTTACATGGCAGAATATATATATATATATTTCATACATATTTTTATAACTATATAAATTAAACACTTGAGACCTTGATTTTCACAACATATTTTTGTGCCCTTCCCATACACAAATATACATACAGTATTCCTTTTCTGAAAGAAAAGTTTCCCTTTCATATAACAAAGGACTTGGAAATTTAACTATTGGACAATATATAAGAAATGAGAAGAGTTCACAAAGGCACACAGCAAACACGGTATGCATACAACTCCTAACAAAGAGTTAAAAAGTTTTACATCAAGAAACTCACTGACAAAGCTTGAATATAAAATCTCATTGAGAATAATCTGAACTCTGTTACATTTCCTGTAGGAATACACTGCTTCTAGCTAAAATATGCTTATATCGACGAAGATGACAACTTCTTTAGAGAGTAATCCACACAAACTGTTGCTTCAAGTTGTTTTCTTAGTTTACCCAGAAGAAAAATGAGGTTGTAACAAAAACAGAAGCAATAATAAAGTAGCTTATTCCTTGCTGTTAAGGTATTGCAAATTTAAATTACACTGTCACCAGTTCTAATTTCACAACTGTCACCTTTTCTGGTGATGCTTGCACAGATCATCACAGCTCTTTCTGGATGCAAAGGCATCCACACCTACATAGCTGCTGGTGCAGCATTTCATTTCCAGTGGGTGGTGACATTACCTGTATCCACCACCAAAAATACACAAACTTTTACAGCATTTTTCCAGACGTGCTTTATGTTACTTACAAATAATAATAGCCCAATACATGGAGTAGAATATATCAGACTCTTGTCTCTTGAAAACACAATCTGGATATGGTAAATATGTAATTCAGCTGAGGATATTACTTTTTACGTTTCATTATTACTAATGTTGCTGTTAGTTACTCCTTCATGGGATGCTATTGCAAAGGTCATAAAAATGTAGATAAATTACTTAAGGTAAGTCTCTGCTAAAAAAGGCAGAAGGCATAAATCAACCCAGAACATCTATAAAACATTTTTGGTTGGTAATTTGAAGCAATGAGAGAATATGAAACAGCCCGAGAAAACAACATGCCTTTACATCCCGAGTCCTCCCTGTTCAGGCTTAACTGTTACAAAGCAAAAATGCCATTTTCCAAGTCTACATAAAAGGAAACAATTCTGAAAAACAACTTTTGGAAAATGGCAAAAAAAATTGCTGTTGACTAAAATAGACACCAAGGTAACTGTTATTGTCAATAGCAAAAATTCAAAGAAACTGTTAGGTACCAGTTGTGATGAAACCTCCCAAATACCTTTCTGTTTCCATATACTATCACAAATAATAAAGCTCGTGTCTTTCTTGTACCCACAGCCAAATGAAGCTGGTAACTGAATAAATGCTCACATTTAAGGGCACCTACTCAGAAGGTAACACAGTTTCGAACCACATACTTTAAAAGAGAACAACTTAAATTTGGCTTTGGCTTATACAGTAGGAATAACCTCTTCAAGGATAAGTGCAGAGGGAAGAGTGAAGACTAACACCAAAATAGCTCCTGTTCCTAACACCTTTCTGATCCTGGCTGAGACAATCCACTCGTACCTCGGACGCATGGTGGCAGCCAGCCAGCCAGATGACTGGTGACTTAATATACAAGTTCATGTGGGCTCTGGAGTCTGACACAGACAAGGGCATTAACTCTGAAGTCTCACTAGTCAGCCTTAATATTCAAAAGTCATCAAATGAGGCATGACTACATTATGAGACATTTTTGAATACTTTATGTTTGCTTTCTTTTGTTCTGAACAGCTTTCACTGTAGAATGTGCTCATTAAATATGCATGCTTTTTATAGAAAAAGTTGTGATCAATTGATGTGTAGGTCAAGTATGAAAAGAACTTAAATGAGTATGATGCTATGATAAATACTGAAATAGTCTCAGAATCACAGTTTAAAAGACTGGCATATATATATCTTGTTTGATTCTACTGCTGAAGGCAGTTCTGACAATAAACAAGGCTTTGGGCCAAAATTCAGCCTTTGAGAACAATAAATACATATAAAATACATGTATGTGCAAGCAAAGGATATACTGAAATCTACCAGGCAGAATGGCTTTAGTTTCATTTTGAAAGCCACTTAAAATAAAACCCAGTGGATGAAACAAAGAATCCACCCAAACATGAAGGCTCCAGCATCTTTGTTGAAAGAACAATAGCATATTACTCCTCATCCCTCTACCTTGTTGCAAGAGAACCATCAAGTTATTGCTGTGATCATATTAAAGAACACTTCACAGAATTATTCTTTAAATTAATCACTATTTATACAGATTTATTTTCATATGCCAGTAGTTATAAACGCTCTAATTCAACTGCTCTGCAGAAAACATTCCAATAAAAGAAATATTTCCATTAGCATAACAAAAGGCAACCAGTAAAATCACTCCCATGCACAGGCTCAAAATTTCAAATGAAAGCACTATTCCCATATAAATATACTCTATTTTTGAACTGAATCCCCTCTAATGATATGTTTTGTAATCTGATGGCTCTCCCACCCGAGTATACATGATATTAATGAAAGCAAGATCAAATTAAACAGATGACATGATTAACAGTATTCATTTCATGCATGACTGTTTCACCGGAGAGATATAAAGACCTGAAAGTAATTACCACCAAGTAAAACTCCTTCACTGACCTCTCCGCTCCCGGCTAGCAGTCCTTAAGTACTGATGCTTTGCAACAAAGACCGGTGCCTTTCATCTGTGGGCTCTCCTTTACGCTACAAGCTGAGCACCTCTCCCCTTGCAAGCACACAGTACCTCTGTATCTATGTCTGTAATGCAGCATAAAGATTACTGGGGAAACCTATCAAACCGGCAGGCAGCAACCTCGGCCGCCAATAAGCGCCAGGCACATGCAGAATCCAGCACATGCTCGCTGAGGCTCGCAGGCTGGCACCGCTGCTGAGCAGGCTGCTCAGCTAATTATAGCCCTTCGCCGTAGCACGGGGCTGCTGAGGCACCGCGCTCGGGGGAACGGGAGCCGGGCAGATTGCACCTTTCGGCCGAAAGCATCAACATTTGGGACTGTTATTTGTCTGGGCGCGTCAGGGTAAAACTCCCTGTTTGGGATTTTCGCTGCTGTTGTTTTTCCAAATGGTTCGTGTATGAGGGGGTTTGTCTCCATCTCTGGAAAAAAAAGGATATACTTAGGTGTGTTCTTTGAGTAGCTGACCACTTGTAGTTTGCTAGGTCTATTTCGAGGAGACAATAAGATGCAGCAATTTATTCTGCCAGGAGGACTTCTTGTTTTGAATGTACACATTACCAGGATCATACACACAGTAGATCTGGGATTTATACGCTACTGCACAGACTACAATGTAGACCTCAGATCAGCGAGGCACCACATCAGCGAGGCATGCTTTCAGTGCACAGTAGCCCTACAGAAGTCAACAACACCCCCTGTGTCCTTTATGTTTATCTGTGGGCAGATACTTAGATGATCAGAGAGAGGGCTTCTGTGTGCATTGGCACATAAGGTCCTAACCAAGCTTTCGTGAGGCTATGGTACAAATGCCAAGGAAATTTTTGACATTATGCAAAACAACTTAATTCATTTGGAAAATACTTACAGTGAGCAAAGACTCAGAGGTATGGTGAACTAACACAAGTAAGCCCTACATCCTTACTTATAGCTTATCTTAGAAATATCTAAGTCCTCAAAACTAAGGAATGTTATGATCCAAGAGAACACTGTGTATTTGAAAGATTCTAAGAGCTTCTACAATATCAGGTAAATAATCACAAAAAAAAAGATACAGGCGCTTGTTGTTTAGTCTGCCTTGACAGTACGTTTCAATTAATCTTCACTCTGACTAGCACAAACAGAAAAACTCTTCTGAAGTTTCCTGTGCTCACATGGTTCATATAATCACCTAAGCTCTACAATGACCAAAAGGCTTTTAAACGTCAAAGATGGAAGTACACAGCCTGATTATCAGAAGTGCCAGTGCCAGTGTCAGTGTCAGCTCTCTCTTGTGAGATACAGTACATTTTTCATGACTGATGTTGCAAAAATACTATAATGCTACAGCATTATGCATATACAAACTACAACACATTTTTAAGATGTTTCAGTAAGTTACACATAAACCATATCCATAAACATTACAATAGCAAGATCCTGAACCCCACTGCAATAATGAGTTCTGATGGGCCCACACTGGCATTTTTCCTAATTCTTTACTCTTATCACCAGCACCATGCAGTATTAGGCACAGTGCAAGTGCATGATATTAAAGGTTGTCTATAATCATTTTTATCTATTGTACTTACTTCAGTACAAAAATTGTATTTTCTACTACATAAAATTTTACTAGTGGAACAAGAATTCAATATGGTAACAGTGCAAGACCATATTTACTGACAATATGTAAATAGCTATGTTAGAGCTTTCTTAATCTGCCAGTGAAAATTGCTCAGAAAGAGTCACTCTGTGCTAGAAGTAGACTTCATCCCGGTAAGAAAAATATTCTCAAAGCTATAAATGACTAGAAATAAAAAACAAATGCAGGAATAGTGACATTTTTGCTCCTTTATTCAATGTTCAGTCAACATTAAGTTTTGTGTTGCAGTAAATGAAGGAAGCTGTTTTATTAAGTCTTCCCTTTTAGATTACATCATCTAAGGAACTAATCAATTTTTATAAACTGTGTTTCTTTAAAATACTGTGGAATATTCCAATTTTCTCAGCCATACTACTTGAAATGAAGAAACTATATATTTAATGAAGAAAGGCAAGGGAGGTGGTTATACAGGGGTTAAAAACTTAATTTTAAGTGCTCAAGAGGCATATAAAAAAGAGATGCACAATCATTTGATGATCAGATCCACAGTGATGTTTTTCTAACATTTTGCCAAAGGTAGAAACAGGGGAATAAAACCAATAATAGTCTTTAACCTAGTCCTCTGATCCAGCTATTGGAAATGCTCACATTTGCTAGGCAAAGGAAAAGACATACACACAAACAAAAAATAAAATCAAAGAGACTTAAATCATTCTTTTGATCTGATCCACATTCACAAACCACCAAGACACATATGACAAGTGAAAAAATGACCAAGAAAACTTAAACAGGAATTAAACGGGCTGCAGCTGCTACAAGACTATCAGTTTTGGCTTCCTCCCATGAAACTCTTAAGCCTACATGTCCCCCTGCTCAGCCCAGCAGCTCCCCAAGTCCTCGCTGCTTCATCCTGTTCAGCTCCAGCACCCCTCCACAGCAGCCAGCTTCCCGCCTCCTCCCCACAGAGCTGCTGGCTCCAAGGGCATGTACAGCCCATGTCCCCAGCAAGGGCTGCCCTGGCAGCAGACTCTCAACATACCATTGCAGCAGGGTGTCTATTCCAGAAGTTGCTTTCTTTTTAAAATCTCATGGTAGCAAGCTGTAGTTGAAGGACCCATCAACCGCTGCCACACTGAATTTCAAGAAACACCTACTTGTCTCTGGAACACAATCAATATTCACTAAACCTGCTTAGCTTAGAAGGTCAGTCAGAAGAGTCCCAATGTCTGTCTCAATTTTAACACTCATTTTTAACCATTGCAACGATATGCTGGGTAAGGAAGATGTGAGGAACTACACAGCAGGGCTAATGTTTGGAGCCAGCAGTCGTTCACAAGAGCCCACATTTGGCAATGGCAGACAGCTTAAACTCCAACTGAGAACAATGCAGAGCTCCATCAGCCTGCCCTGCTACCTGTGGTGACAGCACACGAGCATTTGGACCAGAGACAGGATACAGCCATGTATAGGTGTGCCAGCAAAAGAAGCCAAGAGAGGTTTCATAAGGACACAGTCACAAGGGACTCCTCAAGTCCCAGAGAGGGAACACAGGTTTCATGAGGACACAGTCACAAGAGACTCTAGCAGGTCTCTGTTGGAAATGAACAAATCGTGAAAGGTACACAAGTTGGCCAATATTCGGCAGACTTTCATTGAAAGCAAAAGCCTGTCTCTGGCACGAGTTACCCGCCTGTGCTCAGCTTCAAGTTCCAGCTCCTCCACATAGAAACAGAAGGTCTCTTACAACATTTTTAGAAATTATAAGCAAGTTACGCTTTCTCTAGCCCAATTCCTTGACAGGAGAATTTCAATTAAAATTTTCCAAACCCATATGGTCTGAGGCAGATGCCCATCACAGAGGGGAGGAGAGAGGAAAACCTATGAGGGTATAATGAATTCATCATATGACACCAAACCCAGCATCTTACAGTGAAAACTGCCTAGCTAGCACATTAATGAATGTTACACTTCATTTAGGCATATCTAAGTGAATTAAAAAACAGATGACTATTTTGGGAACAAGTAACTTTTCACTATGTTATGATCACTTGTGTAAGTACTTACGTATGCAATGATTTTAATACAAGAATATTTTAAAAATTTCTGATGTGTCTCCTGTGTTTTGCAACTGAACACCTTTCAGTCTGGATACCACTTAACCTTTGACTTAAAAATATACCAAATATTCCTTGCAAACTGCCACTTCAGTTACTTAATTAGATTTTGCAAAGTATAGTAAACATATGGAATGAAAATGAGGTGAGCAAAATGGCTGGTGAAACAATGTGCTGCATTTCTAAAGGCAATATAGTGTATATGTAGTATAGGGTATATATTTCCAAGCTGTAACCTTGAGAGGTTGAATTGAACCAATTACTCTAATGAATATTTTACTTGGCTTGATGCATTCATTAGACTTTCAGAAGTAAGCTAAACTATCCCATGGTTATGTTTACATAATAACAACAAAATCTTAAGATTTTTGGGTGGTACTTCTGACATTTGCCCAAGTTAAAAGATGAGGGGACAATTTTCTCTTCCACAGATTTTTCTAGATTTCAAGTTTCCTTCCCAAAGAAATTTATCTAGCATTATTTTTTTTTCTTCTGAAAGCTACCTTTGACTTCACAATAGCTATTTGCTGGACTCTTTTTTTTCTTAGGAAGTATTTGGTGGTGTTTGGGAAGTCTGCCAACTGTTGTCAAACTCATCACTAGACCCATCATCATTTGTGGAGGAAAATGTGCTTGCTATATTATAAACTAGTGTTTGCTATATAAACTTTTCTCTGGAAGTCACAAATGCCAGGTCTGACTCAAGGTCGGCACTCAGCATGAACAAACCTATTTTCATGTTGTGGAACACAGGAACATTTCTTGGATTGATCCCAATTCCGATTGGTAAGCAAGCGGTTACCTGTCCATGTGTGCATAAATGTCAATGCTATTGATCATGTTTTGAAGTTGGACAGCTAACCGGGAAATTCAGGTTGTTTTTTTTCAAAGATGCTCATTATATCCCTAAACACCCCAGACAGAACTCTTCTGGGTGCTTAATAACAGGCAGAGATGTCTCTATTTGAATGCCAGAGATTTGCTGCAGGATGACACTACGATTGATTCCAACGGACTATTTTTTATAGCATTCATATTTACTTTTATCTCAGAATCATAAAAAACCCAAACAAAAAAAAACAAACAAACAAACAAAAAACACAAAAAAAAAAACCAACAAAAAAACCCCAAACAAACAAAAAAAATACAACAACCAACCCCACACTCACATCCCTCAACTCCACAGACCTACACATTGGCAGTATCTTCACTGAAGACCAAACTGACTGAAATGATGGTCCATCATTGCCACCTTGGAAAATGAGGTGAAAAGCAGTTAAGCTGTCAGTGAGGTATGTTTCATCCTACTGCTGATAGATGTGGCAAAGGAGAATCTGAAGTAAAGCCTGCAAGAGGTTTACTATACTGAGCACTCACACTTTGGCCACAAAACCAAACATGGAAGAACACAGTGTTAGTCTGTTGGTACTTGCAAGAAAACACAAATCCCAAATGAAAGGTCATTTTAAAGATTTCACATAACCCTGAAACTTGCTTACCTTCACATACCACTCCAACACATCTCCATACCAATGTCAACCTTCCATTTCTCCTCAAGTTCCTTCTACTTTTCCTTCAGCACAATGTTTCCTTCCATCCCTTATACCATGTTTCAGCAATCACGTCAAACTATACAAATGTGCTCTTGTCTTTCCATCCTACTTATTTTCCCTCCACTTCCTTTCCTCACAGCTACCAGCAGAGATGCAGTATGAGCTGTCCATTTGAGAAGGCAACACACCTGTCAGCACAACCAAGAACTTCTCAAGATCAAAACATGTCTTGAGTGCCTCCTAGCCACCACTTCATGGCCTCTGGCTGACCAGATTGATGGCCACAAAGTTGATGAACCACAGAGAGGGACAGCACTGTTTACAGCAGGCACAGAAATAGCCTTAAACAGCACATCCTGGACATGGACCCCATATAATGCATGACTGACTCACATAAAATCAATGATCATGACCCTAGCGAGTCAGAGACTGTAAAACATATTATAGAAAAAAAAGCCTCTGCTTCCAACCAGTCAAGGGAGAAAGACACATTTGCAGACCATAATAAACAGGTTTAAAAAGAGAGTGCAATAAAAAAAAAAGCCAAAACATGACTGATGTAAGATGCTGAAATCCTAACACAAAGTATAATGGTGGCAAAATTCAACTGCTCAGGAGGACATGGAGGGTGAAAACTACATTGGAACAAACCATAAAAGGGTTTTGTAAGTGAAGACACATTTTTTATACTTGCTGTGGTGGAAAATAGGGACCCTGAGAGCATCACTTAAGTCAGAAAGCTGACAGACAAGTAGAGATTTCCCTCAGTAGAAGAGCAGAAAAAAGAGTTTGCAATATAATAAGTATACTTCCAGCACCTCCACATTATTAATCTTCCTCACCACTGCTGGCATTTTCTTCTACTCTATTTAGTATCATATTTATTATGACCAGCTTACTGAAATGGGTGACACAATCTGATGCTGAGTATACCTAACTGATATGTCTATAAGATTGGTCTAGGAAAAATTTAAATAGAAGTCTTCCATTAGAGGACAGGTGTAATTTTTAAAAAATGCTATGCTGCAAAGAGTGCAAAGTCTGAAGGATGAAGCATAGCATTCCTCCCTTTGAAGGAAAAACTCTGTCAGTCTTACTCACTTCTGTAATTAAGAATGTTATTTCCAATTCTGAGTAGAAAGTGCAGCTCCAAGGTTTTCTTTGATCTTGCGTGATGAGAATGAAGACCCATCAAGCACTCTAAACCCCATTGTGTTTTTATTCTTCAAAGACTGTTTTCTACTCTCTTATGTCTCTCTGTGTGAGAAGGTGTTTATGTTGAGCTGAAAGATGCAACTAGAAAGCAAGTCAAGGTGCGACTGTTGGAACATGATGTGGTTCTTTGCAGACGCTAATGCATAAAGGCACTTGCACAAAACACTCCCCACTGCCAGCCAGCTCTCTGGGAGCTCAGAGACTGCAAACCTTTGAGACTTCAAGTCTCCAGTCCACACCCATAATTCAGGGTTTCAGAGCAACTCTCAGATCTTATTACTTTACACTAGAACTGAAGATATTCAGCACAATGAATCCCAGAAGAAAACTAGCTTTGAATGCAGTGGCTTTGGTTACCACAGAAATCAAGGCTAATGAGTTTGAAGACAGCCTAGTGAATGTCAAGCCCTTTCAGCTAAAAGTAAAATAAATTTAGATTTTAATCTTAGAAATATTGTAATTAAATGACTAGAAACTGTGTCCATATAAAACCAGCAACCGTGACTCGCCATACCGGAACGCAGTCTCACGGTCTTCTTACAAGAAACCAGAAGCATTTTGCTGGCACAGATGAAAAGCCTCTCCAGGAAGAGAGGCTTAATTATTTAATAGAGCAAGCCAAAAGCCCTTTTATGAAAGAGCCATCAGGACTCTTATTCCATATAATGTTCCTGAAGAAGAGCATATTTGCATCTCAGGCACCCTGTAGACCCAGCAAGTTAAATTTTTCAGAGCTGATAAGATACCAGACCCTTCTTCCAAGAACTGCTTGTTGTTTTTGCCAAATCCTCTAACACAAAATAAGCACAAAAATCACATAACAAGGGTTATGAAAAATTAGCATAAATGGGGACAGACGAGTGCTCACCCCTCAAGCCCAGAGACTACCACTCCTTGTTTTCCACCCTTTTCTGAACATTTGAGCAGACACTCCCCTCCCTGCACCATGCTCCAACTAAGGTGAGGGGGAGAGTGATGATCCTACTAACACTAGCATGAAAGCTAAGGAGTGCTATGAAGAAGATGGGAAACATGCAGCAGGGGAACTCTGTCACATTGTGGGGACAAATTACTTACTGATCTGTGTTCTCAAACATTTCCTGGACAAAGCAGCAGGCATTTTCTTCATCTTCCTTTCCTAGGCCTGGGGGCAAAAAAAAGATGCCCAATTTCTCCGCAGCACGTCTTCATGGCATAGTAGCTTCACATAAGTCACCACTTATAATACTATTGCTGTCAATAACCAAAATTTCTTTAGGTGGCCATTCTCATGAGATGCCCAAACTAGATGGAACCTTTCAGACCTTTGTCCTAGCTGCAACTCTGCAGCACTTCCAGAACAGGTTTCTAAAAGCACAAGCATCAGAATTTTCAGTTTTAAACTAAGCAAAATACAAGTACATAACAACCTTTGTCTCACAGGCACTGTAATTCAACACTGCTTACACACACATCATTTTTGGTGGGTATATTTATTATTTTGTCCAGAATTTATATCAACATAAGATTAGGAATAAAGCAGGGTAATGGTTACAGGTCTGAACCTAGTCTTCACTGTGAACTCGGATACAGTTTGTGAGCACCAATATACAGCAAGTATACCTCAACTTTTCTAATAAGGCACTCAGTGAAGGACAGTAGATTTTTAAGATCATTTGTTTCCCATTACATCAAGTGGGTGATAGGTCAGCAGTGAGTCTTCAAGTCCCAAACATGTCAGAGGTGAAAAGGGAAATCAGTAACCCCATGCAATGCAACCTTAATAGCATAACAGTAATCCTTTTTGTCCTTACAGAAACTAGGTACGAACATAGGAAAATAAGGTCAAAAGGTGAGCACTCAAAATTAAGTGAAGTCAGAACTGGACCTTTCAGTCAGTCTCAAACATGTATGTATCTCCTGCATGTTCTACAATAATGCAGTCTTTACCAGTCTGAACCAAGAAAGCCTCTTCTTGCTCCTGAAACGTCTGCCTTAATCAGAATCTAAAGAAAAGGCTGCTCCAAAACTAATCTGCAAATAAAACAGACACTGATATTTTCAAAGCAAATTCCAACAGTCTGTAGTCAAAACATAAGTAGCATTACCACAGTAAAAGGGCTGCTAGAGAAGGGAAATATGAGCAAGTTTCAAAGTTGCCTGAGTGTTTAACACTGACTTCACTGTCCATATTATTTTATAACAGAAAATGCATAACTATGAAAACACTGCGTTACTTGAAAAAGTCATAATTTCTATATTCAGTTGGACTGCTGCAGGCAATCCCACCATATCCCACCCACTAGCATAAATATTCCTATTTGGAAGGACTGAGGTAATGTAAATAACACACTGATCAGTTCAGCATATAAGCTGCAGCATGTGCATGGCTAACCCGCAGAATCTAACCATTTATCTCACTTAAAGTATTCAAGCTGTTCTGAGTACTTACAACTTCTCCATTTATATAATTCTGTATCCGTTTCATTTAAAACAAATTGAAATAGCTTTGAAATATTGATGTTGGGAAGAATTTAGAAGGCTCGTTTTCTCTTTGAGTACTTGGAATATAATAATCTTTTGTGGTAAACTAGTACACTACATCAGGTAAAAGTATCTTCTACTATTGTTTTGCATCACATCAATAAAATGAGATCAAACCCCAACAAAATTAGATTTACGAATTCTTTTTTAAAATTCTACTTTATAAGTTAGAGCAAAGAACTATGTTCACAAGTCTGTATTCATTCAGAACTTGGGATTTAAGACCAACTTTCACAGATCTAAGAGCACATGTTTTGCAGTAGTCACATAATTTTTTTATTTTTTAGGTCTCTGTGTACATATTATTTCCACTCCCAAAAGTAGTAAAGGAAGAAATTTGGAGTAAAACCAGAGACTCCTTAAAGTCTTCCCAGTTATGTTATATACTAGAATATTTCATGTCTCCCAACCCATGGCATTCCTCCAGTCTTACTGCAGCTAAGTCTGAGTTAATGCTTGGCAGAACTTACAGGTAACTTCCTCAAGTAAATAAAAATACAAGAGGAAAAAGTACTAAACTAAACTAACTGGGGATATATGAGATGGTCAGGAGATTAAAAAAAACCAAAACACTAAAATCTGTAGAAGTTGCTGTCAGTGAATGAGATGCACGTCTGCACTTGAGAAATTCACTGTCAGAAAAAAGCCTGAACAGAACAAAACCAAAGGGAAATTAAAAAAGCACGTGTCTAAAAGAAAGTGGCAACAAAATCTACACCTAACAGGTATTAATAGGCAGAGAAATCTAGAAAACAAAGGATGCCTCCCAGGTGGCAGTACATCTTCACTCATCTCATCAGCTTTTAAAGCCTGCTGGAGGCAGATCTACAGAACTTGTGAGGAAAACAGTAAAATTGTCATTGTATACATTATTTGCATCTCACTACTACAAATCTCAGGGGAACATACCTGTAACTGCTTTGAAAACAAAATCATCCAGGCAAGATCCTTCCCAGCAGCAACACAAGCAGCAGCTCATACTTGCCACCGATATTTCTTGCAGTGTGGACCTAACCTGTTTTTACAGATAGATTTAATTTACATAGTCTTCAAGGCAGTCAGATGGAAAAACAGTATTGATTTCTCGTCTGAACCCCTGCAATTCAGCACATTGATATAGTGAGCTAAAAAGGCAGACACCCCTACCCGTGGTTACATACTGCAGTCTCTATCACACAGCAGATCCTTGGCAGAGAAGGAGAAATGCAGTTAAGGCCAGGGTCAGGCCTTGGCAAAGACCAGCCGCCAAAACAAAGGCACCACTGGAGGTAGCAGAGAGAAGAATCTCTTCTTAAAAATAGTATCAACTCCAACTGAAAAGTGCAGCCTGCTGGCAGGTGGAATTAAGTATGCTGTGTTTGAAGGTACTGTGAAAGAAGACAGAGAACTTATCCTCCATATGCCTTGACCATCCCAAGAATAAGCCTGCAGAGGCTGTATTCGTGAGAACACTTGGGTACACTTCCCACATTGTTTTGGGTGTTTGTTTTTCTAAATATTAATTAAACTCCCTGTAGCTTACCACTGAGAAAATGAAGCTAGAAACAAGGATAAGAAGACAGAACAAAGCTAAATATAGGTATAGTTACCTGATGCTTTAGATAACCAGTGAGTCATTTCAGTAGAATTAAAGTCATTGCACTGGAATTAAAGCATCTAAAAATTAAAGGCTGTTGCTGCACAATCTATAAAAGAATAGAAGACTACATTATGTGTGTATCCAGGCTACATCTCACAGATCCTTTTTTTCCTCCCTCCTTCCCAAGATTACCTGTATTTTATGTTACAAGATGAATCATTTTGTTCTTTATACACAAGGAGTACTATTAATTTGAAGAGACTCAAAATATTAAGCTAACAAGATATGAAGCTATCATCATTCAGGACTCTATATAAATACCTTCTCTTGCTTCCCTTAACACTGGTATTTAAAATGTTGACTGTAACTAAAATAGGTGAGTGCAGCAACTTAGTATAATCATGAGCAATCGCTCAAGGAAATGTGACCTAATACTTGTAATTTAAAATTATCTTGCAATCTGACTTACAGAATAAAGAAAACAAAGATATCATTCAGCTGAGTCAACATTCTCATTACAGGCTGCCTATCATGGTGAAAACTCAAGTGAATGAGCATTGCAAAAGAAAATGTTCCTATAGAAGTTATTAAGATGTAACTTGAAACAGTCACAAAGTAAGCATGGTGTATATAGATTTATTAATTTCTTCGAACCTGTTCTTGAGAGTAAAACAGAGAAAGGGAAGACAGACAACAAATAGAAAGCTCTACAGAAGACAAAACCCTACTGGTATAATCCACAGGTAAGAGAAAACTTCATTTAGAACTGAAGCAAATACATCAAGCTTGTAAATCAGACTGATTACATTCTAATGCCAAACAATTCCAGATAAAGATAATTTAAATCACACTGAAATTACTGATTTTTTTGCTGAGGTTATGTATCTTAGTCTTTATTTGAGCAGCTCACTGTAGAGTGCTTCTGATCACATATTGTTTATCTGACACAAGAAAAAACACTTCACTCCTCTGAAAGTTTGGAGCACCTAACCTAGTAAAAATTACAAATTGTGGCTGCAACAGGTAGCAGCAACAGAAGAGACAAAAAAAATTTTTTTTTTTTTGTTAAACAATATTAAACAGATCTATGCAGAAACATGTCTCTAAATACATTATAGATCAGAAAGCTACTTTGAAGATGTTGACACATACATGTCAGAGAATGTTAATTTAGGTTCCAGACTGTGCATTTATCTAGCACAAATATTTATACTTAAGTGTTTTAAGAACTCTGTTATTAAGAAGCTTGCTATTGTTGGGAGTAACAAGCTCTTCTTATTTCATGCTGCCATTGTAGGAGGATTCAGGGACAATAGTGAAAAAATAGAATCAGCTATCAAGGAGTACACTGAGAATTTATTTTCTATTCCTTATACTCATCAGACTCCAAGATATCACAGAGTCTAGTACTAGTTCCTCTGGAAAAATTAAATAAGGATTCTTTTCATTCAACATACCTTCTAAGAAACAGGCCTGAATGGAAGCATTTAATTTTATTGCATAGCAGGTAAGTCTGAATCACCCACCATGACATTAGGTACCCTTATGGAAGACTAGCTACATTTGGTGGCATGATGCAGCTTCTGATAAACTAGGAGACAACTCCAGAACTGGCAATGACAGTGGCAAAATTTCAGGACTGAAGTCCTCCACTGGAAGTTCATCTAAGTCTCACCATGTTGCATATAAAGCGAGCTGCTTCCCTTCACAAAGAGCTTTTCTTTGTGCAGAAAACATGCAGCCACTGCCTTCTACATAGCTCAATGCCCCGTATCACTACTGGTCAGTGCTAACCAGGGGTAAGTGAAAAATCCACAGTAGGCATTTAACACTTGAGATTAGCAGTCAATTGATTAATGTGATCTACTGGCCCCATTTCGTACATCGAGTCCCTTATGCAATCATATCTGGTAGGTGTAACAGGAGGGCTCTCCCACCAAATGCCTTAATTCTGTAAACTGTCTCACTCCGACAGGGCCCTAAAAACCTTTGTCTTAAGCAAAAATTAGACTGACCACAGGAGTAAAATTTCTTTACAATAGAGGGAAGATTCAAGGTAATCAGAACAAAGAAAACAATCTCTCTCCTATATTACATGTTTTTGGAATATCCTTCTTCATAAATTTAAGTTAATCTTCCTTTTAAAAATTTTACAAACTCCAAAATGTAGTTGTTTTTAGGTTTTATGGCTCATTCTAGGAAGTAATAAAATCACATACCTAATATTTTGACAGTGCACCTCTGGCAGTTAGTGTATATGAAAATGTTAGCGTCTCTGAAAATGTATCAACCAAAGAAACAGCAGGAACACCTAGTTTGTTTAATTATTAGGGAGGGGGGTGGAAGATCTGTGGATCTTCTAAGAGAAAAAACTTTACGATTGTCACACCTGAAAGAAAAGCTTCCAAAAGAACAAAGCTTGCAGCTCATACTGAGTCATTTCTGCACGTCAACATTGACTAGTAGCTTGGAGCTTACCAAACTGTTGGTTGTTGGTTTGTTTGTTTTTTAAAGCGCTTAACTATAAAAAATAATCAGAAAAAAAAGTTGAGGCAATCCACACACTTCTGCTCCTCAAGTTGCCTCCTCTAGAGAAACTGATGGCAGAAATTCCAGTTGACATGACAGGATGTAAAAGCCACAAAACTCCTTTATATATCTGTGTGGCCAGAGCCCAGTGCCACCTGGGAGACAAGGGACATTTCCAAGAAAGGACCACAGGAATTGTGACAATGAGTACTTCACTGGACACTGTACTCCAGTGTGAATGCATCTCTCTCCTTCAGTGAACAGCCACACAGAACATTAATTCTGATCCCTGGACACTCACATATGTGCTCAAGGATTCTTCTTCACCATACTGGCTTGGAGAGGACTACTGAAAGGTGGGACCTGACTGCTTTTTTATCTCTGTGAATGCTCATCTGCCTTTTACTAGTCAGAACTTCAACATTACATGATGGAAAAGGCTAAGACCACACTCCTCGGAGTTTGGGGCACCTTAAGGCTTGAAGGTCACATACAATGCAGGCAAAACAGTGCTGGAAAAGACAATTTATTTCTCTTTCTGCAGCTGATGACCTTCCCTTGACTAATTCTCTGAGAAAATGCAGGAACTCCAGCAAGGACCTAACTAAAGCCCAGAAATATCTGAAGAAGCAGCAAGAAACAGTGAATTGATGTTTTCAAAAAATTGTGTAAACTGAATAGAAGTGTAAGACTTAAGAATGACAGTTCCCTAGGTATGACTTCATGGCAAAGAGACTGTCTTATAGTCCTTGGAGTGCAGTTGTGTATAGCTATACACAGAGATGTGATTGTCATTCACTGACTTCTCTGAGGATCACAGCAAGCTTTGGGGTCCTTTTTTTCCCCCGTCATCAGTTTCAGATACAGTTCACCAATATCACAGTAACATGGCTGGGTTTGAAATTCTCTGAGAAGTGTGAAATGAGGAGGCACCAAACAAAAAAAGGAAGGAGATCGCTCTAACAGTGAAAAAATGATTCATCTTACAAGATCTTGTCCCTCTTCTCTGCCTCTTGCAGCTTTCTTCACTTGCTGACCCACCCACAGTCAGGGGGGATCACCAATTTGGGCGCTCTGTCAGAAATACCCTGTCAGAATCTCTCGTCTCACTTCTTGTAAAAGCATTCTGCAGACCCAATTCCCTCTTCTTTTCTGGCCTTTCTGCAACACGAACCACACTTCAAAGACACAGCTCAGAGAGTCCTATCTCCCTCAACCACTTCACATCCACATGCTGTCCACGCCAGGCCCTCTTTCTCTACTTTTGCCTCTCCACCAGTGTGTCTGCAATGCTTTCTCCTGGGCAAGCTTTGTTGTCCCTCCTTTGTTTTTGTGGTCCTACTCAACCTTATGGTGATCTGCTCCCTCCCCTCCTGCCCTATGCCTGTTCCTTCTTCCCCAAGACTTCCTGTGTACACCAACCCATGTGCCCCAGCCTCTCTTTAACACAAATCTCTTCATGAAGCAGCTTCCAAAGATGGTTCAGTAGTGCTGCTGAGCAGCACAGCAACTTCAGTCTCACCATCAGCCATCTTCTACCTCCACTGAGAGCCTGATTTTTCTAGATAGTGGCAGTGCATATATTTAATTTCTAAACTCTGCTACTCTAATTATTATCAACTAGAGTAGCAGAAGTGGAAGGAGTAGTAGCAGAATAAAGTGCAAGTCCAATAATACAAAACTGCTAAAAATGGCAATCATCAGCTGGAAACAAGAAAAGAATAAAGACCGTCATCTCAATTATGAGCTGCTGTTATGAAACCACCTGTGAGGGGGTTCTCAAGCAAAAGGTATCACCATAAGAGAAAAACATACCATAAATTATGAACTTTCAGTAAACTGGAGGTGCACAACCTTTTCCTCTAAGAAACTGAGCTAAAAGAACAGCAGGACATTTAAACCAGTTGAAGAAAGTAAACGTTTTCAATTACTTCAGCAGGCAATCAAAATGAGACCTTGCACCTTTCAGAGATGCGCACTGAGTGAAAACCATATTGTCAAGAAAATGTAGTTTATTCACCAATATTTTTTCTTCGAATCACCAGGGACATAACTGTTCAAACTACAAATTGAAGGAAACAGCTCTTCATTTAGAGGAACGAGATTTCTACAGCTCGTAGAAAACAGACATCAAGCCTATCACATGTAACACATGATGTGGCATGTACTACCTGCAGCATAATCAGTAAGATAAGTATACACTAACAAATTCATGCATCACTATTCTTTGCATAGGAGTACAGTCGTGTTTTTATATCATGCAGCAGAGCTGCAGCACAGCGTAAGAAAAGTTGGTGCCAGCAGAGGGAGGTAGTTGCTCTCCAGGACATGCATCTTCAGATTCCCCGATGCACAGTAGGAAGCCAACAAGTTTGTTTTTCTGGAAGTGAACTCACCCCTCAGCCATTGTGTAAATGTGGCTTTAAATCAAGCTGTAATTAGATTTTGCTGTATTTAACAAAACCCCTCTTGTGCTCCTCTTTTCCAGCTCTAGACAGGAAATAAATGTATTTGTGAAAGAAAAAAGGAAAAAAAAACATTTATGTTTCTTCCCAGAGCATGCCCTGGCATGCATGCAAAAGTAAGTACCAAACACAAAACAATAAGCTTACGGGGCACTCAATCTTCACAATATGTAGGAACACAAGGATCTCTCAGCTGGTCCACTGTTAAACATCAACTCATTATTATCAATATTTTGCTTCACCATATTAACCTTGTTAAAAGATACTAACAGTCCAACACTTGGAGTTTAGCTTTTCTCCATAAATTCAATTTACTTGGCAGAAAACAGAAGTGGAAAATCTCTGCTAAAGACTCAGGCAAATTAAGACTGCCACGTATTCCTTCTAAGACAGATATTTTCTTCCCCTCTTATTTTAACTCTTATAGTCACAGTTTTCCCAATTTTAAGCAAATAGTTTTATCCCCCACTTGCAGTCTTTGTACAGACTGGTAGCCCTAAAATAAAACTGTGTGTGTTTTCTTCAGATCCACTTTACTGTAATACATGTTGCACAAGGTGGTTTTATCTTGTTTAAATTCTTTATGGACTAAACTGCATAATTCCACTGCACTTTACACTGTCATGAGGAACTGCATAGCAAATGAAGTTGAGTACACTCAGAAAAATAAACAGCTTCAATTGCATTTTGATTACAAGGCTTACAAAGAATTTATGGTGGTGGCAACAACAGTGGGTACAATGGTAAACGGGTGCAAGAAAGTGAGGAGGACATGCCCAAGGCCACACAGCCAGTCAGCTGCTGATAAAAGAACAAAAAGTTTCTGCTCTTTATGTAGATCTTCCCGGTGAGTCAAAACTTGGGATAACTATCTGGTCAGTCTCAGATTCTTTAGAAGAAAGAAAAAGAGACAACTGCTAATTACTTACAGACATGCACCACTTCTTAGGATTAAGTGATTTACAAAGTTACTAATTTTTAGGAGAGTCTGAAAAGCACGCCTTTTCAAAATCAACTTATTTCAAGAACATACACTCTTAAGACCCTAACTCTCTAGAAATTTTCTATTATCCTGCAAGTTTTAAGAAATCTAGGGCTGGTTTAGACTACTCAAAAGATAACCATGTTGTCAAGTCAGTTTGCAGTTTTATCTCTAAACAGAAAAGATCAAGGCAAAAAACAAATATTGGGAGTAGATTATCTTCCTACACCTGTAGGAGAATAAATTTGGTTGCTGTTGGTTGGTTGTTTGGGTTTTTTTTAACAACCGATACCAGCTCTTTCTGAAGCAGGATGATGAAGTTTTGCTCAGTACCAATCCAAAATGACAGTTCAAAAATTCTTATTATGTGCAAAGATTTTCTGCTTTTGAAATATATAAATCATCTGAGCAAAAGCTCAAAGGTATTCAGTGTCCTAATCCTTACTCTATCTCTACTGATAAATAAATTAAAAAAATAAACATCCGACATAAAAGAAACCTAAATTTTCCATAATCAAAGAGACTACACATACATTAATTTTTTCTCATCTTCTTTGACTCAGAAAAAAAAAGAGCTGGAAGTCTGGAAATTGGCACAATATAGTGCCATCCACAACTGTGTGAAACATTTTGAAAATTAATGTCTAGCTAAGCCAGCAATTGAGAAAAAAAAAAGAAGGGACAGAAATCCCATAAAGTAGGTAGCCAATGGTATGGTGCTATAACTAGGAAAGGCAAATGTCTACATTACCTCCGAAAGTAGTGGCATACAATAGGATTAGCCTTATCTTATTTAAGTTTCTTAACAGCAAGACTGCATCTTCCTGACAACATTCTGTTTCCAGCAGGACTCAAATTCCAAGTAATTCTTAAAATAAAGTAGCAATAGCTATGCCTGGCAGAGCTGGAACCATAAGGACAACATGAACACCCAAAACAGTTTATTCAGGTTTGACTCAAGTGGAAAAACTACATTTCAGACCCAACATACCTAAAGAAGGTTCCAGACTACCATTTTTAGGTCATGCCCTGTACTTCCTGCTTTTCAAATCATATTTAGGAAAGTCAGATCATAAAGTGGATCACATTGTGGCATTTCAAGTGAGGTTATTCTCTACATAATAATTAGTGCCTTTATTCTCATCACTTGCATACTGTTTTGCTACTCTGAGAATGTTATTTTTGTTTATTTCTGAGAAGCTTTTTTTAATCCCTTCCAAGTACCAGCATCCTCAGCGCAGCTATCTCATGCTCCATGAACTTTAGTGCAAATGCTGTAAGTGTTTCTTCTTAACAACTTCATTACAGTGCTTACACAGGAACACAGTGCTTGTACTGTAACCATGCAAAGCAAATATTCTGTAGTAAATGTAAGCTTTATTCAAAGTGTAGCTTTAAAAGTCTTTATGGCATACGCCAGCCTGGACTGCCAGTGCTAGTATAGAGAAAATGGCAAAAGGAAAGCTAAATGACAGACCTTTCACACTAACAAGAATTTTGGAACAGTCAAACAGAAAACCTATGGGCTAAACATATTGCCAAAATGTGTCAGCCTGTTTGTTGAATTTAACTGCATTTCTGTTTCACTTAGATAGTCTGAGTAGAAATGGTTGAATGTCTCTTCTTCTAAAGATTTATGTGTTGTTCCTTATAACACCATTCCTTTGAAAGATGCCCTTGTTGGGCAGTATCTCTGGTAATTTGATATGCTGCAACACAAGACATTATTTCCCAAATAGCAGCCAGGGAGACATTTATGATTGTACAAACACCAAAGATCCAGATTTGCCACCCCAATTAAATGAGGCATTTTGTCCATCTTCAGGAAGCATTTCAGAGAATAAACTTAAGCTGTTGAAGATTGTTGGGCAATATCTAATAGCTGAAATCTTTATTATGTCTAAGTTAGAAGCAACTGGATATATGTTGTCCTTATATTTAATAGAAAACGTGATAATCACACTGTCACCATATGTTCTCCAACTCTATGCATCTTTAAAAATCAGAATTTATACCATGAGTAAAACCATTCAGTAGTTTGAAAATTTACAAAATTGTATTAAAGAATGTTTGAAACTGCACTGAAATTTGGTACAAATCTCTGTTTCCACTTTTTTCCTCCAAATAAACCAAACCATTAATATTTGTAATTTGGATTCTATGTACTTCTCTATCAAGTCTCATATGGTAGCCTTTTCGAAGAAAATAATGCAGCTATCAGCAACATTGTTTCTCATCTTCACTGTATTCATCTCAAGAAAAAAAAAACTCCAAAAAACCTCCAACCCCAGACTCCCACACAACTCAAATCCCCATCTTCCTCTTCGCTAACCCACAACATCCCAAGCTGTCCCTACAAAAAGGATCTCAATTCGTCAACATTATCTTCTCAGGCTCTTTCTTCACCGTGAGATTGTTACATATAAGAAAGAGAAAAATGAATGGAGGATTAAAAAAAAAAAAAGAATCAAATTTACGTGAGAAACGGAAGTAGAACTTTTCTTTTTTTAAAAAAAAATGAAATATACTTCTGGCAAGCTAGCAGGCAAGTATCAAGTCATGATTTTCCTTCTGGTAGAAGTAAGCATGATCAGCACACAGGCCATCAGTGACAGACTTCCCAAAGAAATACATCTAGGGAGCAAGGCAGCATCCGGGATCCCATTCTAAGGGTTATTTTAGAAAAGATGAAATCCCATTAAGGTAAAAAATAAGGAGAGAAACACCAACAGCCTCTTACAGCAGAGAGTTTAAATAAAGTCAAAACCATTAGTGGAGGCAGTGAGGAATCAGAAGGGAAACAAAGGTATAAAAGTTTGTGCACTATGAAAATCTGCACTGTTGGTTTCACTTATTAAATAAACTCCATAGTTTTGTTGTAAAAACTATTTTGGACTCAGCTAAAGAACACTGTTCCATTTTGCCTCTTCTAGCGGGAGAAAAATCAAACAACATTTGATGCTCAGAGCTTAGTCTGTACAAAGTGGAAAACGATTATGTTAGCCCTTAATGCTCACAGAGTGGAGGCCTGTTTTTTTGGTGGTGTTATTTTTTTGTTTAAGGGAAAAAAGACTCCACTGAAAGGCACACATGGCCATGTACATAGATCTGCTTCTGCTGATATCACTACCACAGACCTAAGTACTTTAATTCAGGAAATGTAGAAAATCACTGAATGATTTAAAAAAAAAAAAAATCACAAACCCACTGAACTACCTATTTTGAAATTCAACCTAACATTAATGGCAATAAAACAAAGAATAAAATCCAACACCATAATATCTCAAAGACAGAGTGATGCCTGAATAAATCAAAATCACCAGTTTTGGTTTGCGGCACAGAAGTTTACATTTGAATGCAGCTGGATCGCAGTCAACTAGCCAGCTCCCATAGCAGCACTTCCAAGCTGTATTGATTTCCAGGGAAGAAAAGGCACTGTAAATCTGCTTGAGCAGCATTGCGTCATACTTTTGGTTGGCTTGAAGAAGTAAATTAAATGTTTTCCATTAGTATGGTAAAGAAGCTATACAATTTTGTTTTTATTTCAAATAGAGGCTCAAGTTACAGAACACTTTAGCTAAGTCTGTGGCAAGGACTACATGCTTCGTGTTTGTAAAGCCAGCAATTCATGCTTATGTGAAAACAGATGTGCGCACTGCACAGTTCCCAGGGTTGTGGAGGGTTTTTTTAAATGTGTTGCTGTTGATTAAAAAAGATCTCGCTTTTCAGTCAAATCATGGAATAAACTGAAGCAGAAACAACATGTTCTTGCCAGGAAGGGGGAAGAGGGGAAGAGCAAAGGGTCGGGAGCAGAAGAAAATTTTAAGGGAATAAAACACACACACACAGAGCAGGGTATGAGCTATGCTGTAGTACAACAAAGAGCAGCACAGTTATGAGAAGCAATAAGCATAACATTATTTAAGGTAACAAGAACTCCTTGATCAATTATTTATATAATTTACAACAACAGTTACAGCTGCATCAATGAAAAAAAAAAGAATCTAGGGCAAATATAAAATCTTCATGGCTATGAACTGTTCTTGATTTTCACCAGAACTTTTGGCTGTCTCATATAATGTGTTTCTGGTTAGCAACAAACCCTTCCAACAAAGGGAAACAAGAGACAGAAAGGTAAAGAACAAACTGCCTTGCTGGAAGCAGTGACAGCATTCAAGGCTGCATTTTAATCCTGGATGCTGTGCACTGACAGTACACTAACACTGTTGTACATGAAACCTAACCACCACCACCCCACTTAAGATACATCCATGCAGCCCATGGGATTATAAGGATACTTTCTAGGAAGTCTTTACTCTCTCAATGCATAAAACTGGACTTTTAAAATAAATAAACGTTTAAATAACTTTCAGAAGAAATACTATATTTTTTTAGTCCATGGTTATCTCAACTTGCATTGTCTCTTGTACTCCTAAAGCAGATGTAACAAAAGGAAACATTATGGAGATAAGTATTTCTGGATTGGGTTTTTTCCTTCAGTTTGAAATCAGTGTATAATCATCATCATCAGTTTTGCTGTTCTGTGAAGGTTTGAATACTCAGTTGAACAATGAGCATCCTCAGTTGTTCAAGACGACCTTGCCAGTAGACTGGAGAAACACAGTTGCAACTGAAATCAAAGAACTGAGAAGCAGAAAGAAAGGGCATGGTGTAACAAAGGGATGAGGGGGCCTAAATGTGCTTGGTGGTCTGACTCCCAGGCATGTACAGCAGATCAGAAGGGAAGGTTATGAGCTGAAAAACTGATTGTGCTGATCGCAAAACTCTTGATTTACTCTACGGATGGTAGGACAATGAACTTTGTTCTAGTTCAGAGCTCTAATTCCAGCCTAAATTAGAAAGATCAATAAAGGATTAACTACAAAAATCTGCAATTCTTTTTGGATGAATCAAGAAATATTTATTTAAGAAGCTTTCCAACAGTGAAATTAACACCTTGCAACAGCTATTTTCAAAAAATAGAGAAGTTGGCAGACCTTTAGAAGTACCTACGTTTAATCTTGAAGAAATACATAGAAAACATTTCCACTACTACTCACTTTTTTCAGCCAACTCTCTACACAAAGTTCAATTAATCTTGTCAGTATGAAGGGAAGATTCTGCATATATCATCACTACATTCAAAATCCTGGCAAGCTAACAAAGCCATAGCATAGTCAAATCTCCCAGAGTGCCTGGGACTGTAGCATTTATAGGTTCAAAAAAGTTTCTTCCATCAGCATTTGTCCTTTACAAGCAAGAATGGGTTCTGGATGACCACACTAAGAAATAACTACAGTGCTGATAAACAGAAATTCATGATATGCAAACCTTGTCCTTCTCCCATTGCTGAAGATATCAGAGTGTGTTTTCATATTGTTGTGGCCAAAGTGAGCTCTGAATACGACAATTAAAGTGGGATATGTTTCTAAAAACAGAGCGTGCTGTAGAGCTTAGAAACAGCCTGTTCCATTGTGAACAAAGAACTGCAAATATATCTTCTTACTAATAATATAAGGAGTTACTTCTGGCTCTAATCAACAATGCAGTATGTTGTCTCCCACTCACCCCACTCCAGCATTTGCTACTACAACATTTGTAGCAGGTAGCAAGGAGGAATACACATAAAAGGAGAAAGCTCAGAGATGTATTTCTGTGTTTATTTAGCAAGAAAAAAAAAATCCTTATTTTGAAAATTGTATCAGCCAATTCAATTTGCTTGAAAAATGAATTGTTTTACCTTGATGTATGATTTCTGAGTCCTGCTAAGGCTGTCTGGCCTGTTAGGAGGTCTTCACCTTTAGCAGAGGTCTCCAGATGAAGAAGATCTCTTCACCCTGGAACTCCCAGAGGCTCCCTGTAACAATGCCTGGAGACACAGCAACAGAGAAGGCATTTAGCTTCATCATTGTGCATCATCAAAGCCACAGTTTGAAAATGGACAAGGGTCCTGAAAGGCTGAACTTTGGCTTAGACAATGTAAATTTCAGAAATCAGAACCCTTCATCTTCATTTGGAGACTGAAAGCCTGCAAACAGGTAGTCAGCAGTACCGGACAGCTGTACATCCAGTCAGCTGTAGATGGTCTCTAGCATTTATATTGCCAGTCCTAACAGCATAATCTCCAAGCTCTGAAGTTTCACAGGTGACCTATAGGTATCAATCCTAAATTTCTCTCATGTCATTATTTTCCCCATGTTGTCAGAGATATGCATTGGGAATGCTTCAGAGCAAAGAGCACAAATGTGACACATCACATCTTCTCAGGGAAGTCGCAGAGTGCTGTGCCACGACAGGCAAGAAACACAGACTGCAAACCTCCCTGCACATGACTTCCATCCAGCTGACAAAACAGTCCTTGTTAAATATCCACTCCAGAACACTGTCTTATGCTCAGAAGAATTAAAAGTAAAAATCCTTAAATTTCTCCATCAGAAGGGAAGGATAACAAGAATGCCTTCCTGAAATTAATGTTTCACCACTGCTTTTCACATGCAAAACAACCGTACAGAATTTGGTAGGTTACAAGACATGACCTAAATCCCTGTTTATGTTCTTTTTCTCAAAATGCCACCTGAGGTAAGATCAGCTCTAATCATACAGAAAAGTAGGGTACATGAGATTTCTAGGGTTTGCTTTTATTTGACAGTATGTGATCAAGCACCCTTAGTGGCACAAGCAGATGGCACAGCAGCTTCTTTCAAGCAAACCATTCTGAGCAGTTTCAGTTGTTCAATTATTTTAGTTTTCTAATCAGCTATTCACTCTAGAAACAGCACTGCAATCAGGTCACAGACCATGTGATGAAACACGGGGTTCCTTTAACAAAAATCTCAAAAATATGTGCGAAAACTGTTTAAGCACGAATTCAAGAAAACAGGTGTCTCATACAGTTAACACACCAAACAGGCAGCAGTTTTTGTCAGGTATCAATTACTTTGGGCTTCCTCCCTCACAGTCTTTAGGGAACTTGACTGAGTTTGGGTCTTGACATGAGTACAACTGGATTTGTTTGTGTTGGGTGGGTGGATGAAGTCTCACCTTGGGACACTGGCTGCCTTTGAAACTGGTACAACAGAAATGGGCAACAATGGAGGGATTTCAGAGAGACGGGTATCTTCATGTAAATGCTTGTAAATTAGAAATAATAACAAGAGAAAAATGAAGGCATAAACATATTCAGAGTGACGTAGCATTACAGCTACTCCGTTATTACAGGCCTGCTGTAGTATTGTTATTCTGGTATTCAGTAAAGGAAAAAAAAACTTAAAACATGGTAAGAAAAAAAAGATTTTTCCAACCTTGCCTTGTTTCATACAACAAAGTACAACAAGAGACTACCAATCAGAAACACACTCTTGTATTATTACAATTTTTTCTGATATTCCAAATTACTGTATTTTACTCAGTAATTCTGAACAACAGTCTAAAAACGAAAGCAACTTTGCAAGGAAAAGGATGTAGCAACTTGTAGTTTGAGATCCCTGAAAGTTCATATTTGACAAGTCAGAGGGGAAAAAAGTGAATGTGGTCATTAATTGCAGCTAGTAAATCTGTTCCAGACGTATTTCTTGGCCAACAGTTTCAGCAAGTTCAAGTACAAACACTTTTATTTCCAAATTGAGTGAAAATTTCAACAACTATCAACTGGTCAGGATAGAAGACATCCCAAAAATTCCCAGAAGGCTGTTAGGTGTAATGCTTAAAAAGAAAAACTTGCGACAAAATACTGTGGAAAAAGAAGTTCACAACTTTTTGTGTAGGCAAATATTCAGCTTCACAAATTCTTTCCCTTCTGCTTGTTGAAATTGGACTCCCTTCCTTTTTATTTCTCCACTAAGTTGCTGGTTTAGAATCTGCAAAGAATATGGTCTGTAGCTCCCAAATTTACATCTAGTGCTCGTAATGTTACCAGTCTCCCTTGGGAAATACTTATCACTGAGTTGACTATATTCATGTTTACAGATGAAAGTATGTTATGAATGTATATGTGTGCATGCATCTGTACAATTATATATATTAAAGTAGCTGAACAGTTATCAGTCAGCTTCTCTTCTCTAAAGTGCTCAGAACTGCATTTTAAAAATATTTTTATGAAACTGTTTTGTATTTATAGACTACATCCTGAGTTTCAGCCTTTATCCAACAAGCTGGAGCCTTTTATGACACGTGTAGTTTCCTGCTTCGCTGTCCAGTATCAACAAGTCTTTGGGCTTTTTTTCTGAAAAGACTTTTCATCCTCACTTGCTATGTTCTTCCTCTCTTTCATTCTCTTGCTCAGTATGAAATCAAAGTTTTAATACTTAAAAAAATACACAGACCCTCACAGAAGAGAAGCCAAACCTGATTTAGAAGGATTCGTGAATGAACAAATGAATGGGCTCCTTATTCTAATAATCCCAAAGGCATCAATCTAAACCTTCAAAAACCTCACTCAAGTCTACCGTGAGTTCTACCGTGAGTTTTCCATTATCCAAACTAAAGTCTTTAAAAATGCAGGATTTATTTACAAAGAAATAAGCTGCTATAGATGCACAGCAGCAGACAATTAAGCATTTGATAACTCGATGCTTTGATAAGGCATTACCTTCATCACTGTCACTGGAGGAAAACTGAAGTAAGGAAACTGAAACTAGAAGACAGTGGAAGAATCTAGCTATTCAAATAAATAAGATATACTCTCTGTGTCAAAAGAGATATGAAAGCTCTCTTCAGCCAAACATCTGTGAGAGAATAAAGTTATTTAACAAAGCAGAACAGGTATAGAAGATCTCAGCCTTCAACTAGAAACAAGGGAATATTTACCAATGCATATTGTGCCAAAACTATTCAACCTGTTTAATGAAGACCTAAATTTTCACAGGCAGGAGGTATAGACTCACTACTCTCACATCTCCATAACTTTCAGGTAAAAAAGCTCACATCAAACATGAATTGAAATGTGTCAATTTAGAGACCACAATTTTCAGAAACATTAATTCATGGAGTTTTGTTAGGAAGGGGCCATATCCACTAAATCCAGCGATTTCTATACCCATAGACAGATTTGTTTTCATTAACAACAACAATAAAACTAAACTGTAATCTGTTTGCGTGGTCAGGATTAAGCCACTGAAAAGCTGAAGGAATCAAATTAAACAGAAAAATCATAAGTTGGGCAGTCCCCACAATTAACATTAATATGTTTGCAATTTGCACAGCATTACATTAATTATTACTCTATATTACTTTTGCTGGCTAATAAAAGCATAAGTATCTTCAGTATTGGAGGTTTTACTTCTGAGATGGAACAACATTCGCTTTTTCTGACTTTATACACAGTCGTTAAAAATATTCACCCCAACACAGATCAATAGTAATAAATTTCATTGCAAAGTAAAACACCTATAAGGAACTAAGAGGAGCCTTATTCACCACAAAGCTCGATGAAAATATTGCTAATTTTCTCAAGCAAGAGTTACATCAACTGGACAACTGAAAGGTAGTAACATTGTTAAAGGTCTCATGGTTTCACTACCACTATTATTGCAGCTGTGAGTATTTCACTAGGAGACTCTGGATCGGCACAACTATCCATCCACTATATATTATAAGGGAGAGTTACTGTACATTTACAGAAGCATAGAGTGCACTAATCTGCTAAATGTTAATTATATTGACACAAAGCTTCAATTAGAAGTAGATTACCAAGTCCAACACACTAATATTTTTGTTTGCTGGTGTGTAAGTACACACGTCTGAGAATCATAGCTACAAGAAGAGACAAAAAGCAGTTTATCTTCATTAGTTTTCTCCCCACATTGTCAAATACTTTCTTTTCTAGTCTTCAAGGCCAAGGGTTTCATTAAAAGTTTGTATCAGTTATAATAATATAAAAGGAAAAAAAAGGAACACAAAAAAACCCAGGTTTTCTGGTCAGCATGGTACCTGATTCTGCAGGAGAGGTTTTGTCTTCTAGAGTTAAAAAATAAATTAAAATATGTATAGACATCACAACAGAAAAATTAGAGTGGGCAACCCGGTAAAACAGGACTCCAAAGATGAGTAAAAAGAGATGGTTGTTCTCTTGACAAAGAAACGGTCTTAGAGGAAAATGAAGGGCAGGAAAATTAAAGTACTTGAACAAAGCAGTAGCTTTTGTTCTGTCTGATGGGTTTCCATCCTGTCACTTTCTTTGTGCACCCGAGGAATGCCAAACAAATTAATGACAACAAAAAAGCAATCAGAATTAGGTCTGCTAAGACAGGTGGTTATCAAAGAGGATAAACACAACTGTTACGGAAAACTATTCCCTGAAGAAACTCCACTGAAAAGCAGCAGATGATTGAAAGCACTCCCCAGCTGAAAGCACACAGTTCAAGGGGTACCAACTAAAAACTGAAACTGGGAATTTATGAACTGAGTTTATATACTAATGTACAATCTCCTACCCTCTTCAGTCTCTGTGAATATACATCTCTTGCCAAGGGACTTGAAAGAAGAAAGACTGTACGCTTGTGAGCATTCCTGGGTTCAGTGACAACAGCCAACTTAAGAGTTCAAAGACAGACCACAAATGGTAAGGAAAACAAGGTATATGACAAAAAGTAAAATTATTCCAGTGTGGGGTGGTGTGAGAAGCAGAAAAGGCCCTGACACCATGCAAGCACTGACTGTATTATCAACACTGGTTTCTGCACAAATCCAAAACATGTCTCCATACCAGCTACTATAAAGAAAATTAACTCCATCCCAGCCAAAACCAGCACAAAGTGACAGGAGAAGATGGATTTAAGAAGGGGCCTGTTACCATGATTCATTTTAAGTAAATAAGACTCAGAAATTTAATCAGAACAATCAAGTTTCTTAAGTTTTCCCCGTGAAAGAGAATAGAAAAATACCATACCACCTTATTGCTACAAACATTGCAGAGAACCATAAAACAGGGAATGGAAGTTGAAACTAAAGCAAAATAAGAGACCCTTTGTATGAGTTTTTGGTGACTTCTCTATCAGTTAAAAAAAGTCATTAAAGCAGTTAATTTTCAAATTTAAAAAAACCCCAGTGTACTCTCTGAGTTGCTATTGATGATCCAGGGAAGATGTCAGCATATGCTATCTCAAAGAGTTATTCCCAAATATAAAGGCTTCTGAATGTCAGCCAGGGTATAACCCCAGAAGTAAACCAAATTCTGAACTGTCCTCCTTTTGAGTTTGCAATTTAGCTTTATTAATTTTTCATAGTCCCCACAAAAGATAATCACTTTGTTGTTCATAAGATGCAAGCTAAGTAATTGGTCAGACAATAGGAGCAACCATATGCTATAACCATCTTTGACTGCTATTTGGGAGAAATCTTAAGACATCGATGCAAATATACATGAGAGCAATTACTTATATGCAGTTGAAGAGGGAATCATTTATATTACACTACCCTGCCTGCATTCTCACAACAAACTTCCCAGAAATCAGCCATACTGATCTGCTGGGTAGATTTGAACTCTACTAAGCATAAGAAAAGCATGGAAATACAAGCAAAACTATGCATGAGACAGATTTTAGACCTGACAAGGTCTCTCTGGCTTTTAATAGTGACACCATTATCATTTTAAGAATGGTACTCTGGAACGCACAGACGCTTCCAAAACCCTTTCTTTGCAACATCAAAGTTACACAAATGTACCTTAATGCCTTCAACAGACTTGGACTCATGACTGTTTTTGTAGCGAATCAAGCCACAATAAGAGAAGTAGATTTTTACGCAAATTATAAAACAACTTTGCTGTAGCCTCTAATCTTTCTGTCATCTTGGCAGATCTGCATACGACAAGCTGTGCAAGAGACACGAGAGTCCTAACCCTTCCATCCTGAGAGTGAACCCCCACGTGAGATGTGTTACTTCGCCCTTCATATGACCAAAGGGCAATGACCCACATCAGAAACAATAAAAGTGACATCCAATCTGATTAAATGATCAGATCAAAACAGCTCTCAGGTTTTCAGGACACAGTTAGATGCTGAAGTAAAACATGCCCAAATAATTTTGCCACAGAATGATGCCAGGGAACTGCAGAGAGGTTCTCCAAAGTACCTGAACGACTAGAGGCAGTATGGCACTTTCATCAGACCTACAGGAAATCGAGAAGTAGGAAAGTTATTGAATACCAAGCCATGCACACATTTTGGAGAAGTTTTAGGTCACTTTTGTTTGCTCACTGGCCAACTTAACAAGAACCAAATTTACAATATAAGCCTGAGAACTAGAACAAGCACAAATTATTAATAATGAGACATTTGCAAATGCAGAGGACAAAAACGCCCAACCCACCCAAAAAAAATCCCACCAAAAAAAAAAAAACCAACCACACACACCCCAAACAAAAAAAAACCCAACCCAAACCAAACAAAAAAAACCCACCACCAACAACAAAAAAAAATCAAACAACAAAACAAACAAACAAAAGCCAAAAAAACCCCCCACAAAAACAAAACCCAAACAAAAAACCAGATCCTTCAGAAGAAATAAGAGACAAGTAGCAGGACGAATCAGCTGAGGCAAATAGTCATTGACTTATTGATTCATTATGCATGACCAAAAAAACAGATGGACATTACAGCCTATAAAAGCAAATTTTCCTCTGGCCTGAAAGACTCTCCAGCCTACACTTCTACATGCAAGTTTCCAGGTAAAGACTGTTCATCAGCAAGTTATTACAATCCCAAAGTAGCAAGAATTCATTTTAATCTCTATTCATTTGAGGACAACCACTTGCTTACCCTGCTTCATACCCAGACTGTCATTTCTCTCTTCACAACCCAGTGTAACCAGGAAGACTAACTTGGTTCCTGATTATTCAACTGTAATTGTTTGCCTTCAGATGTTTTACAACTGGAGGAGAAAATATACAAACAGGTGAACCCAGTTTTGACTTTAAATCAGTCAACAAATGAAACGTTAGTAATAAGAGACATGAAACGGATACATTATCCATGACAGGAAATACTAAGTCTACAGTTTGGCTTCAAAACAAAACCCCACAGTCCACTTTGCTGGGAATAAGAAGATATACAAACCTTTGACTTGGGGTCAGGCCAGGGGGTCAAACATACAAAGAGGATATAAATGAGAGATTATTTCTAAAACTTACTTTGCAAAGCAGAAGACAGTGAGTACTAAAGTATTTATAAAAACATATCAACACTGAAAAAAAAGGCAAGTACAAGGGCGTATAGATGTCAGCCAGGCACAGATGTGCTGCCTGCTTCAGCAGTCAGTCGAATCCCTGTCACCAGCCGAGCCTGGGGACCTGGCTCTCACATCCAGGTTTTGTCTGCATCAGACCTAAAGCAGGGGAGCTTCCCAAGACCTCACACTACCGACCAAGATGGGGACTTGGGAAGGCTTAAGTCAACACACTAAAATCTTTTCCTATAAACTACATTAAAGCATGACTGCTGTTTATTAAATATGCCTAACATTGGACTGCAAGAAATTACAAGGAGTTTAAAGCTTCCCCTTTGTGACCTGTTTCAATATTTCACTATCATCATTGATAGGAACAATAAAACAGTATCACACTTGCAGGGAAAAAGAGTGCTGGGTATAGGATATCGATGATTTAACTTTAATGAGGTGGCAGAAGGAGTCCTTGCATCATGCCCAGCGAAGCATGGAAATGGGATGTCTTACCAAAAGCCTTCCTCCCTGGACTACAAGAAGTGGAGCCCACCTCCAGGCCATGGGCTCAGTGCTTCGGACAACAGCAGATGGTTATAAAAGTAGGAATTAAGCATAATATGCCAGCTCTGCAAAAGTCTGCCTTCATCAGAGGCATTTAATAATAACTTTTTCATGCTGCACACCACAATTTTGAGAAGCAAAGAAGGAAACAGCTTTGTATATTGATGCAATTCCAGCTTAGAAACAGGCCATTTGAGGCAATTCTGTACAGAAGTAAAAAATACATAAGATGCAATGATTGCTTACTTTTCTTTGTTTACAGCTAATTATAAAAAAATGTTCACTGGTTAAAAGATTTTAATGAAAATTATAGACAGAATTTCAGTGCAATGGTACAGCACTTCCATACCCCAGAAGTAGCAAATCCAGGACCCTGTTCACCTCCAAGTAGCAGGAAGCTGGCAAACAGGCAAGAGGCAAGCAGCCAAACCAACCACTACTGCTAAGAGCAGTATAAATCAACAGTTTGAATCAAAAGGCTTTACACTTCTCTTCTGAGGACATTGCCACTTATTGCTCCTTTTATAAACATTTATCAACCTTGTATTGGGCCACTGTGGTAAGGCCTGAAAGGGGCACCAGTTGCAGAATACTTCCATGGGTTTGACCTTGATTTGGGCCACTTGACTTTCAAATGTCAAACCTCAGGAGTAACCTACATTCTCACTCTGTTCTAACATAAACATAACTTAGCATAACATAATGTAACATTTTGAAACTTTTCTTACACCTTATAAATAAAAATATCAAGCAGGCACATCATGTCACTAGATGCAGGGCAAAAAGCCACAGACAGGAGATAGGGCATTTCCATGGGTTGCCACGTTCATAGTCTTCCTTTGATAACTCTTATCCTCACTTAACAGCACTGAGGCCAGGGAAGAAGGAAAGAACAGACAGTATTTCTAAAAAAGCTTTCAAAGCAGGAACAGAATTCACAAAGCAGATAGTTATTTCAAAGCACCAGTCATAAATGAAAAGATGTACAGGAACTTTCAACTAGTCAGTCACACATCACCAGTCCATAAAGCGAGGACTCTCTTCTACCCTGAAGCCAAAGGGTAACTGAGAGAGATCATCCTATCCTGTCACTGATTCTGAAACCACCTAGCAATTCTTTTTAAATAATGGAGATGGACCTCTAACACACTGCTTAACCTTCAGAATTTTAAAAGAATCCACAGCTAGGAAAATTATACTGGTCATTTTGGTGACAAAAAAAAAATCTTCAAAAACACAAGCAACATTTTTCTATATCAAAATATGTATTTTTCACTGGAGGCAATCACATATTCCTAAAGATGTGCATTTTGATGATTCCATCAGATTAATAAAATATTATATGGCATTCCTCCTTGCAAAAGTTGACAACATGATGTTCCCGCAGAAAATTTTGTGCAAGTTCTCTACAAAGATAGGCACCCAAACAAGTAATAAACCCCAAACATTGAATTTGAACAGTCTGAAGCTTAATATATGAGGCATCTAAGGAGATGCCTGTGTAACATACAAAAATTAGTAATAAAAGCACTACGGACAGAAGGAACAAACTTTTGAATTAAGTCCAACATCGAAAGAGGTATCTATCTTAATTTTTATTGTAATGCTATAATGTCTACTGCTACATTTGCATACTGTACAAACAATGCATTTAAATTTCCAGTTATCCTCACAGGATCATAGAATAGTTTGCATTGGAAGGGACCTTTGAAGGTCATCTAGTCCAAGCCCCCTGCAGTGAGCAGGGACATCTTTAACTAGATCAGGTTGCTCAGAGCTCTGTTCAACCTAACCTTTAACATTTCCAGGGATGTGGCATCTACCACCTCTCTATGATAATAAAAAAGGGGATAAATTTTCAGAAGCATGTTTTCTCAGTCCCTGCTGAGAAAGTGTTTCATATAATGCAATTCAAGCAGAATATGTTTCAATTTGCTTAACACAAACCAGAAAAGAATAATTTTATTACACTTTAAAGAAAAAGTAGTATACCAAAAGTCACCATTTGGTCACTAACTAAAAAAATTAAGATAAAATATGTGGGATGTGAACAAAATTCAATAGGTATTCCTAAAGTACATTTGACATTATTCTCTCATGTTTTATGCTTTTAATGATCTTGATTATCTTTCCTCATTTCACAGGCAAATAACCTAACTATGCAAGTTAACTTTTTAATCCAGCAAATTTCAAGTGATTTTCAACATTCAAAGAATTGTTGGGAACAGACTTTCTCTGTATTGACAATACTTCAGCACTTAGACAGCATAGCAATTTAATAAGGATGTTATAATTTAGTCCTGTGTAGGTGTCAACTGATTTGCTTCAAAGTCTGCTTCACATCTACAAAAGTTATTCACTAAGAAGATGCAATTATATTAGTCACATGGGCTGACTACAATGTCTAAAGCTTCTGCACATCTCCCTTTGGGAAGTTACGACCTGCAACTCCACACATTGGAAGACTTTTCCTAAAAGTGATAAATATATATGTTGATTTTTGTCAGCTCGAACCCAAATTTTCCTGGGCAGGTAGGTTTAATTTGACAGGACCTGTAGCAGCAGACAGACAGGGTTTCCAAACTGCCACATCCACAAGATATTGGGCAGGAATAGGAGAAAAGGAAAGTGTTGATACAGGAGTCCTGAACACAAACTTTTTAATTAAAATGACCTTTTCTGCCTCAAGGTTGTGCTCCTTGATACATTGTTAGACATAGAAATACAAACTAAAGTTCTAAACCCTCACATTTGAAGGAACTACTCCAGAAACAACTTCAAGATGCTAACGCGGATGGCATCTAATTTAACCTAATTTTTTTTTGTCAAGTACAACATCCATGGATTACAAACAGCATTTTCTAAGAGAAGACTCTTACTTGATTTACAGAACTTGCAAATTGATGGAAAATTCATTATATCCCTCTGTGTAAGTTGTTCCATGATTAATTATCCTAATTTAACTACCTTTGCTTTCAGTTCTACAGTGACACAGAAGCTTAAGCTAAAATTAAAAGCTTCATACAACTATTTTCCCTAAGTTTGTTTAAATCTCTAATACAGTAGATTACTGTAGCTGGAAGAGCCAAGAATTTCCCTACAAT
This sequence comes from Manacus vitellinus, assembly GCF_001715985.3. Taxonomy (NCBI): domain Eukaryota; kingdom Metazoa; phylum Chordata; class Aves; order Passeriformes; family Pipridae; genus Manacus; species Manacus vitellinus. The sequence continues at coordinate 37,503,621 of NW_021939396.1, forward strand.
TCCAGTTTCCTTATTTAATAGCACTCGTCCCAGTGTTTCCAGTATAGATATTTAACACCAGGCCAAGGCACTGGTGCTGTGTAGCTAAACACGCAGGGCAGTGGCTGCTGAGGAGGAGAAGCAGGAAAGCTACACAAGGCCAAGTGAGGGATTTCACATTTTAGTATCTCCCAATGAATTAAAACAAGAATTGTCAAGCTTCCATATTTATTTATTTTGCTGACAGGGATGTTTTCAGGAAAACAAAAAATTGAATCTCGTGGCCAAATGTTGTTATATTGACACCACAAGACTTCTTCTGGGTGGAACATGGTCACACACGGGTCAGAAGGCAGAGGCAGCAAGGCTGGGGCCATGGCATGGGACTGAATAGCAGGCACACATGGTCAGGGGGAATGCCCAGGATCCCCAGCCCCAAGCAGGGCCTCGCACTGAGAAACACACAAAGAACGTGCTCCTGTGAGTTTTTATGATGGTGATCAAAAATACACGGGGGAAGAAAGACATTGGGGTGCTGGAGTGTGTCCAGAGTCTCTTCTAACCAAGTAACAAGTGAGTTATGTGAAGGAAGGTTTAGATTATATATTAGAAAAATTTCTTCATCGAAAGAGCTGTCAAGCATTGGAACAGGCTGCCCAGGGAAGTGATGAAGTCAGGGACATGTTTTAGTGCTAGACCTGGCAGTGTTAGGTTAATAGTTGGACTCAATAATTTTAGAGGTCTTTTCAAACCTCAATGACTCTGTTTTAAGGTGAACATGTTAACACCCTGATGGAAAGGGAACTGTTCCCATCCATATTTCAGAGCAGCAGGCTCTTTCCTCACCAGCGCTTCCCCAGTGAGGAAGCTTTCTAGTCATGGAGGATAATTTTTGTCGAATAAAGCTTTAAGTTATTAATAAGAATAAAATCTCTTGACCTAGATTTTCTCCAGCTTTAAAAAAACCAGCATATACACACACAACACAGCCTTCCTCTACAAACACAAACATATTATACTCAACATACAGCAGAGCACTTCAAAACAGATATTTCACAATGAAAACAGAAAAAAGCTTTTCATGCCCCTCCCTTACCCAGCTTTGTCTAAGAACATGAATACAGATGATGTTTGATTAAAACAGAAACCTGAACCCCAAGTTGAACGTATTTACTTTTCAAAAGCAATTTACAATTTTATTTTCTTCTTGCCTGCTGTGATAATTGATGAAAACTACACAGGGATTAAAATGAGCACAGGTGCATGTCTACACAGTTCAAAGAGATTTGATCTCAAATGAAAATAATAATAATAAAAAAAGCTTGAGTATTTTTAGGAGTGGATTTAACACAGCCTAACCAAATAAGCCTAGATTAAAAGTAGGATTTTACAGTCCAGACTTCATGTTACTGACATTATGAAATACAAATTTTAAATTTATCAAAACCTCTTGTGAGCAATAACTGATTTACTGGTGTTAAGAGACCTCCATATCATAAGTGTCAGAGTGGATCCAGATTAAAAAATAAAGGCACAATAAACAGTAAAGAGTACTAAAATACAAGGGCATGTGTCACAACAGACACTTGGCAGTAAATCAACACTATTTTTAAATTTGTGAGAGGTAAAAGGAAAGTCTATGAGCTGAGAATATCTTTCTGCCAATATACAAATCAGCACAAAAACTGTGTTTATTTTCTTTGCCAAATTTATACTGCTACAGCTGGATCACAACTTCCTTGCACCCATGAGGTCAGGAACTGTTTGAAAAGAAACGCATAATACAGCTAATCTTTGTGTCAGCTCATCATACCTAATGCAAAAAACGTGAATTTCCCCATTTTTCTGTCCCGGCCTCCTCCAGCAAAGCTAACAAGCACATTGCTAATCCCAAATTTGTTGAACTACTTTGTTAAATAGATTTAAAAGACAAATACACGCAAATCACACAGGATAAAGAATTTATTCTGTGCTCAAGGCTTATTGCTGAGCTTCTATTAGAATTGAAAACAAACAAACAAACAAAACCAACAAAAAAACCCCAGAAACAACAGCACTCAATTGTACAGAAAACAAATTTATTTGTCTCAAAGGCATGCCAAAGGAAGACTCTACACTTATTTAGGTATTTTTATACAAGAGATGCTTTCCTGCCTAAACTACCTAAAACACTGTTCCTCCACTAACATATATTCAATCTTCTTCTTGAAGCAGAATCCAATATATTTTTAGGCCTCTGAATAATAACAATAGGAGATTACAAATATATGGATCAGAAATGGAAGAACTCCCTTTTCTCCTTTCCCTCCCCATATGGGGGGAAGCTCACAACTCCCTCATAAGGGACACAAGAGCTAACCACTGGTTCCTCCAGATAGGCTTAATTTTCACTTAAGTACCCTTTTGTGTAGTGAGAATGAGAAAATGCTGGCAATCATTTTGCAGAAACACATCAGTGAAATTGTTGACATCAGAAGTTTTTTCTCAAGAGCCTTGTAACTACATTTACCTCTACACATTCTCCTGTAAGTCTTACCATGGATTTTTACTTTTGTAGGATCCACATATACATTAACACCATCTACACATCAAAAATCTTATTGACTTAGAGGTTTTGAAAACCCTGAAGTTTTGACTAGATTTTCACACAAGCCATGGAGGATTCACTAGGGCACCAAGCCCAGTCCTTCAATAGACTGGTAAAGAAACTGAAATTAAGACATGAAAATCTTAAAAAAAATTAACACACCACAAACATATGCTTCTAGCACTTTTTCTTTAATCAAAAATCTAATCATGTGCCATCATTACACAATTCAAAAATATTTCCTTTAAATTTGTTACAGCACCAAGAAACTAATCTTCCTGTTGCTTAAACCAGCTTGTATGCTAGCTATTGTTTTAACTAATGCTGACAGATGATTTAAACTGCTCCCTAAATACAAAATTTTCAAGGATAAGCAAAAGAAACTGCATAAGGAGAAAACAGTCTTTTACCAACTTCTTGATCCATTATATTGCTGAACAAATTTAGTTGTAGGATATTTTCCCGGCCAATATTAAATTTTAGATGCAGTTCAATTTGCACAAACCACATTTAAAACTGCAGGGATCATAAAAGTACAAAAAGCAAGACCACTGAAATAGTGAACAAATGATTTTTCACATTTCACAAAATCCTGAAGGTCAGTTCAAGCCCTCAGGAAGACAAAACCTGTTATTTTTAATTATAGCATACAATTCTGTACATAAAAAACATATATATTTACTGTAAAGTTTAAAAGTAACAAAGAGGAGACTAAGGCATTCATTGAAAAAAATTAAGACTTCATATCCTAAATAATTTAGATACTCTAAAATAATCTAAATATAAAACTGCTGTCATTTAGTTTTAATTAACAGATAACCAATTCATTTTTCTGCACAAACTTGCATAGCACATGGCTAATTACTACTCTGTGAAGAGTCTGGGAAAAAAGAAGGCATAACATTTTACATAGTTCATCAAGAATAAAAATCAAAATACCACTCAGTGCCTTTTTTTGGGGAGCAAGCAAGTATAAATAAAAACATGCACTTTAACACACAGGCTACTAAACAGGAATAAGACTGGGAAGTGAATCTGCACAGGAAACCCAGGATTAAGGCTGAAACTCTATTCTAATCCTTCTGTTCACAGAAGCAGCAGTCACCAGGCAGCATGTGGTCTGGGCACGCACCTGCAATACACAGGCAGGATTTAAAAGTGCTTACAAAGAGATCAAGCTTTGCCTGAGAAAAGTTTCTTTTTGGCTTAGGAAGTAGAGTATCTGCCTTCTTCCAAAAACAAACAATAACCACACACCATCAGCTTGTCAGTGATTTTGCCAGAATGATACCTGGACGTGACACACGCACAACTCACCATTTCTGGGAATTGACTTGACAGTGAGGAAAAAGCTCAAGAAAAGAGAAAAAACTCCCTCTTCTTGTGGACATACTAAACAGTTCAAGTCGACACAGTCATACCACACCTGTGAACTTTGCATTACCTTTATGTAAATTCCTGGATGAACCAATGAAGTCTATGCACTTGGTAAAGGTCTTCACAAACTGAAGAGTGGAGGAGGAATCCTTCAAACACAATGAATTCCCCTAACAATTAAATAATAATATCATTTATCTGGTGCTTCAAAATGACTAGTAAAAGAACAAGGTTCATCTTTAAATTTCATTTCCTTTTGCTTCACACAGTCTTTTCTGATACTTTTGTACTACAACATGGCATTAGGAGTTACAGTGGGAAACTTCCAGCTGGGCTTGGGACCTCAGAAATTCCTGCTCTTTATCTGGGAGCTCTTCTGGTGCACCTGGGAGCTAAATGAACATCTAGAAGTCCACAGATCCATTTTGTTTCATGGAAAGACTAGGTCATTACTAAAAAGTGCATGGGGAGGGGTTTTCTAAATCCCGTGATTATAGGTTTAGCATAGAGTGCAATAAAAAGAGAACCACAGAGACCAATATACTTTCCAGTGCAGTAGCTTTGAGAAATCTCTGTTGTCCTCTGAAACCAAAACTACTGCTTTCAGTTCTAAGTCATTTTGTCATAAAAGTTTAAATTCCAAAGGAGTAAGAGACATTTTGCCTACATTTGGTACTGTTTCTCTTGAAGTTTAGTAGAACTGAATTTGGGGAGATATACACATAAACTGGGTGCATCTCTTACCCCACTAGTAGCCAAATACTGACAATAACAAAACCACAATTTAACAATGGGAAGTGGAAACGTTTGCAGGCTATTTTCTGACCCTTCCCCTCAAGCATATATGACAAGCTGATTGCTATCTGGAGTGGTATAATACCACTTCATATTCTACCACTAGGTTTCTTTATTGCCTGAAGAGTCAGCTGCAGTCCAACAACAGTTATCACAGAGCAAGGGAGAACTTACTTCTTCCCATACACTATATGCATGCTTGCTAATTTAAAATGAAGGTACAGGATGATACCACTAAGTATAAAAGGAATTTTAGGGTAATCATTATTATTTTAAAGCAGTCCGGCATCAGCTCCCATATTTGACTATGCGGAAACTGTCAGGCAAGTTAACAAGCTCCTAAAAACTGGCACTCACTGAGCTGATAGTGAAAGATACTTGGAGAAATAAAAGAGCATTTCAGCTTCCAAACTAAGATGTTTACGTAATTAAGATATGCAAATAAGGATAAACAAGGGGAAAAAAAATCTTAAAAAGCTCTGACTGTATCTGCAACCATTTTCCTACATATAAAGCCAAAGCCTTGATATCCAGCTTAGTAAGAGCAAAGGCTCAGATAGTTATTCTGTATCTGCTAATTTCTGAATATTATTACATCATGCTGTTACTGACAATCAAGTACTAATACTAATGGTTATTTAAAAGTTCATGGTAATTATAAAACTTATCCTTTTAAACAGTTTACTGTATTAAATACTAAACAGCTTTATCCTGCATAAAAATCAAGCCAAAATACAACAGAGCCTCTTCACTGTAATTCTCAGTTTTCTATTGAAAAGCAAACTCATTATGTTCTATAAAGAGAATAAAGTCTCGAAAAGAAGACTAAATTTGTTCTTTCTCAAAGGCAGGCTCTGAAGAGATTGCATAAAAAGATTTTATTCTTGGCTCAAACAGGAACATTTGGGAATCACTGCTTTTGAGCAAGGACTCGCCCTTTTAAAGGCAGGAGAATTTATTTGGAAAAGCAGTGTGAAATTTCAAGGAAAAAAAAAGCACATGTATTTTGCACTTCCCAGCTTTTGGTACTTTTCCAATTAAGACAAAAATCTCAAAATAACCTCTTCCCCATATAACCACTTTCTCATAGATGTTGCCAAGTTATCTTACACCACCAGCAAGAACTTCTAGGAGAAAGTAACTATTTCCAGACAATGCAACTCAGAGGATTGACAGTAAGATAAAAGTAAGAGCATTGAGATATTTTAGGGAAGAACAGGGGAGAAGGGCCTGGGGAATACATTTCACTGGGTGCCCACCTCATTCTGCCTTGTCACCAGCCTTCAGAACATTCGCAGGAGCAATGCTGTACCTCAGGACTCGCGGACAACCTTTCCAAGCGCAGGGCAAGACATGAGTCTGAGCCCAGCCCTCCCACTAAGGACTACGTTCCTACCATAGCTAACGGTCCTCAGAGGAGCAACACTTCTCCTTTGGATGCAGAACATGTACTGTAACTGTTTCCCCAGATTCAGTTCAAACCAGCTGCAGAAAGGGAAAGCTCATCTAGAAGATTAGATCAGGTCCCTACAGAAACATTTAGGATTTTTAAGCAAAGAATATTATTTGTGTGTGTACACATGTGGATGCCATCATGTTACAGAAAAAAATACCAAGGGATAGAGAGGAAGATTCAGCCTTTGGTCTCCGAGATGACTCAAGATTACCTGCAGACACTGTTGAGGAATGCTGCAGATCCCACAGTCAGTGGTGAAAATCATAAACCAGAGCTCCTCTGTCAACTCCTTTTCCCCATCTCATGCATGCACTTTTTCCTGGGAACACTGTTTTGCATATTCTGATAGTGTTTTATGTGAAGGAACTGCTATTTCTCTCTACTGAAAATGCAAAACCTTGACTATGACCTACGAGTGCACTGCACAGTTGGACTCTGGGCACATCAGCCCTTGAAGTGAGCTGTGGTTCTCCTATCAAGTACCCCTCACAGAACCAGAGGTAGGGGACACCAATGGATTCAGCAGGGATGGCTACGTAGATCCTATGGTCCAACCCAGAGGCCAGCCATGCCCCATTTCCAGGGGAGAGGCAGGCCAGGCCATGTACTGTGGGCTACTGCAAGAAGCCTGAACTTGGGGCACAGCAGGGACATTCTGTGCTTTCCAGGGGCTGCCTCTTTTCAAGAATATTGGGGAGCATGGCCATGAGGTGCACCCTACTGCCAGGACAAGCCCAACACATGCAGCCTGCCTTCAAGACAGAATGGAAGGCTGAGGAAACACTCTGCCCCAAGCAGGTTCTTGGGCTCCACCCTACTGCAGGTGTGTCTCCACAAGCTGCCCTTACAGTAAGGATGGGGAAAAACCAGCATCAGATGAAGGCTATTTTCGTAGCTGCCCTCCTTTCACAAGTATCAGTCTCCAGATACAATTACTATACCAGGCACCAGCTCATCTGTTCTTTTCCCTTTTTATTTAAATACCCACATGCTGGCATGTACATAGAAGTAAATTAAGGCACTTTTATTATATAAGTCAAGTCCTGACCTGTTCATCTACATACATTAGTATAAAGGTAAAAAGTACTACAGACATCAAAAATTAAGAATTTAATGGTTAGCTCAAATACACATCCTAGAGATTGTTAGAAGGGGGAAAAAATGTAACTGAAAAGAATTTAAGAAAAGTAACAACAGAGACATTAAGGCGTTACTTAATTTGATTTTTTTTCCTGAAGAATATTTTCCCTTGTGAATAGTTAGATATATTTTATAAGCAGACAACATAATAAACCAGACATCTCAATTTTATGTCGCTTTACATTTTGTACTTATTCAAGCTGAAGACCAACTATATAAATCAAGATAATTTAGATGCTTAGAAATGTGTTTTTAAATAATCTGAAAAAGTTGTATAATACAGCCCTTTTCATGAAGAACAAATCCCTTTTCTTCCCAAGTCAGAAAAGAATTGGTTAAAACCAAAACCATCACGTAATTGAGAACAATTAAGCAGGTATGTACTGTAATTTCCCACCAGGGAAAAGAAGTTTTCCTATACTTTAAACTGCCAAAGGCTGTGAAGCTGTGATCAGAGACATCATTATATTTAAAAAAAAAAAAGAGAGACACTGGACAGTAACCCAGTGGCACACTCCCTTCTTTCTCAGGAGCCTTCAGAGGTACAAAGCACAACAGCCACAACTAACCCAACCATACTCTAGCACTGTAATTCCCTCCTCCATATCCAGCCTCTGCCTCTTCCTTATCTTTGGAGAACACTTACTAGAGGTGTCAGTGAAGTTTAGAGAGTGGTGACCACAGAGTTTCTGACATTCTCATTTACACTTTTATTAATTGTTATGCCAATGAGCTAGTTGATCATGGATAAAAATTATAAGAGCTGTTTGACTTGGTGAACAAGATAAACAGAACTGAAGTGAGGTATATTTCATTGTCAGAGACCACGATCTTTGCAAGTATGAAAAAGTGAGTTCTGACATTGACTTCAGAAAAATCCCATCCTAGGAATATCTGTGCAGCAGTGTGTAACTCTGCAAAACAACTTCAAAGAAAGAAGAAAAAAAAAACAACAGTGTCCATGTGACTGTTCTACAGAAGAACAAGAGGCTATTTTCTCCACTCCAACATATCAGTTATTCTCAGAACACTTTAAGTGGATTTTAGAAGTTTGGTGTTCTATATATTGCCTAGCAAGAAGGGAAAGTATTAAGGAAACAACAGGAAATCCACTGTTGCAGCTCCAGAAATGCAACACAAAAAGGACTAAGTGCAGAACTATTTTATTGCTCCTTTAAGCACAGTATATTATGGTACCAAATTACACTTCATTGTAGAAGGACTTCATGGGGATTGACAGCATTCTTCAGTCTAGTTCAATGTCAAAAACAGCTGATTTAATTTGCACAATTTAATTCACAATTTGCACTAAGTTGAATGAAATATTCCATGAAAGCAAATCACACTGATTAAGGAACAGGTTTTGTTTCTCATTAGAAATTCAGCTTTAAATTAGTGGAATTTCTAGGCATGGGAAAGACGTAGGAGAAAGACTGGAACCTCACAGCAGTCAGCTTTGCATCAGACAGTATCTGCACCACAGCTACCATTATACAAGCTGCCTCCTTGCCTTCCTGTCCTACTCATACTGCAATTCCTGCAGCATTAAACTGCAGTAACAGCTGACATGCCACAGGCCTGCAGTGCTGCAATACTAACCACATCCACTGCAAGGGCTTTTCAGATATCAGTCTTTATCCTTCCAGTCTCCACGTCGTCCCACCTCAGCTGCAGCACCTACAGAAAACAATGTTCTTGGAGAAAACTTTTTGGCCCCACAGCAGAATGGGAACGAAGAGTACTGCGAGAGTGTACATGGGTCTATAGGGTGGGCAGCTCTGCTGCTCCACAGCTCCGCTGATCCCCTCTGACTAAAATATATACTATCACCCTGCTATTCAGCAGTAAAGCAAGCCTACTGTATTAGTAGCATTTGATTAGCATTGACCGTAATGACAGCGCGCGAGGCAAATACTCCTCTCTACTCTCTGGCTCAGCAGTGCAGCCCACACAGTGCAGTAAAATATACATAGGAGGCAGAGTGTGAGGATCTGATTTCATAGTGGGGCAGGGCACCTTATAAAAAAATCTTTTCAGTAACAGTCATCCAGAAGTAATATGGAAATCAAATTAGTTGATTACAACAATCTAAACAGCATCATTTGATACCTTCATAGCAGTTCTTGGATAATGAAAGTTTAGAAGGAGAAATCCTATCTTTTATTAAGCTCAGCATAGCTGGGGGACAGGGCCTCTCCCTATAGCTTTTGCCTACTCCATTTTAGGCCAAGTAATGAAAACATTAATGCCGCTTAGCCAGCAAAGCACAAGTTAATTCAGCTTCTATCTCCCCAAAACCTATAATTCTCTGGTCTAGTCTTCCTGAAGAGCACTTAAAAATGTTTCAAATATAAGGTGAATGTGCATATAATCATCTCTGCACATGCCTGTTTATGAGTGGTATGGATGCTACTCCAGAAGGCTTTTCAGAGTGCCCAGTTCTCTTCCCAGGCACTGGAAAGACAAGAAGGTGTACCTACAAGGTTAGGATATTAAAAAGTAAGTCCAGGAAACAACATGCAGGTTTCACCATCACATTATGGACAAGCCAGTCACAAAGACACAGCTGTTTCATGGCTGCACACTATCAAAATTACCTTGATTGCAAAGGTTCCACACAGAATGGCAATGCAGGGCACCAACAGAGGGAATGTCAAGCAAAGTTCAAGAGCTGCCCAAGATGTGAGGTGCCATGGGATCCCAGGGAGGCCACCATATTCCAAATTATCCATAAAATGCTTACAAGGATGTCCTCTAGGACAGCCCTATATCATTCTTTTAGTCCAGCGTCTGATTTCCTACTCTACAGAGCCCTTACCTCCTGGTGTTAAGGGAGGCCTCCTTATTTTTTCATTCACATTCAGCATTTACTCAAAATTTTCCTTCATCCTTGATCCCTTCAGCCTGTATAATAATACAGGTGATTGAGAACAGTAGGCCACTGACTCGATTTTGCGTTTTTATTACATTTGGGAGAAAGTCAGCTGCAATAATCTTGTTCTAGCTCATCAGCACTCTTGTTTTTTGGTACAGTTTCTGGATAAAGCCCATGCAAACAAATTAGCAGGGTGGTATTTCATGTAATTCTTTGTATTTCTGGTTCAGCCTCTCACTTAAGTCATGTTTCCTGTCAGTTGCCAGGTTCCTAGACCAGGAGAGGGTTATTCACACATCTGCCTAGCATACCAAGATGGATGGCTTCACAACTGGAGCCACAGTATCAGAACAGCACAAAGATGTAAAACCAAGACACTTTCAGGAATATATGGTAACAAAAAAGAAAACAAAATCAGAAAGGCTAAAGAGCATTTGATTCACCTCTCAGGGCTGCGAAATATCCCATTGAAAATTCCACTCCCACCAACAGTCCAAAGAAGCTTCAAGAAAGGTATGCAGCAAATTTTTGCCCTGAATGCTACCAATTCTACATTTGCGGAGTGAAAACCGTATGTCTATTTGTGTGCATTTCTGCAATTGCACTTTTCATTCATTAAGATGAGAAATTGCTTCTTTTATGCAATCTGCTACTATTCAGATAGCAAAACAAAGTAATGTCTGGTAGCAGACTTGCTGTTTTTGGCTTTAGGAGGGTGGGTTTTTTTTCTCTCTCTTCCTGTGAGAGGAAAGCTTTTCCCAAAGGATTCAAGCAATTTCATAAAACAAATGTAAAAACAAAGACACTTTTGTTTGAGGACTGAAGGTTTTGTTTTGTTTTAAGGGGGATTGAGAGGGAAGGAAGAGAGAAATGACACTGATCATCTTTCAATTAAACAGGAAAAAAAGGTTATCTCTTTCCTAAAAGAGAAACTTTATAATAGCACAAACTTGCTATAATAAACAGGCCATCAAAAAAAAAAAATCAAGATTTTTTTTTCTAAATACTTTATTACCATCACAAGGGAATACCTGAAATGACTACAGCAAAGATCAGAGGAGAACAACATTTTCTCTCCAAATTCAAGAGATAACACTGTGCATTCCTATACACTGTGCTTCATTAGAGTCAGTTTCTCCTCTTCCCCACAGTCTATCAAACAGAAAGAAAGGGGGGCTAGGGGAAAAGACCTGAAATGTGTGGTTTAAAATACACAAAGATTTGGGAGATTCACCTCAGCTATAAGCATCATTTCATTTGCATGAAATAGGACACAGTACTACAATGGGCATAAACCTCAAACTTGCACAGCAAACAGTACAAGCTGCAGACAGCACAGTAACAATAAATACAGACAAAATTCGTTGAAACATCTGAAATCCTTTAGCAAAGCATTTATGGAGGTCTTGCAGGAAATCTCAGCGAGCAGACCTTCACATCCGCAAATATTCCACAACCATTTGTACAAACACATTGCAGAAATCTCACCTTGAGGAACTGGGATTCTAGTTTCTGATTAGCAGACACTAATTAATGAAATTAAGTGACTTATCGGCAAGTACCTACATATTGTATCACGTTTTACTACATAGAGAGAAGATCAACAGCCGCAAGTGATCTTCAGGGACAGAATAACATCCATTCAAATAGAGCAAAAGCTACCCATGAAATCCCATTCACATTGCCTACCATTTGAGTTCATTCAGGACTGACACTCACTTGCAATTATTCAACACCCAGAACTAACACACTGGGAGAACTCAACAGCAATATAATTCAGTAATATTGCGGCTCAGAAAGGCAAAACAACAGATAAGAATCTTGCAATTAAATACAACATGCACGTGAAATCTATCACATTACCTACTTGTACTTACATGAGTAATTTAAAAATGTTAGTAATAAATGTGAATTGTTCAAAATGTAGTCTTGAAGTACGTGATTGCATGAGCAGTGACGAGATATGCTTAAGTAACAGATTTAAAAAAATGGTCTAAAACCACTGGAGGTAGACAAGAAGAGAAATAAGTCTGTCAAACAGATCACAGCAATATGAATTGTTATATACATGAAATAAATTACAAATAAAATGTATGTTATCATCATCATCATCATCTCAAAAGTGCTCTACCCAACCATTACTTAAATGATTCTCCTCCATCCTAATTTAAACTACATATATCTGTATACGCACGCACACACATGGGAAACAGTTTAGTTTCTCATGGTCACCTGATCTCCCAGGTAGTAGCACACACAGATTAACTTGTCACATAAAGAAAGACAACATACAAAGGTCATTACAAATCCAAAGGTCTGGGTCCACTCATGAATTTGGGTAGTTACTTAAAATAGACTTGTTTAATACTGTGTAGAGGTACTGGATGAAGAAGATGACTGATACCAATGATCCCTTCACAACAGAAGTGCTCCTATTTGCACAAGAAACCCACCATGTGGAAATCTGAAAGTTAAACACTGCAAGGCTGTAGAATTTTCTTTACCCATTCTTCGACCTGCAACTCTTCTTTTTCTTTCTTTTGTTTTTGAACTGTGCAAGACACCATGTAATTTACAGATACATCTAAAAAGTTCTCCAGAACCTTTATTCTAAGGTTCTGCTTGGCTTTTCTAAACAGTGCAACCCAAGCAGTTAATAGATAAGACACTGTTACATCACAGAGATTAATAAAACATGAGGTTTCCATTTAATTTGCATACAAGTTAATGTGCATACTAAATTCATATGTAATACTGAGTTCATGTGCAACACATAAGCTTTTCTGCTTCATTCTCCTCTTCAACATTTTGTTCATTCACAGTCTTTCCATACTTCTTGCTTTCTCAATCACATTGCCTCTATTGTACCCTTTCACATGTGCATGTTTAAGGTTTTACCTCCATCTCTTATACCACTTGCTCCTTGCTCCAATCCATTTCTTTGCTTCCCAGTCTGATCATGCTCATCACAAACAGTTCCTTGAACTATTAACAAGGATATTCCTTTCCAGTTCCTTGAGGTGCAGACAATACTGATTCTACTGTTATCTTCCCTGTCCAATAAAGTCTTAAAACATTTCCTCCCATTTCTTAATGCAGACTTTTCCAAGACCTCAAATTGTAATAGGAAATTATTTGAGTGATTTTGTTTTTAAAGAACACAGCAAAGCATCAGAAGACAAGTGCTCTACTCTCTGATTTGCTAGACTGTTTGAATTTAGGTTTAATCTCTCCCTTGTAAATATGAAATGACTTTTCCACCTCATCCATTAATATCTGGAACTTGAAGGCTGTCAAGTGTAAGATGTTATACAAATGCAAAGCATAGGCCTAGTCTCATCTTTTTTAATGATACACCCAACACTCGTATAAAAGAGCAACAGGAGTACGTGAAAAATCACAGTAAGTGAATAGCCTAATAATGCATGCTAAAAGCTACCAGGACAATAAATTCAATTTTCCCTGGGATTGTTAAATTATTCTTCTGATGGCTCAACACAATCTCTTCACAATTACTTCCTATGTAGGATCCTGACACATTGAGCTCATTACACAGCTCCTCTTTAAAAAAAAAAAAACCACACGTGCATTTAAAGCAAACACCTAAAATTCAGTAGTTCAGATTTTTAATAAACTATGCTGCAAAGGAGTTTGCAACTGGATTATTTCTAAGGAAGTAAGACACCTGCCTTATAAATTTGAAATAAACAGACATAAAGCAGTATCAAGACACTGATCTTTCTTTGCTGTACAAACACACTCAAAGTACCTTATTTTTTTCAATGGTTCTTCTCAAAATACATCCATAGAGATATCATATATTCTTTCATTTTGAAGAGTCATCTCAAAACTTCTAGAAGTTTCACTGGGCATACAAAGATCTGCTACAGGAGAACTTATAAATAGTCTCTGATGCTGTAGCAAAGGTCAAACTAAGTCAACATGGCGTAGCCTTCAAAACACATATGGCATCTTTACACTTTCTATGGGGCACATGACTCTTTGCTGTGTACCAGTCTCATCTTCAAGAGCAATGCTAAAGAAAGTGTCTCAACTGGAGCAGCTCATACTTCAATTTCTTCCCAACAGTTAGATTGTGTTGGCCTTTGTATAGCTCAGCCCCAGCACCTGGGTCAGGTACTCACCTGCAAAATGAAGCCACAGGGAAGCACACACACTTCCAGCTGGGAGCCCCCACCTCGGGTGTTCAACAGCCCTGCACTTCCTCTACTGAACAAGGCTCTGCCCAAGTCCCCCCTGCAGGAAACGCCTCCCTACTCCTACTCCCAGGAGCACAGTCCTCAACAAGAGGATGCAGCCGGTGCCATGAAACACTCCTAAGACCAGGGAGCATGAAATCAGACAGAGGATAAATACGGGCACACACTCAACAGGAGAGCTCAATCCTTTTATTTATTTATAGGTTCAAGTCAGCCAACCTGACCCCCAGCCTGCACATCCATTTATGCATTTTCTGTCCCACACATATTAATTTGTGGTCATCTTTAATATTTTATGAGTTAAGCTTGATTCTACTCCATTATACACTAAAAGGAGAAGAAAAAGCAGCAGCTACTAATGTCATAGATGAGTGTTTTCACTTGTTATAAATTCCATTCACCATGAAGTGACAGGACAACACACACTTCCCAAAAATAAGTGCTTCTGCTCATCGCACTTCCTTTACTGAAGTGATTTCTATTTCTTTTGATTACATGTGAACACCAAAGCATAAAATATGGTAGCTTCAGTAACTTGAACTGCTCAATTCATTAACAGTCACATGCAAACTTCAACACTTAGCTGGTACTTAGGAGACCTACAGCTAGCAGGGCATCTAAAATCTGACAGTTAGGAAATTCCTTTTGAATTCCTCATGTACATTATTCTAACATTCATTCAGCAAGCCATCACATCATCCTTCTGTACATCAAGTTTTTAATCCAAAGTCACAGAACAAACCTTCAGTTTACGACCCTTCCTCTTCTCCAGAAATCTGGCCCAGGGAATTTATAAGCAGTTGCTATCTCCCATCTCTGCCATTATTAAGCCACAAAAGCCAGAGTACCTTAAGTCTTGGTCTCTCATGTAACTCCAGACTCTTCATACGGCATCATCTTTGTAGTCTGGATGTTCCTGTACACATTGCACTAGAATTTAATATTTTCTGTACATAAGTGCCCAGAACTATGTACAGTATTTGACATGAAGTCTCCCTAATACCTTGTCTATCTCCACTGAAGAGCTCTCACTGAGGATCACATTTGCTTCCATTTCACACACAGTATATCACATAAGAGTACCCCTGTCTGACTGTGGCAGTCAGGCCTTTTCCTCCACTCCTGTTTTAAGGGATGACCTGCCATCTGATAGCAGATTTGTTGTTAATAATCATTCAGTAGATAACTTTGCTTTTAGAGCTATTTAACTTCCTGTCATTCCTATTGCTTCAGTCATCACAGACATTCAGTTCTTCCTGTGCAGTAATCCAACTAACCTCAGTGCTGACTAGGTTTCCTAACTTATCCTCATCAGCTAAGTTAGCTAATTATCCTTTTCATACAGTTATCTCAGCCAGTATGGCAAACCAAAGAGACCAGCTCCCCACTAATACTGATCTAGATCAGTAATTCCTTTATTCACGCAGAGTCACAATTTCTCCTTCAGGAGACACCTCACCATTCTTCAGCCAAGCCTCGCATTTCCAGTTTAGTTATTTTCAGTGTCACGCCCGCCATGGTGTGTACACATAGAACTGAAGCCTCCTGCTCCTTTTGTCTACAACATTCAGTATTTAACCAGTAATAATAAGATTTTAGTCTTCCATGACCTAATTGTGGCAAATCCATGATGCATTTTATCCTGTTTTCCACTTATCTTTGTATACTTAAATACTTCTTCTGTTCCAAATTTGTTCTAAATCCTTGAATACTATTGAGACCAGAGTAAAAGGTGTAAAGATTTTGTTCTCTTCTCCTTTTAAAATAAACAGAACTATGTCTTTTGCTATCTTACTATCTCAACTGCTACATTCAACCTGATAGACAACAACCAATCCTGAGGGTTTTTTTAACCTGGCTCCAGTGTTCTGTGCCAACACTCGCAGACTCCCAAAACAGAGACCATTTGCTGACTTAGTCTGGATTCTGGAAGCAGGCGTAAGATGTTTATTCTGGTCATTTCCATGGATTTTTTATTTCTACCCTATCTTTCTTCTCTGTTCAAATCTTTATCCTTATCTAAAACTGGTTACAGTTGCTAATTTTAGAGGCAGCAGATACATTTTTCAACTATAGCCTGGTCCTCACAACAACAACATAGCCAAGTTCTCTTTTCCTCCTCCTTTTATAATTTTTCCCCTCTTCATCCTAAATTTCTTCATCCTCTAGCTTTTGGCAATTCAGATGCTATTCCTGCAGTTTCTGCTCTCCAACAGTCAATCTACTCCTTCACTTCATTCCTTTTAGGTTTTCTGGTAACTTGCAGTATCTTACTCTCACAGCAAGGTCCACAGCCCCTCTTGGCAAACTTTCTCTCCTCCTTAAAATGCAGTTTCCAAGCAGCAGTTGTACCTTCCATTTAAGACAGTCCAAGCCTTTTCTTTTTTTTTTTTTTTTTTTTTTTTTTTTTTAATTTTATTTAAACCTCCAACTCCTAGAGGTCTTCAACCCTGTGGACAAATCAAACAAACTAGTTCTTTTAACTTCTCAGAACGTGCCCTGCTAAAATGAAACTTCCTTGAAATAAAAACACTTTGTAGCTGACATATACTTACCCTTCAGTTTAATTCAAAATTAGGAGCTCTAATCTAGCAGTGGAAAGCAAGAAACATTGTCAGCCAGTGAGAGACCAGAGATGTTCCAGAATTTAAAGATACACTCTCTGGTTCTGGGGAGGCTGTAAACATGACCCTTCGTTTACTCTGCGTTCCATCACAATTAATGGCCAAAATCTACCCTATGATAATGCAGTGTACTGACTTCCAACTTAGTCAGCACTGGGAAATGTACTTACAAAAGCACATTTGAGAAACACCTTCCCTTTATACACTAGCACAGTATCTAAAAGCTGCTCTGTAGCTCCGAGCAACTCTAACAGGTTTGCAAGGCTACATTCTACAATTTGACTGAGTTTTGCCTCACTAAATCAAACTTAGCCCTCCAGATTTTGAAGCACAGCATGAAACTTTAACAGAAAACCATCTCCTTTCCAGTGGAAGACTGCACCTATATTAAGTGCCTCCAGTAACAATTCGAGATCTCCAGCATGCCTACCACAAGCCCATGAGGAGAAGGAAAGGAGGGTGCTTTTGGCCAAGTGCTACAGCAGGACACGTGAACTACTCTAGCAAAGTGACAGTGAATGGTCTCCACATGAATCTGGGAAACACTGCTGCCCTCTTAACTTCAGCTTGCGACATGATTTTCTTAACATGGATGCACTGGCATGAAGGCAGTCTGGGCCTTCTGTGCAACAGAGTGAACTTGCTGGCACAGGCAAGTGCAAGGCATCGAGGCAGTAAATCACACAAACCACCACATTCCTTCTATGCCTGCATCTCCACCGCGGTGCACAGGCACCTGCCTGCTGCCTCCTGAAACCCAGAGGGGAAACTCAGTGCCGCAGCATGAAATATCAACTGACGTGCTAAGTTACTAACCCACATAAAATGAGGGCCCTGAAAGGGCACACAGCTCATCAACTCCAACAGCCCCACACCATGGCAAGGGCTGCCCGCCGTCCCTGATGGTGGTCTCTGCACCCAGTTCCCTTGGCCACCGTCACCATTGTGCTCATCTCTCCAGGGAGCATCTTCACGCTGCTGGTGCCTTCTGCTCTCATGACCCGTCTCACCAGCTTAAGCCAAGCTTTGCAGCAGCGAGGTGGGTGTTTTGCCACCCTTCAAATTGGGGAGCATAGCACTGGATGCTTTGAAAAACCAATCCGTTGTTAGCACGAGGACGTAACACCCTACTTTTACTTCAGAAACGCTTAAAAGTGCTTTATCTTGTTAATTCTAGGTCAGTTGAGCACATGTGTGGTATGGATTACACTGACCTTTTTAGAGCTCCCAACATTTTTAAATAAGTAGGACACTTAACATCAGACACAAGCCAAGCTGCACACCTCCTGTACACCATGCACCGAGATCTGCCAGTAGGCTTTACATGCAGAACCAAGGAATAGTTACTTTATAAAGCCTGGTTAATATGGCACATTAGTACAAATGTGAAATAAATTATAAATGCCAAGTTTGACCCAGTACCATATTAAATCAATACAGGTATTTTCCAAAAAAATGCCTGTATTTGATGAACTAAAGTGACCTCTGCAAAGCCAACCAACAAATCAGTGGCAGATTTACAAACAGAGCAAGTATTTACAGCTGAGTGATAAAATGGTCTACATTAAAGATAAAAGCTGTCTTGCTGCTTACAAAACACAATAGCATTGTCATTTCAAACACAACTGAGACATTTCATCCTTAAATATCTGAACACAGCATCTGCAGACTTCAAACACAAGCAAGGATCAACACGCAAATGACCATAAAATTCAAGTTTAAAGAAATTAATGCTATGATTCACTGGAGATGTTAATTTGCCAATGACAGGTCTTTGAAAGTTTTAACCTTCCTCTCTGCACTACGAGCTGCCAAATACACTGGACCCTTGGACACAATTCCATTCTTTTCCTCCTTTTCACAGATGCCTTGTCTGAGAGAGGGAAGGAAGAAGAGAAGGAAAAAAAACCCAACATGTTTAAGTATATTACCTTTGGATCAGCCTCCTCCCCTCTCCTAGTTAAAGTTTTCTTGAGGTCAGATTAGCACTCTGAAAGGAGAGCAGGCGCCGGCAGGCCCCGTGGCAGGCGGTGCTGTGACAGATGCGGGGCAGACCCAGGGGAGGCAGCCATGTGTTCAGCCCCGCATCCCCCGAAAGGGCATCCCGGGAGGAAGTTCTCACTTCGCACCGACCCGGGCAAATAACTCGGAGGAGTTCAACGGCTATCGCTTCCAGCGGCTTTCTCCTGGGCCATATGTTTTCCCCTGACATTACCGAGGCATTTCAGAAGAGCCAAACCGCTCTACCGGCTCTGCCGCGGACCCGCTCGCCAGCTGGGGGTCGGAGCCGCCTCTCCCGGAGGCAGGGGAGAAGCCGGCCCGGCCGGCGAGGCACCCACCGCGACACACCCACCCACGGGCTGCTCTCAGTCCCCGGAGGGAGCTGCCCGCCCGCCGACCCCGCGGCGAGCAGGGCTGGGCAGGGCGGGCAGGGCTGGGCTGGGCGGCTCCTGCCGCAGCGCCCGGAGGGGGCGAGCCCCCGCCGTCCCCGGGGCAGCGCGGCGCCGCCAGCACCGCACCCCCGCCCGCGCTGCAGCCCCTTCGCCAGACGCCCGCCGGGGGTGGTAGTGGGGTCCCGCCCGCCCCCGCTCGCCCGGGGCCGCCCCCGGCCAGCGGGGCACCGCTGCGGGACGGCGCCGCGCTCAGCCCCGAGCCGACGCCGCACTCACCGTCCTGGCCAGCGCGGCGCGGGAGCCTCCGGAGAGGAGCGAGGCGAAGCCGCGGAGAAGCGCGAGGAGCCCGAGCCGAGAAAGCCGCCCGCCGCCGCGAGGAGGAGGCGGAGGGGGCGGGGGATCGGCGGTGGAGGGGCGGGAACGGGGCGCGGAGGCCGGACCGAGCTGTTCGCAGGCCGCCCGCCCGCCGCGCTGCCGGCGCTTCCTCTCGGCCGCCGCCGGGCCGGGCTGGCGGGGCGGGGAGCCCGGGGCGGGGAGCTCCGAGCGGGCGGGATCGCCCCTTCTCCTGCCCGCGCCGCACAAAGGGGACCCGCCGCTGCCGCCTTTGTTCGGCCGAGCGGCGCCGGCAAGGGAGGGCGGCGGGTGGCAGGCTGGACGCTTCTCCCATACGAAGGTTGTTCCTCCGCCACGGGCAGACACGGAGTAACTTCACCGAAGTTAATTTAGGTCTGTGATGAAAACCTCTTCACCTGTGCCAAGCGCTGCTCGGCATCCAGCACTGAAGTCAGCCTACGCGCCGTGCTTCAGCTGCCTGTTTATGCCTCAGGAGCTGACTCCTGTTAAATTAAGGGTGGGTGTTTTATTGCTCAGGGTAGATGGGATCGCGAAGACTGGTTTCTTAGCATTCTGTCCTTGGCAGCCACCAAGAACTACTGAAAAACGAGTTTCAGATGCACCTTTACCCCGTTATCTGTGGTAGGTCACAGATCTTCTTTCAAACGTTGCTACTCATTTGCCTATTGTTCTACGTGTCCAGTTGCTCACTGACCATTGAGGTACCTTTAAAAGCACTTTTTTTTTTTTTTGGTCATAGTGCTCTAATGCTCATTCTATAAACTTCTCCCAACCTTATCGATTTCAGACCTTCAGTTCAGGTACTTGAGGTCAACACATGCAGCCCTGTCATGCCAGTTAAAAGGATAGAGGGAGGAGAATTTCCCCTCATTCACTTAAAGAGACTGAGAGACTTAAAAACGGTAAGTATGATGCCTTCTCTGAAGGGTAGTTAGATTTCAGCCATTTGCATAGAGGTGGAATGAGCAAAACGACTCATTACTGTATGTTAACAAAGGACATTTTAAGAAGGCAGTAACAAAACTAGACTACTCTAGGGTTGTTAAGACCAGGTATAAACTTGATAAGCTCTCTAACTGAGCAGCCCTCCTTAAAAGCTCTTTCCCTGTCACGTTCATTAAGCCCCAGCAGTTAAAAGATCCCACCCTGGACCCCTTACTGTTTGCCCAGAGCTCAGCTTCCCAGACAGAGCGGTAGTGTAGCACTGATCCTTTGGTGCTAAGCCAGCTCCTCAAGTGTAGTACTAGACCAAGTTGCTTTTTTGTGCTCCAAAGAAGCAGTTTGTCAGTTCCCCTACCTATTGCCTAGAAATTTTCTGTGTGGTCCATGAGATGCCCGTGGAAAGATACAGGTAACGTGAGGAAGGAGGGGAATGTGCAGCATGTGAGCTGTTCCACATCATCAAGGACCTGCTTCCTAGACATGGTAACATGGCAGCTTTAGAGAAAGAGAATCAAAAGTATGTGACTTTAAACCTTTATTCCTGTAGCTGGGGGAGGGGGAGGAAATAAATTTTTTGTTTTGCCTTAAAATTAAAAAAGGATATGGTTTGGGGTAAAAAGTCTGAAAATATAAAACAATGTAATAACCATGGAGAAGCCATCAGGCAGCCTTAAGTAAAGCCAGTGTGCTAGAGCTACATCATACATGCGAGGTACTATTGAGATCTGCTTGCTGCATTATGCACTAGGGACAGAAGCCAACCATCAGCCCTGTAGCTTCTGCTGAACAAACGCCCTGCCCACACGAAAGGTACTTAATTTGTTCAATACACAGGCACCCCACCTCATGTGACCAACTTTTACTGGGCATGCATTCTTTATTCTTTAGGCTGGATGTCTGTAGTAGGGAAGGAGTAGGCAAATGCATTTGTAATGTAAAACTAGATAACTTGTTCTGGCCAGAAAATTTCTCAATTCCTAGCCAAAAGAGAGGCTTGTCAATATTTTAACTTTAGATCAATGTACAAACGTTTGCTAAAGCCTAGGTATAATTATAGTGGTTCTGTTGTACCTTTAGTGACAAAACAAGGACTATGGAGTTGTGTCTTACAGTACTACCTGGTAAGTTTTTCACATCCAGGCATCACATGATGGATAGCTTTATTAAATTATGCCACACTGTGCAGCTGCTCCCTCTGGGAAGAAGTATGGAATAATACAATTAAAGTCTCACCTTTTAATTTTAATATAAGTACTAAAATATGATCTTTGCTCTCACCATCAAGACAAGTGACAACCCAGCCTCTGCCTCAGACAGAAGACCAACCCATTGAAGCAGTGGTGAGAGATCTTCCCACTGCAAGACAAGTTACAACCAAGAGCTCATCATACACATCCATGGACTTCATCGTGTTCCATATCCCTCTAATGTAACCAGCACCCTGGCCTTAGGATGATATTTAGGGGTACCTTGCATGATTATCCTTGTACACAAATATATGCATTTTGAGATACTGATTTCTAAATAAATAAGCATATAAACTCCTGATTTATAAATAATATCTAAAGTAAGAAACTAATTTTATAAACATGGTTATACCTGATTAAAGTCCTCTGACTCAATAAGACTGCTCAATGGGAGTAAAAAATGTGCATAAGAAATTGTGTTGTCTGGAACTAGGTTAAGAACTTCTGGAAATGAATATAAAACTATTGCATTCAAGACTGATTTCTTCTTTATGCTTTCCAAAAAACATTATTATCAAATGCATTAATCTTGTCAGTCCATTAAAATATTTCACAACTTTTAAAAGGTTTTGAGATTAAAAAAATTAACCCCCCACCTATTGATAATAACTGTCTTTCTAAATCCATATTCTTATAAGACCTAATCAATAGGTTTACTCAGAAACAGCTGACACCACTTAAAACTGTGTTAATTAACACAGATTCTCAAGGTCCAGTTCGAATGGAGACAAGCTCTGTCCGCCTTTGACAGAGCCTCATTATTGTTCACGCTACTCGAATCTGCCATTAACAGTAAGTCTCCATCTCACAGCTGCTGCTAAACCTGTGGTCTGCTTGCATTCAAAGAGGATTTCAGTTGTATTTTGGCATGGCATATGCTATTCAGAATATCACCTGTAACTGTGAGTAAGAATGACTGAGCTGGTTAGCTCTAAAATCCTGTCTGTGGAAAGTTTGGGCTTTGCATACGTTCTCCTTATGTAAACTTATGTGTAAGGATTTAAAAATGCAGACCGTTGCCTGTATTACTGTGGCACTCAGATTGAATTAGGCACAGCAACTCAAATGCTAAGTGGTGTAGCCTTTGTCCCTGCCCCTACACCTTAGGATGTATTTAGTTCTGAGGCCCTCCAGTCAGCTGACCAGGAGGTGTGAACTGGGATCAACAACAAGCTCAACAGACCAAGCTGTAACCTGCACCATCACCTACATCTGGTAGTGTACTCAACCTTGGTTAAATCCATTAGTGAGGCATGTGCATCATTTCGGATGGTCAACCTGGTCTGCCTTCTCAGCCTATCCAGCCATCACCTCAGCTATGCCTGCCGAGGTGGAGATGAGATGGCTGGAAGTAAGCACCACTTTAGCCATCAGCTGGATCAGTCCGTACCTGCACATTACTGAGCTGCATGAACACACTGAACAAAGCTCAGTGAGCAGTATTTCACAAAAAACTGGCTGAGTTCTCCATTCCTACCCTTCATGTATATCCATCTGCTTGCACAAGCTCTGTAGTCTTTGTGCACTGGACAGTATTATGTAAGTTTGGGTTGTTTTTTTTTACTTTAATCATAAGCTTTGTAGAAAATGTGTAAGCAGTGTGTTAGTAGAGGCTGTAAATGGTGCAGGTATTTAGAAATGCTGGGAAAAGTACTTTCTCATTATTGTTTGAAGCAGGGGACTGATGACAAAGGAGAAGTGTTAGTCATGCTAACCCATTCTTCTGGTGGTCAATAGTGTGGTGAAAAAAATCAGAAACACCCTTCTCAGCTCCCTGAAGGTCTCGGCACTACTTAGAATGGTTTGTGCAAGAGACCCTTGTGTAAGAGACCCTTAAGATAATCTAGTTCCAGTCACTCTGCCATTAGCAGGGACACCTTCTACGAGAGCAGGTTGTTCAGAGCCCAGTCCAGTCTGGTCTTGAAACTTCAAGGGATGTTCCAGTGCCTCACCACGTTCATAGTGAAGAATTTCTTTGTTATCTAATCTAAACCTACCCTCTTTCAGTTTAAAGCCATTACTCTTGTCCTATCTTTAGGTCTTAGGAGGCCTTACTTATGAGATTGTTACAGCTGTTTATTTTCCAGTTTCGGAAGGCGTGTGGAGGAAATCCTAGCCAAAATTAAGGAACTGAAAGGTGTGAGGCCACAACTACATCACTTGACATCTTGCCTCAACCCATGCAGTAAGAGAAATAAAGACACGTCTGCCCTTTTTTCCTACATACACCTACTTAGAGAACACAAACCCATTAAAGCTGAGCCAGACAGTTATCAGTTCTTTAATTAGCTTGTCCTTTTAAGTGTCCCAGGAAGATTATTATAAGAAATACCATATGATTGCCCAAGAACAAACGAGATATGCTTTTAAACACCCTTTATTACTAACATTGCATAAGCATTCCAACAATCAAATCTAACAGTTTGTTATCATAGTTCCAATCCCTTTGGCTTAGCAGCAGCAAAATGAATACCATGTCATATCTCTTCTCAGCAAATAGCTGCCTGCCTTTGTAAACAAAACTGTCAAGACTGATTCTCCATACACATTTGCAAATTATACCCATTGGTTATGTGTCTTGCGGCATATTTAGTGTGCTGCCAAGGGAATGCTACCCTCACATTAGTTTTTTTATGTTACCAACACCATAATATCATCAGGGAAAAATTGTAGGTACCTTGCAAACTGTGGTTTAAATTCACAAATGTCTCCTACAGAACCCTGATGACAAACATACTTATTAACTAGTTAAAACCATTCAAACCTAGCAGGTAAATGCACTTCAAGGGTGATTGCTTGATTACTCCAATAAACAAGAATCATGCAACCTTATAGGAAGTGACTAAGTGACTATATACTTATTTTACTCCTGAACTTGTTATAGGTAGTAAGAAACTTTTAATTACAATCTCTGAACGTTGTATTTTCTTTCTAAGTGTGTATTGGTAGTTGCAAAACACCTTTTCACTAGCAACAGGTGGTTTACTGTCCTTGCCCTCAATTAAATCCATGAGTGAGAAGCATATGTGATATCCTGATATTCAGCCTGCTCGAAAGTGCAGAGCCCTGTGTCCTTATCCCCACACCAGCATTTTACTTACTGTCTGGCCACCAGGAATTCACTTCAATTCCTTGTCTCTGTTTAAATGTATGCAATATGATAATAATATTATTTACTTCAGGGAGGAGGAGAGTAAATTAGTTAATGTGTACCCTGTGCTCTAAGAATATGGAGCAAAACATTATCTTAATGCTATAATTTCAGGGCACCCCCTTGGGCATTTCATGTTTTTTGAATTTTATTTAACCTGCATAATAAAAGCAGAGGACGAAATTGATAATCACTAACATATTTTAAAGGAAAAATTCCCTTTTTGTGATTTTGGTGTGATCATACACCAAATGACCATGCCTCATTAACAATAATATGAAATATATTAAAATACAATAATATAAAATATATTAAAATACTGCTAATGAAATTACTGTAACTTTGTTGCTTTCACTTAAAAAAGTAAGCTTATTTTTCATATAAAAATAACTGTCATGCTAGTTTTGACATGTTGTGTTAATGCTATGTAATAATGTCATTTCAACAAAGATTCTAATTAGTTGTTAGTAACACAATATAGTCATGTATAATTATAAATTTTGTGTGTGAGGAGAACTGCCTTGTTCTCATTACAAGGACTAAAACCGCAGAGCATCACATTTCTCAGTATTCTACGAGAGGAATATAAGAACAAACTCATGACCATGTTAGAGAAGGGCACATAACAACAGAATTAGTAACAGATAGAAAATGTGATGACACTAAACTGCAGAACATAATTCATCCATGGAAAAAAACCCCACCCTACTCCTATGCTCACATCAGCTTGCAGCTCTCTGGCTGTTGCACAGCTCTCAAACACTGGGGCAGGCATTTCTTTTCTTCAGCTAATCAAGCCAGCATGGGAAGTGATGCTATCAGGGAAGTCTAGATCAGAAGGGGAGATGAGAAAGATCTAGCAGATCCTATAGCACACAGTAAACACTAGGGGAGAGGGACTACAGGAGTCGTTCATTGCCTGTTGCATGGCTTTCTCCTTTAATTCCCAGGAGCTAGAAAATTCAAAAGAGGACAAGATTGCTGAGTGTGACTGAGTATCACCCAAGCCAGCTGAGTTGTGGTGTGGGAATAAACCCAAAAGCTGTGAGTTCTGATTTCAGGGTCTCTCCACTATTAAACTGTTGTGCGAGGTACAGAACTAGCTCAGAAGCACATGGGGAAAATGACAAAACAACACACCTAGTTCTCAAGAACTAGACATGGTCTGGATTAGTAAATTATTAACCCAGACAGTAGTGTTCATTTTTTTTGAAAGAAAGTTGCTGTAGCCTTTTTTAAAGATGTAGTTACTTATTGTTTTCCTCAGAAAAGATGGTCAGCTTTACAAGGATCTTGGGAACAGTAAAGAAAAAAAAGAAGGAATATTAAAAGATGAGCGTGAGCTGAATTATATGTAGAAATTAATAACTTGCTATTTAAACAACTATGATATATCAAAGATAAATTAATCATAATGTTTATTTCATGCTATCTTTTGTATTTATGCAATTTTTTAAATACTAGGACAGGCTGCTTATACTGAAGCACTTTGCAATCACAGTAACACGCTAATGTGACAAGCAAAAGTCTTAATGAAAGGCTGAAGTATAAGGTTAACACATGAAATCTTGTATTGCCTTTATAGTTATGTACATGTTTTTTCTCTCCTCTTTAGTAAAGCACTCTACTAGTAGGAACAGATGCCACTTTCTCAAGAACTTCATCTGCAAGAATTGCTGCCCTGAATCAGCTCTTTCCCTTTTTTTTTTCCAGTTTACATGAAGAGGGGTGGCAGCAACACTCCCTGCTGAATATGAAACTACCCGACTTTCCAAGCCTTGCTTTTTCTTCCTTACTTGGCTTCTCTGCCGGGAATAGCTCATTCAGCAGCACAACAGGCAGCACAACATGGCCCTATACATTGTCTAGCCCCAAATGTGCAATACCATGCTGGCACTCACCCACAGCGTTCCTCCAGTGGAGCTGCAGGTGTGTTCCAGGCACTGCTACCTCCAGGACCTGCTTTGAAGAGTGCACCAGATACCCTGGCAAGGGGAGGTTGGGGGAAAAAAAAAAGAGAGAGAAAAAATCAATCCATGTTACTGCATTGGAGCTACTCATAAAGGGCCTCCCCCCCACCCCAACTTATCAGCTCTTGCTGCTAGTAGGTATCTGATGATATTTATATAGTGCATGTGGGTAGTGACTGTGTCCCTTTCTCTGTTGGCTGTTCTGAGAGCTTCTTTTGACAGCTGATACATGAAAAGATTTGTTGTTTTTTGAAATGTAGTGGTAGAGGTTTTATACTTTGGGCCAGAGTGTCAGTGAAGGTTCTTTAGTGATGAGTGCATTGGAAGTGACAAGCAGTGAATAACTGACATCAGGCATAAGTAATATTTGTAGTCTGACTTTGATATGTTATTCTTTAAAAAAATCCAGTCTGTAAATACAGTCTACATTTGTTAGCTTGAAAGGAAGGAAAGGGGATGAGTGCAAATACAGAAGACAGAAGTGGAAAACCGTAACAAGAAGAAAAAGCAAGCAGAAATAAGCTAATAAAGATAAAAAGGAATGAGAGTATTAAAAGAGAGAATATAGACATACAAATGGATCAGAACTAATACAAAATTGCTGAAAAGTGGGAGAAAAATTGAAGATGAAAGGAATCACAATGTAACAGATCAGAAAAAAAATAGTGTTTGTAAACTCTAATCTGAATTCCTATATACAATCAATAAGGACTTCAACACCCTATGAAATAAATGTGCTTTTGTAAAACAGGTATGTGATGAAGTCCCATTGACTGTGAGAAACTCTAGTTTGCAAGTAAAAAGGATTCTGTAAAGTTATTTAGAATGCACAGCAGGAGCAGGTGGGGTGGTTGATATGTGTACTGTGTAGGAGCAATTTGGATGGTGATGTAAAACAAATATTATGTTTAACCCTTGTAAGAACAATGCAGTTTTTCAGCAAGAAATGGGTTATTCCAGGGCAGACATTTGAATGAACTTGTGGGGCTCTTTCACTGACTTCAGTGAAGCTCATGACTGTATTTTCATTCAGACATTTTGCTTTTCTTTGTTAATTATCTGTAGACTAGAAATGGCAATGAGAGCAGTAAGCCATAAGGTGGTATGTACTTTTGCTGAATTCTTCATTCACATGTTGCCCATGATTTTCTTTGAGAGTAGGAAAAGTATAATCTAGCAGGGAACAAATCTTTTAAGTCATTGAAGTATTTTCCAAAAGGAAATATTTTACATCAGAAAACCAGAAGAGAGAGAGATAAGGGACTTCCAGGATAGGTCAGTGGCTGAAGCAGAATATCAGCTCCTACTTGGTGGTCTCATTATCACCCCCAAACAGCACTTTTACATAGAAGAGTTGTCAGATAAAACTTCACATCAGTCAGCACACTTTTTCAAAGTACTGAACGTAATAACAGGAAAAGTATGGAAGTCAATATGTTTAAATAGCATAAATCATAGAAGAGACACATTGTCTATCCGCGAGAAAAAAAACCAAAAAACCAAACAGATTTTAATATTGTATTATGGAAGTGGAGCATCAACTGCCTTCTTTCTTTATTTGGCTGCTCATAGGACTTAGTTGCAGCAAAAAAGCCATACACTAGGCTTTTAGGAAGGGATGGAGCCAACACTGCGTAGGGACTGCACTCAGCTCTACTTCCAGAGAAGCCACGGGTGCTGAACAGCTTTCAAATGCTTGCCTTTCCACAGCTGTGAACAGAGATGCTACCTTTGTGCTTCTGTTCTAGCAATTGAATAAATATTATTTCCTCATTTCACATGGCCTCTTCAGTTTTGTGATAAAATGTGTAAATTGTTCGAAGATCTTGGCTAGAAGGAACTACACGCAGCTAGGCATGTAGTGCCTTGTTATATAATAGATTAACTAAAGGAGTAATAAATTGCTTAGTCGATTGCTAAGTGCAGCAATGCAGGAATGTATTTTACACCAGGCAGATCTGTTGTAGATGTTTTTGGAAATGGCAATGTCATCTAAAATTGTATTTAAAAGGGTGTGCAAAATAACTATAAAAGAGTGAGGTTTTTATGAGGAAAACAACACTCTGAAATGATACGGTGTAGCATTATTGTTACATTACAGAATCTGAAAGTATAACTTACAAGAAAAACTTGCCCATAAAAATTTCACTTATTCTTTAAATAAATATATTTAAATTTTTAAATTTTACCTTTTCTTTCTTGTCCAGAATTTCTGGAATTATTTCCAGACTCATTCCCAGCTATTCAAGTGGGAGATATTTTATTACAGTTACCATATACTGGGATATATCCTACTTTACTCAGCAACCATTTTTCACTAACAACAAGGAGATTTTATGTGAATGAAATTATGGGAACTGTTGGTGCATGTAAAGAAAGATTTGATTCTTCTGGTTTATATCCCATTAAAAGAGCCCTAATACAATTCAGAGCTTCAGGAAAATCACTGTGCAATATTTAATGACATATTGTCACAAACAATATATGGAACTTTACTTACAATTGTAATTCCTACTTTTACAATGTTTAACACAGATACAAAGCACAACCTGAGTTCAGGAACACGAAACATCCCTTTTGAGGGGTGCCTCCAATTTAATTTGTGTTTAATTCATGCTGCCAGTGATAGACTTCAGCTACCACTCAAGCATTTCCCTGATTTTTGACTAGGTATGTGCAATATTCACAGTCTATTAACAACATGGACATAACACTGTTAGCCTTTAGGGAAATATTTGTTTGTTGTTAGTGCTGCAGATTTAAATTTAAGCATATATTCAAGATGTACATTCACCATCAGGTTTAGTGCTACATAAAGTTTCTTCAGAGATATGTAAAATAGTTAGGAAGGCTGCATACAGCTGATTTCAAGGAGAAACATGAACAAATATTCTTGTCTATTTAAGTTTATGACATTTATTATCTGCCTCAGTATATTATGCTCTACCTTACTTAATTTTGCAAAGCTGTTATTAATATGTTTTATTCATAAAAGAAAGTGTCAAAACTATGTTGCTAATCCTCCTGACTCCATAATAAATCATTGCTTGTTTGCTGTACTATAATATGTATTTTCAATAATGCAGAAGCAAGCTTAGGTCCTTAGGCAATAAAAGTCTTCATATAAAGCAACTGTTCTTTTGCAAAAAAAAAAAAAAAAAAGGATCTCAGATCTCTCTAAAATCCCTAGCACTTTGAAAACTTTTGGGGATTTCATGTGTAAGCTTTGCAGGTGCCAAACTGTTTCCCCTCGTACTTAGCGCATTGCTGTGCAGGGTCTTCGGACCAGCCAGGGACAGCTTGGTTTTGTACCCACAAAATGAAGAAATGAAGGATGTGGGGAGCAACATGTGCTGTCCTCTGCCTTTTTGTTAAACTTGAGTTGATTTGTAGCAACATCTACTTTCTTTCGCTAAAAGGAATTCAAATATACCAGGAAAGGTTGTCCAACTGTCAAGTATATTCTATTTAGTCCCCAGTGAAGTTTTGAGAAGCATGAAGCACATTGTGTTAAAACTGGACAATAAGCTAAGACCTTTTTAAATTTTTTTTCTTGATATTATATTGTACATATGGAGTATGTTAAACTTTATGTGTACTCTTGCTAGAGATACCAAATGTTCAAAACACAGTTTAAAGTAAGAGTCACTCATCTCTGAATCACCATCCTGCATTATGCTACAAATTGCCATTGTTTGTAAGAAATCTCCCTCCTAGGCCTCAGATGATTTTTAATGAAACTACCTATTCCCTCTGTGTATTCCGGCAAATTTTTGCCACGTGTTATTCTTCACGTTTTGAGAACTTTCTTTTTTTAAACTTCAAAGTATTTTGCAGCACTGGCTGTATAAGAATGGTTGCTAACTTTAAATTATCCATATTTCTAATGTTAAGTCTTTGTCATTACATGTACCACTAGTAGAAAGAGTGATGGGAGCTCTCTGCACCTGAATTGTGTTCAATCATAAGAAGGTGCTAAATCTCACTTGACTAAAGTGGACTACAGAGTACATTTTCCTGCACAATGAGTCCAGGTCTGCATTGGCATATCACCTGAGTTTTTCTTGAAGGAAGGAATAGAACAACCATCTCTAGGAAAACAGTGAATCAGATATAAACTGACTCTGCCCTCAAGCAAGTGGTGTTCTGTAATTACCAGTAGGATTTCTAATGCTAAAAAGATTTTGCAGGTGAAACTGTTGGCATTCTGCATTATTACCCAAGAAGCACCTGGATGTTACAGTATGGATGTAACTGTTTCTACCTTAGTCAGGTCCTCTAGAAACGCTGTAGATACTTTGATTTCCTCTTCTTTGTTTCTTCTCTCTTAAGAGAGTCCTTGGTAAGAAAACGCATAAGGAGCCTCCTACATTCCCCCAGCAGCAGAGCTACATTCATGCTGGCAAACCTGTGTCCTCAAGCATCCACTTGCACGAGTCCTTTGCAACTCATGGTGTGGCTGAACAAAGTGACACTACAGAGCCAGCTGCTGGCCCCACAGGAGACCTTATCACTATGGCAGCCCAGAGCAAAGCAAAATAATAAAAGGGGGGAAGAAAATGTTTTCAGCCTCCATTCTTCTGGAGAGCAATTGGGAAGGTTATACCTATAGTTAAAGCAAGAGAAAGCACCAAAACAACACATTCTTCCTTCTGAAAAATCACAATTGTATCATGGCAAAAAAATCAGAGAATGAGAGAAATGCTCCTTTGCATATCTTTTCTCCATACAGTATTTATTGTCATTACAAGCTTGAAGAAATATTTTTTTCAGGAGCTCCCATGTCAACTTAAGTCCCAGTGATTTCTTGGTGCTTAAAGTACTTTTGAAAATGAGACTACGTAATAGATTTTCTACTTGGGGATTTAAGAAAAATGTTCATTAGGAGGTATGCATCTGAGTAATGTAAGAACTTCTGAAAATTTTACCATGAAACAAAGAGTACATATTTATGAGATTAGTTCACTTCTTTTAACATACCATAGTTCTCCTTGGATATCATAAGAAATCTGAATTCCGTAACGGTGTAAACAACAGAAACTGCAATTATTGTAGAGCTAAATAAATTCTTCATATAAATATTTACTTCCAACATAATATGCAGTATAACTGGTTTGTAAGTAAACAAAAGTGATGCATGTGTGTGTGATGCTTCATATCTACAGCTAGATTAAAAGATAATATGTGAAATATGCTAATATTGCAGGAAAACATTTTCTAACAGGAATTATTTTTTCTCTTTTATGGAACAAATGTAGTGTATATTTATCATCATTAACCATTCACTGTAAAATAATGTAAAAAAAAAACCAAAAAAAATCAGCACATCAAAACAAAACCATACTTATGTGTTTCATTCAAGGTTTCCGTTTCAAAAGACGGGCTCTGGGAGTTAATGAATATACTTTCTTCTTATCTGAAACATTAATCTGAGACTTGTTATAGGAGTATTTGGGGGGAAATTACTCCATAATAATAAAGCTGTTGCTAGGAGGCTAGAGAAACCTAAACCAATTTGGCTTGGAGAAACAGATAATCAGTGTCTTAGTGCTTTCTTTCTAAAGTGCCCTCATGCTTTTCCCCGAGAGCAGGAAATCAGTGACTGGAGAATAAATCTCCGTTCTGATTGTTTACAGAGTATAATGAGGGCCTCAAGCAAAGAAATGCATCATTTGCTTTATACCTGCAGCTGAACTGCGACACATCCCACTTAATACCCGCCGAATACCATTCCAGACTTGGAACAAAAAGCCATCATTTTGGATAAACACACCCTTACCCTGCAAGGGTATCATTCTTTGGAGGAAAGTTTAAAACAGTCCATCTCACAAAGCACTTCTGGTCTTTTAAGATTTTGTGACGACCTCACATTTCAGTTTCCACGTTTTCTTGTTTGTTAACATCTGATCCAGATGTAATTTGCTGCCTTTATTTCTGTTGCCTACCCTTTTCCCAAATCTTGCTTCTTTTCCTTTTTCTCCAATCTATGTCTCGTTCTGGAGAGGGAGAACTGAGACTTTGACAGCATCCCCTCTCTCCCAACTCCATAAAAAATATGTTTCCTCTGCTTTCATCTGTGATCACTCAATAATTGCATTTTCCCGGATGAAGCTTCTCTTGGGGCCTCAGTGGCTCCCTGGGCATCGCCAGATTCCCACCTTGTATTGCTCACCACTCCTTGCTTGTGGCCTGACTTATTCTCATTTTCTTTCTCCTCTTGGTGCTTCTGAACCTCAAATTAAAAATCTTTTTTTTCCCTCTCAGCATGTTGTGCCTACATGTGTTTCTCCACTACTGTCTCTTGGATGACCTGTTGTTTCTCAAGATCAAGCCGCTCTAAAATGGAACTTCTGTTACTTCTTCCTAAAATGCCATTGCTTTATCACCAGACTTCCACTGAATCTTTTATTTAATCTGGAAGATTCAAAATAACAACCATTTTTTTTGGTGGATATGTGATAAAAAATAAAAACCATGATAGTGATCGTCTCATAACTGGCATTAAACCACTTCCTACTAGCCTTCTTTTTTTACCTACACAATGTATACCATTTCAAGTTAAACTTTACTCATCCTCAGGTTCACTCACCAGAGTCCCCATACATCTTCCTTGTGGAATTCTGGCTTCCTTACCATCATATTTAAGACTCTTCGCAGCTTTTATCTGACAATATCTCATCTGACAATACCTCATTCACTCTACCATCCTCATCTCTCTCTAGATAATGCTTAAAATTTTCCTTCATCCCACTTTTTAATGGTAATCTTCCCTCTCCAAGCAAGTTTATTTTTTCTTCCTTCCTTGTTGGCTTCCTCTTTTCGCCTCAAACCTCTGAAGTTATAAAAATTACTTTATATTGGAATCAACAAAACAAACAAACAAACAAACAACCCCAAATCTGGTCAGATATATACCTTTGACTTCTGATACTTATAGGTCAAAAGGAAGGCAAGAAAGATAGTTGTCATATTTCAAAACAAGAAGAAAATACATTGCTGTTTGTCTGGTTTTGTACAAGGTACAAGGTACCACAAAGGATTTCTGTAAGTGGTATTACCTATGCTAAATTCCCTACAGTTGAGTCCCATCAGTGAAACTTTAATTTCTCTGTTGCAACAGTAATTTTCTTAAAGCCTTGATCCAACAAAGTACTTAAATGCTTGTGCTCAGACTTGTGAGTGACCTCACTGCAGATACCGGAATTGCGCACCTCATATACTTGCAATTAAGCATACAAAGAATTATTTTACTCAATTTGTGCTTTAAGCTAGCTTAGTAGTTTATATTACATTCATTTTGCATCCAGGACATAAAAGAAATCATTTAGAGAAACATATATTTTGCAAGATGCTGAATTTAAGCAGTTTTTTCTGGTTTTAAAGTATTTTTAGCTAAGACATTGACTTTATTCTTCAAACTAAGACATTTGTCTTCTGACTTTTATGGAAGCTCTCAGTTAAATAAAGAGTATATTAAAAAAATGTGAAATCTCCTTATACTAACACCTAAGGATGAAAATGAATACAATATCTTCTTTTCTACTTCACATAAAAAATGCTTTACCGTAATGACACATTTTAAAAGGGTATTCCTTTTAATAAATACTGACTTCCTCAGAAATAAAGATATGGATAAATGGATGTGGAAATGTAAAAACATATGACATAAAGCATTTATTGATGAAAAAAGGCTCGGTGTTCTTTCACAGATACTACTCCGAGTTATCATAGCATTAACAGTGGTGCAAATACTGCAAAATCTAATTGCTTTGTGTCAGATTTTCACTACTCCTTCCAGATATCCTTTTCCAGAAATTACTGCATTAAAGCGTCAGAATCTTCCACTGTTTCAAAATATATATGACGCTGAGACAATAGTTCTCAAGGTCACTTCCCAGAATCTTTTCTATTGATCGGCACTAAAAACTATTATATGTCTGTCTGGGTGAAAGCTTGTTAAGCTACTGCTAGCAGCTCCTGAGGGTTTAGTCTGTTTTATGGAATAGCACACGTATAAATGTAGGTCTCTCCTCCAGGTATCCCATCTCTACATTTAAATATTACATAAGGTACGGGCTGAGAGCAAACCAGGAGATTTTCTCACATGGTGCACTGTTAAAGAAGAGACAAAAAGCTGGACGGGAGTCAGCACAGCTCTGTGCAGCCAAGATAGCCCCTTTCATGTGTGAGATCAGAGGTTCAGCCTCTTTGCTGATCAGACCACTACAGCTTTTAGCAAGGAAATTTGGATTTACGTTTGCAGTTTTAAATATCCTCATCTGTGCTTGCTGCCAGGTTAGGAACAGCTCTGGGTACTGGGAGGATGAGCGTTAAGGAAAGGTATTGAATTCTCACACATGTGAGGAGAGACGCTGGTGTGTATCTTCTGCCCTGCTCAGGGGAAAGCATTGAGGACAGTGCTCTGAGATCAGCCTGCTGTGAGCAGGCTCCCTGACCAATGCCATCTGCCTAGAGATAGTCTTCTCCCAAATCAGTTTTGAAACCATCTTCCCTCTTGCTGCAGTGATGGACAATGTGCTGCTTGGAATTTCTCAGTTTTTGTCAGAGCAGATGTTTCTGTGGTGCCACTGAATTCAGGCTGTGGGTAGTTGGCACTTCCAAAGAGGAACTGTGTATGATTCCAAAGATCATCTCTGTTCCTATAACGTGAGGGGGAAAAATGCTGTGCAGTTAGCTTTTCAGTGCAAGGATTAAAAGCTGCTGACTTTTCTGAGCTGGGCCCCAGTTCCATCTATACACGTGCAACTGACACTCATGCACACACAACTCACTCAATTGAGAACTGAGTCATTCCTCCTACATTCAAAACCGTGTTCCCAACAGCTGCTCCATGATGTCTTCTGTAGCTTTTAGGGTTTGGGTTTGGGGTTTTTTTTGCTGGAATTTTCTTGTCTATACTGTGTATTTCTTGTTAAAGCCCTCCATAATCTTGACATTCCCGGTTTCTACTGGCAGGGCACCAATAGCTGTTCTTCCTGTTGTCAGTTCTGCTGCTATTGCTCTTATAAAGATGTTTCTGGGAGTTTTGAGTGGTTTGATTCCTTTAGACAAAGACACCAGCATCAGCCTGGTTTCCATGGCTACCAGCTCCTCAGTCTCTCCTCAATACAGACTTTTCAGCCACTCTCATTCAAAAAAATAGTAAAATAAAAATTCTTCCCTTATCTCTGGACACTACAAGTTAAATTTCAGCTTCCTCCTGTTATTCATGCCAGCAGCAAGAAACCCTAAAGAGAAAGCTTAAAGAAACACAGGAGTGTAAAGACTCACTTTGACTGTTGCATGCAAGGCTACTGCTGTCACAAGCACATCATACAATCCTGTACATAAATCTGTCAAGCTCCATCATAAAATAACTCCTAGGATTTTTTCTTTTATTTTTTTCAACTAGAGGATTGAGTGGATAATTCATTTTTCAATTTTCCTTGACTGCTTGGTTAAAATTTTGGCACTCTCAAATCAAATAAGTAAAATGAACGGTTCAAATCGAAATGAGAGTATTCTGTTCCCAGTTTTCACACTGAAGAACAAGGCATGCCAAATTTAAAACATTTCATTTTCAATGAGGGCAACTTTAACAAATGCAAGTAATAGAAAATGGAGATGTAACTCTGAGAACCATTCACAGAAAAAAAAAGAGAAATTTAACTTCTATTCTCTCTTCTTCAGGCAAGCCAAAGCCCACTTCCCTGACTAAACTAGAGTTTTTTGCCTTGCTTCATTAAATCTTTTAAGGACTTTTCACAAAACCTAACTTAGCTTTAACAGTTTTCTTCCTGCACCATATAGTGTTCTCTAGTTGGGTAGTTAAAGCAGTTTCCTGAAGTGCTCTTCTACCATGAGAAAACATCAAATTCAGGCTTTTCAGTTCCAGAAAGTGTCCCAAACCATTAACTCTTCAGTGAGGATTTCTTTACTTCTTATTTATAAATCTAGTCATACACGTGGGCAAGTGTACAACCGGCTTTAGGTTGAACAAGCTTGCATTGTTATAACTCAATAAAGCACTTTTAAAGCTCTAGTATTCTAGAATTTTACCAAAACAGCAGTAGAGTTTCAGAGGAGATGCAGCTATCTTACAGTCATACATTAACATGTTATTCAACATGGCCCAAAATACTTGATTCGGGTGTAATTGAAACAGAAACAAATCTAGAATATCTGTGGGTTTCATGCTGATTTACCACTGTATATATTGCCCAAAGTGCACAAAACTGTAGAAAACAGAAAAGCTTCTGATGGTATAATATCAGTGGCAGCTGGTTGAAACGTAGGTTGAAAATGTCATTTTACAAAAAATATGATCCTTCTTTTGAACTATGGTTTAAAATAGTAGCACTGTAAATAAAATATTGTGCCTTGATTTTTTCCTTAAAGCTAATTCAAAATATTAGCTGAAGTGAGGAAAAGTAGCCAGATTTAGATGCTAAAAATTGATTAGCTAACAGAAAATATATGTAAATTCAATTATACTGGCAGATCTTTCTAAAGACATGATTACTTTTTGGACAAATATGAGGTGAAATTTCAGTGTGTAAGATTCCTATATGACTTTCCAGTTTGTTCTTTGTTAGGATCCTGGAATAAATCAACCCTCAAAGTACTTTTTCTGCAGTGCCACAGCTCTGTTACACCAAGTGTCTGCCATCATGGTAGTTTAGCTCACTGATCCCTCTGAGGATGGCAGTAATGGTAGGGCTGTCTAGTATCTGGATTCCCCCACATATATTCCCATGGCTCTCTGAAAGAGCTGCATGGTGACATGTAAGGAATGTGTACATTTGCCTGGGATTTATGGATAACAAAGAACCAGGCTGGAATAGTTTCTTCATCACAGGTTTCCTACTATGTGAAGATC
Source organism: Manacus vitellinus (assembly GCF_001715985.3). NCBI lineage: Eukaryota > Metazoa > Chordata > Aves > Passeriformes > Pipridae > Manacus > Manacus vitellinus. Next base: position 37,541,610 of record NW_021939396.1, read on the forward strand.
AACTTTTCACCATGTGTGTGACAAGGCTGATGTTTCTGGAAGGCCTCAAATCTCCTGCATATGTGTGGTACAAGTGATCTCTGTGCACATTAAATACACAATCGGGGTCACTGTGGACCAGCTGTGCAGAACACATGGGGAATCTGACACTTTCTGTCATCATTAAGCATAATATTACTGCAGTACTCTCACAGGCTTAAATAATGGTCAGAGCAAATAAAACAAATGTAATCAAACCACAACTATCCACACTCGTTCCACACTGGGCTCCTCCTGAGAAATCTCTTCTTCCCAAAGCTGAGAGTAAAGGTGGATATCATTTGACCATTTGACAAATTCATCTTGCTAGAAATATGTATTTATGGGCAATTCAACCCTTCCTCAGCAACACATTAAAATAGGTCAGATGAACTGCTGCTTAAGACTGCCTATTTCTCCCTCTTTTTGACAGAGAGCCTAAAATGAAAACCTCATCAGTGAACATCCACCTGCCAAAGGCCATTACAGCTGGGTGAGAAGCGTCTCACTAAGTGTCTTTCAAAAAGCTTTCAGCTAAATCTAGGTTCTTCTAAAATGCTTTGTGCCTTTCCAGGGCTACCTGCCATTGCATCCATGCTGCCTTAAATCTGCTTGCCACTTGCAGGAGGACCTTCGGGCAAGCTGGAGGCCAGCAGCAGGAGCTTACTCCACTTCCCCAGTTTTCCTCTTCATGACCATTTGGCTCTCAAACTTCTGTGTTTTACACCCAGACCTTGTATACCTCTTCAAGGTCTCCTCAGCAAGTCTCCCCTCCCCAGACCTGACTGTTTAACCAACAGTTCCCTTCCAACTTCTGCTATCAGCACCATGAAGTGACTGCCTGGGTGCTTGGCGTTCCTGGACAGAGCTAAAGGAGAATGAATTCAGGAAGAAGTTAAAAGAGATGATGAAGCTGGTTTGTGCTATTGAAACAGGGAAACTAAAGACTGTACTTCGAATGATGAAATATGTCCTATGTTCATGTTAAACTTCCACTGGTGATGCTACTACGTTTCCCCAAATTAAAAGGAATTTACCTTGGAGGGGGCTATTTTGCCTACTGTCAGACTCATGGATCTGGACCTTGGTTGGAATGTGATAATTCTGCCGGAGCTGTTGCACCAGCATTTTCTCTGGGCGAAGTTGAAGTGAAATTTCGCTCGTAAGTCAAGCATGTATCAAAATGCAACTAAAAACTACTCCCTCAAAATGAGCATTTACACTTTTCAAATCATTAACATTGCCAATTGCAGTAAACATTTTAAATGACAGTTTTTCTCAGAATTTACATTACTGTAAGGTTTACCTCAAAGTGAAACTGCCTATGATTTCAGGCAGATTAGTGAAATCCACCTTATGCCAATCTATTCAAGAATGTACTCATTGAGTACAACCAAGGGAAAAAAATGTTTAATTCTCCAGAATTAGGCTTCTTAAAATCTTTCAGGTACTGCAAGTTAAATTTTGCTTACTGATCAAGAACAGACCTCTTTCCTGCTATATTTGTAAACTCTACTGAAGCTTTTCATCTTGCAAGTGTGCAACTGAAGTTTCAGTTAGATCTATTATGTACAGTCTAATCTCTGTGCAACACAACATGAAATTTTCCATGATCTCCATGGCAAAAGAAGTACTAAGAAATCAGCAGAAGAACTACTCACTACCTTTCTGAAACATGTTTTATTATCAAAGGTATGTTAATCATAGTCTGTTAAATCTGGTAACAACTAACCTCCCATTTAATTGTTCCCTCAAGAGTCATTTTTCTCTCATATGGTCACTTAATAAAAATAATGTACCAATGAAGTAATTAATATGTGTAAGAAAATGTTTATTTATAAAATGTTCTCTCTATAGTAAGTCATTCTGATATACTCCCCGCTCTGAAGGTCTCATGAATTAGTAATTAAGGAGGATATATTTTTAGAGTTCTTCATTTGGACAACACCTTCAGGCACATGGTGTGATTCTTGGCGTGTCCTGCTCGGGGCCAGAAGCTGGACTTGATGATCCTGATGGGTCCCTTCCAACTCAGTATATTCTATGATTCTGTACTGATAATTTTCCCACATCTCATGAACTTAGCTGTGATTAAACCCTAAGAAGCTCTCACTTCAAGGGCAGAAGTCTCTGTTTTCACTGACAAGTGGGATGTCAAGGCTGTTCTCCACCATAGCCAACAAACCTGTACACATGGGCATGAAGAGCAAAGAGCACAGTCCAAGAGGGGTGGTTAACTCTCCACACTCTTCAGTAGCTCCAGATGTTCTAGGAGATATTTTGTGTCTTCCAGCTGCCCATCTCTTCCCTGGGGATGAGCAGTCCTTGCTTATGCTTGAATCCTATTCAGCTCCTGAACATCATGACACTTTGGCTGGAGCAGACACTGTCCTTCTGTGATGGCCTTGGGTGAAAATCACGTGGCTCATAAGAACTTGGTTGGAACTCTGATATTTTTCTAGTCCTGATCAATTCCTCCTTACAACACTGAGGCCACTCATAAATATTCAGAAACCATTTATGTGCTCCAAATTTTTAGTCTTCTGCAACCAATTGATCTACATGATCAAGTTTAATATGTTAACCTTGGGGAACCCACTTTTTTTCGCTAAACTTTTTCTTTATAAAGCTGACATATATCAGACTCATTTACATTACCCTTCATCTCCATGGTGTTTTGTACATTTCCTGTACTATATGTTAATTCAAGATCAATATCCAGCCTTGGTGTTTTGCCTTAGAGGAAGGTTGACACAATAGCACTGAACCTCCCTAATATCTGGGTTACAAATACCAGAATTTATGGGGCCCCTATGGTGTAGTGATCTCCTTTCTCTTTCTCCACTGGATGGTATGTGCATATTTGTGCTTGATTAATCTTCTAATCCATGCTGTGAGGTTGAAAAAATGTGCGATTGCTCAAGAGGTTTGTAAATGACAGGTAACACTTTCAGAACTGAGCTTACATTGCTCACCACCACCACCACACAGCCTTGCATTGCTCTACAGGCATTCATACATTTTTCTTTCTCTATTCACCATGCCTCCATTCTGGCCTATTGGTTTATTTATCCAATGAAAAGCGTCTTATATTTCAAAATTGAAAAATTCTGTGTGAACAACCCTTGTTTTGATCAAACTTTTCCTGACTTCAAAAATACAAAGAGATTAACTTGGTTAAAGTATTGGTGGGAGAGGATTTTGCATCTCTCACATTTTGAAGATTTGTGTGATTGTTACTTTTTATTAGAATGCAAGTGTTATAAAAATGTTTGTTGAAGAAGCTATTTTGTCTTCTACCTCATTGCTCTGATGGTGCCTTCCACTGTGTGAAGTTGTATTATACTCACTGAAAGACACAAATGGAGCATAAACTAATGATTAAACAGCCAGGATGTGGTTGCCTGAGAGATCCCATCATATATGCCCTTCTTGATTCACTGACACAGTAATAGTCAGGCGAGATGCTGATGTTTGACCTCCATTTCAATAGGACAGAATGAACTCCTGACAGATGTTGACCTTACAGGCTTGCAAGTCTGCAGTGCTTCCCTACCATTTGCCCAGAATAGCTTTGATTAGCTCATTTTCAGATTGTGCTTCAGTGCCCATTTGTTTTGCCTGATTCTTGACAAAAACCAGTACGATCAATCTGGGAAACAAAAAAAAAAAAACCTGTTCAGTTGTCAGTTAAGTGATTGGCAAACAGTTGGATTTTGCACACTTTTTTACATAGTGTATGAGATTAAGAAAAACAAACACATCACTTCATGATGTTATTTTGTATATATTCTGCATTTTTAATAATCTTTGAAACCGAGGCTCCTTCTTTCATACCATAATTGCAATAATCTGGATTTATTTTGTTCCTAGTAATAAAAGAAAATGGTGTACGAATTCTATTCCCAGACCAGCCAGATTAACAACTGTAAAACCCTTGAACCCTCTAGTTGGCGAATGATTTATTGACATGACATTCAAATGTGTTTTGCTTCAGCGTTAATGACAGGAGTTCCAGAACTTGTCACTGAGGTGATAAATGGATCCTTATACGTACAGCCTTGAAAAACTGGGAACAGTGCCATTTTCCCCTTCAATTTATTAAAAATCACATCTCTTTACATTTACAGGAAGTAGCAACTTTTTTTCTCCTTTCTGTGGTTATAATATATCACCATTTTGTTTATGAACAGTTAATTACTTTGTTCAACCTAGTCTTATTGAGAGGGTATAGGTTAGTACACAGGAAGAGCACACTGAAAACAGCTGTTGCAGGACTGATTTTTTTTGACCTTGAAGAAGATAACTGGAATGAATAAAGCAGCCTAATCAAATGCAATAGTAGTAAAACTGCTATGGTCGTGAAACGCACTGACGGCACATTTCCTAATGTGTCTGGTTTAAGCATATCTGTGCAAGCTTATAAAAATGAGGAAAAGAGATTCCCAAGTTGTTCCTATACTGAGAAAAAAAATTAACCTGCAGTCTATAGCAGTTGCTAAAATATTTATAGAGATGAAAAATAAGAGATTTAATCATGTTGTTATAAAAGCTGGAGCTCTCTGATTTTTGCAAAGGAAAGACATGAGAAACAATGAGTTTCACACTCACTCAAAGAGCAAATAAAAATTGCATTTATTTTTTATCAAAAGCTTTTATTCTGAAGATTCAAAAGTATTTGTGGAAAAGGAGCGATTTTAGTGAATTTGTTTTTGGGATTTGGTTTTGCAAAAATGTTGTGAATTCAACAAAATTAATTCTCTTTTCAAACCAAAAAATTCAGACTGTTCATTCTGTGATGGCTGTTATTTAGGCATATTGATTTAACTTGTGGGAAAGAAAAAAGAATTGTACAATGTTTAAACAAAAATGAAACACTTTTGTGGTGAAAGCTTTCAATAATTTCCATTCTTTCTTGTTATTAACAGTGACCAAGTTCAGACAACCTTCCTTATTTTCTGTTTGACCTGGTTTGGGTGAGAAAATTGATTTTTAAAAACTCCGTGGTTTCCAAGGACACAAAGACCATTCTCATTCTTGTGTCTTAATAGAATTTTGTAATAAATGCAACCTGTTAATATGGGTATTTTGAAAATATTTTGCATTCAGATGTCCCTGGTAGGTTCATACCGTTTGCTGGTATGGCCAGACAGTATTACACCAATAGGGTATTTCACAGCTCGCTCACTGCACAGCTATCCTGGCATGCTGAAAGGATCCAGGTGTCAGACTGCAAGGGCAGGAGAAGGCAGGAGTGAGAATCAGTGTTGACTGCCCCAAATTCACTTCCTTACAGCAGCCTCCTCAACTCACTGCTTTAAGGTGCCTAAACTGAACTGCTGTCATTCAGATGAAAATTAAGGCTGCTCTGCCAAAGAAAGCAGGAGTAAGCTCAGTGTGAGTGTATAACTTGTTCTGATCTAATTTTTTGCAGTACAAAAGCTCAGTACAAAGCACTATCCAGACTAGCAACAATGTGTCTCTAGCAAAGGCCATCTACTACAAACCCAACAGTCCAGTCACTGTAATTAATACAGTGCCAGTCCTTTTTAAATGCAACTGTACTTTATCACTGCTCTAATGTGAAAAATTGGATTGAAACTCCTGGGAGAACCAACTTTCCTTCCTCCAGTGAATCTACAGCTCTTGTGCATAGCAATCCTCCAATATTCATGCATCTGGAAAAAGGATAAGATGAAAGCAGAAAGTGCCCTTGTATGTAAAAAGCTTAAAAGTAGCAGGGAATTAACTGAACTTTGATGTACTCTGAAAATGTTTAATGGGTGAAATCTCTCAAAGTAGTTTTTTCTTAAACTTTTTTTCCCATCCTTCATAACAGTAGCATAGCAATAGCTCTTTTAATGGCTGTTCTATAAAGATACATCTTCAGCTTGGACAAACTCAATCAAATTCATAGTTGTTATATTTCTGAATGCCTGTTTGTTCTGGAAGATGAGAGCTCTTCCCCAGGCAATTAGATTTCCATGTAAAACTATCTGCTATGATTCCCAGGAGCTTTATTCCATGTGAAAGGTTAAAGGTAGGTTTTCCAAGTCTTATAGGAAACACTCCTACTGTTCAATAGTGCAGGATGCAAGTTAAGGTCACCATTAGGTAAGAGGGAAATATGAGCTGTTTTATACTTGAACAGAAACCACAAGCCTTACAAAATACCAGCTAAGTTTCAGTGCTGTGAGAAAAATGATGATGCATTTTTTATTGTTATGAAATGCCTGATAAAGACTGAAACACAGTCATAACAGAGATTTAAATAAAGTTTCTATTACACTGCTTCCTGGCATTTAATCAAATCAGATGGATGTAGACAAGGTACAGTATTATCAACATCAATCCTACATTCAGACTCTCCAAAGCATCTGAAGGAGTGCATGGGGTTTTTTTACTAATTTTTCAATACCTATAGTGTAAACTGGAGACATAATGATGCTTATTTTGATAAGAGGTAACATCTTACCTTGCTTTTAGCCTATGTTGCTCATCGTTGGCGCCTTTAAGGCTGGCTTTCTTTGAAGTGTCAGAGAAGTGCTGATGATTCGGTGTGGTCCCCAGCAAAGCTGGCTGTTGTCTTCTGTAGCCTCCTGCAACTTGTTTTCAAAAAGAAGAGCAGGTGGAGAAGCAGCGATAAAGAGAATGGTTAAGATCAGGATATGATACATCAACTTGTTCAGGTGCATAATGTTTATTATATATACTCACACATGACTTGGAAGGAGGAGTGATCACAATGGAAAAGATGAGTCAAGGTGACTTAGAAGAACCACAGGCCTGAGGAAGAATTCAGACCTCAGCTATCCAGATGAATGATGGTAAGTGAATTTCATGCCTGTTGAAGGGAAAAGTATGAACTACCCAGACACTGGAGAATTCTCAATTAACCTTATCAGCCCAGCAAAGAAGCTGGGTTCTCACATAGCGCCATTAGGGCTCTGCTGAATGCAGTCAATAAAAGGCAGGATATGCTGCAGAGATAAGAATGGGATGATAAACTCTGCAGAAGGTATGATGTAGTAACCAAGTGTGCAGCCCCATCTAAAATACAATGAACACCATGGGAGAGAGGAAAAGAGCAAGTTCAGGAAAAAGTGGTGAAAAAACTGATCTGCAAAGTGGAACTCACTACAACAGAAAGACAATGAAATCAGGAATTTTTAAAAGATTTTAAGTGATTATGAAGAATGACAGTTGTTTTGGGAAACAGTGAGAAAATCTCATGCATAGGGTAATCTCTCTTGGATCAGGAGAAGATATATCTATATATCTATATAGATAGATATATATAGATATAGATATAGATATAGATATAGATATAGATATAGATATAGATAGATAGATATAGATAGATAGATATAGATATATATATATAAAGGACAACTAACCCACCTGGACTTACTGAGAAGTTCTTAAATCCTACATTGAAACATCTGTTGGGTAGTAGTTGAAATTACTGGACTGCATTTCTAGTGTAACAATTCCTGCATTCATACATGGTTGAAAATTAAAGAGGAAAGAATAGAAAAGAGTCACTAATATAGCTGCCTACAACTTTAGCCCCTAAAACACCTAAAAATTATTTTTCAGAGCTCCTTTGAATTTCTATGGAAAGTTACTGTGCACATGCTTTCTTTGTGCTTGTTCAACCATAATAAAAAAAGAATCTTTCCATCAAAAGATGTGTAAGACCAACCTCTGAACACTAACCTCAGAAAAATAGTCTTGTGCTGCTACAAAATTAAACACTTCTGTGTCTCTGCTGTGAATAAGTTGTTAACCCTCACCCTTTTCCCAGCACTAGCAGAAATAATTATTGCTACTTATCATTGTTACTCATTGTTTTCAAAACACATGGTTAGCCCATGTGTTTTGAAATCTTTGCCTTCAGAAGATTCTGCAAAAATGTGGTATGCACAATTAAAACTAGAGAGATATAAATACTCTGTAGTTAATAAACTGCAAAGATCCATTTGAAATGGGACTTTTAAGATGTGATATGAACACTATGATAGAGAGCACCTGACGTGTGAAAAGTACTAGATTCAAGAAAAAACATGATAAAAATAATGACAGCCTATTAGAGAGGGAAGCACTGATGTCTTTGTTCTATACCTCTACGTTAAAAGTTAAATTATTTTTTAATTCTACTCCCACTGTAATCAAAAGCCGAACTTTGTATATTTCCAATTGATTTTCCTTTTCATGGTCCAGTGAGACTTCTGGCACCTTATGTTCAGTGCAACTTCTGAAAAGTGCTCACATTCACAGTGTCTAAACTGGGATGGATTTGAATCCATGTTCTTGGATCTGAAGAATACCTATGTTTGGCCAGGTGCCCTCTGACAGGAAATTGCCAAAAGTAAGCAGAACTGACAGTTTCTTTGGTTTAAAGGGCCAGGGTGACCCAAGCTATCTAATCTAAGAGCAGTTTTTGATCTGTGAGTCCAGAGGTAGCACTGGTTACTCCATTGCATCTCAAAATTAGGCCAAGCAGAGGCAGAAATAAGCAACTGTTTCTCAGCATTTTCTAAGAGCTAGTTTAGGTATCTGTCACCTCGGTGTGCTTCCTGTCCTGAATCCCACCTGAGACAGCCGGCACTTCTCAGGCCCTGGAGGGTGAGCTGCAGTGTCCAAGCCAGAGCATCAGATTCCAGTTGAGGAAGCAGAAGACATTAGTCATTGCAACACCTCCTGGGAGGCACAACTGCATTCCATCCTCTTTCCATCCTCTAACTCAGCTGGGAAGAGTGTGATGGGAGTCTGCCACTTCCTTGGACTTTTGAGAACCCTTGTAACAAATAACAACAAAAGTAGGACAAGGAGTCGACATAGCATCACTCGCATGTTTTTACCAACCTGGCATATGAAGATCATGTAGTCCATAAATAGTCTGATAGAACAGAAGGAAACACATAAATCATGTGGTTCAACATTCAGGACAACACATGTCAAAAAACCTCAGTGATTTCTGCATAAAGATCAAAACTTGTGGTTGGATAGAGGAGGACAGATCCAACCTGCTGTGGAGACTTAATGTCTTCACTACATACAGTGGCACACTGTTCCAGTGGCTAATTATCCACCCTTGCTGCTGGGAATGTGCTATTTCTGGTTTGATTTTGTTTAGCTTCTGCTCCTATTTCGTCTGCTTTTTTTTCTTTCTTGTTTTCTTCTCTCTTTGCAAAATTAAAGAGACAGCCACAGCCAGTAATTTTTTCTTATGTTGGCACTATTAGACTGAAACTGAATTATTGCTTAGCCAAACTAAGGCTATAATTGCTTAGCAAAATTCAGGCTGAACACCTCAGATTTCAGTGTCTAAGTCAGATTTTCCAGGGCACAAATAATTTCTGTTACTCTTTCTGACTCTGCTTTTATTTGCTGTGACACCGGGTTATTCTTTGTGACACTGGGATTGAACTGTTTTACTGCTGGACTTAATTTTCTTGTACACCTCTCTCTCTGCTGTAGCTGCTTATTGACCCAAAGATCCCACTTGGCAGGATGAACAGTTTCTCTTTAGTCTGTGCTGAGTTTGGTGGAGTGGTGCCATCGCAGAAAGGGAGGGAAGGGATAGAAGTTTGCTCAGGCCGGTGAAGAAAAAAGAGTGGCTGTTCCCTCTGGAAGAAGGTTGGGGATAGAGTCCCATATGCATGGGACAAGACACCTTATCGCCAGTGTGGTTGGGCACTTACAATAACTGTGCCATGGGATCTGCTGCCTGTGAAAACCTGGGGTGGGAGATCGGGACAGCACAGCAACTTTTGGCTGAGCAAACCATAAGGATGCATCACATGTGGTGCTGGACCTTCACAGTGTCTCTAGCTGGTCTGAGCCATCCTCAAGGATCATAGTGCAACCAGACGGCATTCTGCCCAGAAACACTTCCTAATAGCAATCCTATCAACCCTCACTTGCTTACACTTTTTCTCCGTCTCTCCCCAGCTCCTTCGTGTCTAACCACATCCACGCAACACACGGTTTTCATCCTTCTGACTGCTGCAGATACCCTCTTGATGAACATGAGAGCTGTACTGGTTGTGTAGTGGCTGGAAACAGCCAGCTTTTCACTGGATGAATGTCTGTGAACTTTGATAACTTATTGAATTTGGGATGTTGGTGTTGCAAAATTCCTCTCTAACCTGCAGTGACAAGGTACATCAACTCCTCTTGATTTTTAAGAAAAAAGGTAAAGTGACAATGTCTTAAGTAAGTGCCTCTGGGTTACTACCTAAAACTGCTTTCTATCAGAATTGAGAGATCCTTTATAGTTATAGTCCTTTTGCCTTCTGTACATTATCTCAGCTATATTTTTAAATAAAAGTATTTAAAAATTGTTCAACAGGTGTTTTCTTCACATATATTTCAAACTACTGCTTATCTAAAGGAGAATAAAGAAATGAGATGTGCCGTCACTTTTCCTGAGGTATGAGGGTAGTGGGTTACTTAAGTAACCGGCTATTACTTCCATTATGGGATTGAATGAATCACATTTTTATAAACAGAAGGAAATAAATCCAAGAGATTTCCAGATAGTCTTTGTGGTCATTAGAATTAAGTACCTGGTAGCATTAGTAATTTCACTGTGTGTTATCTGAATCTTTAGGCTTTGAATCATCTCTCAATTTGTCTGTATGTGCCTAAGGCAATTTTGAAGAAGGAAATTAGGCTCCTAACTTTGAAAGCTGAGTGACATCAGGGTGAAGTAGGCTATAAAATCTGGCTTGATTCCATTCACTATCTGTACCATGATTGCAAGATAGTATAAGGCAGCCATGCCTCTACAAGAATTTGTTGTTTCTTATTTTAAGCTGAAAAAGTTCTCCTAAATACACAATATATTCAGCCATGAAATTTGCTAAGGTATTTATATGCTGTTATGACTAACATAGGCATTTTTAATTAATAAGTCACAATTTCTTATTAGGTCCCTACTCACTAAGTTACACACTCACATGTGACTCAGTTAAAAGGAAATCATGAGGCGAAGCTCTGGTGACTGCTTTAGAAATACCGTAATGGCTGCACTGCAATTAATGAAGTGTTAGAGATAATCCATTGCCATCTGTCTTTATTTTGCTAAGCCACTCAAGTAGAGACCATATTTGAGGGGAGAAAAGAAAATCCAGAGCTAGAAGAATACTGCAAATGAGTATTCGCCAACATTTGTTCCAGTTCTGAGCAGCTGTTCAGTGTGATCATGTTCATACCTCCTTTTATTCGCTATTCATGATCATTCTCACAAATGAGGTTATTCTTCATACAAATACCTAATTGCAAAGGAGCACATTGCTATTCTTCTATTCACAGTTCTTTTGCCTCGCAGCCAGGGACCCAAATCAAACTGTCTGACTCCACTGGTCGACAGCCTGCTGCTAACAACAACCTGTGAGCAGTTCTGAGGTGAGACTTGCACAAAGGGCTTTGGTGCACAAGTCCCCAGGACTCCTTGTTTCTGAGCCTTAAGTGAAAGAGAGAACGAATGCAGAAATGACTGAGACTGTCAGGAACAGCTCACTAAACCTTTCGGCCAGCTGTAGAGTTTCCTAAGCTCTAAGCTGGGCTGCAGCCCCAGGGGCTTCTAAAGGCTGGTCGGAAGGTAGGAAGCTCTTTGTCTTCTTTTTACCAGTGAAATACAATGAAGGCAAAGATCTTTTCAAATGGCCATACACATATATGAATATTTATATGTACAAATGTGGTGGCAGTGCTGCATGAGGGTACAGATGGAGTTCCCTTGTAGCTGTGCATCTCAGGAATTTTAAGTGATTTTTTTTTTCTGGTTCTGCTTTCTCCCCCTTATCACTGGGACTCACCTCTCTGTCCTATTTACCCACCTTGTTTTCGTCAAACACAGATACAGTTCAATCATTAGGATACTTGCACCACTCTGAAGACAACCAAGTCTCTTTTTAAAAAAAGATAAATTAGTGTTTGTCTGGAACACTGACCTACCAGTCAGTCCTATTAATCCAAACAGAAAATGCACGTTAATATTTAGAAGTCTGCAGCTCTCTCCAGGCAATGACTTTTACGATAATGAAACCAAAAACTCTGGTAAAATCAGAAAATGGTCAGATAGTGTCTTTAAAACAGTGTGAAAAACACTGACCTTTATGAGTGTTTATTCCACTCCTTAAAATTGTCCAAATTAAACACTGACAATTTTATCACCTAGTGGACTGTAATAAACCAAAATTCAATATTCTTGTTTCAGTACAACTATTATTTTGGAGGATCTTGAAAGATGATATTCTTCGTGTCCAGAAGCATAAAATGTGGTAATTCAAGATACACCAAGCAGTTTGCCAAATAGATTTTGACAAAGGTGTTTCATCAGTATTTTACTGAGAATGAAAAATGAACATCTCCATTTTATTTATTCTCTCAGGAGCCTAGCAACCTCTCACTATGCTTCAAGGGACAACTCTGCGCTTCTGAAATGATAAAGTCTTTCTTGAAATCTTTTAAGAAGGCTTCAGTGCCACACGTCCTTTAAAATTCATTTATTGTTTTAATGGGAGCTTTTCCTTGAACTCATACCGGGCATATTTTTGAGTAGTAATCATAGCAAAGCAGTGCCTTGGCTGCATAGGTATTTATTCCTGCAGAGATCTGCATTTTGATTTTATCTGTGTGTGAAATGAATTCTGACAGCTCAGCCTGTCAGTAGAAAGGAAGGCTGCTTTTAAAAAATTGTTCTGCTTGTGTACTCCCCAGCTAAACATGCTACAAAAGTCTAACAGTTTCCGTGGGGAGAGGAAGCCCCCCAGTCTGCTGGTCTCCATTTCATAACTTTACTGTAATGGGTGAAATAGTTCAAAAAGCTGAACAAGTAATGAAGACCTCTCATTACTTGATGATAGCCAGCTATTTCCACTGTTACTGTTCGTGAGCTTTTTATCCCTGTTTGATTCCTTTAAGGGAAATATGTGCACATGGTGGAGGGATAGATATTGCCAATTACAGGTAATTGCAGAATTGTAACCTAAGTGCTCTGAGTGGCTCCGTGGTAGCTCCTGTCTCCTTTCACTGACGAGCTGGGGGAGAGGATACATCAAAGGAGATGAGGTGGAAACCTTTCTCTGCACCATGAAATGGTCCATTCTCTGGAAACCACGTGCCTGCCTGTAGAGGCACTGGCTATGCTATTTGGGGCTCCGTAATGGCAGAAAGTAGGACTTAAACCGTTCTTTCCTTTCTGATAGCTAGAAAATATCCTTTGACTGACCTCAGTCCCATTGCTGTCAGTGATTTAATTTATAATGATACCTCTAATATTTTGCATAGAAAAATATGCAGTATGCCATAAACCTCTGGAAAGACTGAACAAACACATGGCTCAGATCAAAAGCGGGTTTTGGTGCATCATTCTGCAATGGAGATCTCTCTGCAGCCTCTTTTTCTGTAGTATTTCTCTTTAAACATTTTCTCAGTGTCAGCCTGTTGGTCATTCCATCACAGAAAAGAATTTCCATCACAGAAAAGAATCCTCATTTGTAACGTGTGATAAAGCTGCAAACACACATAAAACATCTTAGATCATAGAGATTTTCTCAGAAGTGACTGATAATCAGAGAGAAGAACTGACAAGGAGATAGTTGATGTGGAAGTAAGGCCATGACATAAATCTTTCAGAGGAAAGGGAATAGCTGGTTAAACAAAATGAAAAAAGAATGTCAGATATTCGGCAAGTTGGATAAAAGTCTAGTTTACAGTGCACTTGCACGTACAGAATATCTACTTTGGGAGGACAGTGTGAATAAATCAAAGTATCCAGTCTCCCAAAGTTCATGTTTCAGTATTGTTTTGGTGTGCATTCATGGTTTGATAGCGTTGGCAACTCATTGCATCTAAATGCATGTTTGTCTCCTTAAATGATCTTTCATATCATGTTTACTTGTTTACTTCAGGACTCAGATGCGGATGCATCTCTGTGCACCCAGTGAAAACTGGCTGCTGTGCATTTTGATGTTACAAGATGCAAAGCACTCCACATCCCTGTATCTAAGGGCACAGTTAAGCCCTCAGAACAGCTGAATTGTGTCTTTGTACAACAGGGGATTTGATAATTGGGCAGATGAAGCATGAAGGAATGAAGCTAGAGAGCTGGTGGCACAAATTCCAGGCTGAATCCAACAAATTGCATCATAAGAATGATTTTTTGTCTTTAAAACATCTTTATGGCAGGGCTGTAATGGAGATAAAGCAAATGTTATTTACTGCTACAGTATCATTCAGATGTCATTCTTTCAACAGCATGCTATACTGCTTGTAAGCAGGCACAGGGCAGCAGCCCAAGAGTCTTTGTGCTGTCTGCATTTATAACTGTTCCCACTGAGCAAAATCTAAGGCTGCTCAGTGTCTGCATGACATGTAGCGGGGATATGTCAAAACATCTATCTTGCTATCCTGTTATGTTTGGGGTACAGTTAGAGATAATAATAAGTTGGCTTATAGTTTTAATCAGCAATTATTAGATTCATCTCTGCCAGGTATGTAGAAAAAACATTTGTAATATTCATGTCAGTGTTGCATCTGGATTCCTTAGTCAGTCATACATGGGAAAAGGCTAGTGAAGTATTTTAAAACGTTGCCAACACATGGATATTAGGTTATTACTTTAATTGACTACATCAGCAAATGCACAGAAGTATCACTTACCAGACAAGTTTCTCTTGGTTAGTCTCTGATAGTAGATTTCTATTCACATAAATGGAGTTTCTAGAGCTTCCTAAGGAAAGAAAAATGAGTAACAGACATCCCATTTATCATCCTTAGGCCACTGGGGACATTGAATATTTTAACTAAGTTTTGACAAATTGTGTGCAAGTTGGCGATCTAGGAATGAAGTTCTGGAAACCATTGGCTATAAATTTGTAAAAACAAGTAGGAAATTTAATATGTTAGGAGCCAGATGGAAGGAGTATGCCAATGTCATGCAGAGAGAAACTTACACTTGAGAGAGGGAATAAACTGTAGTCATACTTGCAGAAAAAAAATTGGCTGTACTGGAGGATGTTTTGTCATTGATTTCAGAGAGAATAGGATTTCATCCAGAGCATGTACGAGTGAACAGTATTTGTTAGGATCATATCTTTGAGACAGATGCAGGTATAAACTGAAACACAGATACCTCAGAGTGAGCAGTAACAGTTAGGAATAAAATTACTTTCCCCGAACAATGAACTTTGTGTATGTTTTTGTAAAAGTATTTTTATGCTCTGGAGGGTAATTTGTGAAAATATGTTTTGTTTCTGGTTTTTCTTTAAATTTGATGTTTTCAAGCTGATTTATGGAAAGAAAGAAAGAAAGAAAGAAAGAAAGAAAGAAGGAAAGAAAGAAAGAAAGAAAGAAAGAAAAAAAGAAGGAAAGAAAGAAAGAATGAAAAAGAAAGAAAGAAAGAAAGAAAGAAAGAAAGAAAGAAAGAAAGAAAGAAAGAAAGAAAGAAAGAAAGAAAGAAAGAAAGAAAGAAAGAAAAGAAAGAAAGAAAGAAAGAAAGAAAGAAAGAAAGAAAGAAAGAAAGAAAGAAAGAAAGAAAGAAAGAAAGAAAGAAAGAAAGAAAAAGAAAGAAAGATTCCAATACTTCGGCAAGCACTTGCTGCTCTAGGAGAAATGATTTTGACTTTTGCCTTATGTATGAATGTAGTGACACACAGAGTGCCAATCCCTAGAAAAGAAGTTTCACATCAGCACAAAAATTGACAGTACTCTGTATGTGGATGCCAATTTTGTGCAGGGTTGTGATCTATCACCAGCTCTGTAGAAGAAGAGCCATGCTTCCCCTTCTTCCCAAACATGTCAGCAGGTCCTAAGGACACACTTCTCTTAGCTGAGCATTCCCATGGCACACTGTTAAAAAAAGCCTCTACTAGTTCCTGACCTGAAATCTCAACACAATACAGAATGCTTTTTCACAATACCTCTGGTTTAAAACCTGTAGGAAGCATTCTCATTATACTTGCTGTGCAGAACTATCGTGCAGAAAGGAAGGCTGCAAGAGGAACTATGTGGACATGGAACATATTCTGCCAGTGGCAAAACAGACATTATGAACTTCATTGGGGTATAAACCAAAGTTTGTTTTTAACAGTAGGGAAAGTACTAAGGGCACATTCTACTCATTCCAGATCTACCTGGGGTCCCAGAGCTTCACAGACATGAACTGACAATGGTTCTCTGATGCCAGTGCTTGAGGGACTGTCTTTGCCCAGGATGATACCTCATGAAGAGGATGTTATCTTAGCTGGGCATTATCAACTGTGGAAACTCAAGACCTGAAACATTCCCTCTTCTAAGTGCATCGTTAGAAATTGAGGAAATCTGGTGTATCCTGAGACACTTCGGCAAGTTTGCGAAGTTTTAACTTTCGTGCTTCTGTTTGCATCCTGGATAATCAAAAGTTGGGGAAAAGAGGTATTTTACTTTATATTATAGTGTTTTCAATCCAGAAATTCAAGGAATGTGAAAAATAAATGTGCAATGAAAGAACTGATCCAACTCTGCCAGAACCTCAGCCAAGATTCAGTGCAGCTGTGGCTCAGCAAGGGGAGATGGATCAGGAAATCTCTGTATCATCCATATTGGTCTGGCAGTTCAGAATATCAATTCTGCTCATTGCTGTCAGATTATACACTGAGGAGAAGAAGAAAATTAACTTGCTGCTCTCTGGAATGCAAGACAAGGAATAGTTTTTCTGCCCAGCCTAACATTTTTGAATGGTGATTCTGCTGATATCAGCAGTAGTCTGCTGAATCATCTTTCTCTTCTGCTGTTGCTTTGGTTGTCTTAAAGGAAAAATAACCACAGTAAAGCAAAATGGAGTAAAATGCAGCTGGACTTTAAAGGGACTACCATTTTTGCACCAGGGACAGAAGATCCACAAACTCACTAGTGTAATGTTCACATTACAGGGAACAATAATTTTAATTGTGGATAGGAAGAGGTATGGTCTTATACGGTGGAGTGACACTTATTCATACAGAAGAGCCAAGGAGGAGAGATTTTTTTGTAGGTTTTGGCCTTCCACCCAAATTTTCAGGTGATATGTGGCTCTACTAAAATTGATGGCAGCACTACCACTGAGCATAGTGGAGTCACAGGTTGAATTGGAATACAGATATGCCACACTTCAGTCTTTGGAGGAGTCATTTATATACAATGAGTATAAACAGATTCTGCTGCTCTGAAATGTGAGTTTCAATTGTTTTGATACAAATATTCCAATCAGAGATAGAAATGGAAGCTCCAGAATAGCACAAAAATGATAACACACACATACACATACACACGCACACAAATACTTCTAAGCATTCTATTACAGTGCCAAAGCTTGGCTGCAGGAGGTTGTTAGGTCAGTTTTTCAGGCTTTTTGGTCTGTTTTTTGCCTCATTTCTAATAGAATAAGTCCACTGACTTCAAGAGATGTGGTCCTCCCCTATCCAAGAAACATACCACAGTTAGGCCTGAGAAGTCCATGTAACTTAAACAGACAAATTATTTTCCAGATGCTTTTCTACCTTCAGTGAAAAGTTAGGGTTTTAGTCTTGCCTGTCTAAACATAACAGTAAAGATTTGTTTGCTTTCACAAATGAAAAATATTCCAAGTTATTTTCTGTGGGTTTCCGTTGCTATTTCTGCAAATATGTGTTTTTCTTGTATTATCTTTTTTTTTTTTTTTTAATAAATAGAAACGTACAATATATAGTACTGACTCTGTTTATTAAAGTTTAGAAAAATGTTTAACCCATACCATAGTTTTAAGGCAAAATTTCCATTTAGCATACGTGTAGTAGGACTGAAAATTGATAACAAAAATTGTGGATATTCTAATTTCTAGACCTGCTATTTATTAATCACTAGTCTGAAGGTGCAATTTCATATTATCACTTCAATGAATTAGCAATTCTAATGGGAAATTCAGTTTTTTAAAATTCTCTTGGTTTGTTTGTTTGTTTTTATGTTTTGGTTTGTGGTTGGTTTGGTTGGATTTGATTTAGTTTGGTTGGGGGTTTTGTTGTTGTTTTTGTGAGTTATTATAGATAAAATATCTATATTTCAGGATTTTGTGTCCAATCATCTTCTCCCTGCCTTTGATAATATCACTTCAGAGGTAGGAGGAGTGCTCATAACTAAACTTTGTTTAGTGCTGCAAGTGAGCACTTAGCCTAGGACTCCCTGTGCCTCCCTGGGATATACATTTCTTCAAAAGCTGATAGAGGAAGACAAAGCTGGACTTCTACTCTGAATCTGTCTCTCAAAACGCCATCCTTCTCTGTTGACACCAAGGTAATTTCAGCTGCATTTCCCAGTGGAATATTATCAAATGGATAAGCAAATGGAGGAGCTGTTTAATCTTCACATGCTTTGTGGTGGTGTCCATGGGTCTTGGTCAACTTCTGGCATGTAACAAGGTGGTGCACAAAAGCTATAGAAGGTCCTGGCTGATCAGTGCAGGACTGAGAGGAGCAAGTCTAGTGGGATGGCCCCAGGATGACCCAGTGCAACTCACTAAGCCAGCAAAACTCTACCCTGTTTTTCCCCTTAGTTTTCTGATGATTTAGTGAGTTGAATCATCTTCCTGGGAGGTCACAGCAAGGTGAGAATGGAGAGGAGAAGGAAGAAGAAGAAAAGGGAGGAGGCCTGTCCCCTTCAGCAACACCAGTCTCTCCAACTACTCTCAGCCCAGCTCGGCTAATTGCTTTCTGGCTTGATCCACATGACATATAGAGATAAATTTAGAAAACCTGTTTGACACTCAAGACCTACTCATTCACCACCTCTACATGCCAGTGAACAACACTTTATGCATGCACAATTTCCAATCACTTCATGTGTATTTCAACACTAATATTCTGATGTCTGCATCTTGGGTTTAGTCCTACTCAACAAGAAACAGATTCTCAGTCTCTGTCAGGTATACAACTTTTCTGTGTGAGTGCCCTTTTCAGTGTGGTCCATTCAGCAGGAACTAGTTAATTTACTTGTGAGTTAATCCGGAAAACCTCTATGGCAGTCTGAAACAAAGAAGGATTGATGAAAAAACAGACACAGCAGTCATTTATTTGGTGATGTGGTCTAAATAAGAGACGAACAGTAACGGGTTATTTAAACAAGACTGCTTTATTGTCTTTGTGCTAACAAGATTCTGTGACATTAGAGAGGGAGAGCATCAAAAGGTCCAGTAAAGTTCCCTGCCCTTCAGTGTAAAATTTCACCAATTTCCTCCAGGCAAAAACAATCTGCTGACTAGTGACATCTGTCCTATGCTGCAGAGGCTCTTTTATGGTGAAAGAAATTGTGCTTCCTTCCACATTGCACTAAGGGAAGTGAAGGAAGAATTGCTACCAGATATATATGCATGTGTTTATATATAACACTAAGTATACATGCACATACTGGGATATGTGTACGTATGTTGATTGTGTGCATTATATATATGTGTGTATATGCATGCTTATAAGTATATGTATGCATAGAAATGCCTAAAAATGTTAAACTAGGCTTACAAAAGTATAGAGTTTAGAGTTGATCAAAATGTCAAAGCAGGAAGTAAGTTTGTACATTTCTACTACTGTGATCTCTCCTTAGGTCAAGTATGCTGGCAGGAGGAAAAACATCGCCTTGTCAGCCCATATCTGCAAAAAGCAAATACATTCTGGTCGATGCCATCTGCCCTATTACTGTGACTTAGGCACGTAGGATGGAAAATGCCAGAATGTTTTAGCAAGGCTGTCCTATCTAAGGCAAGAGAAGATATTCAGTATTTGATATGTGGAACAGTTGGAGTTAAGGCAGAAAAGACCAACAGAGAGAGACCTAGAAAACATGACCTATGAGCAAAGATTAAAAGACTTGAGTTTGTTTATCCTAAAAAAAAAAGGAAAGATTAAGGAGAAGACAAAATAACAGCCTTCAAATAAAGACAAAAAGAGAAAAGGAATAAATTGTCTCTATAACCATGGTGAATCGAATAAGGGGGGATAAAATCAGATTGTATGAAGGAAGATTTAGATCAGAGACTATGAAAGGTTTCTGCTGGGAGCAAGTGTGTATGTACATAGGGAGGAGATGTGATTGCAAGCACTGAGGTCTTAAGAATAAAGCAGGAAAAAACTATTGTAAGGGGCCTGGATTGCCATTTTATGCAGAGGGCTGTAGTTCTTAAGGCTCCTGCCAGGCTCATTTTCTGACTTTTTGGTAATTTTCAAGCTATTTTGTCTGGTTCAATGCTTCCTGACTAGAAAAGTGAATCAGCATGTAACAGGGACCCTTGGGATATGCTAGGGAAAGGCTAAGACATCTGAAGATCATGCATCTGCTACACAAGTGTGATGTGCCCAGACAAGAAGAACACAGATCATGAATGCATCTTTCTCGTGTACTATATCTGATGGCTGGAGACACTGAAGTTGGCTTTGTGTACACAGGGAATGGAGACAAATGCTCCTTTATTTCCCCAAACAGAGAGAAATGCTTTAAAACAAGTGTTCTGGGTTACAATTAAGCTTGACAAATCCAGGAAACTGAGAGTTAAACTTCTCACTCTTTCCCACAACTGAAAGCTGTTGTGCTTGGTCCCTGATGCATAGCTTGAATTTTTGCATAGTTTAAGCAATTTAGAGGATTTAGGAAGGCTTGCTATAAATATTATGTAACAGTAACATTCTGTTGTATTAAGAATGAATACCAGTGACTTCATCAGAGACAGGAGGTGAAGTTTAAATCATGGCAAGGAGGTATGTAGAAAATTATGTTGAAACAGATGTAGAAGCAGTTCAAGCATACTAATATATGTTAATTTTTTTTTTTTAATCTTCAATTGAGCCTGCTTTCTGCTGACCCCCTTTTCCAAAGGACCAAACTATGTTGCAAAACCAGAAAACCAGGTACTGCAAAATACTTCTTGGACCTTCTTGGATGTGTTAACTCAAGACTGCTTATGACTTCAGTGGATTTGAATCTTATGAATGCCTGATTGCAGTGCATGGTGATAATGTAACCAGCAACAGGATTTATGTTCATAGTTTCAGAGGAGGAGGAGGAATTATAGAATATACTTCTTTGAATAGGAGTGCATTGTATTATCATAGCATTTTACCCTTTCAGCACTACTATCTGTCATGTTTTGAACAAGCCAGATAGAGTAGGGGATGAGGCTTATACACACAAATGACAAGATCTATCAACTCTTTTCCCCCAGCATGCCCCAGAGGTTGCTCATGAGGTTGGCTGACTTTCCAGTCAGAGATTTTGCAGGAAAAAAAAATCATTAGAAATAAAATCAAGTAAGGAATGTGAACATCAGACAGAAATGGAAATAGGGACAAAGTGAGTCTTCAAGAGCAAGACTGTTAGCAGTGGGACAGGTGGAAGCCAGTGAACTGGCTCTCCACTCACAGAACAGTATGTGCAGCTTGCCATCTACACTGAATGTGTGTCTCAGATCCTCGATGCTACAGGTGTTAGACACCTTTGGGGAATGGTTATCCATCAGCAGAGGGATTAGCCAGGAGATGAGGCCAACCCTGGTGTGCACAGTGCTCTCACTGACTGTCCTCTAGCAGGCAGAGCTGAGTGCTGGTGACAGGGTCCATCAACAGGCCCCCCCAAAACAAGTGATAATCCAGGATCCATCCAGGGAGACCAGTTGTGAGTAGCAGAAGAAGGGACTAAAGACAGGACTGGAAACAAGGATGCAACACATGTTCAAGGTCCATCTGTGAGACTGGGTCAGAGGCAAGACCAAACCTGACCTGAAATGGGGCTCCTGGGCCCAAGGACAGAGGTGAGATAGTGCTGTGGTGGTCACAATCCCACATAATACTCTGAGATGCTGACCAAAATTTAGAGAATTTTATACAACACTTGTTCACAACCAGGGGGATTTATAACCCAATCCTGAGGACACTTAAAAAATGGATATTGGCCTGTTTGGGATGATATGAATTCCAGGTGGACTTCCTTAGTTATTTGATCATCCCTGATTCCAAAACACTCTTTTTCATAAGGAGCACTCTTTCAACAGTCATATTAGATAGTGCCACTTATTAGATGCTCATCCTCCTTTTAGAACTCAAATCTTGCCCAGTTACCAAAACAGACAATTTGTATCAGCAGAAGCCTGTTACCGTGCAATGTAAAAAGGGAGGGCATGTAATTCTGGAAAGGTTAAAATGTAGGAAGTAGACCCTGCTTGCCCCAGTTCTGACCTGAGAGAGTGGCAGAGAAAGGAAAATATAATTTAAAAACTACAGGCAGTGAATTTGGAGTTGTATGTGTACTAAACATATTCAGACAGTGTTCTCTTAGCTCCTTCCACTGGTTTGAACCAAGCTGTGTTCCTGTGAACTTTTCTCAGCATCAAATATCCAGTCAAATCCAAGATTATTAAGTGATATGCATATCCCTTAACCTGACAGAGCAAAATTAGGTTTGGATTGGCTACTTGACACTGTGAATCAAGCTAAAACAAGTGTTGCTTTGTTTCCTAATCACAGAAGTCAGAAGGTAGCACATGTTCTTGCTAAAAGAGAGGGCTATGCACCAGTCCTGTCCTTGTTTATGCTGCCAGCTGATGCCAAGCAGACACTAGTCTTTACCCTTGCAAAATTCACATCTTGGTGAAAATCTAAAATTCAAGAGCCATCTTTCTGTGGCTGCAAGCATCACAAAAGTGATTCCCCAAACAACAGCTAAATTGGTAGAAGAGCAGTCACTGAATTGTGAGTAAACAGGAACTGAGCTAGGTTTTGGTACATCCTATGCAATAAATATTTACATAGCTCATTAATTTTTCAGCCAGGAAGTTAAATGCTGTGGCCCAAGTTGTTGGGTTTTTTTACAGTGACAAAACACCAGCAAGGTGGGTTAGATGACAACTGTGGCCACTGCTGAGACTCCAGTAGTCTGCTGATTATGTTGATGAAGCTGTGGGTTCAGCTGTCAGAAACTTCAAAGACTTATATATATTAAAGTACTGGCTGGTATAAATCTTCCATCTCCTGTGGCTAAAAATACAAAATTAGATGGGAAATCTTTTGTTGTCTGCATTCCATGGAGAAGGCTTAGCAGGGCTCTAGCTCCTGATTTTGCAATCTCTCCTCATGTCTCTGATAATGTAGCAA
Source organism: Manacus vitellinus (assembly GCF_001715985.3). Taxonomy (NCBI): domain Eukaryota; kingdom Metazoa; phylum Chordata; class Aves; order Passeriformes; family Pipridae; genus Manacus; species Manacus vitellinus. The sequence continues at coordinate 37,564,766 of NW_021939396.1, forward strand.
AACCTTAGCTTAACTGTGGTCATCACAGCCTTGAGGACCAATGAAGAGACACATGCAAGAGAGCTGTAGGGGAGCTAGCACCCTCAGAGATTCCCTTCTGCTGGAATTCTCCAAAGGTCCAAAAGGGAACAGCATCTCACCCAGGCACTCTCACTCCAGGTCTATGCTTTCCACTACATTAGTCAGAATCAGGGGCAATAGAGTCCAGTTGTAGTATAGACACAATACTTCAAGAAGAGCGGAGACCTTTTTAGTCAAAAGGAAGATCTGTAGGGATGAAAGTTTCTTTTGATATACAGGATGGGATGTTGCACTTCTAGCATTCTCCTTACAGACACGTATTTCTGATTCAGCTTAAAGTGTCTGGTAGATATTTCATCAGAATTGTGTCTTAAATAAATCACAGGAAGAAAACCTCTGAAGAACAAGCGTAAACTGTCAGCAAGTATTTTCTCTGACACCGAGACACTAGTATTTGTTCCACAATTTCCTGTACACAGTAGACAGTGAATGTACAAGGAGCAAGCATTTGGAGTGGGTTCAGAAGCATGCCTTGCAAAAAAAAGGTGCCTGTAAGATCACAGGGCTCTTGTTTGTTTACGCTGAAGAAGATGGAAACAACACTTCTGTCTGAGGAAGCAAGAAATCTGTTTCACACCAGTAGTGAAAGCTGTCACCTCCCCAAGCAGCTGAGAGCACCTAGAGATGTTACAGGACAACAGCCTGTTCACACCTCCTGGGCTGGAGCTCTGTGTTGGTGGCAGAGTGCTTACTGGAAAAGTCAGCTGCTCCCACTGCCTGTTTTTATGCTGTTTTTCCTCACTGCTCATTCCTTGGCTTTTCAGCAGGCTCCATGGGCATCAGAGCATGTGCTCACCTGGCACTCACCAACAGTGTCTGCAAACAGGGTGCTGACTTACAGTGAAGCTGGGTGGTTTCTGGCTGGCTCCTGGGCTCAGCAGCCACCTACACTGGGCTCCAAGCTTCCTAGCCCTCAATCCTCCTCACCTAGATGGGATTATGCACAGTGTTCACAGTACTTCACGTATCACTCTCTGGGCTGTGTTTCTAGCTCTTCTGATGGCAGCTGAGGAAGATACTGACAGGAAGACATTGACACCAGGGCTGGCAAGATACTGACAAGTCTGGGCTGGCAGAAGGGACTGGGAGAAATGATGTTTATTTCCAATGTCCTAGGCCATTCTCCTCTTTCTTCCCTGACCTCATGCTCAGCATACATCTTGTGGCCAAGGATAGCAGTTTTATATTACCCTTTTTTTCATTTCATGTTGTGCTGGGACTGAAATCACCTTCTCCCCAGCTATTTCCTACTCCTGCCTTTCTGCGGTGGCTCTGAATATGGCACCTATTTGCTATTACCACTGTCAGATACCCGGGGAAAACTTTCAAGTCCTAAAATTCCTGAGGCAAGTCTGATTATTTTATAATAAGAGAGTAAGTAGTGCAGTCCGGAGAACAAAAGTATTGACTGAGACTGTGACTCAAGGCTTCAATTTGAAGTTAGCTTCAGTGACCTGAAGCAAGTCTCTGGCCTCATTTTTTTCACCTCTTGTGTTGAGACTGTAAACTTAATAGTCTCTTACAATGTGTTTGCCCAGACAGACTGTACCAGATCTTTTTTCTTCTCTTTGGTGAGCCATGTAAGTATCATTGTAATGCAAAACCAAATGGTTTTATAAAGCCAGAAGAGACCACAGCAATCAACAGGTTGCCATACATAACAATAAAGAAAAAATAAATATGTGAAGAAGGTGAAAAAAGTTAAGTTTAATTTACCTCCATATGTACTTCTCTCTTTGGACTGTGTGGTGTGAGTCTCTTGTTCCTTATTCAGAGAGGCAGAATATTTTAGAGAGTTTGAATGCAAAAAGCTGACTTACTGGTACCACACTTCAAATGACACCTCAGAATTTGACACTGTGCAGTCATGAGTAGTTACAGCTGGAATATTTCACAGCACAGCAGTCATAAAGTTATTTCTTAACATTTGAAAGTTGGGTGATTGAGAACATTTGAAAATATTAATGTGCCTATATATTGTGGATCCCTCTCTCTTATGGCTGAAGACAAGATAAGAACAAATAAGAACATATGCTGATATTTCTCTTTTGAATTTAATTTTACCAACATTCTTTGAAAAGTCTGGTCATTTCCATGAAGGCCTTAAATGAAACTCGGGACAGATATCAAAATTACTTTGGCATGTTAGAAAAATCCTTTTGAAGTATTCGATTTTCCCCATGTTTTTATTGCTGTTTTCACAGTCCTTTATAAGCCTTATAACCTTATGGTACCTTGCTGACCTCTTGTTCAGTGGATAATTAAAAGGCCATCAAGTTTCATTGGCAATGACTGTCAGATGTCCTTTTAAACACATGGTTGCTGGGCAACAAGAGCTTACGCTGCATTCCTTCCTTGAAATATTTGTCCTATTTTTTATATATTCCTACCAGTAAGTGTGTCAGCATTTAGCCAGTGTGCTGGAGGGCAAAATGCTAGCTGGAGCTTTTTTTATATCCTGTGGTATTTCCAAAAGGAAAAATAATCAGAACAACCAAAGAGCTCACATGCATTGTGCTGTGAAGGGCTGCATCAACTTGACTTCCACTTTCAGACCATGTTTTCCTAGCTGAATTATTCTTTGAATGGAAGTGCTTAAGGACTTTTACTCCCATTTAGTAGTTCTTACTTTTGAAAAGCCACTGAAATCTAAAGCACAACTGGGTATACAAGGATGTGGCTTGACATGTCTGAATGACCTTTTGGATCATAATAAGGGATTTTTAAATGTTCCAATTCCTGATGATGGTGAACAATGTATTTTGAAAAAAGAAAAAAAGAAAGAAAGTGAAGTCAAGTGAAGTCAAATGACAACCACGTGGAGTTGAGCAAGGATTTTGCAAAGACTCTGTTTGAAATCTCTTGGGTATACTCCAACAGCCTTGAAACACCCCCAATCCCCTACCCCATCCTAACAGCCCATTATGGTGCTTTTTGTGTGCATATCTTACGATAGCCTCTCTTTGGCTGACTTTTAAGGGAACTTTGCTCCATTTATTAAAAAGAATAACAAACAAGCACAGAGAAAACGGAGAAAGTCCAGAGAGTAAAAGGCATTTGGGGACATATTCTGAACTTGTTCAAATAACTGGGAAATAAAAAAAAAAATGAAAAGAGGCAGAGCTTTGTCATGAGATGCTGCACTTACAAGGATTAAGTAACTGATTGTACATCTTTCTACCAGTAAAGAAAAGAGAGAAAGAAACACAGTGTCTGTTCCAGTAATTCCCTCAGGACTTTGCCTTTTTTGTAGATGTTTTGCTCTCAAGGATTGTTTTTCTGTTTTTCTCTCTGGTCTCCCCTCAGCCACTAAGTGAGCTGGTGAGAACAAACTAAACAGTGTATAAGGGCTGAGTACTGAATATGTTAAAGCATGCAGCAGATAACAGGATGCAATAGGATTCCTGCATGAACTGCATCATCATAAAAAGCATAACAAAGTGGTAGCTTATTTCTGGTATTTTCTGTTTTGGAGGAGCTCAGCTTTATGACTGTGATGCTAACAATCTATTTGATTTAAATAATAATATTGGAAGAAACATCCAGTGAAAGGGAGAATGGGTAAGAGAGCAAATACATTTGCATACAAAACGTATACGGTATACTCATCATCATTTAATGTACACTGTGAGCTAAATTCTCCAGTCAGATACAATGGTACAAATCCAGATCAATTTTATTGACTTTGATAGAATTAGTCTGGATTCATCATAACAAATGAGGGAAGCAACAGCTTCTTATGAAAATTGCTGCAAAGTTTGTGATGTTTAATCAAGATCTGTGAATGAAGAAATTCCAAGCCATTTCTATCTAAAGCCTTTAAAAGACATATTGCTTATTTGCTTGTAATCCAATAATTCAGCAGGAAACCAGCAGACAATGCAAAAATATTCTGCAGGAGGAAAAAATGTTTTACAGCACTTAGTGAATAGATTTGGGGAATATATCTTACTGATGACTCCTTCTGTGCTCCTGCTCTGAAGAAGAATGCTTGTCATGGCTCTCAGAGGCAGTTGCTCTAGAGCTGGGTATAGTGCAGCACTTGAAAGAACACCTTCTTCCTCCATATCTAAGGTATTTTTATGCTCCCCTCCCCGTGGAACTGGTCTTAGGTATCATTTGAGACGCTTCAAGTGCTGCAAACACAGCTCAGGCCTTTCTCTGACCTTCCAGGGAGGGCTCCTCCAGCATATGGCAATAATTTGAGTCCTCCAGATGTTCTCAGGTCCAGAGGAACCCGCAGGCAGCTCTCGCCTGGTACCAGCTGATGGCTGTTGCTGGGGGAACGGCTCCTGAAGTACAGAGAGCAGATAACAACCTCCACAGCTGCTCTGCACATCCAGGATGAGGAAAGCAAGGTACAAAGCAGATGAGACGAGGGGAAGCTGAAGCCAATAATTCTGCTCTGATCTTGATGGTGGTATGTTGCAATTTGAATTCAAACACTGACTATCTTTTCCCATTTCTGCATTTCTTGGTCACTAGGGGAAAATTTGCACAGTTTATGCATGAAAATGCAAAGTACACTAGAATTTGCAAAGGATGTGAGATTACTAAATGAACTCTGGATGTGCTTATTTAATTAATCTCATGAACATGAACTAAAAGACAATATTTAGAAAACAGTAATTAGGGTTGTTGGTATATGGGTAAATGATATAATTAATTCCAGATTAAGCTTTTCTAGTGAAAACTTCAGTGTGTGTGACTGGACCCTCTGTTTCCCGAAGTAGCTTTACATAGGAGAAGACTGGATGAGGGAGAAACTATCTTCATGGTTACTAAGTCTGTGCCGATTTTACTTTCTGCTGACCCAGGGTCCACAAGACCCCGTTTAAACCCTTTCTTAGCTTTAAGAGAAGTGAGCTTGTATCTCTTACAAAAGTGACCTAGCGCCAGCATTATTGTTGTTCCGTTGAGAAATTCCCTGGACTGTCACCATTTCTGTTCCTGAGGCTGCTCAGCAAACCTGAGAATTCTGCAATTGTTGTAAACCTTCAAAAACAAGCAGGACAAGTGGTAATGTTGCAGAGTAGAATTAGATGGTGGCCCATTACCGGAGCACAGTGGTTGTAATGACTAAAGAAGCAACAGCTTTCAGTAAACTAGAGAATTTCTTCATATTAAAAAAGCCGGTCTTTAAGTTCTTACTCTAAGCAACCAAGATGGAGGTTGTAATGTTCCCTGTTTGTATATCCAGTTAAGAGTTAAAGATTGGTTGGTTTAACCTGAAAAAAAACCTGATTGTTTCACCAGTTTTGGCTCCACAATTAATTTTTTTTACTTTGAGAATTGTCCCTTCTAAGAAAAAGAATTTCAATTCTTTTGTGCTTGGATTTACTTTGCTAATTAACTGAACAAAAAGTTCTAAAACCACCAGGATATATAGCCAAAATTTCCTCTCTAGTAACTATTTTTGTCCCTTCTGCTGGCAACGGAGACCAATGTATTTTTCCTTTTCTTCTTTCAGTCTTGTCCTTACTTGCCCTTTTTTCCGCCTGACATTTTGTTCTGGTTCCTCACTTCAGCTCTGTTATTTGAGGGTTATTCACCCTCTATTTTCCCTGCTCGGTAAGAGTCTTCATGCTTCTTGAGCTGCCAACATCAAAGAGGCTGTAGCAGCTCAGCAGAGCCTCGGGAGAGCGGAACAAAGACATGAGGACTACAAGGACGCCGCATGCAACAATCTTTGGCCAGCCTCGCTGCATCAAGCATGGGAACAGGGATGAAAAGGACAGTTGCTTCCCAGGGACTAACAAGGGCTGAGTCTGCACCTGAGTAAGTACACAACTATTCTAATAACAGAAAGTTTTGGATTTACACAATTGCCTTATTTTTGTTTTCTTTCTGGTTCACCCCCTTATGGATTATTTTCCAACAACTGCCTTGAGAGCTTTTCTCATGTTCTACTTCTACAGTCAGTGGAAAACAAGGTAATAAACAGATCTATTGGTTTTATTTCATTTTGTTTACTTGATGATATGACTCCAAATGATCCAGTCTTATTGGTTGGGCTTTAATGGATTCATGTCTCTGCAGAAAAGTTACTGATTTCATTTTCCGTCCTTACTGTAGAAAAGCAGAGACTACTTCCATAGGAAACAAAGTAGGAACTATGTCCCAAATGACGATATGTAGCAGAAGAATGTCTTGAGGACAATGCCCTCTACTCTGCACCAGGCATAAGAAGACCCTTTTCTGAGTGGGTCTTTAAGTTTTGCCATCAAGATTATGGAAGATTTGCAGAAATATAGGTCCATCACTATGAGAAGCTTCAAACAGAAGATAGCAGGGACTTCACAACTCCCCATATCTCTCTCTTTCCATGTTACAGTAGTTGTGGGTAGTCTGGAGTGGGGAGGGAAAAGCTGAAGTTTCTCTGTCTTGCATATGTATAATGTCAAGAGATCCATAAGATCCAAAGGATTTTCTGTTCTCTCCCCAGCCTCTCTGGTTGGCTCTCCCCAACCTCTCAGGTTCTAGTTCTCCAAGGTATATCTCTGGGTATGTGTGCCAAGACCTCTAAGAGAACAGTAAAAGTTCCATGTCCCGCCTTCTCCTTATTAGAGGCCACGTGAAGGATTTGTGCATAGAAGCTCTCTACAAGAGAGGGAGTAGAAGGTGGGAATCACAGTCAGCTAAAGCAAAGGAGATCTGTGTTTGGAACAATTCCTCAGTTGACCATCTTCCAGCATGAAGCTTAGGTATAACCTGGGGTGGATTATACCATGTGTGGAATAAACAGCATTGAAAACAGTTGTTTCTGCAGGGAAAATGAGTTTAAATATTTCTTCTTTTGAACATTAATAGAAAAGAAAGCATTTTCAAAGATACAGTGAACTCTACAAAATTAAGGAACCTTCATGCAATTACAGTATTCCTTCAGTGCATGCTGTTCTTTTGCAACTTCCTTTCTCCTGTTTGACCCAGAAAGCCTAAGAGATACATAAATCAGTGGGTGTTTCCTATGGTGTTCTAGATGCAAACACAATGAAGAACTGTGACAATGAAAGAGGCTGTAGGGTTTAATAAAAGTTAAGAGATTCATAGAAGTTGACAGGAATACAAGTAACCTAGATACAATCTGGCCTGCATACAAATTCAGCCTCTCAGAAGATATCTACATTTGTTTGTATAATAATCACTAAAAAATAACAGTTAAAAGCTGTACTCCTCACTCTTCCTTAAGAAAATGTCATGAAATCTGATCAGATAGCATAAAATGAAGTATATACAGAAATCATGATAAAAACAGCAAAAAAAAATCCCAGGACAAATTCAAATTTACAATTATTTTGTAATAATATTTTATTGAGTGTTCAGATAGAAATGTGTTCAGTTCTGGGCATCCCAGTACAAGAGATATACAGAGATATTGGAGAGAATCTGACAAAGGGCTACAAAGACAATTAAGGGACTGGAACATCTCTCCTGTGAGGAAAGGCTGAGACAGCTGGGACTGTTCAGCTGGGAGTAGAGGTGGCTCGGGGGTATCTCATCAGTGTGTGTAAATACCTGCCAAAGTGGTGAAAGGAGGACAGAGCCAGACTTTTCTCAGTGGTGCCCAGCGACAAGACCAGAGGTGATGAACACAAATTGAAACTCGGGAGATTCCCTCTAAACATCAGGAAATGCTTTTTCATTCTGAGGGTCACTAAAGACTGTCACAGTTTACCCAGAGAGACGGTGGAACCTCTGTCCTTGGAGATATTTGAAAGTAGCATGAACCTTGTCCTGGAAAACTGCCTGTAGGTGCCCCTGCTTGATCAGGGAGATTGGACTAGATGTCCTCCAGAGGCCCCACCCAACCTGAACCCTTCTGTGATTCTGTGAAGGGAGTTACAGCCCTGCAGCTCATTGGAGCTGAACTGTAGACAGTGATGGTTCAGTGAATGAGTACAATGCTATGAAAAAATATAAGGCTCATTTCCCAGTGAAATCAACCACATCTTTTCAGCTTCTTCTTCAGTGGAACTAGGATTGTTTAGTAAAGAAGATCAATCAGCTGTTAGGCAATGACTCCCTGCTCTGCCACATAGAGCACTTCAACCACTTTTTGTGCTCTCAAGGGTATAATTTGCATAAGCATTGTTTTCACTGCATTAACTTACTGTTGCAATCTGCAGATGATAAAAGTCTGTAAGGGGAGGTGGCAACCCTGGAGATAAGGGAAAATGGTGGTATTTCCTTTACAAGCATTGATTACTTCAGAAGAGGAAGGCTGTAAAAGAAAGACAGAGAGCCATACACACTAAGTGGCCTGAGGGAACTCATGCTCCACTCTTTCCTGCACCTCTGCTGGGAAAGCACCATCCAAAGAATTCATAAACTATCCTGAGTTTTTGTCCTCTTATTTTTGGAGACTCATTTATTGTGCAAAAGTCCACTTCAAAAGTTTCCTCAGTTTCCATGTGCAGTATTCCTGCAGCAGTAAAAAGACAATTATTCCAAACTCAGGATGGGACAGGGGCCTGGCTAAAGGGACCTGGATGAAGGTTGGAAATGCACTTTACAGGAAAAAGAAGGATTCAAACTTCTGTTCACTCTGATTCTCTAGCCCCACTGTGTTGGTGCCAGGATCTCTGCCTGCCAGTACCTGCTTCATGGTTTTCATAAGGCATGCCAGAATATTCGGGAAAATTACATTTGTTGAGTAGTGTATAATCACAGCAAGAAGGAAGAATAAGTTAAAATTTTAAACACAGAATTCCCAAGATCTTTAAAAGTCAGATTTTTCTTTTCATCCAGCTGTCAGCTGGATTTTGTCTTTATTTGAATTGGAAGCAACAGAAGTGTGATTCCCTACACTGTGGGGCTGCAGTTGCAGGATGCTGTGGAATGAAACCCTATGGCCAAGAACAGACTGTGCTGTGTGAAGGACTGAGGGTGTTGGCAGTTCCCATAAATGAAAAAATTATGACTGGGTTCTAGTCAGGTGGTACATGGCTTAGTTAATATTTTCAAAGTATGCTTTGAACAGAAACCTACTTTCAGCTGGAGTGAACTGAAGATCTATATGGAGAAAAACAAATCATTAGTCTTGTACCAAGATAAATGGCAAAAAGAAAAAATGTCAAACTCTTGACATTTCGGGGAATTTTTTGCCCTTAAGTTACTGTCTAAGGGTGTTCCTCCTGCACCTCCAAGAGCACCAACTAGCACATTAGAAAATGCATATTTTATTTCACATGAGCTCTTTTTCTACTTGATCACAAAGGGAGGTTTAAGAAGCATAATGCCACAGAAGAGAAAAGGACATCTTATGATTAGCATCTGGAAACTGAACATAGGTGAGAAACAGTATACACAGAAGGGTATTGAGGGGTATACATAGTACCTGATGGTGTACAGTCTAAAGATTCAATTTAGCCCCTTATGTTTTTAATATAAGCTGTTTTGAAATATGTGAATTAAAATGACATAAATAATCCTAAATTTTTTTTAAAAAAGCTCTAATTTAATAATGGACCGATAACAGACTGTACTGTCAATTTGATTAAATAGTGTTTCTTTTCTGCATTTTCTCTGGTTTCCACCCGACATGCCACCACATTTGTCACAGAAGCACTGATAGCAGAAGTCGGTCTCATTTGATGTATTGGCTTGTATTCCAGGAGACTTCAAATTAGTTCCTGATTAATTTCTAGTTTTCCATAATCAGTGCATGCCTGAGTTCTCCAAAGGATACATAGAAGTGATAGCACCAATAATGCTGCCTTTGTCTGACCTGTCTTTACAGTACAGTGTTTGGCACTGTTCTCTGTCTCACACAGAGTCCAGTCTTGCTAATAAAAATAACAGCCAACAACTTTATCTCGTTAATAAACCCTTGGTGTTAATAAAGAAAATCTCTAAGATGCCATTGTAACTGAAGATAAATTATGATCATTATAAAAAAGTGGAACACAATTCCCACCTCCCTCCCCCTTCCCCAACAGACTGCATCTTGGATTCACCAAAGCTGTCTTTCAGTGGATCACAATATAGGGCCCATTCAGTCTGGAATGAGTGTTTGCTGCAAATCCTCTAAATCTCCAGTGTGACATTTGCCCTGCAGCCATAGACTATGGACATCAGAGACAGCCCTGTACTGGCATTTGCGAAAATAATAGACTATCCATCAGACAGTAATTTTCCTCACTCCAGGGTCCCAAGCTGAGAAAAGGTTAGTCCTACGGGCCTAAGGAAAACTGCTGGGCACAATAGAGTTCACACTACCACATGATTGTTATAATTTCTTGAGTTGATAAACACTGTTGTTGTTGATAACCATCTGAGTTTCTGAGGAAATTTTATTAAGTGAGCTCAAAGCTTGGCACTGAAGAAATTATTTATTTTTACAGGGGTACTGTGTAGCTTTATCTGTTTTGCTGTTGCAAGTGCTAAATTAAACATAATAAAGGCAGAATCTTGAAGCCTCAGGCATCTATGACAAAATGCAAATTTCCCGCTGCTTAGCTACAGCCCCACTAAACTGTTTGTTGGGAGCTCTTCACTCTGTAGAGAATACAGAACATTTGATCCTCTTTCCCTTGATGTCAATAGGGCTTTAACTGCATCAACAGCAGAGGCAGGCCCATAAAAACCTTGTTTGATCAAGTTGTTACTAAAAAATTTTAGCACAGTGTGATGAGATTTCTCTGCCTCTGGAATAGCCCTAGATGTTCAGGAGCCCTCCTCAAACCCAAGGTAGTTGTTGTGAACAGAACTGCGAGGCTGGTCAATGAGATGCATAATAAACAGCTTTAACTCCAGGAGTAGCATACTAAATTGTTCTTACACCCCAAGTGCATCATCATCACTGCTACTGGCCTCTGCTCCATTCAGCTGTTTTTTCTCTGTCCTCGGGAGACAACAGAGGGTAAAAGGAGTGAGTTCAGCAGTGAAGTCACAGCTTCACAGTCTTAGAAAGAGAAAGATGAGAGCAATTTTGTTCTTTCCTATCAAAACTGCCACTTGTACATGGTCAAGTGGCACTGCAGGATCTGGAGACTGTGAGGAGTTTTTTTCCCCAAAGGCTATTCATAGTGTCTCTACATGTTTAAATTGTTCATCTGGCTTATAGATCTTCATGAATCCTGGGCATCTTTTCTAATTACTCATGTACTGAAATGTTTGGAATTGCTGCATTTTGTTTCGCTTTGGGTTAAAAAATTACATTTGGGCAATATTCCAATCAAAGCCTTTAGAAACAAAAACCATAATGTTTTGAGTTTTAAAAAAAATTAGCTATCACTATTTGCTAAGTCGACATCAGCTCACAAAAAGTTTAGCTCCAGTGGGGCAGGTTCTTTGCTTGTTTGGAATGACTGTGATTTGGACATTAGTTCTGGGCATTTCTATTTCCTGAAGGTTTCAACTCGATAAATTTGATTTGGTTTGTTTGGTAAAGCTGGTGAAATTAAAAATATGCATTTTTGGTTTGAAGGCTTTTTCTTTTTTTTTTACTCTAGTTTCTTGCTTGTTGTATGACACTTATTATGTGATTTAAAACTCATCAGTATCATACGGCGATAAGTGTCTTCAGCAAATCCATGTCTTCTGTGTTTCATGGTTTCAGTGGCTGAGCTGTGGCAGATGTTTATGCAAAGCAATACCAAGAACATAAAGCAGAAAAACAAGAAGTTATTTGTGCCATAGAACGTGTCATTTTTATTTTACTGTAAGGCACTAGAGGAGATACAGACACCAAACCAGAATGCACTTGGTAAGCAAAGGTGATGAAAAATTTTGTTGTCCATTCTTATTTAGCTCCAATGGTTTACACCGTGCCAAGTGTATTAAAGAACATTTTCTATTCCATTGTACATTGGATTTCCAGTTCATATTGGATATCTGTGGTCCTATAAGCTTTCAAATAAAAACACAGTAGTCTGTTTTTTTTCTTTTTATTTGTTATATGCCTTTTGATTTGGTAATACTTTGATGAAAAGAGATTTTGGATGAACATTTGTTTGGATTAGTCTTGCCATAGAAAGCAACAAAGCACATATCTGCTTTTGGCTTCACTTCTGCAAATTACTCTCTAAAAATATGCATCAATGTACTTGGAAAATATGTTTGAAGGAGTTATTAAGAATTTCTTATCCAAATTTAGCAGCTACTTTTCAGGTATGTGCATCCAGGATAAGTACTATTTCTATACTACAAGAAACAGCAGAGAATGCAACCACTGTGAAAAGCAAGAAACTTTACCCACATGTGAATATTTACCATATATGCTGTTAGAGCAGGGGCTGTGTCTTCAGAGCTGTTTGGCTGGGAGCAAGCACAGCAAGGGTTCAATTTTATTGTCATCCTGTTGGAACATGTGAACACAATACTGACAAAAAAAAAAAGGTGCCTTTAACTTCCAACAGCTCTATCAGAGTAGATTGGAGTAACAAATTTTATCCTTCTGTTCCCTGTGAACAGGATGGATATTCCCAATCAATTGTAGCTGTGTGACTGCATTAAAAGCAATCAGATTTCACAGGTATCACAGATAAAATCAGTGCCTGAATACTTCAGTATTTGTGATGTTAATGTTCTTTATCCCTGATGTTCTTGCAGCTTTGAGAGAACTCTTCTATTTCTATGAAGGGATGGATTCTTCTCCCCATGAAGAACTTTTGTAAATTCATCACTGGCATCCAGGAGAAGTTGTTCTGGTTTTGGCTGGGATAGAGTTAGTCATCTTCATAGTGGCTAGTTTGGGGCTATGTTTTAGATTTATGCTGAACGCTGGGTTGATAATATAGAGATGTTTTTGTTATTGCTGAGTAGTGCTTACACAGAGCCAAGGCCTTTTCTACTTTTCATACTGCCACACTGGCAAGGAAGTTGGGGATGCATGGGGGACTGGGAGGAGACACAGCCAGGACAGGTGACCCCAACTGACCAAAGAGATATTCCATACCATATGACATTATGCTCAGTATATAAAATGAGGGGAAGAAGGAGAAAGGAGGGAACATTTGGAATGATGGTGTTTATCTTCCCAAGTAATCGTTATGTATGATGGGATCCTGGTCTCCTGAAGATGGCTGAACACCTGCTTGCCCACGGGAAACAATGAATTCCTTAATTTGCTTTGCTTGTGTGTGTGGCTTTTGCTTTCCCTGTTAAACTGTCTTTACCTCACCCCATGAGTTTCATAGCTTTCACCCTTCTGATTCTCCCCCCCAGTCCTGCTGGTGGGGGAGTGAGCAAGCAGATGCATGGTGCTTGGTGGCTGCCTGGGGTTAAACCACAACAGAAGTAAAAACAAATATGGAACAGAAGTTCAAGCCCTTTCTGAAGCTGGAAGGGGCTTGTATCCCTCCTGGTCCTTGGAAACCTAGTGGGACTCAGTAGCTCTGCAAATTGTTTTGCAAACCTCCTCTCTTGAACATAGCTGTGGGACATGTTCAACACTGCTGAGGCTGCTCTGGCATGCTATGATCAGTGTCCTACACTAATGACTCTTTGTCCTTGGTCTTATTTGGAATCTCCACTGAGACTACCAGTTAGACTGACAGTGCTTTTTATTATGTAGATCATCTGACCCCTGAAGCTTGAATTGCCATAACTTAAACCAACCCATTTTAAGTGGGCTGCAGAGCCAGCATGCACTGTGAGAAGCCTTTTAAGAGCCACTGCCATGAGCCAGATGCAGAGCAGACGTGTTCGTGGAGCAGATTTGGGAAGTTCAGAATTATACCTCCTCATACACATTTGTTCCCCAACTGTCTCTCAGCAGATCAAGCAGGTCAGCCCTGGCTGCCTTTTGTTTGCTGTCATTGGAGCAAATTTTCTCTGTGGATGTTCAGATGAAGTGCTAGAGTGGTGATTTCAGCTGTTCAGAGCAGATTTGTTTTGCAGTGGCCTTATCAGAAAACTTGGTCCTCAGAAATTTCATTTTGGCAAAAATGGTACATTGCCTTTTTAAATTTTAGCCCTTGTTAATGCTGTTCCCTTTTTGCAGAAGAGAAAGGGGATCATAACTTACACAGCTGAGCTGGCCTTTTCCTGTGACCTCCAGTGGCCGACCACTGTGGGTTCACATCAAGGTTTTCCACTGCAAGTCCTGTCAAAAAAATTTCAGCTTATTCAATCATATATTCGAGAGGCCCCTAACTTTATTTTAAAACCAAATGTTTCTAGTCTGTCCTTCTAAAGAGAAATTTAAAGCTCCACACTGCTTGAATGATTAAATTTATGAAACTGGAAAGGAAGCAAAAAAGACAAGTAAAGCATTTCCCTCACAGTTATAGATGTTTGGAACTGGCAATATTTTCAGCTTTTTACTATTCCTTAAGGTGTTAAAAAATAACTAAATATCTGAAGATCTGAAACTAGGAATATTTGCCCGACTGTGCCTTCAGCTTCAGTCTGGAGCTTCATTTACATTTCTGATTGCTGCTGAGTCTCCCACCACATTCCCCTCATGCACAATGGTCTTTACTGCAGTCATAAGGGTTCACAGGAATGCCACTAGTATCCTACTGCTAAGGGTATGGAAACATGGGAACTGCTTCAAAAAAAAAAATCAGTTGGACTTCTGTGCTTTCCTGTCAATATCTCAAAACTCGTGGCCAGGTATAGATTGAAGAGCAATAGTAGTGTGGCTATTGGATCATAAAATCTCCTTTCTTTTTTTGTTTCCCCTATGTAGTCTAACAACCCTGGAGCACTTGAAGCAATTCTTGCTTCTTCATGCTTCTGATTTTTAAAGAGGCATTCAGTGGTATCTTTCATAAGAGAAGCCAGAAGGAGAAGGACGGGAATGCAAGTGATACCAGCAGAGGAGCCAGCAATAATCAGGGGAATTGATCTTCCAAAGAGATTCTCTCCTGTCTGTCACCACTCTCTGTGAGGAACAATGCAGCACTAGCCACAAATGACCCTCTAGATTGTTTCTGCTTCTAGATCAATAAATAAAGTCTCTGCAGTTCCCCTGGAAGGTGTTCTGCTGTCATTGTGGACTGACTCTAACACATTCAAGTCAAAGTGAGATTAATATCTAACAGCAGCCACTTAATCATGAGCAACAACAGTCACCCTGGCTACTTTTGGATCACATTTTTAAGTCATAGAGCAGATAGAGCTGCTGAGCTCATCACTCAGAATGCAAATTTATGGTAATTTATTAACATGGAGTCAGATCTAGAAAAATAAAAGTTATTTGAAATTTTTCTTTTGTGATGTAGAAGATCTTTCCTTTATGAAGGATTCTCCATTGCCTAAGGTAGGGAAAGGCAATTGTACAATGCCCTGAACACAGAATTAAATGCAGTAAAATCTGAAATTAAAAGAAATCCTTGGTGTCCTCAGTTAGCCTAAAACCCTTCACACAGTTGATGATGTCTATTGACATTGGTTGGTTATTCCCTCAAAGAACTTCCTGTGCAACAGAACTCTGGGAAAAAAAATAAAGAAAGAAAAAAGAAAGAGAGAGAGAGAGGAAACAAATATGTAATCATACAAATCTGCAGGCAGCCAGGATTCTATGTGATTGATATGGAAGCAACAGTTTGGGAATCTCCTGCTCCTTGACTTTTGTTTCAGGTTTGAATAGATAACTCAGAAGTTGGTATCTCAACTCTTATTAATGCAAAACTTCCATGAGAGTTAGTCTGACAGTCTTTAGGATTATTTAAATAAAAAAGCTGAGAAGTTGTCTCTTTAAACTTGTGAAGAAATTTGTAGCTCTCATGCTAAAGCAGTTTGATACCAAATGAACAAAGTCTAGGCTCCACAAGCAGAATTTAAATCTCTCTGGGGAGTATGAACATTTGGCACCTAATTTGGTCAAGATATCTATTTCTGGTTCCTCCTAAGAGGCATTTAGAGCTTCAAGGTCATGAGTCTACTCTGACTCAGTCTATGAACCCTCTCTCTTTCCACTGATGACACTGGAAGGTCATCAATAGAGAATAACCTACCTTTTGTGTCCAAGTCATGTGCCCCACACGAGGACATTCTGATGATCACAGAATATTCGAAGTTAGAAGGGACCCACAAGGATATTCGAGTCCAGCTCCTAAATGAATGGCCCATACAAAGATCAAATCCACAACCTTGGTGTTATTAACACCACGCTCTAATCAACTGAGCTAATCTCAGGGTCATGCTCTTCTTCTCTTACTCAATTTCCATTGTTTTTTTTTTAAGCCTGTGAAATGGCTGGGTAATTTTATAGTCACTTTTTCAATCAGATAATGGGTGGCCTATTCAAATTTATTTCATTACCCAGAGATCTACCTTTACTTTCAGTGGAAAAATGACGGTTTGCACACATGGGAGTATCTGGGCCATCGCTGCATCAAGTGGACACGTCAGTGGAAGGCTGTAGAACAATAAATTGAATAAGTGATTGCTAAAGATATTGTCTTTTTTCTGAGTAATGTAAAAGAACAAAAACTGATTTGGAAGCTTGTTTTATTTTTTCGTCTTCACTCTTGGGAAGTAGTTGTTTTGGTGTATTTATGTGGCAATGATCTGTTTAGTATATTCTTTCACATCTCATTCTGGTTTGTGGTTCTTTGGCAAGTGATCGAGCCCTATTTTACATGCAGCACAAGCTTCAGTTGCCACCTACCACATCAGTTGAGTTTATGGAAATGAAGGCTAGAGAGCTTGGTAGGATACTGAGGCTGTAAAAAGCATTACATCAACCTGGAAGTTAGGCACTAAATTAAGGAATGTAAAATGCTTTCACAGACTGGAGAGAATTAAAAACCAAAAAGAAAGAAATTATTAGAGAGCACATTGCAATTAGAATGTTCTAAGACTTATGTCAGCATTAAAATTCACTATGGGGTGGACTCAAATTTAGAATTGATCTCAGTCAGGGCAAGATGATTCATAACAGTCTTGTAAGATGGAGTACTCTCTAAAACTGGACAGATTCCATACATTGTTGGAACCCCAGAAATCTGAGTAATAAAACATGCACAATGTTTAATTGGAGTTGGCAGTTAAGCAAAACATAGCAGTGCTGTCATATTTAAATTGATGTCATTTTAAATAATTGCATGGTAAAAGATTTCCCACTGTTTATCTGGAGATATTCTACAAAAATAAAGAAAAATAATGACTCCCATGACCATGGGGCATAGATTGCTATTTTTTCCTTCTATTTACAGCACAGACCATAGGAGGGAAATTATGCAAGGAAAGCAGCTCATCAGTTTTCAAGCCAGGGGTTTCAATCACAAATGCAGTGTGACAGCAAACATTTTCCTCTGTCAAAAAGTAACAAAGTAACTCAAAAGAAAGAAAATGTGGCCTGCAAACAAATTGGTGATTCAGGAAAAAAAGACAGAAGATAGAGTCAGTGACCAGGAAGCCTGAGACGCTGCTGTGCATGATGAATGCATACAAAATAGGAGGGCTTGGTCACTGTCATACTTTTGGGTTTAATCTGTTGACCAAACAGATACTCAGGGAGCAGTACAGATGCACTCATCTCTAATGGTCTGCATCCATCCAGCTCACATCCGTTCTGAGGTGCTAGGACATAGATGTACCTGCATGCTTGGCAGTGCCAGCTTTAATTTTTATTAAAGGTGATACAGGCTTCAAACTATCAGGGTGCCAGAAGGGAAGGGCACCTTCTGATCTATACTGACATGCTCAGACTGTGTATATAACACCTGCCTGGCAGCAGGACTGTCTGGCAATATACACTGAAATTCAATCTTGTATCTCAACTTACTCCTCAAGGGCTTCTTAAAATGTTTTTATGAAGTTCTAGTATCTCCTCAGTAGTGATCGTGGTCTCTTCAGTTGCTTTCTTATGTTTTAATAATACATGGTTCACTACAGGTGTAAGTAACCCACCTGAGAGCCTGAAATATCTATTTCTATTTAGATGATTTATTAATTTCACTCTTTCTTTTTGTTAGCATCCTGAATACATCTGAAATGCTTATATACAGGCAGAAAATACTTACTCTTGAGCCAATTATGATGCAATAACTGTTACTGGGTTGAGGAAACTCATGTTCCAGACAGCCACAGGAAAAAAAAGGAAAACCTCTTCCCCATTATTTATTTTTAGGAAGCAATAGCATTATAATACCTCCTCACTGAAGATAATTAATGTTCTAGGTTCTCTGTCAACAACATACAGTAGAAATGTCCATCTGAAACATAGTTCTCATCAAGAAGGTTGAATGTATCAGGGAGTAATTAGATTTCTGTCCAGATAAACAATGGCACTTCCAGAATTTGATACTTGATGCCTAATTGATTTGTATTTCAAATCATTTGTGCAGTGCTGTACTGTACTGGCAAAACCAGACATCTGATCAGCTTCATGGCTTTTTTTCCATCATAGAACTAAGAACAGGTTTATCAAGAGCTTCTTCTTCTTGCCAGTGGACAAATTACTCAGTTACCAAATTTTCTGAAAGATCTGGTTGTTCTCAAAGATCTGTGGGGGAAAAGTCACTGTGCTGGTTTAAAAGTAAACTGGCAGGAGAAATGAACCTAACTCAAGAGAGATTACAAGTCAGAGCTACAATTTCTTAAAAAAAAAATTACAATAGATACAGTGATACAGAGAAAAAACTGATTTTAACTCCCAAAGACAGATGTATAGCCCCATACCCTGGGATAAGAACACAACAGTGTTCACTAGCCCCTGTGCTGAGCACCATGTGGACCTTCTGGGTGCAAAGTAAAAGGAAAACCTGTTGGTCCAGACGATGGTCACAGTTCTGTCGAAGAACAATCGCAGTCTTGTCAAGAGTGGCAGTCACAGTACTGTTGAAGTCCTGGTCCTTCTCTAGATCCGACAAATGGCACTCAAAGTCCCCAAACCCCAAGATTATATATGCTCAAATTCAGGTGGGAATGCCCCGTACCTCCCCCAGGGCAGGGAGTTTCACAATGAGTGATTTAACTCTGTGGGTCATGGGATATTTTTAGAATTTTGATGGTCTAAGTCCTTGCAGCTGCCTATTATGCCAGTCCATTATAGCCCATTAGTTGAGATGATCCCTCAGGCTGGGTGTGAAGGTGCTAATGCCTCACCTCCCCCCCCGCCCCCCAACGGAGGGGAGTTATCACAGCTGAGTCACTGGTGTGAAGACAAAGAAGTGCTCTGCTGCCCAGCTTGTAGGTGTCAGGTGTGCCCTGGGCAGCTGCTGCAAAGGATTCATTATTAACAGTCAATCAGAAATGACATAGAGGGTGTAGAATATATAGTTTTGGTTATACCCACATAGTGATAAACTGGTCCTGGCCCCTGTAACTAGGACAGTTTTGTTAAGGAAGAGACCACAGCTTTATCCTTATCTCTTGAGACAGGGGTGTGACTGGGTGAGTAAGCTCTCTGCCTTGCTCTGTTGCCTTGCCTACCTGGTACAGGACAACATTCAACAGACTTGTTTTGTAAAATCACAGTCTAATATTCCAGCTGGTCTTTTAACACGTTACAAAGGAAGAAGGTAAACATCAATCTTTTCCCATGTCTGTGACAAAATTAGAAGCATTTTATAAGGGTTTACAAATACTGTGGGCTAGTTCTCACCATGCTCACTGTATGACTGTATTGGCTTATTTTACCTGGAAATGTGAAGAGAAAAAAAAACAAGCAGAAAAAAAAAAAACAAAACAAAAAACAAGCAGAAAGGGAAGAATGGGCTGAGATAAGCCACTTCTCAGCAAACACTTAACAGTTGTTAAAAGACAATGTCAGGACAGGAAAATGCCTGGGTATTCAAAGATCTAAAAAAAAATTAAAAAAAGATCTAGCAGACTTGAAAAGGAAGTTTTTCTCAAAATAAATATTCTTTGGTTTTAAGAAATCTTCTTTTTCATTATTGTATACCCATTACTTCTGATTTCCAAAAGAAGAATGGCCAGAGCAAACATAGTCCAATGTGCTGTGTAAACACTACTGATAAACAGCACACTGAAACAGAAAGAGTCGAGGATTTGAGAAATCTCATCTCAGCTTCAAATGTAAGCACCTAGTCAGAGACAGCCTAATAAGAAAACAGAGAAGGTCCAACTGAACAAAAATGGCCTGTAAAAAACCTGGATTTGTTGGTAAACTAGTTGCTCACTGCTTTTCAAAGGAAGGCTCAGTCCTCTGTGTTAGTTGATAGAACAGAAAGGAATGTTCTTTTATTTCATGATTTGCATCTTGAAAAGATGGCATATATAAAGGAATAAAAATATTCTAGTGTCATAAAAAAGAAATCTTTCTCTCATTTAGCTTCTTCATTTTTTTTGCCACAAATAATTTATTCAGTTATTCTTTTTCTAGTACAGTCTAATACAAGAATATATAGCTCTTACAACAAATTGAAAACACCACACAACTAAGACAAAAATAATAACAAATCAATTGCCTTTCTTGCCTTTCACAAGAGGAGCCATCCCACAAGGAACAAACATCATCATAACCTTCATATCCTACCCAAGCAACCTCAAGGATGACTCAGTCCAGTTTAACCCTCCCCCTCCTCTCCCTTGTCTGCCCAGACAGAGGAGATTTACAGTGGGCAGTCATAAGAGCCTGAAATAACCTGGTATCCCTCTTTGGCTGCCTATCTTCTTGTACTCGATCTTGAAATGAAGTCATAGCGCTACGTTTGTGACATCCCATTGATTTCCATGGAAACAGATTACCAGTTCACAGGCATGCGTTTATGGCTTCACTGCTACATAAAGAGAAGGAACTGATCTCTGTGAAAGAAAACTCTTCCTGAAAACAGCGGCAATAGACATGATTTCAGATAGAAATAGACGTATTATCACATTTCTCATTTCCCTTTAAATTCCAATTGACATGCCTGAGACTGGATGCATGGCTGCACTTATATCTTTGTAATTAGTGATGCATTATTCATGGTGATCCATACCAGATCTGAAAGATGTTATTTCAAGGCTCCATTCTACCTTATTTCCTCTTACTTCTCCATTTTCATTTTTCCCTCTTTCATAAGATATTCAAGTCCCACAGCAAGCATCCTTTCCCACCTTCCATCTTAATTTTTTTCTTGTCATCCATCTTAGTGCTCAGAATTCTCTCCAGCATTATTCATCCCTCATGTCTTTCAAGGATCCTTTACAAATATCTGTTTTAATTTTGCATCTTATGTTTTTTGTCCTAGTTTGCTGAAAAGCACTAAGATATGCAGAGGAGGCAGATTCCTGTCATATTAACCAAAATGAACTGGATTCTGCCTAGTTCAGTAGTTTGGAGTTTGACCCAAATCTTTCAGTCCCAGGGGTTATCACCAGCATTTTTCTTGGATTTCTCTTTCCATCTTTCCATCGCTTGGCTGAATTGCTGTAAATTAGGGCTGCCCTCAGGCTGTTCTGATTTGCACTCAAGCTGCCACTAGCCCATGGAGCTATTTGGATACGTTAATGCTGGATGCAGCATAGGCTCACTCCAACTGTTCATCCCCATCTTTTCATCTAGAAGCCACAGGACACTGAATGAGAATAAATTTGAGGTCATTTGTCTTCATAATTGCTTATAAAGGATGTGGGTGGTCCTGTGCAAGTGTCTCAAAAATATCTCCCCTTTCCCAGTGACTCTGAACAAAGTGACCTGGTGTGAGCTACACCTGTGCTCTCCTTGTGTGCTTCTTGGCTATAAGGTTTTTTCCATTTTCCTTGCTGCCGATAAAAAGAGAAGTTTGACAGGGCAGAACCTGCTGTTGTCTAAAATAAGACCCTAAGTGACCTACCCTCAAAGTCAGGCTGTAGACAGGATGAACATTTTTTCTGAGATCTGACAGAGGGACAAGAAGGCATTGATCTAACGAGTCTTTCATCTGAGGAAAGCTGCCCAGTGGGGAGACAGTGTGGGATGACACAGAATCAAACAAGTGTCTGAGCTTCAGTAGAAGGCAAGGGAAAGGGGATATTTATAAACTGGGAGCAGCTGCATAGCCCTCACTCTGTCCTGGAGCCAAGTACACCTGCCCCTGAGTCATCCATCAGGATGTAAATCCAGGCTGATATTCTGTGATATTAAGTTCAAGCCAAGAGTGAAGTTTGGCTGTTGTGTTACCTGCCTTCTAGATGACAACCTGCAAACAGCTCAATAACACAGTGAATGTGTCCAAAGAAAAGTAGTGATGTGGATGAAGGCTCTGCAGCACAAGTCTTATGAGGAGCAGCTGAGGGAACTGGGGTTGTTTAGCCTGGAGAAAAGGAGGCTCAGGCAGGACCATATTGCTCTCTACAACTGCCTGAAAGGAGCTCATAGTGAGGTGGAGATTGTTTTTTTTTCTCCCAGGTAACAAGTGACAGGACAAGAAGAAATGATCTCCAGGGGAGATCAGGGGTGCCAGGGGAGGTTTAGATTGGATATCAGGAAAAAATTCTTCACTGAAAGGGTGGTCAAGCATTGGACCAGGCTGCCCAGGGAAGTGGCTGAGTCGTTATCCCCAGAGGTATTTAAAAAGCATGTAGACATGGTGCTTAGGGACATGGTTGAGTGGTGACCTTGGCAGTAATAGTTTAACTATTGGGTTCAATGATCTTAAAGATCTTTTCCAGGCTAAATGATTCTATGATTCTATGAGATAGACTCAAGGGAACAGAGGTAAGAACAAAAAAAGTGGAAGAGCAAAGAAAGTCACAACCTGTGAATGACTCCTCTCTTTGTTTCTCCCAGGAATATGTATTTTAATGCACTCATTATCAAAGATATGAAGATCTGCAGTACCTCAGAACACATTAAAATATTACCATATATAAATTTTGGAAAACAACTTTAAATAGAAGATAAAATATATATCAAACTAATATATGCACAGAAAATATGATAGCAAAAAAGAGACCATTCTGTTGGTATAATATTTATCAGTATGCTGCTTGGTTGCTTTCTGTTTAAAAGGGTGGCTTCTGGTCATAAAAATTCCTCCTAAGGAAGGTCGTGGGACTACTTCTCCGTGTAATGATTGCAGGTTTGTGCTGTACTTTGGTAGCCCACTAACAGCCCCCATTTGTTTGTTTTATCAACAAAATAATTCATGGATGTAACATGAAAAGCTCATTCATTTTGCTTTTCATTTGGAATCATGGAAGCTTCTCATGACACCTTTTCACCTTATTTCTTTTTTTAGAAGTTTCCATCATCTGGTTTCACAAAAAGCATCATTAGTATGTTGGGCCTTGGTTCATTATGCAGCCCTGGTGTGAGGCTGCATATCCATACCATATCCTATAACCCTGTAGTTTCCCTTCTTGAATCCATTTGCCCATAAGGTAATATGATGACATGCAGAATAGCACCCCTTGGCCCAGAGACATACCATGAGGAAGCCATGAGTGGCTCCTTTATGCTGTCTCAGAACCCAGCCAGGGTGTACTTCAATGTACCACAACATGGCCCAGCCCCAAAAGCTTCTCACACTTCAAGAACGCTTGAAGTTTTGCTTTAAATGGACCCAGAGTTTTCACATTACACTGCTCTGCTCTGTGTGGACATGCTGGCCTGGATGGGTTTTGCGTTTTCTAAAGCAGTGACAGCAAAATTTGAGTGGTTAGGTGAGTATGGCAGAGTTTACACAATATCTAAAAGTACCTAACATGCAGGTTATACCAGTGTCAAGATCACCACTGAAGGTCTCCTGACACGTATAAATGCTGGCATTAAGTAATTTTTGAGAAAAAAATCCAGAGCTGTTGATGCTGTTAAGCAATCTCCGTTACTTTACTGAACTTACCTGGGGCAAGCGTTAATAGTGATACTAAATTATATATTGACAGAGACACAAAGACATAAATTTTAAAATAAATAATAGTCTGGACTAATTTTGTCTCTTCAGAGCAGTCTACAGTGTATCAGAAAGTGGTACAGACCTTAGAACAAACTAACACTTGGCTTACCAGTACAAAGGAGTTGGGCATTGTCATGTTCTTTTCAAAGCCAGGAAAAGTAGAGAGATCAAGACCAATGTTCTCAGTCAGTGTTAACTCAGCTCAAGTACTTGCATTAGAAAAGATTAAACTGAGATTAAGCTCCATATCTTTACTACAATACCTACAATACTTTTCCAGAAACATGTTACTGAGAGCTCCTTGCCACTCAAAACACCTTGACTGTTCATCATTAAGTATGGAAGCTATCTGCTGTCACTCAAAACACCCTCTAAATGCTCTTCTATGAGCAGGAGGGCTTGATTTGCTCTCTTGTTTGTATCAATCATACATGTTATGGAAGACATCTTCCATGACACCCTTAACCCAGATTTTTGTTTGTGTGACTTCAGTTAACTCGTTTGGATGAAAGCAGCTACATAAATTACCTGCTTTAGGAAAGTGTTGAACATCTGTGGTATCTAGTTTACCTTAGGTCTTCCTGTACAATGCCACTGTGCTTTTTGGTCATTGGTGTCCCAATTGAAGAACTTTAGAAATAAAGAGATACGTGGTAGAGGTGTCTGAAATGACACAAAAGAGTAAAAGAGACATGTGATCAGCTACAGCAGTGGATCCCTGGTAGATGGAAGACCTGCTGAAACAGGGTTCTCTAGATAAACAGCAATGTCTGCTTTCTGCGACTTACAACAGTTTTATTTTCCAAATCACATTGTCAATTCAAACTGTGGGAGATAAGTGCAACTGGCAAAATATGGGGTCATGACTTCTCTCTCTATGGGAAGCATTACATTTAATAAAGCGTTTTTTCATCCGCATAAACACCTAGTGTACCAATAACAAAGACCCTTATGTTGGTAGGAATTAAGCAGCTCTAGCTGCAATTCCTGCCACTCTGTTGCTGTGGAGCTAATCCTAACACGGGAGAAAAGATTCTGCCTTTTTGCTTTATCCCCTGGACAACCATCCTATATAAGCAAACTGCTACCTCATTCCCATTGATGGAAAGTGGTCCTTACCAGTGGTGCCAGAAGGGCTCAATTGAGCCCGTGCCAAAAGAACAAATGGTGTCAGCACATTTTTTTAAGAATCCAGATGACAACATCACAACAACACATTAGCCTTGATATAGAAACACAAAAACTTCATTATAATTGTCTGACAGAAATGTGCATAGGGGCAGATTTGGTTTCTGGGTCATGAGGGGCACAATACAATATGTTCATAGCACAGACTGCATTTTTTCTCTTCTTGTCTACTGCCCATGGCTTTCATTCCCTTTGACTTAAGTATTTGTATTCCTCCTATTCTATTCTTTCTCCTCCGAGCTTCTCTCCTCCTGGACAGTTATCTCCAGCTTCACCTCCCTTTCCTTTAATTCAGATAAATCTGTTTGCTGGGTCAACAACATATTTATCTTTCCTTTTGTATTCATAGTGACACTTATCTTTGTCACCTTTCTTTTTTTGCCATCTTTGATTCTTTTCTCAAAACTACTGCTCTCCTTTTCATAAAGTATCCCAACACCTTCAGAAGAAAAATTAATACAACATGATCCTTCTCATCTTACTTCCATTCCCAGCCACAGCTCTTTCCTCCCTCTCATCCCAAGTTTCTCTCCTGCTTTTTTCTCCTTATACTTGCACTGTTACAGGATCTCTGTAGCATGCCATTCACAATCTCCTTAATACGCTATTTTTTCCCTTTTTTCATGGTATTTTCACTTTCCGAATTGCTTTTTCCCCCTCCTACTGCAAGATTTATTGCCTTTCCTGTATTAAAAGTACTCTTGACTTTCCCTTGCTCCTCCAGCTACTGTTCTATCTTCTTTCTTCCTTTCATCTCTAAGCTCACTGACTAATCTCAGGTAACATGTTTCAGTTCCATCCTTGTCTCTCCAAGCTGGCTTCTTCCCCCTGTGTCCATCTGCAGCCACACTCAATGAAGTCTTCAGAAATGTCTTCTAATAAAAATTTTAAAGAAAATACTCTATCCTTAGATATGCCAGTCCCTTTTGTCAGAGGCAACCCTGGTCTTTTTCTTAAAATTGCACTTTCTCTCACCAGTTGTGATTCTGGTGTTCCCTGGTCTTCGTACTCTCTTCAGCATATCTGTCAGAAGCATGTCCTTGCCTTCCCTTAGCTCTCAGTGGGGATCCCAAATATGTCTGTCCTTGCTTCCATTCTCACTCATCTTTATATCTTACCTCTGTTTAATCTCATCAACAGAGCACAAATTCAATTATCCTCTCAATACAGATGACCTACAAATCTCTTTCCCTGCTCAAGACCTCTCCTTTAAAACCTTAGCTGAGTATCATTGTAGCACCAAATTCTCGTTAGCTGCAATACTGTTAATCTTGTTTGCAAGTTCTGCTCTGCATCAAACATTAACTGTCGATTCCCTGAAATCTCATCATGAGGTAGCACGTCCCCATTTTTCTCTCAGTCAGTGTGATGTCTGTGAGCTCCCACTTCCAGCTGGTTCCTGGTATCACTTTACAGCACTCATTTATTATTAGTTACACACATTGCAATTTAATTTTGCTGGGAATTAAAAATCTAGAGTATTTTCAGAACTAGATTTAAGCTTGCAGATACTTGTGGGTTTACTTCCCAGCTGAGCTGCAAGCTATGTGGCATTTCAAAATAAATATGGTTTATTTATTGTAAGATATATATTAAAAATATACATCCTCTGTCATTTGAGATACTGCCTCTTATTCCACTATCCAACACTGTCACTTATCATCATATCTCAGTCAGTTCAACAAAACTTTCTTAAGCAAATGCCTTTTATCATCCAGCTGGATCAGATGCCAATTTTTCCAGTGCAGAGCTCTTCTTGTGCAAACCCTTACCTTGCTGTCATCTCTGTCACCCTCTTCTGCAGAGGTCCTAAGCATTCTCTCAGATTACTTCCATCATACCTGTTTTTACTTCTAATCAGCCCTGAGCACTTGCCTTTTCATCATCTCCTTGTTCAATTTGGAAACAAATATTTCTATGCTGTCTACTAGGCAGCCCGTTACACTCAATGAACAATCCATAGGTATGTGCAAAAGATATTAATTTTCCTCTAAAAGCTATCTTAAAACATTCCTTTTCTGGGTACTCTTGGAAAAAAACACTGTAAAGCAGAGCCAGTATGTTCAGTAGCATGGACCAATATGCATTGTTTCTAAATTTGTTGACCTATTAATTGTGTCATGACCTATACTTGACTGCAATTTTTTTGGATCAAGGATCATCTGTTCTGTCCTGGTACGGAATGTTACAAAACAACATGGACAGCTACCACTTACCATGTGTAGGAACATCATTCTTAGCGTGTTTTCCTGCCAATATTATTCACCTTATGTAGTGCAAATGAAGAGCAGTCTTATAGCAAGTTTATTTGTAGTCTTTGGTAAAGGAAAAAATGTTTAAGTGATTTTCGTGCTGTTCTCAGCAGGTTCTCCAAGATAAGTCCTTGATGTGCAAACACTGTTGGTTAGAGACTGAGGGTGCATTTCCAGCCTCTGCCTCATGATGCACTCAAGAGGTGAGGGAGGCAGGTCTCTGCTTATTTATGGTGCAAGCAGAGGTGATAATTTAATCCCCAAATCCAGTGACTTTCACTTATAAAATAATAAATAGATAAGTATAGAGAGAAATGCTGTTTGTAGAAATGAAATATCTGGATATTAGCAGCAACATGGGTGTTTTCCACAGGGGCAGCCAAGTGTAACAGAGTCACACAGAAATCTTTAGCCTCAGTGCTTTTCGTTGCACTCAGTTGGTGGTCTCCTGACATTCAAATAATTTGGATGACAAATGGCACTTTTTCAAGCATGTGTACCACAATTATCTGGCACTATACCCAGAAGATTCCACCAAGGATAAGCTGCAGAATAAGAAAGATGAACCTGGAACTATATTATATTTTCAGATAACAAGAGACATGATTCCTCTGAATCATTTCAAAGAATATAAAATAGATTTTTTTTATTATTTTTTAAAATTTTTTGTTTAAACCCATGGAAAAGAAAATAGACTATTTACTTGAGATCCAAACACTTTATTTTCCACACAGGTGTAGATGTCTAGGGGGTATACACCTTTTCCCTATGCCCTGTAAAACCACAAACTAGTACCAAAGAACTACTAATACAAAAATGTCCTGCCTCAAGTAAACAACCATAGCACCACAGCACACATTTCTCTGAAATGGTGATGATTTAACACTAGTGGAGAAGAGGGCAAAGCTGTGATGCCACCTCTGATACATGTTGTTCAGCATCTCCTCTAAGGGTAAGACATTTCTGTATTTCTCAAATTAAAAAAAAAATTTAAAAAGTCTGAGAGAAAAGTTGTACGTGTACCCATACTTGAGATTGGATCTATAGAATGAGACTATTTCAGTCATTTGCCATTCAAGATGACTTATTGGCAGCCCTAACAGAGTGGAGTTCCTGCTCAGTGCACACCAACACATTCTGATAATTGGTCTACAGAGAGAAGGATTACAATCATAATTTGTTATTTCATTGTATTAGTTATTCAAATAATGTTTCTCAGTCCATCTTTTGCATATATTTTACATATAAATAGTTCTGGTTTGTAGAATACATTTGACATATATATATCTCCTAGTTAAGCACTAATCAAATATGCTAGTTAGCTTAACATTAGTTTAACACTATTTAAAGAACTAGTGCTCATTTTGGTGTTTCTCTACCACCATTTCAGTATGAGACATTTTCAGTTTGGGATATCATTCGTTTGAGTTCCTGCTAGAAAGACAATAAAGTTAGGTAGCAGCAGGTCATTAGAAGCTTATATATTTCATAATTCAGTACACACATGCATCTTAATCCTAAATAAATTATATTAATCACAATTTAATTACGTGGCTACCCTATTAAATTAGAATTAGGGGCTAGAGTTGACAATGAAATTAGTCTGAGTTTCACCATCTCTGAGTTCAGGCTTTGCATGTCCTACTGGGTATTTTTAAAATATTTAAATTTTAAAAGTAATAGTCACCTATGGATATTTAGAACACCTCTGACATTTGACACTTATCCCCTTCCATTGTCTCTGTAATTTAGTCATCACTTGTCTGTGTAATTTAGTCATCATTTAGTGAAAAATTATGGAAAAAATATTTTTTTGGTAGAGTAAAAATGAATGGTGTTAGTTTCTGGCACGGAAAGGTTCTGAAGACTCCTGTCTCGACACTGTCACACACAACATCATTATCTCTAAACTGGAGAGAGATGAAATTTGACAGAAGGACTGCTCTCTGGATAGGGAATTGGCTGGATGGTCTCATTCAAAATGTTGCAGTCGATGGCCAAGTGAAGATAGATAATGAGTGGCATGCCTCAGGGGTGGGTGCTGAGTCCAACGATGTTTAACATCTTTGTTGGTGACATGGACAGTGGGATCAAGTGCACTCTCAGCAAGTTTGTTGACAACACCAAGCTGTGTGGTGTGTCTGACATGCTGGAGGGCAGGGATACCATCCAGGGAGACTTGGAGAGGCCTCAGAGGTGGGCCTGTGTGAACCTCATGAAGTTCAGCAAGACTAAGTGCAAGGTCCAACACCTGGGCCAAGGCAATCCAAGGCACAAATACAGCCAGGCAGAGAATAGATTGAGAACAGCCTTGTGGAGACAGATGTGGGGGTGTTGGTTGACAAGAAATTCAGTATAACCCAGCAATGTGTGCTCACAACCCAGAAAGCCAACTGTGTCCTGGGCTATATCAGAAGAAGCATGGCCAGCAGGTTATGGAAGGTGATTCTTCTCTACTCTGCTCTTGTGAGACCCCACCTGCAGTCCATCTCTTGGGCCCCCAACCTAAGAAGGACATGAACCTCTTGGAATGGGTCCAGAGGAGGGTGAGGAAGATGATCAGATGGCTGGAGCTCTTATGGCAACAGACTGAGAGAGCTGGGGTTGTTCAACCTGGTGAAGAGAAGGCTATGAGAGACATTCCAGTACCTAACGTGGGCCTACAAGAAAGCTGGAGAGGGAATTTTGTCAAGGGCGTGTAGTGACAGGGCAAGAGGCAATGGCTTTAAACTGAAGGTACATTTAGATTGGATATAAGGAAGAAATTTTTTATGATGCAGATGGTGAGGAAGTGGAACATGTTGCTAAGAGAGGTTGTGGATGGCCCACCCCTGGAAATTTTCAAGGCCTGTTGGATGGGGCTTTGAGCAACCTCATCTAGTGGAAGGGGCATTGGAACTATATGATCTTGAATGTCCTTTCCAACCCAAAACATTCTTTGATTCTATGATCTCTCATTAGAAGTCTGGGATTTGCAAACATGCCAGAATTTACACAAGCTATTTCTAAGCAACAATCAGATGCTGAATGTTGAAGTAGCAGAAGTGGATTCAAGTTTTCCATATACTGAAGGTCTGATTCTGTCATGAGACAAAATGCCCATTAATTTTACTGAAATTTTCCTGAATTGAAATCTAAAAGACTAGGTGATATCTCTGCATGCATATACCCACATGAACCCTCAATGGCTGTGGGGCACTTTTTGTAGCAAGTATGAGTTTTTAGCTTTCCAGAGATAGCCAGATAAAGAGATCCATGTGGGAGTGGCAGATGTCACTCAGGAACTCCAGGAGACCTGTGTCTTTCTGAAGTGGCAGCTAGAGATGAAACTATACACCTTGAAATGTATCAATGTATCAGTTGACAGTAAACACCACTTCAGATAACTAAAGTCCATTCACATTTTCCACTGTTTATTCAAACATGCTTTTGTAATGTGTAAAAATATATAAAATAGTTAGACCTTAGCCATCCCCCTTTTAAATTGCTCCTTAAAAACTAGAGAGATGTTTCCCAACTTCACATGCTCAACTGTCCTTTTTTAGCAGTCTTGTACAACTTCATTGAAAGTTTATTCCCTCTTCCATCTGGAAATGGAACTGAAACTCAGAAAAACTAAGCTATGTGTGAAGTGTTCTGCAGAATTTCAGTAATCCCTGGTATGAAATGAACCTCTCAGGTCAGGAAAAGAGTGCTCTTTTCCTTCACTGTACATCATTATTTTTATTACTGCTCCCTGCTGAGTTATACATTTCCTTCTGAAGGGTTAACTGAATGTTGAACTGGCTTTAAATCATCTCTGTCTGTAGTGAGGGGATACTGTTAAATTTCTGTATCGAGGGGAATATTCTTGTTTCTTACAGGTAGGGGGGAACCAAAGATAAATAGAGAGGGAAGTGGTACAGGTGTTATTACTCCAACTCTCTTTTTCCATGAATTATCTTAAGGATCTCCCAGAGGCCAGGCACAGCAACTTTAAGATCACCTAGTGACTGGAATAGGGGAGGAGAGTATCAGCGTAAGGCAGCTGAAAACCTGGAAACTAGGTACTTGGGATCATCTTAATATAAAAAAAATTGTGTAGGCACAAAGCCCACACACAGCTGGGGATCAATAATCCTCAGCCTTAGGAGAATAGAATAAATGGAGGCTGTAAGCAGGGCTGCAGCATCATTCAGCAAACACCGGGCAGCCATTTCCATTTGAGAAACAGGATGCTATACTTGGGGAGCATTCCAGCTGCACATGATGGCTTTTATTTGTGCGGCTTTGGCAGCATAGCTCCAGCAGTCTGCCTCCCTCATTCCTCAGTTTGGTTGCTACTGCTTTGGTGGATTTGTTAAGGAATCTTGTTTACTGCTTCCAAATGCCAGATGATTTGTCTTCAGTGAATGTCAAAACACTCTTATTGTTACTTCTGCTTTTGTCCTTTGTGTATGTGACCATATAGTTGCCCATGGCTGCTCACACTTATTTGTGCTCTCATGTTTTGAACCAAAGGAATACCTTAGAGCACATCTAACTTGAAATATTAAGCTCCCTACAGGGAACTGATTTTAGATGGTCAGGTAATTCTGAGGCAAAATTTCCCTAGTATTGGCTACTTGATAAATTGACCTGTTAGTTGCATCTAGCCAATGGTCAGATCAAAAGGAAAGATGCAATCACATAAATATACAGACTAATGACAGATTTAGGATAACACTATCTTAAGGAAGAATATGATTTATGTGAAGAATATGACACTGCTGCTTAAAAATCATGAGCTGCTAAATACATTTTAAAACCTTGCATGATCATGAGACCAAGACATGGATATGATTGATATCTCCTGTTTATGTGATATAGGGTACTTCCATGACTTTTCATCTTTCATTCCAGTTTGATAGACAGTCCTGGGAGATATTTCAGGGAACATGGAAGAGGACATGTGGCATGTGCAGAAAAGCATCCTTCTGATTTAAATGGATATTACAAGGTTGCCAAGGTTGAAGATCTCAGTTCTCTCAGTTTTGTTTTGTTAAGAGTTTTTGCAGAGTTTGGTGGGCATGCACTGAAACAGGAGAAGTTTGCAAGGGATACAGACAAAATTTGTTTCACTGCAAGGAGAAGGACATCCACTGGGACATGCATTGGGACAGATTGCCAGAAAGTTTGTGCCATCCCCATCATTGGACATCCAGCTGAACAAAGCCCTGGGAGACCAGACCTACCCTTACAGCTGACCTTACACTGACCAGGAGGATGGACTAGAGATGGACTTTGAGTCCCTCCCAGGCTGAATCATCATGAAATTCTTCGAGTCTGTAGATTGCTTCTTTGAGGTAACACTTTAGAATCAAGTCCTTTAGAAGGTTTTACATAAGGTACTTGTAAGGACTTGGAGAAAAAGGACAGGCAAAAAGCAGTTAGCTGGAATGCAGGAGTAGTTACAGGTGAGAAAACTCCCTGTTTGTGTGAGGCAGGCACCTCTTCTCCCTTCTTACTGTTCATGTTTACTCTTGCTTACCCTAGTAGAGATGATTTAGCTCAATTGATTGGAACATGGTGCTAATAATGGCAAGGTTGTGGGTTCAGTCACTGTATGGACCATTCACTTAAGAGTTGGACTTGATGATCCTTGTGGGTCTCTTCCAATTCAGAATAATCTGTAACCATTCAAATTACAAAGGGCATTTTCCTGTAGACAAGGTAGAGAAGGTCCGTAACCACTAATTTCAAGATGGTGCTCAAAAAAAAGGTATTTTCTCTCAGCAAAAGCATTTAAGCAAGGAAAAAAGTGATAAAAACCCCCATCATTCTTTTAGTGTTATTTTTAAAGACTACTGTGTTAATGATTTACAGCAGCTGTGATGCATGTGAGGAGGGTGAACACAATCTAAATTATAATGTCAAACAAATTCTATTCTTATGTGCAGAAGGATGTCTGTGAATCTTAGCTCCAGCTTCTGTCACCTGATGGAATAGAAAATCTTATTTGGCTTTCCAACCTGTTTGTCCAGGACCCAGATCCGTGCTGTAAGATGCCCAAAGATAGGACCTATTCCCAGACAGGACACTAATTCAAGGAGCTACCATTATTTTACCTGCTCACTTTATAATGTGGGGTTTTTTTCCTATTCTCTGTATATCACCACTTTAAATTTTTGTTAAAATTTTTATCATTACTATTATCACTTGTTTCACCATCACGCTTGACTTATTTGGTTTTGAAAGACATTGCCTTATAGCCCATATAACAGTGGCTTCCTCAGTGTGATAACTCTGCAGACTAAACCATTTTGGGCTGCAGTGGGTACCACCTCTTGTGCAGTGTGATCATCATCTCTCTCTCTGATCTTGTGACTTGTGAATATATTTTACATGAGTGCTTTAGGTTACTTCCTCTTTTGAAGGATTTTACACATGCCTCAGTGCTAAGGATTATTACTTTCCTGTTCCTTTGGTGTCAATCCATCATCATCTGAAATGTAAGTTATATGTACTGTCTTCTGTACTTGCAGAGAAAAGAGGAATTTAATTTCCCCAGACCAGTTTCTTCAGACACTCCCTTAGGGACACCGCTGCTGAGCAGTGCCAAATGCGTTCTGTGTCTAATACCTAAATGGGAGATTTCCAGTCCATAGACTGTGTGCACAGAGAGACTGTCAGTATGAAAAAGGAAGGGTTCCTCAGTATTCCTCCTGCGTTAAACTCCAACCCCCTCAGTTCTGCAAACAAATAAAGATGACTGTTGCAGGACTATTTATGGCTCTAGAGTTCAATACATAACATAGACTAGAGAGAAAGGGCACATATTGAGAAATTAGTATCTACAGAAAGAAACCTGGGAATGCACGAATTGTTTGAAGTCTCTGAACTTTATATGTGCTGTGCCCTTCTCTCCACTAACTGAAATTGAAACCTGAGAGGTGCTAGCTGTTGGAATCAAACACTGAGAAACCAGGAATTCCTAAAGGTAAGATAGTTTTTCTACATTAAACTTAAATATATTCAAATCACTAACAAAGAATCACTGTTTTGCTTCCAGAAATAGATTGACTGGCTTATTAGTGAAGCTGGCTATGCAAAAGACACACTTCCCTGAGACTGCTGAACAGTAACTGTACATAATGTAGCTGAGGAAGTTGCCATATGGGGAGAAATTGGAAGCCTGGAACTGAGTGTGAAGTTGTGGTGTGATATGATAACTGAGATGAATTACTTTTGGGAGAGAGTCTTGCAAATGTAGGGTCAGAATTAATGACGCAAATAGTGAAACTCCTGGCAGTCATTTAATTCCTATTTAGAGAATCTGTTTTACTAAAGCAGGGTTAAGCTAGTGCAAAATCTTTACATAGCAGTTGACTTTGAATTAATTAAGGCATAGATTTTTGTGATTACTAATAAAGTCATGCATATATATGCTCCATCTGTACTTAATACTAAAATTGTTTTAAAGTGATAGGGATGTGACTATATAGCACACTTGGTGCTAAAATTATGTTTCAAATTTAAACACTGAATACTTTACCTCCAGTACTTGTTGTACTTTAGTGACAATAAATACCTAGAATAATATAATGTTAAACAATAGTGTTGATTTAGCCTTGATACTGTTCTTAGCCCTTGCACCTTTTCATAACTCTTTGTAAAAGGAACAACCCATTACAAGCGCATAAATGTTGAGGTTTGTATCCTTTTCCCCCAAGCAGATTTTTCTGGAAAAATTGCATTTAATTACTTGAAATTATTGGTCTCTAGATTTACGAAGCTACACATTCATATGCAGGACTTAAGGATATGATAATATGTCTGAAATGTTCTGAACTTTCATGTGGTCTTCTTCAGTGCTAAGCAGTGTGGGACTTCCTGACAAAGTCCAGAAACTGTAATGAGATCCAAATCCCTCATAGAAAATAAAAAAATTATGAAAATAAACATCCCCTACATTGAGATCCAAGATGAAACCCTGCTTCCAATGAAGCTTATGTATAGTATAGACAAACTGAACCTCCAGAGATCCCATTGAGGTCAGGATTTCACTCTAGAATCATCCTCTGCCAAAACAACATTTTCCAGTAATATTTTCATCCATAGAAATTTGTTCATGATTTTCAAACAAAGACCCTAACAGACTTTTTCTCTCTTATTCCATCTCTCTTTCTGCTCGCTGTCTCCCCATCTCTCTTTTTCCCTTTTGAACGACTCCAAATATACGAGTGAACATTTCTTACTAATACCCCATAAGAATGCTTTGGATAGCAAATCAGAGAACAGAAAGTACTGTATTTACATGAAATTAGTTAAGAACACGCATTGCTTGCAATACCAACCTCACCCTCAAAAAAACCATCACCGCCTCTACACCCCCAAACTTTTGATTTTCTGTTTCAGAAAATCATCAGGTTGAGTAAAAAGAATATTTTCTAAATAGAAATTCTTTAGAGAAAAGGTATTGTAGTGTTTTTATTGTAAATATGGAGTCCTGGATAACACTGAACCCTTACAGATTTCTGGAGTTAAGAAATTAAATTAATCTCTATTAATATCTACCCTCTGGGATAAAATAATTGCATTGCAGCTACACTACTTTGAAACCTAGAATCAGATTGAACTCAAATATCAGCTCATGTTTTCATACTTACCCAATACTTCAGCCAGGTTCCCCACAGTTTATAGAATTTTTAGTTAACTTGGATAAAGTTTTGAGCAAACCTGGGGTTAATTATTACTTCATGTAGAAACCATGATAAACACTGTGGTTTTGTAGAATTTTAATTCAAAACTAGGCAAGACTTGTGGGTTTTGGCCGAGCATCACTGAGTTTCAGTTGTGTGTTAACCCAAAACTGAAAACAAAAATTGCCTCTGGTAATGTTTAAAAAAATCTAGGGCATTGAAACTGCACACAACTGAGTTTAATACACTTTTATTTGCAGCTTGGCAAGCTCTCTCATGACTTTCTATGAACACCTGGTGACAACTCTTCATGCCAACAACATGAACTGCTGTGCTATTACAGAATTTTTGTTTCTTGTGTCTTGAACGTTGCACAGGATCACATCACATTTTGGGATTTTCCTGTTAATATCCGGACCTGTAACACACCAGCATGACATATGCTGGTTTCTTTGTGCTTGAGATATATACCTTTAGAAACAAGTAGTAGGTCTTTCAAGTTTCAGAGATAAAACTTCCTTCTCTCCTCTATTCTGTGCCCAAACTCAGAAAAAAGGGAAGGGAAAGAAAGGAAAGGGGAAAGGGTTGGGAAAAAAATAGGGGGAAGGGGAAGAAGAAGGGGAAAGGGAGAGGGAAAGGGAAAGGAGGGTACAGAACGGAAGGAAAAAGGAGAAGGGGGGGAGGGAGAGAAAGGGGAGGAGAGGAAGGGATGCAAGGTGAGGCAAGGAAAGGCAAGAAAAGAAAATAAAAGGAAAGAAAAGGAAAAATTCTCGGCATTCACAGAGCAGTTCCTAATATCTGGTTTCACCACAACTGTATCTGGAAGAATTTGCTTCAATAAAGCTCCCAGCTGGAGCTGTAATCAAGTCCATCTTTTAGAAACAGACTGACTGACAAACTAACAAATAGCAAATGTTGGTGTCAGTGAGACTGGTGATAGCCGAAGAAATTATCCTGTGCAAATACAAACCTGAGATATTATTTGTGTATAGTCATTGTCTAAAGGAATTTAGAAATACAGCAATCACAGCAAAACCATCTCTTGAGCATATATTCAACTAGAATAAAATCTCATTTGGGACAATATGACTGAGTTATATAAACTCTGTATTTCTTTATCTGTTTAGTACCTCAAGGTTCATATGATAGACACTCTCATTCCGATGAGAAATCTGTGCCATGCTTGTCTTACTTAAGAGCCTTCATAATGTTAGAATTTATTTAAATTTTACTTAGTATTTTCATATCTACAGTAGCAACATCTCCTTAAAATGCTCATTTTTTAAAATATGCAATGTTATTGCTGATATGTTCTCACATTGTTTTTGCATAATATTAAGAGTCGATTGGCTTTGTTTTGATCTTCACTTTTCATATATTGAAAAAGCATCAGTAGAGTTTTCTAGCAGCAAAATAAAGCTGACAGACTTTTGCAAGGAATTGTTCTCATCTCTGTGGCTATGGCTTCATAGCACATGCTTGCCTGGGACAGCTATGAGGCATCTTGCTATCTTCAAATGACTCAATATAATGCCAGACTAGATTCTAAAAAACTTACACTTTACATGGATGTCGTGCTCTGATGGGGTTAGCATGCCCTGGATTTTCTACTACAATTATTGTTCAGAACCATCCTATGCTCTCAGTCTGTCTCCAGTCCAACTGGGTATCCCTACTATATGCTGTTTTCCCTCCTTGATACTCTATGTGTTTAAAAACTGACTGGCAGAAGTAGTTTGGCTGTCATTGCATGTTGCAGCACAGGCATTCATGAAAAGTGGCCAAGAAGAGGAAAAGATAAACAAAGGGACAAGAAAATAAGCAAAGTGACAAAAACGATAGTAAAGACAATCTAGATGAATGAGAGGCAAAGGGTGTAGATACCTCAGTGGATATCTCAGTGGAGAAGTTCTGAAGGGCTTGTGTCTGTAGGAGAGATGAAACTATTTATAAAAGGGGGTGTAAAATGTAAGGCACTGAAATCATCATCTGATTTTTTTTTCCATTGAAAAGCATACTAACATGTTACTTGCCAAGTTTTTTATTTTCATGTGAATCTTAACGTCACCACTTTTCCCATGTGTAATATCTTGATGAAGTTTTGTAAATAACAAAACCAAACTCCCCCAAAACTCTGAAGCAAAAAACAACAACCAACAACAACAACCAACAACAACCCAACCAGGAATGAAAATGTTACTTTTTCTGTATTCTCTATTTTTACTAGAGAAACTGGCTTGTCTCAATTTAAAAATATTCTGTAGGACTACCTAATAATATTTATGAGATAACGAAAGAGGAATTTGATTCAGATGCTGATCTATTTTAAAGGAGTGGTATCAAAGGAGAAAAACAAAACTCAGAGGCATATTGACCACCTACAACTCCAGCCTCTGATTCCAGAGACTACACACTCCTCCCCCTAAACCTTCCTTCATTTTGCCTTTTAACATACATTCAGCAGTAATATATCATTTGCACATTAATCCAAAAGGTATAATAAAATGAAGGAATTCGCTTCATCTATCTTTTCAGGAGAGGATAAACAGGCAAAACACACTTAATGCAGCAATTCTCAAAACTATGTCCTCTGTGCCCTCTGCTTTCTGGAGAGTGTGATCTGCTTGAGTGCTTCCCTCTCATCAAACACACTTATAACCCGTGGCCTCTTCTACTCCAGACCCTGACTCTTCCAGCCCCTTACAGAGGTCAAACCCTTGCAACTCAAGCTTCAGCAAAAGCAGTTGTGAGCCCATCCAGCCTAACTCAGCCAATTCCTACATTCCACTTTAGCCTCTCATTGGCTGCTACATCAGCCCTGAACTCCCTCTGCAGACACTGTCAGCTTTGCTCAAAATATTAAAGAGGAAAGATCTCTTTCTCCTTCACACCACCCCAGCTCCTTCTAGCTTGATTCCTGGCTTGCTTTGGCTCCCTCTGGACAGAAAAGGCAGCAATGTTTTCCTCCTGTCCAAGCTTAATATAATTTACCATTTTACTGGGAATGAAAAAGTTTGAGCTTGCGGGCAGCCAGCCACTGCCTCACATACCCAGCATGGTCAAGCCCAAGGCACAGCCTTCAGTCCTCCTCAATTCCCACCAGCATCGTGCCTGCTACAATAATTATGCTTCCTGTAAGACTCCCAGATAGGTAGGAACTACTGCATCAGAAGAATGGAGAGAAGGTGAGCAAACAATGAAGAGAGAAGGACAAAAGATAGATGGATTTTTTGGGTGAAGACTTGTCCCTCATCTAAAGATACATTCTGGGCTCCCACAAGGGATTTTTTTCACCAGTAAGAAACCAACTGGCTCGAAATATGCTTAGAAGGTAATCAACAAAGGTGATGGTACAATAAAGAAGAACAAATTTGTAAGTAACAAATATAATGAAAAAATTGAAAATCCTTAAACAGAAATACTAAAAAAGCTGCCCAGATCAGAATTAAATTTAAAGAAGTTGGGAATCACTGTGACTCAGGCATGAACGGGAGAATATAAATAATTTTGGTGGGAGATTTTTCATATGTTCTATTATGAACTATTTATGGTTCATTTGATACATGAATGCAATGTCTTACTTTATTATAATAGCAACCTTGATTGAATAAAATTATCCTCAAAGGCTTGTGGAATGAAGGCAAGAGCACCCTCTTGTCTTCTCTGCAGCTGAGAGTCTCCTGCCCTGATGGCTTCACATCCTGCAAAGCAACAGGCAAGGAGAGTTGGCATAAGATCTGAAATGCTTCATGCCCAAGCAGAAAGTGTGCACAATGGGTTGAAGTCCAGCTACTGCTTCAGTCATCCTATGACATCAGCTGTAATTCTCATCCTTGCATTAAAATGACATGCTTTTGGAAGTAATTTCCCTCAGGGCAGCACCACTCAGATAGGACAAAAGCCTGCCAGACCTAACTGATGGGGCTCAGCAGCAGCCAGGAGCAGATGATAAGAGAAAGAAAGTCAAAAGAAGGGAAGCATATGCAATAGCAGTCCCAGCATCCTTTCACATCTGCTGGCACGCTCTACTTCAGGGACATTTGAGCTGCAGGATGCAGCTGAACCTCAATCTGCAAATAGCCCTTATGTGCGCAAGGATAATAGTAAACAAATAGTAAACAAATGTTTATCAAACATCATGGACAGTCTTCTGTAAAAGAGGAGAGTTCATCATAGCCAGAGGAAGTTCAACATAGCACTTTTTATCTTCTTGCTAAAGCTTTAAGCTTTAGCTGCTTTTACCATTGGCAAGGGTTGGACCATTTGGCTTTCTGTAACAAATCTGATATGCTTTCAGGGGAATTTTCTACACATAAAAATGGTTGTTCTGGGTGAGAGCAAACCAGACATACAGGAAGCTGTGTGAATGCAAAGAGTTCATGTAGTGTTACGTGCCCAGAAAATTCCCTCAGCATCTGGTAATCTAAAGCTCAGGCAAACATGGAGATGGGGCTCTTTTTATTTTGTAGTCATCAGAAGACCTTCCTTACAGGAATTTCCCTAATCCCTTCATGAACTATTGTGAGCTTTTAGAGTCCCCATCACACTAAGGAACTTCACAGCTTAGCTGCTCATTGCATGAAAAATGTTCATCTGTACTATTTTGAGCTTGACTCCTGCCAGTTTTGTAAAACAACCAGTCCTAACATAGAAAGAGACCATAGAAAGAGTCATTATCCTCAGTTTTTACAGCAGTTTTCATAGGTTTTGGTCATCTTCTTCCCAGGCTAAAGAGGGGGATCACACCATATCTTGACACTTTTGATCATCATTTCCCACCTCCATGCCTCTTCTCTAATCCTGCTATTTTCTTTCCTATAAGGTGTGAGTGGAGAAGACCACACAATGTCCAAAATGTGAGTGCATCATGGAGATATACAGTAACATACTGCTGTTTTCCAATTGCACCCTATTCCTCTCATTCTCACCTTGCTTTGTGGTTTACTTTGCTTTCAGGTGCTACTTTTTTTAACAGAATTATCTACTTATAACCCAAAATCTTGCTTAAGCATGAAAACCGTCAGGTCAGACTCTTTTGCTGGGCAAGTAGTACTGGGGTTCTTCCTTTCCAGTGAGTACCACTTAAATCATCGCTTATTCAGATAGTACAGGTCTCCGTTTCTCCAATGAACTAGTAATCTCTTTTTAGGCAAGTTTTTATAAAGGAAATTAGCTGGAATAATAAGAAACACATTCAGTCTTGGGTAAATGAGTGCAAAGGGGAGCATTTAGCACTGTCCTTACGTCTCTTTGTGCCTCTCTAGGAAGATTTGCCTTCAGGATCAAATTCTGATGCATAGTTACCTTAAAATTGTAGCTCCATGCAGCAGATGTCTTTCACCCAGATCCTAAATGGGCACTACCTATGTATATCCCACATTATAAAATAGGACAGAATAATGTGAGATATTATTCTGTTAACTAAAGTCAATGTAAATATAAGAAAGGAGTTTTTTAAGATACCATTTGAAATATCTATGAAGTTCCTCGTATGGCCAGGAATGTCATCATCAGTACAGCACAGCAAATCCTAACTGTGTAAGAAACCTTAAATAAGGGAAACAGCCACTCAGTTTAAGGTTGTGTAGCAATATTACAGGACTAAGTACAAGCATGAAAGCTGGAATAACTGTTAAAAAGGAGTAAAAAGGAAAGAGGCATTCAGATGACTTTCAGCTATTTAGTGAGTTCCTATGTTGTATCAATATTTTTAATAGCAGTTGATAGACTTGTCTTCCAGTATTTTGCTAGCTTATGTTGCAGTAAAGTTTCCTATTGTTTAAATTTTTTTACATAGTGCTTCTTTTTTTTCAACTCAAAGATTATCATGTCATGGAGTCACCTCTAATTTTTTTACTGAGCCGTTACACAGTCACACTATCTGTGCCACATAAGAATTATGTGATCAGAGCTGCAAAAATGAATCAAGACACTGTTGTATCAAGGTGGTATTCTGTGATTTCAGGACTGAAAGCTGAGATAAAATGACTCTGATCCACAAAAGCACAAAACACACCAGTGAATGACAAAATAAAAAAAAAAAAAGCAACATATTACATGTAGAAGGTGTCCCTGCTCATGGAAGGAGATTAGAACTAGATGATCTTTAAGTCCCTTCCTACCCAAAAGTTATGATTCCATGCTTAGTTGTTAAGAGAGGTTGAGCAAAAGTTCATTATTTTAAGACTGGTATTTCAATACACACCTTTAAAAATAAACTCACGGACAGCAAGGAAAAAACAGGCTATATTGTGCTTTCAATGTTATTAAAATACCCTGACTGCTTTAATAGCAGTTCTCACTTTTTTTTTCAATTTTTTTCTCTAATGAGTTTGTTTGGTTGAGTAAAAATATGAACCAATCTGAATACAGCAACCAACAAAACTATCAAGTGAGAGCCATGATAGTTTCTATCCAAAACCTTCTTTTTCACTCTCCCAGCTTCTAAAGAACATAAGGAACACCTGAGACATCATCTGATCTTTATATGAAAAAGGTCTCAGAGTGATTATAGAGGGCAGAGAAAGGGGCCAAGTGAAAATCTGTGCATCTGCCATCCATCAGAAACACATGCGTTCCAGGTGGCTGTAATATATGGCTATGTATGCATCTAGAGAAATAATCTCGCCTCATAAACCACCAAACTGAAAAGCTGCCCAAGACAGAGAATAATTTGATACTGGTATATGCATTTTTTACTGTCTGGAAGTCATTGTAAATTGTCTTACTCTGTGCACTGAGAAATGAATGGTGTTCAAGGTGAGAACTTGGAGACATTAATTTGATACTGTATCTAAAATATTGTACCCTCATCGCCATTAAGTGATCTATAAAGGATTGAGTAGTTCGGACAAATAACCTTGGTTAACTATCAAAAATTATTGTTCATTCTCTCATATTATGGCTGAAGAATAAAGCTGAATATCTTGGTAAAGTTCTTTAAGTTGCAAGAACTGTGCAGACCCTGTTCAAAAGGCCATTACATTTCATGGCTAGGCTTTGCGAACGAAGATTTGGGAAAGGCTCTATCCATATTTGTTATAAGCATGCTGGTGGCTAATAAGGCCATTACGAGGTAGACATGTCCAATTGCAAAAGGCACAGCAGAAAGACTCCTTATGTGGTAAATTCTGCAGGACTCGATTCTTTCTGCGTTGTCTTTTCTCCTCGAGAGTGATCCTGCACGTGTTCTCAAAGGAAGCAGCAGCGTTATAGATGGTGTGTCTCCAGACCTCCCAATTTGAGGCCAGAGTAGACCAGTTATGTAGATCAATATGGCCAAGACTGAGATGTTGTTTCAGGGAGTCCTTGTATCTTTTCTTCGGGGCTCCTCTCTTGCATGGAATTCAGCAAACTACTTCTATGCTTATGAGAAAGCCACAAGGTTGCTTGCATCAATGCATGGAAGGACTTTTATTTGGTCTCAACTGAAAGATGCTGGGAAGACATGGAGACAGATAGCCATCAGCTCCTCA
Organism: Manacus vitellinus; assembly: GCF_001715985.3. Classification (NCBI taxonomy): domain Eukaryota; kingdom Metazoa; phylum Chordata; class Aves; order Passeriformes; family Pipridae; genus Manacus; species Manacus vitellinus. Next base: position 37,608,142 of record NW_021939396.1, read on the forward strand.
CTGAACAAAAGAAAGTTTATGGTCTGTTAGTCCATTAGCAGCCATAAAACCCACCAGCTTGGCTGGATGTGTGCTTTTGTGTGGAGGGGACATAGTGCTGCTGACTTTCCATTTTGGCCCCTCCCATCACTTACATTCTTCCCTTTTAGTAAACAAAATGGAAAACCTATCTCCAGGCTGACAATCCCAACATCTAGGAGGCTTTGGGTTATGGCCTCCATCTCCAGTCCCTCCTTTCCATGGAAGGGAGTAAATACTGTGCATGTATTGGTAAACTGTTTTGGAATGACAGTGTTTATTTACTATAGGTAGGTAATTCTTGGTGTGCAACAAAAATTTAAAGGCCAAGGTATGAGACCATGTTTAAATCATAGAATCATAGAAAGGCTTGGGTTGGAAGGGACCTTTAAGATCATCAAGGTTCAACCCCCCTGTAGGGACACCAGGTTGCTCAAAGCCCCATCCAGCCCCATCCAACCCCATGGAACATCCACAGCTTCTTTGGGCAACCTGTTCCAGTTCACCACCACTCTCACAGTAAAGCTTTGTTTCCTAATATCTAATCTAAATGTACCCTCTTTCAGTTTGAAGCCATCGCTCCTTGTCCTTTCACTATATGCTCTTCTAAATAGTCTCTCCCAATGGAGAAATATTTGGAGAAAAATAATCAAAGGAATAATGGAGAACAGATAATGAGTGACACACATCATGATAGTAGGTAGGGAGGAAGGGGATAATTTATTTATTTGTGTTGATTTATGAGCGCTAAGGTAAAGTGAATATTAGAAGAACAGTAACGTTTCCGAGATCTGGATCAGGACCTGTAGGAATAGGAGATGAAATGTTTCAAAGGACTTTTACAATTGCATCACACGGTAGATTGAGCAACAATAGCTGAAGCTAGCAAAAGGACAAGATGATTTATATCCTGTAGTTCAAGAGAGGGCAGTGAAACTAAAACAAGTATTAGTCAAATGTTTTTGATATCCAGTAAGGACAAAAATAGTGGTGTTAGAGGACAAATAGCTCACATTGCTCTGGGTTCTAGCAAATAACCACTGGACTTGGAGCCTAGCTCACTGTGGTAAACAGCAATAAAAAATATGTTAAAGACATTATTCAGCATAACTAATATTGATAAGCAATGTTTGACAAGGACTCAAAGAAGGACATCAGTTTCAGAAAAATGTGACCAGCAGCTTTAACAAAAAATGCCTAACCATCATCTAAACAGGCAATGCAACAAATTTGAGCCCAGGCACAGAAGAATTGACTCTCTTTCTTGGAGGCTGATGCTGAACTGAGGCTTGAAGGGACCTCTGATGGATCTCACTCTTTATCAAATCAAGGCCAACTTTGAAGATAGAAATGGTTCCTTATGGTTGTGTCCAGTCACAGTTCAAGTATTTCCATGGACTGAGATCTCACAGCTTCTATGTGCACCTGTTCCAGTGTTTGACTTCTTTCTCTGTGAAATTACAGTAATCAGGAGAACATGCAGTTTACTGAGGCTAGTTTCAAAGCTATTTGACTGCACGGAAATCGGGAAGAATTTTGGTCTGAAGGCTATTGGCAGGAGGGATTGCCCAATATAAAGACACTATCTTTTGTTGTTTACCAGTTTCCTGCCATTACATAGAAGACATTTGCGATATTTTAGAAATTGCTTTGGGTATGGATTGAAGGGGTGTCTTCCTCTGGTGCTTTTTGAAATAACTTGCTTTTGTCCATTGCATTTACCTCTTGATTTTTTTATCCTTCCAACAGAAAATTGTATCCCTACACAAAATGAGATGTTTTCTCTCCGTCTTCCAGCACTGGCACACCTGGAAAATGAATTGCCACACAAGCAAAAATCCTAATGAAGAGACAGAGCCAGATTCAGTTACAGATTCCATGGGAAGCAGAACTATGTGAAAAACCTTGCTTGGCTCCATTCTACAATTGACATAAAGTTGGCCATTTAGGCAAAGCTGAATTAATGAGAGAGCCAGACCATGCATGGGAAGGAACATTTCATGGTAATAAGAAAGGACCTCCCTGGTAAGAAAGCAATTCTGGACTGGGGACTGTTTCATTCAAAACTGGAAACCTGAGCAAGTCTGGTGGAATACAGTTTTAATTTGTATAAAGGGGAAAGCAGAAAGGAAATACATAAAAACCTGTTGCATCCTAGGTCAGCAATTTTAATGAACTTGGATGGTGGTAACTTCATACCCTAGGTGCTTCCATTGTACATGATCCACAGAGGGAACAAACCTCCTACAAGCCTGACTGAGGCTTTTGTTTTGCAGAAGCAACAGCTGCCCAGTCTGCCAGCCCTGCTGCTGTGTAATTCTGCCCCTGTAGATTCACAAAAATAGTAAAAAAAATCAAAATAGCATGCCTTGGACTAGTTTGTGAAGAATGAACTGCAGTACCACAAAACATGGGACCTAACTTTTACTGCATGGCAAGTCATATAGCTGATCCCACCAGAACTGGTAAAAAATTTGCACTTCTCTTTCCCTCGCCTTTCCTTGATACCACACAGCTCCTCTGTTTCTCTAGTCTTAAGCAAAACAAGACCCCAGGTCATACAAGGAACTAACTCCTTACTGTAATAGGAATGAGAGATAATATCCTGGGTGTAAAATCAGCTAAATGAACCAAGGGCAAAGCAGATACTTTCATTTCAGTAAAAAATAGCAATTATTCTTGTGTTTCTCAAACACACATTTATATCCCTCGTTTTTCTTTCTTTTTTCTTTCTTTTTTTATTAGTAAGTGAAGTTCCATGCTGGGTGTTATTGCTTTGCCAATGATGTCTGGTTCTGCCTGATAACATCAAGCTGTGTAAAACAATGTAGTATTGTCTACAGTCTCTACTATTATAGTAAGTTAACAGTTACTGTAAACAGAAGAGCTCTTCGTAAAGAAGATGAACCAAAGATATATTTTGAATTAAGCGCAAAGCAAACACTCCAGCTGGCAAACATTGCAAGAATAGTTTGTTCTTTCAAAAGGATTGCATTGGGTTTGAACTGCCAATAGTATACACAGAGTCATTGTTTCAGTCTCAGCAAGAGAGTTATTTATACACTTTCAATGAGTACTGCTTTCTCTAGAGCTTCTCTTAAACTTCACAAAAATAATCCATTAAAATCATACCAAAAATATGAGGTTTTGTCCTAATGTTTGAGATTCATTTTCTCTAGTGGGTGCCACTGAAGCTTAAATAGACTTTAGGACAGAAGGGGAATATTAGGTCACACAGTCAGATCTCTTCTATATCATAGGCCATAAAATTTATTCTAGATACTTCTGTATGGAGCCCAATGGCTGACATTTGGCTAAAGTGTGTGCCTGAAAGGTTTGCAGCCTTGAATCTACCACTTTTCTCTGTAGCTAGTTCCAGCAGAAATCAACCTTAATATCAAGCATTTGTGTTACACTTCCATTTGATTTTCTTTGGCTTTGATTTCCATACTTAGGTTCCCATTGTGCTTTTCTCTGATACTTTAAAAGGCCCTTTAATAACTGTTGTTTCTTTACCATTCAAGAACCCTGAACCATCTGAATGCTGTGTGGTTTTGGTTCATTGGTAGTTCTGAATAAAGCCAGAAGAGGGAAGGCAGAGAGGCAGTTTTGCCTGGAATCCAACTATATTGTATTTACATTGATTTTTTTTTTTTACATTATTTCAATTTAAATGGGAACATTTTGCTGTTCAAATTTGCTGTTTCAACTTGATATACCTTTCAACTTTGCAAAATATGTCTATCCAGAAAAAAAAATCCCCCCAAAACACAGAAGAAAGTGCAGTAACATTAATGTTAATTTTTTGCATTATCCAGTCTACATTTTTTCACTAGAATGGTTCCAGACTAAAAAAACTTATCTTAATCAGCACTTACATATGATAAGCACTTCAATTTTTAGTATTATGGTAACTTCTCCAAAGTGTATCTGCTACAAAGACTCTGCCATTATTCTTAATTGAGTATATTTGGTGTGAAACATAAAATAATCACTAGAGAGGAACATTACTTGTCCTTACTGTTTTGCCAGATGTATTTTCAGTGAATCAGGAAGGGTTTCTTGAGGGTGTTATCCTGTATTTCTTGAATGAGGATTTTTAAAAGTTAACTAATATGTCTTCAATACAAAAAAGTTGACTGAGCAGCAGGTCTTACAAAAATACATGTGCATCTGAATGTGTAAGAATGTCTTTACAGTCCTCTCACACAGTATCTATTCAACAATAACCAGGCAGAAAAATATAAGATAAAATGTAGCTATTATTTAACTCTAAAAAATATCTCTCCATGATTTACAGGCAAGACCACCATTAAGTAAATATCTACATTCCAGAAGATCTCAATTTTCCTTACTTCTGATTTTCATACATGTTGCACAAACCACTATGAATGTTCATCTTTGGCTTGCTATTCTTGCTTTCATTTAGGAAGATAAATCTAACTTGCATCATGGGAGTATTAGAGGGCAAAATAACCACTAAATTGCTATCAATGCCATCTATGTAATTTTGATGGAAATATAAAGAGCAATTGCCATCTTTTCTGCACTAATTATACAAATCATAATATTTTCAGCTCCACTGATCTCTTAGTATGCCTTGCTATTGGTGTTACATCCAGCATTAACATCCCTTTATGTATGAGGGTTATGGTGACAAGACTAGTGAAGCTTTTATTTTAGCCAACATCAGCACACTGCAATCAATATAGTCTTATGACTTTTGTGATCCAAATAATTTTACTACTGAACTTAATTGGTAATCAACAAAATTGGCATGATCACTAGTCAATAGGGATCCTCATACACTCTACAAGTATTTGCTTTAGGATCAGTGAAAAAGTAGGAAAGCTGCCAAGACTTTTCTGGCTGTCAAGTCTTTGGAGGCTTTTGAAACTTCTCAGACTTCTCATCTTTCAAGAAAAAAAAAAGTCAGTTTTGAAAAGTTTATAAAGTCTGTAGGCTTTATGGAGCTTTGTGATAATTTTTAGAGGGAGCAATTTCCTATAGGGAAAGAAAAGTCACACAGATAATTTTCCAGGTAACCTTCCTAGGCTAGGTAAAAACCTTCACTGTACTGACCTCAGCTTTGCCATCCTCTAATGTACAAGTGTCCAAGTTCCTTGTGCTTTGTTAGAAATGGACCCACCAGACTTTTCTGCTTGTGCTTCTCTGGGAAGACAGGCTTCTCCATCTGATGGTGGCATTAAGCAAGCCTGTTTCACCCAATCTGAGAATATTTTCAATAGTGAAGAAAATCTTAATAATGATGTTGCCTTGAATTATTAAATGTTTCTTGTAGTCTCATAAGCTGGATGAAGGAATCTCTAAAACTGGAAAATTCCAAGACCTCACAACTGCCAATGAGAGCTTGAAAAGATGAAACAGCTGAATGAAAAGATTTCAGCAGCAGGAAAGGAAATCAGAACAAATTTACTTCCATCACACCCCAAATAATTTTACTGAGAGAAATGTTTTAGTTTGTTTGGCTTTTCTGAATACTGGATGGCAGCAATACAATGCAGCACTAGGAAATGCCATTGCATCTGCATAAGGCAAGCAAGTGAGCAGGCGAGCTAACATTTCTTTTATCTCTCACTTTGACAGAAACAGGAATCTGGCTTGGTAAATCGAAGTCTCATTGAAACAGAGACACTGAAATCCACTCTCAGACTAGTTCTGTCACTCCAGATCTTTTACTTTTTACATAAGATTTTATATGAAGTGTTTTTACCTTATAAATAGACAAAAAGACACAAGGGAGGCGCAAGAACAGTGTAGTTATTCCTAAATAGTTCCTTTTCCTCTTTTTTGTTTTCCTGATGTGCTCCCCCGATACCAGGCTGTCAGTAACACTCAAGCTTTGCTCTGCAGTCAGATAGGCTGTGCAGCACCACAGCACATGAAGGCTTTTCAATTAGTGCGTGAGTCAAGAGGTGACCCAAGAGCATGTTGTTCAAGTCTAATATCCCTTCCTTGCAAGGTGCTAGTCCTTCTGGACAAATTGCTTTCACAGTCCAAAAGTAATTTCTTCAATTAAGAACTAATTTTCCCTCTACTGAAGTCTTTTAAGACTATCATATATGGTCCATTATGTCCCACTGAGTATGATGGCAAAACTAGTATCCACACAGCAGTGGAAGCTGCAGAAAGGGCACCGCAAAGGAGTCTCCAGTGACCACGTATGCTGTGCCACACGGGCTCCAGTGGAATGGGGGCAATTCCCCCATGAACAGGTTGCAAGTCTGTGTACCCTTCAGACCTGATAAAATACAATTGCTTTCCCCCCCCCCGTTGTTAACCAGTAAGAAATTGCTTTACTGCAGATGAATGTACCCAGTGAAACTATTTAGATAACAGCAGTTGATAATTTACTAGAACAGATTCTTTGAAAAAGGCAGAAAAAAACAATAAGAATATCTCTGGTGTATTGATTAGCAGATGGGTATTCATATTACCAGAGATACAAAGTGATTTAAGCAAAGGAGTAAGAATTGAAATGGATTGATATCATTAATTAAGCATGATGCAAGAAGCAGAACGAATTTTGAGCTCTTTTAAGGAAACAGCTATGCGTCTTCTAGTTTCAGAGTAGAAATAAATGGGAATTTAAAAAAAAAAAAATTCAGTTTGTTTAAAATTGCTTCAGGTTCCTGGCACAGAATTACCAAAGTGACAAAAGGACGCAGAATGGTGGCCTCAGGACAAAATTGTCTCATGATGACTGCAACCAGTGTCAGAGTACCCCAAATGCATTGGGGCTGTCTACACTGATGAGTGTGCAGCCCCAGCTAGGATCCCCTGAGCAGGCAATGGGCTGACAAGCCAGTGGAGATGAAGATGGGAAGTGCAAACACCAGGTAGCTGACCCAACCTGAGTGGGGTCCATGCTCCAAATGCTGGGTGCTGCGTTCCTACCGTGAGAAACTTTGCTTCCCCTGGTGAAGGAATCTATAAACCTCCATTTTAAAAGGGAAAAACTCTGAAACCCACTCTCTGGATGTTACTCTGTGGAAATATGACAACTTAATAAACAGAGCTCTGATGAAATATGGCCCACATCTGTAGTCATTTTATAGCTGACCAAATGTGCAGCCCGGAGTTTGTATTTGCTAGAGCTAAGATAATAACAGGCCTAAGAACTCCCAGCAGTTGTTTGCTTTGATTTGAAGAACATTTGTTACACCACATTATAATCAAAAATTGGGTATATCCGCTGGTAAAAATCTCATCAGTTACAAAAACAAAGCTTGTACCAATGTTGCTTTATATTAAAAAAGGGAAAAAATTAACAGATTTTTTATGAGGTAGTGAGAGGGGATTTTTGGCTGAAACATCCAATGGCCTGTACTAGGATCCAATAAAAAAAAGAAAAAAAATTGTAGGCTATAATCCAGAGCATGCTTATCACATTGTTATCTATGATTCAGATTACCAGACTCCACAATTTTGTAGCAGGGTAACTGCTTTTAAATCAACATCTTTTCCACCTGAATATGATTAATATGATTGAAATCCATCACAATGAGTTCCTATTTCTAAAACGATGTTTTAAGGACAATATCTCACATCTGCAGAGCTTTTACTGCAGCAGATCTGTTCACAGGCCAATAATATTATTTAGATGTGGCTACATATGACTAATCAGAAACAATACTGACATCTCTAATTTAATGGGTATGATTGCAAGTGTGCTTGTGCCCATTATCCTCTAGCAGTTAAATCATTTAATGCCAGATTAAAAGGAATTAGTGACAGAAGTTTACAGGTGACGGCATAAAATGGGAGAGGGTCAAATGAAATATATTGGATGGTAAATTGCAGAAAGGAAGATAATACAGCAATATGCTGTTTGAGATGTTTGTTTAATGAACAGACATGAGATGCAAACAAGAGAGCATAGGTCAGCATTAAACCTGTGTATTAAGTGGCACCTGAAATTGGATAGGGCAAGTGACAGCTTCTTTTTCAGAATAGACAGAAGGCATGTTAAACAACTTACCAAGCATGTATGTACTGCTTCCAGAAATTAGATGAAAGTAATGTTGTATGAGGTAAAGAGGAAAAGAAGAGAGTCCATTCCAATGTGTAGGTTGACTGAAGGATCAGGGTATGAGCACCAGGCAATTGCAGTGACTGGGACAGGCAGTGCCGTACAACCAGGCAATGGGAGCTTTAATTTCCTAGCTGCCCATCTGTACAAAAAGCAACACTGACCCAGTTGGCAATATGTTCACCCTGGTTCGTTTTAGAAAGGCTTTGGAAGTTGCTAGCAGTGCAGGCAAATTTTAAATTCATTTATGACTAGAGAACAGGAGCTGGCTGCAAATCTGATGGCAAAATGCAGGTAGAAGAGGCTGCAACAGCAGTTAGTATGAGAAAGAAAGGAATGAAAATAGCAGAATAAGGATCTGAGAGTCAACAGAGTAGTCATGGTGTCTAAAATGCCACTGATTGGCCATCCTTGTTCTTTGTGTTTAAAAAGAGAAAAACAAACAAATGATAAATAGATAGCAATAAAGCTAAAGTGTTACACTAAATTATAAGAATAATTCTTCCCAGAGGACAGCCAAAAAACAAAGTTGTAAATTTCAAAAGCAGGAGGAAAAGGAAGGTATACAATAAAGGATGACTGAAAGGAAAATAACAACAAATATATAAAAAGGATCCCAAACAAATAGGAAAACTCTAAGGTTTTTGTTTCAGCTTGCTGTTTGTTTTCTTCTTTTCAAAATATAATCCTCTAGAAGCAGCAAGGCAATAAGAAAGTCTTCAGGAGAAGAGAGAGAAAGACCTCAAAGAAAATCTATTACTTCACAAAAAAAGCTCAGAAGTCAGGTGATAAAGTGAAAAATGAAGTATTGGGTGCCTGCTTTCTTTCAGGCTGCAGGAAGGAGATTAGTCTTCACCAGATACTGAAACAAAGTAAAGAGGGAAACGGAGCAACACAGACCAGAGCAGGGTAAAGAGTAAATTAAAGGGTGTTTAGACCTTACAGATGTACTGGAGTCAGCAGTGCCTGATGAAATCCATGTCAGGGTACTTAAGGAACAAAGCAGCTGAAAAAGATGTGAGATCCCAGACAGACTAGGGGAGGCATGAGAGGACATAATCTGAAAAAAAAGGAAAGAAAGAGGACAGGGATTACAGGGCAGTCAGTCTAATTTTTTACCCAAGAGAAATATTATGAAAACCCAATGCTTTTACAGACACTTGTGGAGCAACGAGGCACAAACATGAAGTGAACCTACAGTTCACTTCAAGCTGAAGGGAATCTCACACTGAGAGCTGCAGGAGGTCTCTCCACTGCTTAACAGTTACTTTCCAGTTTCTCTTTAAGAACTTTCTGCTCCAACAGAGGATATGTATTCAAACTTCTTTAAAAAAGCAAGTTCGGGATCCAAATTCAGCTCACTCTTGATGAATCCAGGGATGGGTGGTCTAGAATATTTCTGATTAAATTGGATGAAGATAGAGCAATAGGCTATGCTGCTTGAGGTGAAATCAAATGCACAAAATGAGGAATAACGGGCTGGGAATTACCCAGAAGGAAAACAAAAATCAAAAAAAATTTGAGACCTGTAGAGCCTCAGAATATATCACAGAACAGAGAGGAATTCCAAACAAACCAAGATCTTATTAAAACCTTGCTAACGTTTTAATCACTTAGCATATATGTAAGAAGGAGATTGAAAGTGTGGGCCAAGATAGTAGAATTATGAAGAAATAGAAGTTTCCATACCATATGGACATGGAGAAATGGTACAGAGCTTTATTGGAGAGATCCCTGAGGGGTCTCTAGAAGCACATCTCAGCTGGGTGTAGCAGCTTCTTCAGTCCCTATTCAGTCAGTCCAGTAAGTACAGGTAGTCCCTTTCACGACAGAACAAGAAGATGAATTTAAACCATTGCATTGGAAACATTTTCTGAAAGGGCTAAAGAGCATAAACTATTGGCTTCAGGTAGTAAGCAGGTTAGATTCTGCAGCATGAGTACTGTGACACTATGCTACGTATCCATATAGTCAGACTTGGTGTCCAAAAAGATCTATGAATAGGAGACACTGGAAATATGTTACATTGGTTCCCAGGATGAGGTTTACCTTAGGATGAAGATCTCAGTCCCCTAACCGAGTACACATTACACTAGATGCGATATAAGGGCATGTCCAGGAAAAGAGAAACCCAAACACCGTATTTTGAGAGGTATTAGCAGAACTGTCACTTGCAGGACCCCAAAAGCAAGTGTTCTGCTCTGCTGCCTGCCTTGGGAATCTGAGATGATCCGTAGGGTCTGCGGGTTGTGTATCGCCTCTCAGGAAGTACATAATGAATCAGAGAATAAAGAGGAGACAAACAAGTGTGAAAAGGAGATTGGACAGACAAAATTTTGGGGATAATATAGGTCTTTGTGAAAGCAGTTACAAAATTTTCTTTCTATGAGTAAGATGCCTTAAAATAAGACAATGAAGATCAGTTGTTCTGAGGGTAGGTGATAAAAGATAAGGCATAATTTTACAGTGAAGCTGATTGAGGATTACATTAGAGTAAGGTCACCAAAGCTGTAGGATGGCATCTCATGACAGTTGCCTGAAAAGCAAATGATACAGAGATCCTTGCTCTTATTAATAAGTTTCCTTCTCCCACCTTGCAAGCCCTTGCTTAGATCAGTGCTTACATACAATATTGACTGAAGGTCTCTAAATATTTGTCTGTCCACTCAGCCTGTGTGTCAGGTAGATTAGGGTGCACAGGGGGAGGAAGAGGGCTCCAGCATGCACAGCTTTCTGACTGACTGAGGGGTAAGGAGAATAAGAGAGTGCAGCTTGGTGGCAAGACAGTCATCAGTGACACAAATTACTAACTTGCCTCTTTCTCAGGTGATCACAGAATCTCTGTCATTTAATCTGTCCCCTTCACTCCATATTTTTCCTAAATCACATTTCTACTTCCTCTGTCTTTTTCTTCCCTGTCTCTCTTTCACATTCCCTTCTCTCTAAGGAGACCTCACTTCCAAGTCACATTTTGATTGTCTAGTTGTGGTGGATTTTTTCTCCTGTGGCTCTGTTCTATAGCTGCACTCATTTTCACTGCAGAGCTCTTCTGCCAAGGAAAACATGAACTTCTCTGAACTGTTCAGCACTAGGAAAGACCTGTCTAAGGAGAAGCACGATGTGGAAATGGAGAACCACAGGAAAGTGCTCTTTAACATGTAATATGCCTAATTCAAGCAGGAAACTTGGCAGACCTGATAAAGAAAAGCAGGACCAAACAGCTACTCAGAATTACCTATGGGCCAGCAATCAAGAGATGCTAACATCCAGCACACATTCATTATTGCTTTTCAGGAAGAAACCAGTTCAAATCCTCTCAGGAGTGCCCTTGGTGCCATGTCTTTCCACCATGGCAAGCAACAAGTCTCTAATTGGATCACCTGCCTGGAGGTCTGATGAATGCATTGATGTGACTATTTTAGGAACTTCAGCCTGAAGGAGGAATTTAAAGAAAGAAAAAATCATTTGAAGAGTGGTGTGGCATCTACCAAGTCTCAGGCAGAAAAAGGAAAATGAGGGATAGGTACTATTAACAATGAAAGAAATCAGATATGCTATTACAGAACAGTTCAAATGGTCAGATAAAAGGCTGATTATGTGGTCTCTTAGAATGAGCCACCATGTAATTTCAATCATTACTTACCACTTTCTGTCACAGCAGATAATTCCTACTTGTGAGATATGACCAGAATACTTTGTGACAAACATATCTGTAGTCCAGAGTTCAATTTTAATCTTAAAGTGATCTGTTTTCAAAAATGGCATGTCATTTCACAAAGTGCTTGGACAGAAGCAAGTCAGATGGTCGGATGCCTACAGTGTGAGACTGCTGCCTACAACTCACTCAGACACTTCATAGAGCCAGATAGAGAAAACCCAACAAGGAACTGCAGGACATTTTACTGCTGGGTGGCTGCCCTGAACATAATAACAAGGCAATCCACCCTTCTTTTGCAGCTACAAAAGTGATTGATGACCTAAAGGAGAGGTAGAGAACAGTTTCACCATAATGTGTTAAAATGCATAGACTGAGGTGGTCACTGCATGATGATCACGAGTGATTTCTTTGTTCTCCTACATTTACAGATGCATAAGCGAGTATCTGAAAACTGAAGAAAGACATAGTTGTTAAGAAAATCCCTTGGATATAGGATTAAAAGAATGCTTATTGAAAATAAACATTCATCTTATTTTCAGCCTTAAGGTGAGACAAGGGAGATTCAGATTAGATATTAGAAAAAATTATTTTCACTGTTAGGATGGTCAGGCATTGGAAGAGATTGCTTAGCGAGGTGGTGGAGCCACCATCCCTGGAGGTGTTGAAGAGGGACCTGGATCTGGTGCTGGGTGATATGGTTTAGGAGTTTAGGGTTACAGTAGTAGTGTTGGGTGGATGGTTGGACTTGGTGATCTTCAAGATCTCTGGTTCTAAACTTGATGATCCTACAAGTCAATGAATATTGCAGGCATCTGTCAGTAGAATATTATTTCTACTGTAGGAACTAAAAAAAGGATAAGGAAAAAGAAAAACACACCCTGAGTGCATTTCGAATGTAATACTGACAGAGATAGGAGAAACAGCTACTCTTAAAAGCAGTCTCTGTCTGCTTGCCATAAATCTGTTGGGCAACTTGAATCGATAGGATCTTCTGGAACACCTGAGGGCTATTGGAGCCCTTTTCCATCATATACTGTTTTGTAATTGCTCGGTTGTTCAAGCTGAGTGTGTCAGTTTGCATAACTATCCTTAGAAGTAATCTGAAATAATGATGCAATAATGGTTTTAAGGATAGTCCTCTTTGCCATATAAATCTTAGGTTTTAAATTATGCATTGGCCCAGTGGCCCTTTAGAGTTCTTGCACTCCCTGATTGATAAGATTTAAGTCCTTGAGGTCCAAAATTAACGGTGGTGTAGCATGCATTATGGCTGCACCATATAGCAATTTTATCAGGAGTAGGAGACAGCAGAATTGCACAAGCCTGGTGCTATCAGTAGGAAATGATGACTCACCCAGCTAGTGCTTTTAAAATGGCAATATCCTATGCACTGAAAACATCTTTTGAGGGTGATAAGTGACCCCATTGCCAGGAATAGGTGAGTGAGTGCTAGCAGCAAGAATAAGGAAAAAAAATCTTTACACATGGCATCCTACACTTCTGATGTCTGTGGAAAAATTCATTTGGATTGTGAATCTGACCACTAAATTGTATAGAGCTTTTTGAGTTTTATTGAAGTAATTTTGGAACTGAGATGTCATCCTTACAAAACAAGGTCATGTCAGTCTTCACAGAGCCCTCTGACAATAGTCTGATCATATAAACACAGGTTGATACAAGACTTGGGATGTGTTCAGAGGGCGTTGTGATAAAAGAACAACCTGACTCAAATGAATAGTGGATAATCTTTAGAACAATAGGTGAAAGGTGCTCAGGAAAGTTAAAATAAAAAGTTCTTAGTACTCAGAATGAATCCTAAAGAGGAATTACACGATTTGATTGTGTGCAAGCCTATCTATTCTGCCATTCAAAGGCTTTGAAGACCATTTATATGGAGCTCCAGAGACAGTGTTTGTTAACCTTAACAATCCATGCGGCACCCTTCCGAATCTGCGTGAGGCAACGGAAATTCAAGTTGCTATCAGCTTTCTAGAGAATAGATTGGATGTTAAGTAGAGCAAGGCAAAACAGGTTTCTGTTATATGTCTAGACTTGGATGGTAAATTACTTTTTTGAAGGGGCATTGATTAGAAAAATGACTGGTTGCCCTTGAGTCACTGCCAAGCTCAGACTGGATCTGTATCATTGATGAATATTGATGCAAGAGGAATGAATAAACTTCTGCAACAACATTAGGTCTACACCGTCAGAGAACTTTTTGAAAGGAAGAACATGTGGATAATCCACTTACCTAAGGGAAAGGCAAGAAGCAAAATTGCATTTTAAGCTATCTTAACACATATTTGAAGAGTGGTGTGGCCCACTTCAGTGGGCTCTACAGTTATTGTCTTCTGATTTTGTATATATTTATGTATTTTGTTTGTTAACAGGTTGATGTTGATTTCTAAAAGAGTATGGGTTCAGATTAAAGATTCTTGGGGTTTTGTGCTGTTTACTAGACTTCTGTTCTCTCAAGTGCCTCTTGTTTAGCAGCATGTGTGCTCCATAGGAGAAAACCTTCCCCTGACCAGCATTCACTTTTCTTTATTACAGAGTCATTCTTTTTCTTCTGTGATTCTCACAGGGATTTTGATGCTCTTTTTGAGAATTTCAGACCTTTCCATCCTTGGCTGATGTTGGACAATGGGTTCATGTCATCAAGTCCCTGGAAGGCCGAGCACATACACACAGATCGAGGGCAAGTACGTTTTGTCTGTGTTAGAATTCAGCAACAAAGGGGCTCCTTGAAATGCTGGATTTGTCCCTGGCTTTTTGCTGAAACTGTTCCTCAGCCTCTGGCTTTCTGTCTAGTGAAACAGAAGAATCCAAGAGAATTCTAATTTCTAAACTGCAAACATGAAGAGGGGTATATTTACAGTCTTTATGTTAGGTACCAATAAAGGTAGCAGACTTTTCTTTGGACTGGAGCTTTTACCAGCTTGCTTGTAATCCATTATGAAAAGGTCAGTAAAAAACTGCAGTGCTTACTCTAGACTCACGATTCAGATCTGTCTCCTTAGCCTCTTCTTGAAGGACACAGAAACAATAAGAGCTGAAGTAGTGCAAATCCAGGAAAATGACAAATACATTTATTTAAGAAGGATAGTCAGAGAGTGCAAGCAAGATAAGAGCAATGCACCAAATAAAGATGAGGCAAATACTAGGTCCCAGCTCCTGCTGAAACCACCTAAAGGGCAGACTGGCACTGTCAGACAGATTCATGTCTCCCGATTATCTTCAGCTACATGTTCCCATCACCAGTCCTGTGCCAATGTCTCTGACATGAATGAATCAAAAAACTAGTCTGGTCAGAAACTCATCACTTTTTATTATTTTTGGGCTGGTTTTCAGGGAGATCAGTTTACTGAACCGGTTCACTGAGCATCAGAATGAGTAGTAGAGGTGGCAAAAAAGGGGAGTTGGGAATGTATAGCCAAGGTTAGGTGAGACAGCTTCCACTTCTGTTGATTTAGGGCCATCATAAAATCACAGCCTAAGCTGTAAATACTTGAAAAGCTGGTAGATATTTCTTTCAGGAAGAAGCTGTGCAGGACAATTCACAGGCAGTGAAACATATGGACTTCTGGCTCCCAAATAATTCTGCTGACAGGGTAGATACAACTCTTTAGCTAAAGAAATTCTCTTTGATATTAATACAAACAAATTAAAGCATCAGAAAAATGACTTAAATGATTAGTACCCAATTTCAGTTGCACTAAGTGGAAAAAATCCAGAATAGAATCTATTCCCACACCTTGACAGAACTGGTCTCAATTTTCAACTCAATAGAGAAAGACAATAGCCTCCCAAACCTCACTTCCTGGGAGGTCAGTAGTGCAGAATTCAGAGAAGGTTTTGTCTGTAACATTAGTAAAACCTTCTTTTCTAGGAATTCCAGCTAGTGGGACAGCAATTGTGACCTGAATCCCAGGAGTTTCTTTGGAAATAGCTGTATATGTACAAATATTAGAGGGGTGAAATTGAGTAATTCCCTCCAGGTTTTCTAAACAAAATATAAGAGCAAAAAAACAAAGGTGCAGGGTAAGTTGACCAAGCCATCTTCTAAATAAATGTGAAAAAGCTGCAGATAATGATAAATGGTTACACAACAGAGCAATAATTCTGTGTTCTTTTCTTTCTTTTAAGATAACCCAACATATGCATATATTTGATAAATTATATCTGCTGTTAATATAGCATGAAATTCTGAAACCAGGAAACAAAACATGCCTGTTGTGGTGCCTCTTTCAAGCTGCTTCTTCAGTGCCTATGATGAAACTATCTTTATTTGAAAACCAACCCCTGACAAGGTAGTTTCATCCAACTTGTTATTTCTGAAGAATGCAGTTTCTGAAAAAAAGATACAAGATACCAGGAGATAGAGCCATATTTGTAAATTATGACCTTAAATCCTATGAACACTACAAACTGAAGGATTCTACTAGCAATTCCATATCATCCATTTATACTCTGTATGTGTTTCCCCCATAGATAGAAACAATTGTCGAAGTAGGCTTAAGAATATTTTAAAAGCAAGCAGTATGAGAAAGAGTATAAAGAAAGCACCTTTCTGATTTGGGCGAAAATACAGATTATGTGGCTCAATTTTATTTCTTTTTCACTTTTTTTAGTTTTATTTTTCTATTTTGTTATCTTGACTGGAGTGATTTCTAAACAATAGGCTATTTTGTGTTGGTGTTTTCAGTTTTAGTTTGTTGATTTAGGTTTTTCTTTTTTTCTTCTTCCTACATACTGTGCAATGTGTGTCTTAAACCAAATGTTTTTGTACTCAGGAAAGAACATCCTCCGAGACACAAATGCCATATTTAAAACATATTATATCTTGATGCTTCATCTTCCTAGCTGATAATAGAGTTGAAATACCACTTTATGGACAAGCTTTTGATCTAAATATCATTGTGTAATACTACTATTCCCTTTGGGAAGAAGAAATAGAACAAAACCAAAATTCTTCAGCTCACCTTGAGGGGAAGTATGTTGTATCTCGGGTTTTTTCAAACAAGTTGTATGACGTGGAAATGATCTTAGATTTTGTAGAAAGCTTTGATTTCTTTTGCTTTACCCATTTCCATTGTCTCCTATCTTTCACCAGCATCAATCCCTCTTTCTTCTTGATAATCACACTTCCATTTAACTGCTAGCCCATGTCACCTCTACAATTAAATGAAATATGAATAACAGTGCAAGATGTCTTGAAAATAATGGATCATATTGCATAGAGGAACTCATAAATGAGTTATCTCTGCAAAAATAAATATATACATAAATAATGGCAGGATGATCTGGTCCCTGTGCACAGGAATGGATTTGTTCCAGGTTATTGCAAATTTGTCCAACCTCATTGATTCCTTTCAGTATCTAAAAAATTATGAGTCCAAGTTTCTTCATATTTGAATATTGATTAAAGCTTCCTCTTAGCTGGATCTGCAGCTGTCCAAGAAAGATCATTTTATAGCCTTTCTTTACAGGTTAATTCTCAGGGGTTCTGACTTTAGGAAAATGTTAGAAAATGAACAGGTCTAATCTTCCCCTTGTGCTGCATATTTCCCAAGTTACAGGTGAAGGTAATTGTCTTCAACAGATATCTTTTGGGTCCTGGTCCCTAGTCATGGAAACTAGGGTCTGATGACAATCTCCTATGGCATCCTTCTGCCCTTTTGCCTCATTTTTCTTCCATAGGATACTGGGCTGCAGAAGACTATGACGTGCCTGGTTCTGAGCAGTGACTTCAAATGCATGTTTCAAAATACAGACATGAATGTCATCAGTGAAGTGGCAAATGAGAGGAAGCTGCACTGAGAGAAAAGCACATGTAGCTATAATCTCCACACTGGATAACCTTGTTTTCATAAGAAATTAAAAAAAGATGAAAAAATGTACAAACAGTTTGAAATCAAGCAAAAAGTTGTGAAGGTGGTCAAGGAGGTAAATGTAAGACTAAGGAGACCGGTCTTTTTCTTTCAGTATAAAAGTGCCTGCTACCTGTGCTTTATGGATAAGAGAACAAAGTCATAGCTTGGTTATGGTTTTTAAGTCTGGATTACCAGAAAACGACAGATAGAGAACATAGCCTTCTTCCATTTCCCCAGGGAAGACCTTACCAGTTATCAAGACATTTATCACTTACAGATGAGGAAAAGACAGGTTTTCGTATCCTGACTTACATCTGTCATCTGAACATGACAGTCCTCGTTCTCAGTGGAGCATTGCATTCCCAGGCATGCAGCAGGAGATGAAGTTACATGCTCTGGCCTATCTCTGAACAGACAGTATGCATTGTAAAACCACATTATCATCACTCATTGGCTTGGTTGCAGTGTGCATCTACTGCTTCAGTTGGACACAGCTCGTGTGTAGGCTAATGTGTTTTTTACATGTACTCAAGACTGTTTCCTGAACATCTCAAGATTAGGGTCATAAAAGATCTTATAATCAAAATATATTTTTTTATCAACTACAATTCTATCAAGAAACAACAAGGTAATTCCAGGTCTCTGAAGTAACACATGAAAAAATTACAAGATAAAAATCTCAACAAAGTTGAGATATGACAGGCTGTGAGTAGTTCAGTGGTTGATCACAATTTGAACATGGTCTTGCTCTTAGAAATATCTTTTATCATTAAAATAAGATGCTTTTTGATTTGAAAAATCTTTCAAATCCATCTACTTATAGATCTGTCTGCCTACCTGTGTATTTACCTGCCTACTTACCAACCAACGTGCCCATCAATCACACACATTATGTTTCACAGGCTTTATTTGCTATGAAGGGGAAAAATAAGCGTTGTATGATGTTCTGAGTTGGCTGGTTCACCGAAGTCTAATTGGAGACAGATTCAGAAATGAATAGCAACAAATGAGCCAGAGAAATCAGAATAGCTTTGGATGAATAACAGAATAAGCAACTGAAGTTGGCTATTCAACTAAAATGTGCATCAGCTTGTAATACTTGATACTTCTCAACAGGAAGAGTTCTGCTACAATTATGGGTAGAGCTATATTTGAAAGGCTTGAATACATCAATCAGATTGTGCAATTTACAGGAAAGACAAGCCTGAATATCATGTTTTGTGAAGGTGAGACAACTTTGATATCAAAACTCTCGCTGCAAGATGTCTAGAACAGCAATGCTTGAGACAAAGTGCAACTGAAGGAGTCTACAGGCTCTAGACAGCTTTTTGTATATTGCTGCCCATCAGCATACAGTGTTGCAGGAATGACCTATTCCTTACTGTGAACAAAGACAGACAAAGGCAGGAAAGGCACAGGTGGTCTTCAGCAGAGTGCTTCTGTCCAAAGTTCTTCCGGATGGATGGCGGTACAAGTTAGGAGATAAGACAATAGAAAGTGGAGGGGAAATGACAAAGATGATGAGTAAAGCAACAAAGAAAAGG
The DNA here is from genome assembly GCF_001715985.3 of Manacus vitellinus. NCBI lineage: Eukaryota > Metazoa > Chordata > Aves > Passeriformes > Pipridae > Manacus > Manacus vitellinus. Next base: position 37,627,288 of record NW_021939396.1, read on the forward strand.
AGCAGCAATAACAGAAAAACAATTATGGTATGTGTATTTTATAGCTAGTGTGAGTAGGAGTGTTTCTCCCACCACACTGGCAAGAAAGCAAGAAGAGCATCTCATGCCAGGGGAGTAGCAGATGGAGCAACTATATTTCATGTGAAAACCTGTGCTCTGGGACTGTCAAAATGCTGTGGGAGTTGCTCAAAATTGGTGTGTCAGCATCACTGCTACAGTCCGTGACTTATATCCCAAGGACAAAAAAGCATTTTGGGTTACATTATCTACAGAAATACAGGTTGTTCTTTATTCTCCAAAAGTTGTTTTACTGCTTTCTTTGCTGCAGGTTCAAATATTTTCTAGAAGGGTTTTAACTAATCTCTGACATGTGTGAATCATTTTCACATCCAGTCTCCAGAATAAATTATGTGTGCAACACAGAAAGTAGTTTCTCGTTACATATAGAAATGTTGTTGTTAAGGAAAAGTTCCCCTTGCATGATTAGAGGGGTGTGGGATATTCTGCAGCAATCCATGTGAGCTGGGGACTTTTGGGGATGTCCAGATGTTATAGTGCAACATTACAGCCTGACTGGGAAGTGTCTACCACATCTGTAACAGGACAGCTTTTTGGACAACTAAAAATGGCAGCCACTTATCCACAAATGCCTCTCCCATGTGGCAAACTATAGTCGGTGAAAATTCCTGAACCCATATGCTGAGTCGATTGATGTAGAGATTTATATTTGCACACAGAGAAAGGGTGTTACGGCCACAACCTCCCACAGAGCTCACTCCTTGACTTCCAGCATAAACTGAAGATTCACTGGAAATGCTTGGTTTCTTTTCATCTGCAGACTGAACTTGCCCAAGCAATGGGTCGCACTGACAGTAGTGGTAGCCCATATGTGATATAGATGGCAAACCACTGTCTGCCCACTGACTAATTTTGGTTAAGAGCTGAATCCACATCATCTTACAGGATCTTCTAACAACTCTTCATACATTCTATACAGTGCAGACTGGATGCAGAGACTCCATTTATGCAAAATGCACAGTTGAAACTTTTTCAAGAATGTAGACTTTCAGCATCTTTCTTCTGCTCTGCCTTTCATATTTCAGTGTTTGAAATGTCCAGGGAAAGGAAAACAGAATAAACTCCATTTAAAGTAGGCAAGAATGCAAAAAAAAAAGCTTTAAACCAAAGAATGTTTTCTAAAATACTGTCTGGGTTTTAAGCCCAAATATCTTGCAATTAGCAGCTCCATTAAGAAACTGCAGGACTACCTACATCACAGGTCAATTAGCAGCTTCAACCTATCTGTCAGCTTGCTGAAGAGCAATTTTCACATCCAGTTCTTTGATAGATTATCAAATTATTTTTTCAAAGGAGGAATTTATGCATAATGATAATGGCTAGTCAAATGACATGAGCACAATTTATCAATGGATTTCTTTCCTTGTAGAGGACAATCTCAAAACTGCAACAACTTCATCACAGCTTGAAAATTCTGCAGTCATCTTTTTGTGTTTCAGTCCAGCAGGAAGAAAGAAGAGATGAAAAGTCACTAGAAAGGTTCCTGGGGCTTGGGAAGCAATTCTGTTTATTTAGTTCATTTTTAGTATAAATATTTAGAAGAGAAATGTAGAGAGAACAGGATGAGATAAAATTCCCCATACAGCTTACAAAAAGTTCAAGTGCAAATAGTCAATGTCAAGATAGCAAAGTAATGACTGAGAAAAACTTTTACAAAAACATAAGAAAAGCCTTGGCTCAATGTGATCATATTTCAGCCTTGGACATATACTGTATTCTTCGAATACAGGAAGCTCCTCATCATGCCAGCCTTCACACAAATGCAATGAAAAGAGACTCATTGCTTTTAAAAGCTTAAATACATCGTATTTAGTAAAAGAAACACCCAAAGAAGAAAAGACAGAAATATCTCAAGCTCACATATGACTACAATTACTTTTCAGAAAAAAACCCTCAATTTCAAAGAACAGTTGAAGACATTTAAAGAAAAGAACTGATCTGGAGGTTGATTTTGCATTACTCTCATAACATGCAATCTATAAAATATAATTGTGCTTCATAACCCACTAGCCCTAGTAATGTAATTCAGTCCAGCAGTTTGCATGTATATTAATATGAGAAAAATTAGGTACTACAACCAATTATGAAAGTTGAAGATTTTTAATGTTGACAAATCATATAAAACTAATGTAATTTATGTATATATTTCAGGTATCACAAATATTTAAAGAACACAATAGTTTTAAGAAAGTACTGTTTATAGATGAATTAATAGTCATACCTGAGTATGAAATGACATATGACTGCCAATTATAACATATTACTGCCATACAGTAAGGTCTATTTTATTTTTTTCCAGGCACTGAAAGAGTATGAAACTCTTCCTGGTTTTACTCCTAAGAATAATTCCACTTAAACTAATGATGAGGTGTATAATAAGGATGAATTTGCCTCCAAGAAAGTAACTTAGGAAGTATCTTAAATTGGCCCACTTCTGACTCTGTGAACATTAGATTAAGGCTTGTAAGATTATCTACTAGCTTTTTAAACAAAAATCAAGCCAAAACAAAAGGATGATTTTTATTTAAAACCAGGATATTTTCATCCTACTGGTCTTGTTGGACACTGCTTTTTATTAAAATGGTAAGAGTAAGACAGACAATCAGTATCTTTCAAACTCTTTAACCACCTGAGATGTTCACAACAGTCTGTGAGGGCAGTTCTACCATATGAAAACATTCATTTTTTTGATACTTTAACAAAAGTTAGGGGTTAAAAAAATCTGCCTAATGTACTGAGTTTGGTTTTGTACCTTTGGCAACTTGTGCTTTTAGGATTGGGCAGAAAGCCACAGATGGCCAAAGGCTGATGACAGTGTAAACCAGGTCTTGCTTCAACCATTGTGCCCGAGGTCTGGGACTCCTTTTGAGACAGAGCAATGGGGCAGGCTCTGAACAATACATCACTTTAGATCCAAACTGCTGCACTTGCCTTTTTTGCATATTTCCCCTGAAACACATCCATTAAGAGCTTAGGCATCCTTTTATCTCCTATATGTATATATGTTAGTTTACACATACATTCCGTATTCTACATACAGTGTCCTTAAAAACACCCTACCATATCTTGAAAGTGAAATAATTGTATTAAGGTGGTTCTCATTGATGTCATACCTATGCAATCTTACCAAAAGGTTACTGAAAATGAGAAAAATGTATGGAAAACAGGATGGCTGAGTTGTATGGCTATCTTCCTTATATAATACAGTATTTCGTATTTTTCATGTTATTTTCAGGCATTATTTTCTTCATTTCATTTAAAAGGCTCTATAGGCCTAAGTCTTTGTATATTCACCTCTCAAGAAAAGATCTTGATAAGTTCATTTGAGGTGTTCCTGTTTTAGTCTGTGATGGTCTGGATAGTTTTTTTGAAGCATTGTTCTAAAATCATACAGGCAAAGACTGTTACAATATGCTTTGGATATTAACACTGTTGACAGAACAGTGTTTCAGAGTGAGAACTGAATCAGAATTCAGTGGTCCAATTCATATGAGTTAGGTGTTTTGTTGCTGAGCTTTAGTAGCAGATGCATTTGTGATGTAAAGTTAAACTGTATTTCCATTTATTCCTTTCACAGCTGATCTAGAACTGCCAGTCCATTTTCTCCCCTAATCTCTGGTTTTGTCTTTGAAGTTACAGCTCTATTAGACTATACTAATGCAATTTATTCATATGTTGCATAATATTTAAAAGAAATTACTGCTTGGCATGGAGAAAATAGATGGGGTTTTAGCAATTCTGTTGAACAGGCTCATCTGAGAGGTTACATAATTGATATTTACTATTATTGTCTGCACTTTCTTGAATTTTTCATATGAAATTTAATCAACAAACCAATGAATAAAATGAAATTAAAGCAAACTAAAATATAAATAGATTCACCACCTGGCAGCTCATGTCAAAAGGCAATAATAAAGGATGTTCTCAGTTAAAATATTTATACAAGTAGATTTTCTGAGACAGCAAGTGTTTTTTAAAAAAGGTCAGTTTACAACACATCTTTTCTAAACATAATGACGTTCCTAGGGCTTAAATAATTTCATGAATTACATTTATTTTGACATCTTAGGAAAGTAATTTATAATGAAGAGATGCCCAAACAAAACCTCCTACAATAAACTGAAGAAAGTATCAGCCTGGCTTTGATTGAAGAGATAGGAAAATCTTTTTCTATGTAAAAGGGGTTTATCCTTCAGCTGTTTTTTTTTTACAGATATTCTTTGTGTCCAAGGAAAAGCCCAACCACTTAGTTGAAGACCAGTACATGTTGTAGCTCAGTTGAAATGAATAGAGAAATTTCTGCTGATTTCAGTAAGAAAGAACATATTTCAAGGCCTTCCAATGATTTAAGCCAGCTGAAATGATTTAGTCAATTATCAAAAAGGTGGAATTCACATATCATGTCTCAGCAAGGTATGATACACTAATTTCCATGAAAACATTTAAATCCTAGAAGTACCTAAATGAGAGTATATGTTCTTGTGTATACTAGAAAAACTGAAAACCATGAAAATGCTAAAATTATATTAACATTCCAGAAAACACTCTCCTGCAAAAAATTGAAAGCAGAAAATATGTTCCTTTTAAAAAATATTCTTCTTCATTACAAGAATAAAATGCAAACACCTAGCCCTTAAAGACAGAACAATTCATACGGCTTTCTGCTTTTGTACTACTCTTCCTTAAGAGTATGCTAAATATAAGCAAGAATGATTTGGGACATATCTCCCCTTTGGAAACACAAAAACAGTTGGTACCCAGGTTTCCCATCTCATTTTAGATATCAACTATTTCCAGATTCTTCAAAACTTTGTATTAACAAGAGGAAATTAATTGTTTGGAAGAAGGCTGTGCATGACAAATAAATGTAGATTTAATAGTATCATACTAAGTTACAGTTTATGGAGCATGTGTTTTATGGGGAGTTGACAGCACTAACTAGACACAGCTGTCTGGTGATTTCCTTCTAAGACTAGTTTCAATTACACAGGTCTGTCTCTATGTTATGGTTTGTGCTATGTCTTATTTTTTATAAAACATATAAAAATTATAGGGTTGGGGCTGTCATGGCCAGTCTTCGTGAACGAAGATTTGGGAAAGATCTTTACCCTTCAAGCCTGTGCAGTGGATTTTTTAGGTGAGACACAGTGTGCGCTGAACTGAGCCCACCCTTTAATCCTGAGGTTCATCTGCCGGGGCCGAGCGAGCTCGGACGGTGGCAGCGAGGTCCTCAGGACATAGGTTTGTTTAGAGTGACCTTCTCTTAGATGGATGGCCTTACAGGGCTGACGAGCTCCATCTGCCCAGGGAAGTCCCCTGACTGGGAATTGAACCCGGGCCGTGGTAGTGAGAGCACTGCATCCCAACCACTAGACCACCAGGGGGCCCCCCAAAAAATTATGGGGAACGTTTCAGTATATAACAAGCCACCACTAATAATCCTTCCAGACATTGTGAGATAATAAAAATCATTGGCATCTACTTGTGAATGCAATGCAAACAAGGGCCTTCATTGCAGCAAGATAGTGAGTTGACTCTCTGGCACAAAAATGTGAAATGCAACTGCAGGACTGATGGGAAAAGAGTCGAATAACAAACCCATGTTATTGACTGTACCAAAGACAGGGGACTTTGTGGGGTATAGTTGGCTTTAGAAGAAAGGCCAGGTGGATGCTACCTCTCTGCTTGTCCTTGGCTGGTGGGTAGGAGAAGATTAATGACAAGTTGTTACTAGCATAGATGTGACTTGTTGGAACAAGGGGCTATTTTACTCAGGAAAGAAGCCTCTTAGGTAAGAGATGGAAGGAAGGGATTACTAATGATAAACAAAGAAAAAAAATCACCCATCTAACTGAGTGCACAATGATTTGCAGTGATATGAAGACATGAAATATGTAAGATTAACAGAAAATTTACCTTCTCAGGAATCAAAAACACACTGTTAAGCCACAGTAGTAAAAGTCAAATGTAAGTTGTTTAGGAAAGACAGAGAGGGTATAAAGGCAAAACAATGTTATGTAGAGCCCTCAACATACCCTTGCTTTGTAATTATTAATAATACAGGGAATATTCAAGCATTCACAGATCACTTACGGTTGAGTAACAAAAACAGTGCAATGTTCTATAAACTAAAAACCAGAGCAAGTTACTTGATAAGCACTTCTGAGTAGCACATGAAGAAGAAATCATGTTATTAATGTCATCAGTCCAGGAAACTTTCAATGAGGGATTTGTGCAGGGCCCCCCTATTCTCCTGTGATGTCTAACAATGGAAATTACAAAGCAAGGAGAAAAAGTGCTTCTGCTAAAATTTAGTGGTTTTGAGAAACTGGTAAATAATACTGAAGGCAAGGAAGCCACACAACACAATCTCTCTTAATAGATGGAATATACCAACAGAATGCAGTGCTGTACCCTGGAAAGCAGAGGTTCTGTAAAGCATTAAAATTCTCAGTGGAGGAAACAACCTAATTAATACCTCTGAGTGACATGTATTAGTGAAAAAGGACTGTTTGAATGCTTTAATCCATGAAGTAAAAGTAATTTTATCCCTCTGTGAGGCATAGGTGAGGCTAGTATTGAAATACAGCATGTAGTTTTGGTGGCTGCATTCATAGTGGGGCTTAGAAGCCTCAAGAGAGCTCTGATGATAACCACAGTACTTATTCTATTTTCTGGAGAAAACATGTTGCTGCTAAAAGCTTAATGCTTAAATCTGGTTAGCTTATTAAAGGGGAAGATTGATGAATTATTTGATTACAGAGTATAATGCCTTCACAAGGAGAAAACAGAAGGGAGTACATAGTCTTTTATTTAGTGAAAAAGGTATAAAAAATCTAAGAAATTGAATCAGATAAATTCTAATAAGAAATAAGCTACTAAACACAGTAACACTCCAAAAGATTATTTCCTGAATAAACTGCTTAGAAAATCCATCATCTCCTAAACTCTCCTCATCCTTAAATAAAAGTAGTGCAATTTGCTTTGAAGATGTGCTATTCAAAACACAAAGTCCATTGGACCCAGTAAAGTAGTATGTGGTGTGTGATACAGGTGATCAGCCTAGCTGACTGAGGAACAACAAGGGTTTATGCTACTGCTTGTTGGAAATCCTTTGAATTCAGGAAATCATCACTTTCTAAACCCCTCAGTTTATACATGCTCATCAGGTACTGAAAGAACTTTAACAAGTAACTGTCGGGAGCACCCCTCGACAGTGAGCAGGCTCCATCCACACACAATCCTTCGGTGGCATTCCACCCCTCACCCAGCACTTGAGGAAGCCCTTCCTCAGAACTGAAGAACTGCAGTCTTTGGACAACTCTTTAAATGGTTTCCTGCCCTTGGAAGAGAATAAGATGTGGCACCATGCTATAAAGGAATGTGATCACACACTTTCCTGCACTGCAATGTCTTGCCATGCAAACGTTTTTTCAGTGAACAGCAAGAGGAATCAGCCCCTCTAGACCATAGGGTCTTACATGTGGTAAGAGAACAGGGTGGGTAGACAGGCAAACCTGGCAAAAAGGGCTGAAAATGTCAGAGAAATAAAGATTAAAACAAAACCTAATGTGAACAGGAATAAACTATGTGAAAGCAGAGAAGAAAGTCAGAAGATACATTTCTGGAAAGTGAGCAGGTAAGAGTGTTGTATATAGAAAAGGGGCCATTTCTAAGTCAAGCATCCTAACCACAATGACTACTGAAATTCAGGGTTGGAAATGTGGCAGGAAAATAGATAATCTGTACTAAAACAGTCCACAGAATAGACATTAAGAGATAATGTCAATGGACTGTAACATTGTGATTCAAATATATGAAAATATAATTTTAGACAGAAATACTAGACTTACGAATTGCTAAATACTGTGAATGAGAATGCAGTTCCACAGAAGGATAAAAAAGAAAGACAAATGCTTCATAAAATATATTCTATACATTTAGAAGAAATAGTCTCATTATTACTGAAATAGTACATGCTGCAAGAGAGAGGCTCATCCATACAGTCACAAAAATGAAATTAGCAATGAGATCGCTATTGCCATGATTGCTATTGTTGTAGATGCTACATGAGCAATAGCTCTGCTATTAAATCTCTGAGTACAGAGGCAAATTCCTGGCAGTGAGTAGTCAAGGGGGGCTGAATGTTACATTCTGCCTGGTTCATTTTATATTTAGATTCACTGGAAGTTTATAGGGCAAAAGGATCATTTCATAAAAAGCCTGAAGCAAAGAGGAAATGAGAACAGAAAGCCAGGTGCTGTGGAGACCCCTCCTGCCTCCTAAAAGATCAATGAACAGTTTGAAATAATTCTCATGAGGCAATAAAAAAGTAAATAGTACCCATATCCACCATTTTGCCCTACTTGTAACAGCTAAGATGACTGCCCTTCCTAATTCACATACAGATTCTGCATTCAATTACCACCTCTCACAGTCTTTTTCCCTTTGTTCCTCAGATCACTTTACTTTCTGATCCAAACAGCAAGAAACACTTCAGATATCTAGGCAAAAATGTCAGTAATTTTGTTTGAGAAGTTGTGGGATTGCTGGCAAAAGCAGGGGGCCTGTACTTTCTGTAAAACTTTTCAGTGCATATTTTTAAGACTTCGCTAGTTTTTAGAGTAAGATTCTTAAAGCTGACAGCCATCATAAAGTAGCTGTTAGAACAAAATATTAGAGGGACTTGGAAATCTGTAAAGAATTGATGAATCATTACCTATGATATTTGAGGAACTGAAATACCTGAACAAGTGTCATGAATCATATTTCTCTTTGTCATCACTGTGACTCACTGTTTCCCACTTGAAATAAGATGTTTTTAACTTTCTTTCTTTTATAAATATGGCATATGGGAAATATTCCTCAGGTAACTGGGATGACTTTTCTTGAAAAGAGATGATCATCTCTAAGTAAGGAAAACTCACACAGCTGCAAGAAAAGTTCCAAGGTCAAGATTCCTATAAATATCAAGTTGCATATTAATTTTTAAACATAACTTAAAACATACGTGTATACAGCCTCACCCTGGAGGATGAGATGCATGTGGCTTCAGAAATGATAAATAACAGGTGTGCAAAATCTCCTAAAAGCTTGTTGACAGCTCTGAAGAAACCACCTGCTCCCAGAAGCCAAAGTGCTGACTGCTGCACCAACAATTTACAAAACTCCCTTTAGACATTAAAAGAGAGGGCAAAAGAGCACATTTGAAAACATCCAAGAGCTCTAGCATGGGAACTCTGATGAGGGTTGAAATATGTTGGAGATTCACCTAGAGATAACCATTGGAGGTAGAAACAGGAGTCTAGATGCTTTGAAAAGACCACCTTTCCCAGTTCCAGGCAGTGTCCCTGGCATGGAGGATGGTTTGCACCCCAGAGCCACTGTGCCATGCTCCTCTCTCTTCCTCTGCAGAAGTTTTTTCTTGCCATCACCTCTTGTGAAAGGTGAGATTTATCTGGGAAAGAATTCAAGCAGAAATCTCAAAATAAAAATGTGACAGAGCTTTGTAGGTTACCATGTACTCTTATAAATTCACTTTCTAAAATATTTCTTTTTCAGCTTCGAAAGCTTTTTTCAGATAATGTTGTCAATGATCACTTTAAAGGTTTCTTCCCCTTCTTCATATTTACACTTTTCTTAGGTTTCCAGACAGGGCTGTTTGAAGACAGTATTTTTTCATTAAGCTCTGCTATCCACTCCTAGATAGTGCTTTCATTGATATCTTTCCCTCCTTTCAATTTTCTCAAACTGAAAGCACCTTTCTCTTTTACACTCTTGTCTTTGATTTATAACATAATATTTCTGTATTTTCTCTTCAGAAAAGGTGCTTGCTGTTATCTAGGTCCCATATTACTTATTGGAGGATATTATATCCCCAGAGGACAACTGAAGTAGAACCAATTTATCTAGCATTTTTTCCCCAGAAACAAAATGAGGTCTGAAGTCTCTTTCAACAACTATAAGCAACATTTTCCTTCTGGGATGTCAATCCCATCCATTAAGGGTATATTTAATTTAACAACAGAAAGAAGTGTTATGCAAATAGCATTAGCAGTGACCTAATAGCCTAATAAAAAATTTCTCAAAGCTTGTGTCCTGATTAACAACACTGCTGTACCAGGGTTGTATTATGAACTAAAATCTGGCATCTAGTGATGTCTTGTTAGTTTGTTACTCAAGTCTCAGGAACACAGGACAGGGAGATGGTGCCAGTAGACTTTTTCTCGAGCAAGGCTGAGAGTTACTTGGCACTTTGAAGATGTTCCAGTACAGACAGATACTACACACATGTTTGTGAGATTGCTGTTGAGGAAGTCAGTAAGTGCTCCCTGACATAAGGCCATAAACCCTGCATACACCCTACCATACCATCAGAGAGGAGAGCAGCTCTGGACGCTCTCTGGACACTTCTGTTCAATTGTCTTAGGATAGACTGGATAGGCATTTAACTCAGATAATAAAACATGTTTGGTTTGGGTTTTTTTCTTGGTTTTTTTTTCCCTGCAGGGCAGAAGGCTCCATCATTCACAGGACTCCTTATTTTTAATTTCTTTCTCAATGATATCATTACATGGCATTTGATCAGGTTCTCATTCCATGTGATGGACTCCATGTCTCTACATGTATTAATTAAGAAACATTTTTAGAAGTTCATTAAAATATGGAAAGGTGTAGTAGAAATAGGAAACAAGAAAATCCTCTTTAATCCCAACTAATGAGATCTTTTAGATAAATTTCAATGTTTCAGTAACAAGATGTGCACAATCCTTAAATGATAGGAGATAGAACTTTTTGGAACATCATCATCTCCTTTGGGATGTTTGTTTATATATCTCTTTGAATAGACCTTTGGAAGACAATTTAACATGACAGTCCTGTGTCAGACAAATTTGTAACATAAACATTAGATGAAAGTATCTATAAACCTTGTTAATTGAGAAAATACATAATTTGTATCAGCCTGCATTGCAAACGATGGACTATTTCTTGTGCCTTAATTGTAGGCTACAAGTAGACACTGAAGTGACAAATTTCTGACACTTTTACAAGTTCAGGTCACCATTAGGAAGATATAAAAAGTATGTATATATATAATTTGTTGGAAATAACTCTTATAAATGCCAAAGCAAATTAATTTAAAAGTGTGTCGGTCACATAAAGGCTAAACAAAATGATCAGAGAGCCTGAAACGAAAGGTCTGAATGCTCATTACCAGCTCAGATCTGCATGTGGCAGATGAAGATTTGTTATTGCAAAATCTCGAAAAGTGTGTGAAATGCATTTTCTGCCTTTATTTTAGCCTTTCACAATAGCAGTGCTGATATTATTATCCTCCCTCTGCAATTTAAATTTTGTTTTTACTCATTTACTAAAACTGCTTGAACATTATCTCAACCTCTTCTGACATTTATGTCTTCTGAAAATAAAAGAACTTGAAAATAGGCTTTTCTTCATTGGCAAGTAAGCACAATATGACTATTTATGTGAAAGGTTGAGTTAAACAAGCCCCAGGAGGACCTGAAATGTAGTTTAGTTTCTTCCACGAGCCATCTGCTGTCCCTATTTCTACAGAAAAGAAAACAGACTTCACCTTATGGCTGCTTTACAAAGAACTGTAGGCAATGTAACGCTGAGTCACTGTGGAAAAGGTTGGGTCACGCAGCCTGAACTAACTCCTGCCAAACATAACTTGAAGGTTGGGAGCAGTGAAAAATGTTTTCTTTTGGATAAATTGTTTCATAATCATTCACGATGAGTTTGTTCTCTAGAATCCAATATCAACTCCTTATCTGATCCACAACTGATGCTATACTAGAAGGATCAAGCAAAGCCAGGAATTCCTGGTAATTTGGGGGATCTGGATCCAAAAATGATTTTAGTCTTCTTTGCATGGATATATTTTCGTGAGTGTCCTGAGCAACAAGCTGGCTCAGCTTATAGACAGAGATTTAAACTAGATTTAGCAAGGGAAGGAGATGGAATTCTAAGCACTTCAGAAGAGCCAGGGGCTGCTGAGGCATTAAGAAGCAGCAGGGAAACAACTGTGAATTGCCTCAAGAGAATTAAGGAGAACTCCTCTAAAAAAGAGGAGTCTCTCTATTCCTCCATGACTAAACTGTTTGCAATTCCACTATTACTTACCTGATTTTTCAGTAGTCTAAGGATAAAGTTTGACACATGTGTTTGATGGATGAGATAGAGTACTTCTGAAAGAACTAATGAGTTTCTTTCTTATTCAAATCAGAGACTTTTTTTCCTCTAGTGTCAGTTGCTCTAGTCACCTTTTTGTATTGATCATCCTAGGCTGATGCCTGGGAAACTGCCAATGCTCAGATATTTTAACATTTTTTCAGAAAAAATATCAGCCCAAAGCATTTTAAGGCAGAATGAGATTTTACCACCTTTCTGATCTGCCTTGCTTTCCCCATGTATATGTGAGAGACTTCTTGCTGGATAACAAGATCTTGTGTTGATGTACCCTTTTTCTGTATATCAGATTTGCTTTGACTAGTATCACATAAAGATTTTGAGGTTCTTTTTTAGCAAACTTTCATGTTTTGCATAGCTTAAGGAACAGGAGATAGACATTTTTTTCTTTCCCCTTTTCTCCTAGCTTCACAGTTTGCTGTGAATATCAGAAATGAATGATTCTTCTAAATGTGAGGGGGCAGTATATAATGACGGAAACAAAATTTATTATTTTGTAATGCAGAAGATCTATACAGCATCTGGTGCAAATGAGCTGCAATGGTCTACTCTTGATTATTTATCCTTACATAGTGTCATTAAAATAAATTGTATTAATTGTGGTTTGAGCATCTACTTTAAGTTCTTTCTAGAAAGTTACCTCATCTTCAGAATGACTGATAATAAAGTTAGATTAGTTTCAGCCTTAATTTCCTTGACAAATACATGAACATCTCACAGCATCTCACAGCACTTCTGTGAGTGTAGTGTGACAGTGGAAGAGGTTGCTCAGGAAAGTTGTGGATACCCCAGCTCTGGACATGTTCAAGGCCAGGTTGAACAGGACCCAGAGCAACTTGGTCAGGTGGATGGTGTCCCTGCTCATGGCATGGGTCAGCAGTGTGCCCTGGGAGCGAGGAGGGCCAACATGCCCTGGGGTGCATTAGATACAGCATCACCAGCCAGTCAAGGGAAGTGACTCTCCCGCTCTGCTCTACACTGATGTGGCTCACCTTGAACAGTTTTGGGCACTGCAATACAAGAAGGATGTAAAGCTGAAAGCTTCCAAAGGAGGGTAACAGTGAAGGGTCTAGAGGGGAAGTCGTATGAGGAACAGCTCAGGTCACTTTGTTCATCCTGGAGAAGACTGAGGGGAGACCACATCATGGTCTAGAGCTTCCTCATGAGAGGAAGCAGAGTGGCAGGCACCAACCTCTTCTCTCTGATGCCTGGAGACAGAACCCAAGAAAATGGCATAAAGCTGTCTCAGGAGAAATTTAGGTTAGATATTAGAAAAAGGTTTTTTGTCCAGAGGGTGGTTGGGCACTGGAATAGGCTCCCCAGGGAAGTGGTTACAGCACCAATCCTGACAGAGTTCAAGAACTGTTTGGACAATGCTCTAGGGCACATGGTGTGATTCTTGGAGGTGTGCTATACAGGACCAGGAGTTGGACATCAGTCATCCTTGTGGGTCCCATCCAACTCAGAATATTCTTTGATCTGTGATTCTAACTAGATGATCTTGAAGGTCTCTCCAAACCAAATCTATGATTCTATAATGATCTTGCTCATTACCCTGCCAAAAGTGATTTCAGTGGGCAGCTGAGGTGATCTCAGCACCATTACAATGTGCAGCAGCTAAACGAAGTCCACATTGTTGCTTCAGGTAAAATAAGGAATGGAGCAGTGAGTAAGGCAATGAAACTTTTTCCAGAACAAGCCTTTTCATTCTGGAGATCTTCCTTTAAGCCTGAGCCTTTACTATCTGGAGACTGAAACATCATCAGCTGCATACTCTACAGCCAGCTCTGAACAGCTACAGAGAAATGCAGTTACTGCACAGGAGTGGGGAAGCTGCTAAATGGACAAACAGTGAAATGGCTTCTCCTTGTTCAGGAAAATCTTCCTTGTTTTTTTGTTTTAGAAGTGGAACAAGGTAGATGTGATATATCACAGCCCATATACCTCAGCCAGTTACTCTCCCTTCCTAATTCCCTATTACACTTATTAGAGGGCTTTCAAACAATAGAGGCAATATTTTGTGAGATGGGAACAGTCAGTTAGGTCCCATTACAACATCTGCAATCATGAGTAGAAGAAGGATAATCCAGGTACAGATTAGGATCTAAGACCAACGAATGAGCATTATGTGTTGTGTCCCGAGACTACAGCTGGCAAGTCACAAAAACTTCATCTGCCTTTTTAAAATAGTCATAATGACATTTCATAGCTGCTACTGTAAACATTCAATATATTGTCTGATCTCACCAAAAATATGCATGATCCAATCATGTATGTTATATTTTTAAATAAAATAGCTGTAACAATCTTCAGAAAAAAGACAGTATGTGATGGTGACACAGAAGAAAACTGAGGCACAGATTGCCCTGGGCAGGGAGGGTTTTTTGTCTGTCTTGCACTATATCCCATTTCTTAGTCAACTCCAAGGGCATTTGCAGAGCCTGCATGTCTCTGTTTCTATCCTTTCCCTCCGTCTTTAGAAATTTTAATATCCTGGCCTGAGGATACAACCCTGGACGAAACCAGAAACCTTAGGGAGCTAGTTGAAAATAGACTAAACAGGGAAATAGGTTTCCCAAGCACAGATTTCCTTTTATTTAGCCAAAAAACTTCCCTTTGAATAGCTTCCCTGATTGCACATGTAACCGTCCCTTCATTTCAGCTGGATGTACAAGCCCATAATTTGATTTTTTTAACTAACATTTGTAACCTTCACTCTGTGTCTTGTTATAGGACATGCTATAGAACAACACTTCCTAGCCAGAGGAGGGATGAGTTTCCAGTAACTGAAGGAAGGAATTGGACGAGCAACATAGTGCCTCCAGGGAAAGAAAGAGATGGGAACATTCACGGTCCACCCCTTAAAGGGGAGCAAAGTATAACATCCCTGTTATACTAGGTTTTCTGAGCCAGGCTCTTGGGATAAAGCTTAAAAATTAACCCCCCACTCACCTGCCTGCTGAGAAACTGCTTTGAAGTGTAAATTACATGCTACCCAGCCCCATTGCACAGTTATAGTATGTTATATTAATCATTCAGTGAAGGGGCTAGAACCTAGCTTTTCTGATCCTCAGATGGTGGCTCTAATTCCTAAGCCAAAAGATTACTCTTTCCCCTGTAGTCAATATTTTTTCTCATTTTCTCAGTACTTGTAAGGCAGACTATTGAGAGCACACCTGATGATACAGACTTGTCCTGGGGCTTAAAACTATTGTGGAGGGATGGAGCCTGGATTCCTGGGTTGCTGTGCAAGAGGAGTACTTATGCTAATGGATAAGGACCCTGTCCTTCCCCTTTGGAGTGATGCGAAGTCTTTCCTGTCTTTGAAAACAAAGATACCTAAGCCTTTAGTTTGGGTTTGAGATCTAAGCAGTGAACCCTGAGCAGCAGTAAGTACATCTCTATCTCAGAATAAATCACACACAGAATTCTTCTGGTTTATGTAGTTTCAGTTCCCATTTCTGTCTTTCTGTTATTTGCTGCATGCCTCACAGGAAGCCTTCATATTTGACTCTGGGTCCCATCACAGTGCCAAAGGCCCTCTTATGGATCTCCTTCATGTCAAATGCAAATATTGAAACCCCCCAGTTAGGGTGTTTCTCTCCCCTTGCAGAACAGCTCTGCCATCTCTGGTGTACATATACATCCATTTACAGCTCCCATATGGAAGATTCTGTCCTCATACATACCAGCAAGCACACTGCGGGTATCCTGCAGGACTTAAGTCAGTGTTTCTGACAGCAGCATCAGGTCCAAAGGGCTTTACATCGTGTTGCTTGCAACTGGGAAGGCATAAAAATTACATGCAATTAAATATGTGTACATAAGAATGCGGACAATCATTTGTATTTTGGAAAGTGACTGAAAGATAGTCCTCATTTCCTCCATACATACCATTTCCAAACACAGTTGCAAGTACTGAAGTCCTTGCTCTAAAGGGCCTGGCACAAGCTGAAATCAGATAAATCATAAGACGTTAGATTATTTCTTTTTCTCCTCCACCTACAAAGTGATGGAGTGATACTCAGATCCTTCAGGCACAACACTAGTACTGTTTTCAATTGTATTGTTAGAGGGCACAAGCACAATGATACCAAATAGTCCTGTCTGTAGTATTTGCACTTCATTGATGCCTGAACATGCACCAGTTTCAGTTTAGCAAAAGAGACTCTGCATGAGAAACTTGTAGTCTAAATAAACAAGATGGAGGAGCTATTTCAAGAGACCTTGCTGAGGGATTAAGGGATGTCAGACTTTCTGGCAGGAAGCCTGTGGGAGGTCGGGGAACAGAACTTAGAGTTGCAAACAACCAGCAGCATCAGCCTCCAAATTATTCTTTACCTGGCAGCTGCCTGCCAGAGGGACGTGGTGGTTGCTAAATGAAAAGCAGATGGAGTTAAGTTTAGTTAAAGTAGACAGTCATAACAACAAAGAGCTCTCATCTAATCACCCAGCGGTAGTAGGGCTGAAAATGTAATCAAGTTGTTTTCTATAAATCATTTTCACAAGATAAGGGGCCTGGCTATCCAGCATGGCTCACTAAGTATTTACACTGTAAACTTTCCTGCCCTCAGCACTACCCCTTTGCTCTGAATTATTGCTTTAACGAATTTAATCATGAAATGTAACAGTTGGATAATAAGAACCCTGTAAACTTCCCCCTCCTTTCCTTTTAAATTAAATTATATACTGGTAGTAAAAACATGATTATTTGAAGGTTGCGTTTATGAGAATTCTTGCCCTCTGAGGAGGGTTGTGAGGGAAAAAAAAAGAATTAAAATTTTCACTTACAAGAGAAAACAACTTGTGGAAATAATTACACAACTTATGAGCCCTGCACAGCATTTTTATTTAACAAAATTGTATCCAAGTCTGTAGAAACAGGTGAGTAGTCTGTCTTTCAGACAGTTGAATATAAATGTCTCAGTTGTAGTACTAATTTACTAATATATTGCCAAGATAAAGTGATTGAATCTGCTGAAGAGGAGGGAGAGGACTCTGATAATGTCTATTGTAATGAGGAACAGTAATAGGCATAGAAGTTTATTAACAAACTCCACAGGTCACTGCACAGCAACTGCAGAGAAGCAGTAAAAGTGAAATTCCATCATGTTCTGTTAGAGCTCACAGCATGCACTGAACCTCCTCATTAGGTGGGTTCACAGTTGTCTAAAAAAGGGGAAAGGTCGCTAACAGATGGGAAAGTCAGGGAACAGAGCTCTGCTGCTTCAGCTGAACCTCAGCCTGGCTCCAGCTCACGTTCAGACAGCTCTTCTAGTTTCCTCTGTTTGGGGTTTTTAAAGATTTTCAAGATTAGCATGTTTTGGTTTACAGTCCATATTCCCATTCAGTTCTAAGTTCTTACAGGCTGGCCAGACAAACTGCTTTTCCTGCAGCCCCATTTCCTTACACTGAAGGCAATTGAAAAGAATTATTCACTCCAATATTAAATAAACTTCTGTCCAATCAGGTCACTACCTTGGCCTTAGGAGGATTTAAAGTAAATAGAGGAGTTGGATGACAGTGCATTTTTCACCTTTAAACTTTGTTTAAAGTTGTAGATTGTTTTTCTGGAAAGACAGAGCATTTTTCCTTATTTTGAGGTATTGCATTTCAATGATGCTGGAAAATGGTGTTTTGCCAGACTGGTCTGTTTCCTGCTGCCAATATCTTCCTGACAATGTTTGAATGACTTCACGGATGGACATGCTCCAGAGCTGCCCTGCAAGCTCAGCTCTATCAGAAGACAGAAACAGGGTTAGCACTTATATGAGCTCTCTCATATGAGTTTTTCTTTCTAACTCACACACTCATTTTAATTACACAACTTGCTGCATGGAGCCCTTCTAGCGTGGGCAAAAGAAGCAAAACAGCAAAAGAAAGGGAGCAATTTTAATAGCTAATTTTCTGAGGATTTAGAAGCTTACCTCATTTGATATCTAGTATTTGATGCCTGTTTAAATAGATGATTAGACAGAAGCATCTAAAAAGTCTTTGTTAAGCCCATTTAAAATAAAGTGCAATAATGAAATTCAGCCTGTGCAACAGCCTCATTTGGTGCAGTAGTTTCTATTTTTCTCTCCTACAGTTTGAAATCTGACAACGCTACAGTAAACAGACAGCAGATGGGATTGTAACAGGGCTTTTAAAATAATGAAAATCTGTAATTCTGCACTAAGACTCAGCCTCTGCCCTTGGACGGCATCTAGGGTGCTCATAATGCCACTAACAGTATAAGGCAGACTGCTGTTTTTCTCACACACGAGTGAAATACTGTCATTACAGTGTGCAGGAGTATACTGATGTTGTATATCAAGGGCAGGAGTTTGAGATGGAGGAGAGGGGGGGAAAAAGGGAAGTTGCATGAAGACATCAATATAATGCTTGGCCAGAGCTGTAAATCCTTGGGTTGGGGTTTATGAGCTGTGGAGCTCAGTGCTGCATTACACGGTCCCAAGGCTCTGGGGCAGCCCATGGAGGGGCCTGAGAGAGGTCTTGAGTTAGCTTGGAGCACAGAGAGAGTGAACCTGCCTTTGTCCAAAACCTAATGAGTATCTGTCATCCTGCCAAGAGGAAAGGAAGGAAGTGTTAATAGATGCATCAAAGTCCAGTTCATGCAAGCATCCCCCTGGGGTGTCAAACCAGCTGTGAGAAACACTTCCCACAGTCAGTTGTGTAGGGCTTCACTCCCTCTTCTCAGGGCTGTTTGTAGATTTTATCCCAGGGAGATTTCATGTGAAAGGTGTATTTGTTCTAGCCAGTCAAATCCAGGGGCTTCTCCCCAGTCCTCCAGGCCCATGGCAATAGGGTGAGTCTCCCCCAGAAACTCTCTGAGTGACCTCCTGGGTCTTGCCCTCTTGACTGCGTTTTAACTTCCAGCTGCCTGAACCTCAGCAGCACAGAACACCTGTGCCTGGGGACCCAGCAGCCCTCAGGGCATTGGGCCAGGCCCCCTCATGCCTATACCTCCAGGGAGGAGCCTATGATGCACTCTATCACCAGCTCTACCGGGCTGTCTTCTCAAGATATTGCCTGAATAAACAATGGGAACAACAAACAGTCTAAGGTGACTTTGCAGGTTTGTAGACATACCTGCCTTTCCCCAGGGGGAATTTAAACAATTATACCTAGCAAACTGAGCTGCTCAGCTAAAAATTCCAGGACTGGCAGTTAATTAGAGGGAATGCATCTCTCTGCATTATTAGAAGTAACAGACTACTTTGGATTTTTTTTTTTTAATTTACTTTTACTATTTCCTTTGCAAATTGCTAGGCATTTCTAAACACAAACCAGTTTTGCCTTTTCAACTTTCCTCACATTACAGCCCAGCTAACTCCACTAGCAAATAAAGTAAATAGCCAAAGCACTCATGAAAGTCTAAATTCCCTGAAGGTAATAGCTGTATAAAACACATAGGAGTTGTTATTTCAAGGCAAGGAAATGGAAAACTTTGAGTTTATCATTAAGCTGACTTAGTATTTTGATAGACCATGGCACTATTTATTAACAATTTATAAAGTCAGAGTGGGGTGAGTCCACGCAAGTGGTACATATTTTTGTACTGAGATGTGGGATTAATACTATTTGTCCTGACACCATGTAAACAGCATTTAATAAGCTCTGACTTGGCTTTTCCCATTAAACAGTTTGCCTGTATGCAGTGAACTCAAGTCACTGCAAGTTCCTGCAAGAATTCCCCTTCAGTGCAGTACCTATGACAGGAAGCACCTTTCCAGGCAGCCTTTAGTTCAGAATTCAATATTTAGAGGCAATTCCAGTATGAGGATCTTTGGAGTTCTCACAAAAGGATTAGAAGATGTTATGTTTTTATTCAGGAAGGAGCAGAGATGAATGAGTGAAAACAAAAAACACCCCACAAAGAAGAACAAGACATTGTCAGGGATATGATCCTACAGGTACATAAGTCCATCAGCTTGTGGTTCAAGGCCGTGCAGGTTCCATCTTTTGCCTGACATATTTTCTAGCTCTAGCCTGACTTTTCTGTTTCCATCTTTTAGTCCTTCCATTCTTTGTTTGCCTGAATGCTCTTTCGTATTTGTCAGTTCCAGTGCTGCTATGGTTAGATCAAGAATATGTTAGTTCTTTTAATGTATTTGCAAGGTTCAGCAAAACTCTGAAACTGTAGTAATAAAAAATTCAGGTTGGTTCTCCATACTCCTGGTAAGATTGGTGCTTTCATTTAGAAAAATTCTACTTATGAGATGGTCACCTGAGGCCTCATTCACTCTGTTGTATATGTGTGCCATCTCAGGGGGAATGCTGGGAAGACACCAAGATGTGCCCAGTGCTTTCCTTCTGGTATTCCTTCAGGGCTCATGTGCTTCCTATGAGGAGCCACAAACTGACTGATATTGCTCAAAAATCTACCAATTTGCAAATGCTGACAACACAAAATTTCTAGCAGTGAAGATGGTTATGTTAATGTTATTTAAAGTACAACCAGACTGGCATTTTTTAAGGCAGCTTTTTTAGTACCTCACTGTTAGCTACTCACTAAACTCCTCTGATAGTCTAAGGACACCCCAGTTCTTTGATACTTCATTTAGAGGCATTCACCCACTTAAGGTATCATGCAGCACAAGAGGCTCTGGGCTTGAATCTGCGGGCAGTCTTTGTCAGTTTTCCTGTCCACTGAGACCAGTGCCATTCTTCAGAAACTGTAGGGTAGAATTAACTTTTACAGAACCCTTTTTATGTGTGTATTGTCAATCTGCTGAGGCTCACATCTTTATTTTGGAGGAACCAGAGCCCTGAGAATGGATGCAGTGATCATAGGCCTGAAAGACAATGTATAAAGTTATTCTGGGATTACATATAGATTTAAATGAAATAAGGCAAATCAACAGCCCATGAAGTTCCTGTTTCAGATTATTTCATTTCTTATTCTTTGTACTCTGTGTGTACTGGGACTGCTCAAGCCTGGGATGACAGTTATGAGCAGCAATTAGTGGAATATGCTGCCTGTTAAATTTGTCACAGCCTCTGTTATGAAGCACAAACTTCATACGTGAGAAAAACTAATAATTTAGTATCTTCTGTATCTTTAGCACTGCAGAAGTGCCAGCACTACTGCAGCAATCCATTTCAGAAACAAAAATTGAAGTGGCATATGTAGAGGGAGGAAAAAACCCAACCCTGTTTATTCTTCCCTTCCAACAGGACACTGCAAGGGCAGGAATTCTCACTATATAGATATATGTCACAGAGAATCACAGAATCAACCACTTTGGAAAAGACCTCTGAGATTATCCAGTCCAACCCATGACCCAACACCACCCTGTCAACTAGACCATGGCACTAAGTACCACATCCAGTCTCTTCTTAAAATACTTCAGGGACAATGAATCCACCACCTCCCCAAGCAGTCCATTCCAATGTCTGATTACTCTCTCTGTAAAGAATTTCTTCCTAATATCCAACCTAAACCTCTCCTGGCAGAGCTTAAGATCATGCCCTCTTGTCCTACTGCTGATTGCCTGGGAGAAGAGAACAATGCCTGCCTGGCTACAGCCTCCTTTCAGGTAGTTGTAGAGAGTGACGAGGTCTCCCCTGAGCCTCCTCTTCGGCAGGCTGAACAGCCCCAGCTCCTTCAGCCACTCCTCATATGGCCTGTGCTCCAATCCCTTCACCAGCCCTTCTTTGGACACTCTCCAGCACCTCAGCGTCCTTCCTAAACTGAGGTGCCCAGAACTGGATACAGTACTCAAGGTGTGGCCTAACTTGTGTCGAGTACAGAGGTAGAATTACTGCCCTGGTCCTGCTGGCCACACTATTTCTGATACAGGCCAGGATGTCATTGATCTTCTTGGCCACCTGGGCACACTGCTGGCTCATATTCAGCTTCCTGTTCATTAGAACCCCCAGGTCCCTCTCCATCTGGTTGCTCTCCAGCCACTCTGTCCCCAGCCTGTAGTGCTGCAGGGGGTTGTTGTGGCCAAAGTGCAGGACCCGGCACTTGGTCTTGTTGAACATCATACCGTTGAATTCAGCTCATTTATCCAGCCTCTCCAGACCCCTCTGTAGAGCCTACCCTCCAGAAAATTGACACTCCCCCCGAACTTGGTGTCATCTGCAAATTTGCTAAATGTAGACTCAATCCCCTCATCCAGATCATCAGTAAAGATATTTAGCAGGACTGGGCCCAACACTGATCCCCGGGGGACACCATTAGTGACCAGCCACCAACTGGATGCAGCACCATTCACCACCACTCTCTGGGCCCGCCAGCCAGCCAGTTCCTAACCCAGCACAGAGTGCCCCTGTCCAAGCTGTGGGCTGCCAGTTTTTTCAGGAGAATGCTGTGGGAGACGGTGTCAAAGGCTTTGCTGAAGTCCAGGTAGACCACATCCACAGCCTTCCCTTCATCCACCAGGTGGGTCACCTGATCATAAAAGGAGATCAGGTTGGTCAGGCAGGACCTGCCCCTCCTAAACCCTTGGTGGCTGGGTTTGATCCCTTGTCCATCCTGTAGGTGTTGTGTGATTGCACTTAGGATGATCTGCTCCATAACCTTGCCGGGTACCAAGGTCAGGCTGAGAGGCCTGGAGTTTTCTGGGTCTTCCTTCCAGCCCTTCTTGTGGATGAACATCACATTAGCCAGCTTCCAATCACCTGGGACCTTCCGGTTTTACATGTAATACAAAACTTCCATTTCTATTACAAATTTCTATTTCAAAAATCTATTTTTGTAAATGCATTGCAAATTTGAAACACAAATAGAATTAAAGATTTGTAATATTGAAAGTTCCTCCTCACTTATTGCCCATTTTTCTCCAATGACTGCTAAAGGAACCAAGATGATTAGTTCAGACATAGAGATGTCCATTGTAAGTACTTCTGTTCGGTCACAGGCTTTTCATATTCCAGTGAAATGGAAATGACTGGACTGAGTTTATTGAAAGCAGACTGCTGTTCTTCTCTGTTTCTAAAACATAATAAGACTGAACCAAGACTGTTTCACCAGCCCCACACTGAGGACTGGTGTGGTTTGGTTGATTTTCTCTCTTTTTAAGAATGTAATTTGTAAAGTAACTCTCAGTTTGCTTCTAAGCAGGTTTATTTTTTTGATACCTTCTATCAGATTGTACTCCCCTTAGGGAACAGAAATATAATTTCTTTTCCAGTCTACTGTTCTAAACACACTTTTTCCTTTCCTTTACTCATTCAAGGTCAGGTCTAGATCCAGACATCTAATTTCAACTTCATATTCTGTATGATGCTTCTCAGATTACACTCTGTGGCAACAAGAGTGGGTGGGATGTGAACACTTCACAGAGTATTTAAAAAACCAGTTGTACCTTTCTTGCATGTTGTTGCAGTCAAATTCCCAGAAATCTGTCCATTTCCAACCTAAAGACCAGAAGCCACTTCCTTTGGAAATGTGTGACAATATGGATTACTTTGGTAATTTGCTCTTTAATGCAAATGTTTTCCTGATAAAGTATCACAGGCTTTCCATGAATGCACACAGACTAATGAACTCCAAGCTTGCTGAAGTTCAGGAACTCAACTCTATTATCATGATTGCTTGATGGTTTTACTTCTTTAGGCTAAAAGCTATGCAATTTAGTGTTCACAGGAGATAGCTATGGCTTTGTGTCTGATTGTGTTGTCAAACAATATGACATGCATACTTTTGGGTGCAAAGACATGGCACACAAAACAAGCATCACTTTCCTCTTTGCTCCCCCTCTACTAGTAGATACAAGAATGACTAGCTAAACCTCATTAATACTGGGTTCTTTACAGTGCTCTGGTGTTCAGAGATAATACTCTGGTGTTCAAAACTCCATCAGAAAGAATACTAAGCCTCATATTAAAAGCCTGAAAAGGATCTTTATCTGAGTAAACAACCCAAAATTTGACTTGATTTTTTTTTTAATGAATTATACCATTTTCTCTTGACCTGCAAATTTCTTCATGAAATTCCACATTTCATACTTTTCCCCATTCCCAACTATTAGAGGATTAGAATTAGAAGATCAATCTTGTGGCACATTAAAAGCTCCATCCATCATGCGCCCCTTTTCTAAAAGAGGACTTTGGTGGTGGTTTTTGCTTGCTCAGGGAAATTCACATACCACCTTTACTTAAGAAGTGTTTTCTTTTGAAGCCCAGCAAACTGCCTGAAAATAAGGAAGGGGAAACAGGCAGTAAAATCATTGCTAAAGAGCACAGTTGCTGTTAGGGTGGAGGACTCAAGGTAGGGGGGGAACTCCCCTTAGACATACAGTGTTTTCACAGTTACTTATACACAAAATTAAGCTCAGAAGTGCTGGGCACAATCACTGAAAAGCAGTGTAAGTTGATGATGCCTTTTCTCCTGCTCCCTGACCTGGAGAGGTGAGCACCCACTGTGATCACACCAGCCCTGTAGTCCTCCTGGCACCAGCAGTGGGATGCCGAGAAGGGGCTCACGTCCCCTTGGAGAGGCATAAAACATGTTTTACCATGTACATACAGATTTGGTGGAAATGGTGAGATCCAAAGGGAGTGAAAAGTAGCATGTAGAAGTTTCAAAAGAGTAGAAAGCTTTTAAGACTCTCCTGGCCTTCAGAGCAGTCACTTGCAGTGCTGCCTCCATCCTGCCTCCCTGCTCCGCAGGGCTGGTTGTGCTGGCCCTGGCGTGACCCTCCTAAGCATAGCTCTTCTGGAGTGCAGCACTGCACATTGTCCTGCACTGATTTGGCATTCATGCACCCCAATTCTACTGTGGTGAGGGTCACAGCACAATCATGATATTTCTGCATATAAAGGACAAGGTGATGCTCATTATTTCATGTTTTTCTGAAGTCTGTTGCACAAAAGAGAGAAAAGATACAAACTTCAGTGCAGTTCAGCAACACAAGTATCGTACAGTGCCTTTATCAGGACTGAGAATTCCTGCAAGGTAGACACTGACTTCCAGTCCCCTTTCCCACCCTGACATTTCCATCTTGGCCAGAATAGTAATGAAATTATTATGAAGGGCAGAAGGGCAGAAAGAGTTGATCTATATTTACATGAAATTCTATTTCATGAGTTTTTTCAGATTAAAAATCAACTGTACTCACAGCGAAACAAAATGATTTATTTTTCAACCCTGGGATGGGAGAGGGGAAGAAAGGGAAAAATTATTATTTAGCTCCAAGCTAAGAAAAGTATGTAGTAATCGTACAGTTTGTTTTTTCCTCTGCTACCTCTTCCCCCACTTGACCTTTTTCTGGCAGGCCTATTTGGATGTCAGATTTTTTTTCTTCCTGTCCCATAATGTCATTAACAAGAACTTCATCAAAAACTCCGCTTGATACACTACATGCATTAATATATTATATGTACACTGCACAAAAATAAAACATTAGATATACATTATATGCATAATAATTCAGTTGCTTTCGGAGTTCATAAAAATGCCACCTTCCATGTCAATATTGGCTGCAATATCTTTTCTATAAAAAGTCATGATGCTGTTTTGCAGCACCTGTTTGATCCTGGGAAGGAAGAAGCAAGGAAGAAGAAATAGGCACTTAACAGCTTTTCAGGCAGAGCCACTAGCTATCAATGATAAAAGACATCATCCCTTTTGAGAGATGGTAAGGACAGGGAAAGATCCTCTCTGTGATGCTTGTGGGCGGCTATGGAGATGTCTGACTGCTCCCTTCTGCTGCACTCTCAGGCAGATACCTTTCACACCCTCCTCTAATCAATACTAATCACAAATGCCATCTGCCAGATGCCCAGATTACACAGCACGATGGGCACTTTCATCAGTGCTGGCTGAAGTGACACACATCTCTTGTGCCTCTGGAAATCAGGTTGTTCAGCACCCAAAGCTTCCTCTGGACACAGTGAAGTCCTCTGACTTGGGAACTTGATACAATGGCTGCTGTGTGGTTTTTTGGGCTACTTGCCAGCATCAAAAGAGTGACCAGGCTTCCCAGAAGCTTTCCAAGCATTCTACAGCAGAGGTGTCCTCTAATAGTATCAGGAACTTTAAATCCGTGTGCTGCTCAGATATGCCACTTACAGAAAAAAAAAACAGACACAATGACATTCCCGGGGCAGGTCTCTGTTTCCACAGGAAAGGTGCAGAAAAGCTACCTGAAAAAGCAGGTTTGAAGCTCCTAACACTGCAACCTGACCTAAGAATAACCTGGGTGGCATCCCCTCTTAAAGAATAACTTACGCCTTAAAACAATAAATATAATCTATGAGTATATTTGAGAGCAGAATTCATAAACTAAAGTTCATCTAAAGTCCTTTAAGCCTTCAGCTTTACATTTTTACCAATTTTATGAGTCATTTATATTCCTGCACATTCTGTGGAGAGATAAGCATTTTTTGTTACATGCTGTAATTTACAGGATCATTGTTCAAACACACCAGTGTTTCTATAAATGTGAGAGTCCAGAATTTCTGGTTTAGAGGTTTAATAACTTCATTTACTATAATACTCAAATTTTACAGTGCACATTATACGCAACTTTGAAGCACTGCATAAAATATTTATATCATGCTTAGATGTGGCAGCTACATTTGTGATTACATTTTTATTCCTGTTAATTATAAATCAAACATGCAGGGGTGATTGGGTTTTTTGTTCCCTTGGCAAGAATATTTGCAACAAAATTATCCTTTTTCAGAGTCCTTCTGAAAGCTCACCAGTAGCATCAAACTCCAAATTATGAAGAAAATTCCCATATAAAATCCATGAGTTTTTATTCTATGATAGTTTTCAAGGTCTCCTTCAGTTTTACCACTTGACTTTGGCTTTGCATAAATTGTAAAGCCCATCTGGATGGTGTTCATGACAGGTAATGGCATCATAACTCTTTATCAGTACTCTTCTGGATCACCAAGTTTTCCTGTTAGAGGCTGTCTGCAGCTCAATCATCAGCAATACTATCTTTGTTTGTGCAGTGATACACTGACACAGGCAGCAAACTTTTGGGTCAAGGTTATAACTGTGTTCTACTGAAAACTAACCTACTTGCTTTGCTAAATAAAGTAGGGATTGCAAAACCCTCATGTTGAATAGTAATCTTGACTCTCATTCTGCCAACCCTGACATCTCAAAAACACCCGTTCCATCTCTCTCTGTAAGTGTCTGAGGGACATTTAGCCCTGTTAACACATATAAATAATTTTCTGTGCTATCCTACAAGTTAGGAGTGGTACATTAATGTAACTTTACAGTCTGTTCTCTCTTTATGACTGATTCAACCTAACAGAACTGCAAACTGCTCTATAAATTATAGAGAATGACATCTATGATAATGCTAGTGTACTTGTTATAAGTAAGTCAGTTGAATTCTTCTGCACAAGCTTCAGTGCTATTTCTCCTTGCCCTAAGTGTGCACTGGCTCTACATCTTCACACTTGTAAAGCTGCAGAAGAAATTGTTTAGTCAGATTTTATTCTTTTTAGTAAACATGTACAAATGAACCATCCTATACCCACTCGTGCTGAATAGCAACTAAATAATTAATGTAACAGTGCTAAAAGTCTTCACAGTACATGTATGTAGAATTGGATGTCATCATTTTAGTAGCACACACTTTTATACAGTGTTAGTACTTCAGCTGAATTCCTCATCTCTTTGTGAAGTTGAATACCCTATTACTTTAGGACATAATTCTATTAGAAAAATAAACTCCTACGATGAAATTTTAATGAGGGTTCCTATTTAATTACATGAATTTTGTTCCTAATTGGAATTTTTTAGTAACTCAGTTACTGAATATATCTCATTTATTTCTTTTTTTTTTTTTTCAGTTACAAATTCTGCAAACATTAAAAAAATTCAATTAATGATTTTCACATACAAATCGTTCATCAGCATTTCATTATAGGTGTTTGTTACTTCAAAATCATCATAACAGTTGCTTTGTTCAGAAACATGAGCTTCTGTACCATAAAAGGCTTGATCTTGATACCAATCTTGATTGGATAAGCCAAATTCATAGTACCACATATCATAAATAGATAGTAAATAAAATGCTCATAAGCACTTAACTGAGACCTTGATGGACTTTTCCCCTCAAATACTATTTTAGTGTTACTGTAAGCAAGTGAAAAGGCAATAAATAGATGCCTGATACAGGGATACTCCTTTTTTTATTCAAATACATTCAAAAAGATGAAATTCCATTTTTTATCCTCTTATGGCTAAAAAAAAAAGCCTTGCACAGCAGACATCACTATTAACAAAAACCAAAAAAAATCCTCAAACTCCAATGGTCATTGATACAATGAGATAAATTTAGGCAATCTGAAGAACAGTCACCAGTGAAACCACCTGTGGTAGTTTAGTCTGGGCCTTCCTTGGTGACCAGTTTGTAACCAGGAAACAAAGGCCCAGGAAAGGCCCAGATTTACCCGGTATTCCCTACGATTTTTACATAAGCCAGGCTATAAGAAGAAAGGAGGAGAGACCTTTGCTCTCCTTCCTTCCAGCGGTTTTGGAGGTGTGGGTTTCCCTGCTGTTGAGTCTGCCGTGTTGGGGAGCAAGGCCTGGGTAAGGCCTTGTCGACCTTGGGAGACGGAGGTTGCCGGCGATCGTTCTAGTGTGACTTTCTGTTGTCCCAAGGAGAGTAGTAAGATAGTCTTTTGCTAATTTCTTTTAGTTGCTAGATATTGGGCTATTGATCGTGTATATTTTATTTTGGTTTTGTTCCTTTTTTCCCTTCCCCCTTCCCTTTCCCTTTGCCTTTTGAAATTGTATATATATTTCAATTGTATATAACTGTAATATAACTGTAAATATATTTATATATATTGCTTTAGCTGCCTCTCTCTCATTTTGGTTCTCTTGGTTTTTTTTTTCTCTTCTCCCTTGCTGTTTTTTTTTTTGGGGGGGAGGGTAGTTCTTGTGGTGAGGTTTGGAGACTTGGCAGGGAGCCAGCTTCAAACCACAACACCACCTTACCATGTAACCACAGTCACCACACTCCATTATAGTTTTAGGTTGAAATTTCTAGAATCCTAAATAACTGTGAAAATTGGAACACCAGACTTATTGCAAGTATTTGACCGAAATTCTCTAATGCAAATCAATGATCAAGGCTGTGTTGCTTTTCAGCTTGTTTTAGGAACCGGTTTTATTCAGGCTCTGAAACAGCATATATTGACAGAATTCATTGAACTGACTTTGCCCTTCTCAGTCTCTGAACTAATGAGTTGGTGTTAGATTGTAGATTTATGAGCAAGAAGCTGTATGGTTAGTATGGCTGCAACAGAGTATTCATTCTTTTAGAGAAAAAAAACAAACAACCAAAGAAAACAACAAAAGCCAGCCTGTATAAGAAGAAAGGAAAGAATAAATAACCATGAATTAAAATGGGTGTCCCAGAGGGAACTAGCTCTACAAACTCTCCTTTAAAAACACGATGTGTGATAACGTTTTATCATCAATAAAGGCAATAAAATGCAGCATTAACACTGAGTTTTAGGTTCCCAAGCCCATGTTTAATACCAAAGGTTTATTTTTATGGAGAAATCTAGGTGAAACTTCTCGATTTTCTAAGTCAATATTTTTACAGACAAAACTACTCAGGAAAAAGAAAAGAGAATAATGAAAAACCCATACTTGAAGGGTTATTTTGAAGTGTTAAACCAAGGTAACCTGCAGATGAGGCAATCCCAGCTACCTGTGCAAAGAATGCAGCTAACAACCTCACTGATGCAATCAGGATGGAAAGGGTCCAGGAGGACCCCAGGGTCCAAACTCTGTTTGCTGTTGCCCCGTGGCGTTTCATTAGGTCTCCCCAGCCAGGCTGGGATACAGCCCTGTAAGCCTTCCCCAGGACTTTTCCCTTCTGCCTCCTGCCCTTGCCTATGCTGAGTGGTGTCATAGGGCAGGAGAACATCTTAATAGCAAGGATTTTAGCTGGGGAAAGGAGTACAAAAGTGTTTTAGAGCAAAAAAATAAAGTTAGCATAATCCAGGAGGTATTTCTTAGCTTTTGTGCCGTTGCTCATCAGGGGCAGAGCTCACCCTCAGAAAGTGTAAAACTGCTGTCTCCACTGAGGTCAGAGTTGTGCCAGGTCAAAACATCTGAAAACTTCATTTGGTGTCTTAAAGCTGTCACCCCAACTTGTATTAATAGGAATTAATCAAGAACATATTCTGTACCTGGGTAACAAAAAAGACCATGAATTCACTGCTGTTAAAAAGGACTCTTTACAGCATGGAATTGACTTTGCATTTATTTCAGCTGGAAGCTTCTGCAGCTATGCTGTGAAAGGTCAGGATAATGACAACAGCATGGGATTTTACCCTCTGTTCTTTGCAGCTACTGCTTTTTCCTATCTGCTGCATTTATAATGCTGAGAAAGGATGACCATGTTCTTACCCAGCTGAGGGCAGAGTGTTAGCTGTAGAAAACAAGGCATTTTGCATGGTGATTGTGTGTTATCTTGGGGATTAAATGCTTGAAGAGAAACATGTACCCCAGGTGTCTCTGGGTGGGTAGAGAAATGACAACCACAGTTGTGCTGGGTTCCAAGTGCATGTCATTCTAAGAAAACAGGCGTAGGTATCATGGCTGCAGCACTAGAAAGAAAGGTAATCTTACAGCCAGGGAGACAAATCGATCTTCTACTTTCCCTTGCAGAGAAGAAAGTCTGTTCTTAGGACACTTAATTCCTGGATTTCTAAAAAATAACTATATTATAGAAGAGAAAAAAAAATCTCTTCATTGATTAAGTAATTAACATTTTCAAGTATTGAAGAAAACAATAGAAGAATGGATTTCTGAGTCAGTTTTGATGACAATTATTCTGATAGAAAAAGGAGGAGGATACTCAGCATTCAAATAAGCTCTACTGGTGATGTCAGTGAGACTGTTCCTAGTCCTACCTAATGGACAGCAAAAGACACAGCTCCGACAAAGCCCTCCAAAGCACTGGCAAGTAGGGTTTGCATTTAATTGGAAATTCATACATTTAACTTTCTTCTATTAGGAACACAAGATGCAAAATCAAAAACCTATGTACTGTCTGGAAAAGAGCAAATTCCATAAAGGAGATTAATATTAGTGAGGAGAAGACTTTTATCACCATAATTCTGAGCTATGTCCCTGCTCTGCCCTCACTCCAGGCCTGCATGGGTGTTTGCCAAAAGACAGCTCTGCAGCATAGCACTCACCACCTGCACAGGAGGACAAAGTGGAGTCTAAACAGAGAAGGATCTGAAGACAGTATGTTCTGCTAAGACTTGAAAAAAAGGACAAGAGAGAACAACCACCAAAATAACTCCAAACTAAGCCAATCAAAATCTCTTGACCTTTCAAGAGCTGGGTTAAGGGTAAGGGGATAAAAGCAAAGCCTACTGGTACTTACCAATATAGCAATTTCCTTGCCAACACAGTAATTTTGCCATTGATTTCTAAACTTATCATGAGTCTAAAGTGCTGGACCACATTCCTTTCATGAGGACATTTTGCTTTCCCCACCTCTAGCTGCCAATCTCATTTTGGTTAAGCTGTTTCTTCTAACACCCTTTCAGAAAGCTGAAGCCGTAGCAATAGCCATTAAAGCAATGTGTGCTCAGCACTTGAGAAAGGGAGAATACATGTGAGCTCTTCAGTTCATATTTAGAAACCTTGCTTCAGCCTCCAAAAGCCTCTTGTAACCCTACCCAATCAGTCTGACCTCCTGCCACACTGGTCAGCACATCCTGTCCTTTCCTCCAGTGTGTCCGTCCTCTTTCAAGTAAAACAAGCATCTGCAGTACCGACGCTCTGCAGCATCACGGGGACTGTACAGACAAAGCTGCTCATCTCTGCAAGCCCCCATGCACCTCTTTAAGCCTGCATTTCAGAGCCGCTGAAAAGGAGGCTAAGAGATAAAACAATGCCTGTGAGAGCAGACAGCACACAGAGGCTGATGTAATTTGTATGGCTGTAAACACAGGAGTCCATTTTTCACACGTTGCACAGAACAAATCCCTGAAAGACAATGAAAACAAACACCTCCAAATAACATTTTTGTTCTGTATGGAAACATTTTTATTGCTACTACTCAGATATATGAAACCATCAGAAATAAATATTTTTTCTTTTTTCAAAGAAAGACCATTTCAGCTTAATGTGGTTTTGTCTGTAAACTCAGAAAAAAGAGGACAGAGACCTCCTTATACTTTTAACCAGCACAATATTCAGTGTTTATTCGTAAATCAAAATCAGTTGCCTCATGATTTTGCCGTTTCCATTATTACACCTCAGAGAAAAGCACCTCCTGGATTTTTCTGTAGCACCTTGTTTTGCAACAGCATTGATCAATCAGACATCAGTGATGAAAACTGGACAAAGGATAAACTTGAATGCCTGCCCTTATCTGGGACCTTGACATTCCCATTAAAAGCACTGGCCTGATCTAGAGTACATCAATACTATTATGTTCTGCATTTTGCGTCGACTATCTGTGTCTGTTCCTCCAAATATGAATAAAATTAATTTTCTGTTGTAAAGCTTGAGAAGCAGACAGAGACAACAGAGCTTTGCAATGGAAAGGGAATCTTATTCGTAGCTCGTCAAATTATCCAAGCAAGTGCCAAGTTAATGTTTGTTGATCTAACTTAAATCATCCAGCCAATACCATTCCTAGTGCCAGCCTATATGAAACACAGGCTCTGAGAGGGCAGAGGAAGACTGGCAGTCTAGGGAAGAAATGACCTTTGCTATAATGATGCATGGCACCTTGTGACACAGAGGAATAACACCAAGTCTGGGAAGGGACTTTATTAGAAAATTAACAGCTTATTTCAATTTTTCTTTATAAAGAAGAGGCATTGCTGGAGTAGAAGTTACTTGTCAACTTTGTTTATCCTCAGGAAATTTACACAGACAACAAGTTTCCTTGGTGCTTACCACGAGCTTCCTTTTCGTAGCACAGTTTCTTCTTAACAGTGTAAGTTATCGACATCCATGGAATTCATAACACAGGCCTCATTTTTTTTTAAATGAAGAAAGCAGGACACACAAAAAAAAGTGTTTCAACACTAGAATTTGAAAATCCTGATTCAGCCTGTTTAAAGTTAATTGAAAAAAGTTCCAGAGACTGAGGAGGAACTGGTTGGGCTGTTTAATCTTCTACTGTCACTGTCTAGAGTCAAGAATTGCTGTCCATCATGTGTTACCAGAATGTAAATTGCGCATTAGGAGAAGTAACTGAAATCCCAAAATATGTTAGTTGACAAAAGCTGCCATGAGAAAAATTGAAGGAAGTCTATTAACTGCAGAAGTCTCAAAATGCAAAACTGTCCTCTCATAAAAAAAAAAAAAAGAAAAGAAAAAAGAAAAAAAATCAGTTATTTTCTCGCTTTTATATCATGTGTCTTTAATAAACTCCAGGAAGCTGGTGGGGAGGGGGAACTATCCACACACACACATGCACACAGAGCTTCAAGCTTATCTTTTAGTAAAATAATTAATTGCTTTCAATCCATCCCCTACAGCATGACCCATATGCCCAAGAACAAGGTACGGGAGCAGAGTGGGTTTCCAGTGCTTGATTGCTTCTTAATCATATTCTGTGCACAAAATGCCTTCAGAAATCTATTTTACTGTCTACTGTGTTGTCTTTTCAGAATGAACAATTAATTCAGCACCAGATTAGTACCTGAGCAAGTAAGAGTCCTAAAACCCTCTGAATGTAGCGGTGCAGACATGCTAGGTAAAAAACCCCAATCAGTGTATTTTGAATGTTAAGTCCCTTATATGAATCTGCAACATGAAGTCATTCATTATGTTTCAGAAGCACACATAGAAACTTACTTCTTCAGGTTACTAATTTGTGTGGGAAAAAAAAGAAAAAAAAAAGAAAGATCCAAATACATTGGCTCATGTAGATATTCTATTTGTATTATTACAGTGTTAGCTCATATTTTGCAGCTTTTCCAGTTATATTTCAAGAACAAAAATTAAATTTAACCATCTGGCAGTTAGCTATGGAAATCTTCCTTGAATTAAAAACTAACAGTAAGACAGATACATCTTATCAGTTTAAATGTATGCAGGACACCAGATGATTTAGGAGTGTCGCTTTTCACAATATGTCCCTTCAAACAGTTTTTCTTAAATATTAAAGGGTGGCACTGCTTTGCTTAAGAACTCAACTTTCCTCAAGATTACCATAAAAAGCATCACCTCTGATGCAAAAGGCATGGCACACCACTAAAGGAGTTTTCTTGTTCCTTGTTTGGTGAAGTAAACATTTATGATTATTGTACTTTTGTTGCTATGTAATTCTTTATTTTTTTCCCCAAATTTCAATCAGATTTGCATTACTTCCATTTAAGATGCTGATAATAGCTCATGGACTGGAAGAAATTGATAGTCTCATGTAAGGCACAAAAATTCTTTTCTGAACAGACTACAGCCCATCCCAGGGTAAGTGACTGCATGTGGGTTATATCACTATTCCATCTTCATTTATACAGAAAAATGGGAAGTTATGAGCTGCGCCTAGAATCATAAAACCTGACTCTGAGAACTGTACATGAGAATATCCTTTAATACTGATTTTGGTCAAAAGTTTTACACCAGAGAGAGAGAGACTCACCAAAACCTGAACTAGTAGAATCCTAGGAGTTTTCTCTATAAAGCCACTTCAACCCATTGCTTTTCTCAGTGGGAACTGAG
Organism: Manacus vitellinus; assembly: GCF_001715985.3. Lineage (NCBI taxonomy): Eukaryota > Metazoa > Chordata > Aves > Passeriformes > Pipridae > Manacus > Manacus vitellinus. The sequence continues at coordinate 37,662,218 of NW_021939396.1, forward strand.
CAGAAACAAGAGACCACAGGTCACCTCTCACCCCAGGGCTGCAGTTCTTCCCTTCTTATGACAAACATCTGAAGGCCCCCAGTGACCATCCTGACCAGGGCAGCACTTTAACAAGTCATGTCACTCTGCTTAAAGGAACTCAAAAGATTAAGAAGGTCTAAGAGTCAGAGGACAGAAGGGAGGAAAAGGTTTTCAGGAGGGGAAGTACCTGTCTGGGTGGGGAGGAGGGCAAAGGAGCAGTTACTGAAACGCTCCAGTACACTTTTGGTTTGGAGGATGTTTGTGGGCTGGGGAGGGATGCACACGACACAGATGCTTTATATGCTTGTGTTCTCTTTTCTTAAAATCCAGAATTCAGGCAAATTTTGCGTGTCTTTCAGGTTCACAGTATATTCTTTAGTTTCTGTTTTCCATGTGAGACTATAAACAGCTTATAGAAATTTTAAACTCAGTCAAGCAAGATTTAGGTGTAGAGAATGGATCAAATTAACCAGAGCAAAAGAAAAGATTATGCTTTAGCTGGAGGATAAAAGTACCATGAAAATATGTCTGTGTGTATGTGTGTGAGTGTGGTGCATGTCTGCGTATCCATATGTATGGATATATGCACAACTATATTCATTTTGTAAGTCCTACAGTGAAACTGGGAGGTTAACAACATTCTGAACACATTAAAAAAAGAAGTCCAGGAATTGTGGATGTCATTTGACCATCCTATTTAATATACACTCAGTGATGTTTTCTGTGTTTATCAACCTAAAACAGTAGTATGTGAGATTGAAAAAAAAAAAAAAAAGATAAGAAAAGTGAGATTATTTAAAAAAAAAAAAAAAGAAAAAACCTAACCCACTGAATGATTATTTTTTGGAAGGAAGGGTGACAAACAATATAAATAGTTCTTGGCCTCGTAAGGGTCCTTCAGTGTCCTCAGATTGGCAAGGGGAGCAGCCTTGCCATTGAGAGAGAGCAGCATGTTCCATCCACAGACAGAAGCTACCCAAGGAAAATGTGTGCTGTGGGGGGTTCTGGCCTTATCACATTGCCCTGCTGCAGGAAGCCAGCATTACTGGTCAAGATACATGTTTGTGCCAGGTTTATGGAAGAAGTAATGTTTAGGTGGACAGTTTAAATTCTGGAGGAAGGCCCTGGGGGACCTACTGCATGAAGTATGGCTGACTATAGCAAGAACACTTGCTGTGTTTTACAATGGATTTTATTTTAGTGTTTCTAGCCTCTAACTTCTCATGCCACCTTCCTTATTCTAAGGAATTCTTGCACATAATTTACCCACCTCAAGACATTTCTTTGTGTCAGCTGTCTGACCTCATTCATTCAGAAATTAAGTGCCTACAAAGAAAACTCACTATAGAAATTTTATATGAAATTGATTCTGTTTAATATCCCAGATTCATCATGGTACGTGCCAAATCAAATTTGCAAGTTCTTGCTCTTGCCCTTCTCTGTGGCCAACTACTTCTGTCCACGTGTTGCAGTTTGTTGTCCCTTTGATTATTTGGTTACAGCCCAGCTTCTCAAAGATTCACTAAACACAATAAAAGCAGGACTGTATAGAAGTGGGAAAGTAATAAGTAATTGCACACGGGGAAGAGGTAATCTTTGACATCAAAGCCAATATGTATATAAGTGAATGCTCTCAGTTACCATAGAAAATGCGTGTTAAATATGTCAATTATTAGCTAAAGTGCAACACTTGAGCTGAAATTTTCCCTTCTCACATCGTGCTTTAAAAATAAACATAACTGCATGCAATACAAAATGTTCAAGTCATGTAAAAATTTTTCATTACTATAAATATGCATAATTGGACAGTCAAGTATTGCCAGTGAGTCTGAAGGTCTTAAACCCTTTTACATATCCAACAGAGACACTTTCGCAAAGTTGCTGCATGAGATGGAAACCATGCTCAGATTTTCTGCTTGTCATGTCCCCTCGCTATGCCGAGGGTTGTAATGGGCACTCCTCTCAGGAGAATTTCTTCCTGGCACTTCTGAGATCCCTGTCGCACTGCAAATTCCTGTCAGCATTCAGTCTGGAGGGCTTCTTCCTGTGGACTTCTCTGCCTCACATCTGCCTTAAAAACCCACTGGTGAAAAAGGCAAAGTGATTAGCAAAGTGAGTCAATGTAGAGAGTTCGGTGAGGGCAGTTGGGATGCACAGGGACTTCACCAGTCAGCAGCTGTTCCCTGATGGCTCTAACTTGTTTTGGGGAGTGTTGTAAAACAGACCTCAATGTCTGATGCTCAGTCTTGTGAGAAAGTCATAATGCAGTTGTGTTGGATTTTAAAATTCTTGTTGTTTTTCATAGAATTTACATAATCTCAATAAATACATCCACTAATGGTGTTGTACCCTTATTTCATTTTTTACTACAAAAGCACGGAAAATTAAAAATTTTATTGGACAATACATCCTTTACTCCTGAATTACTTAAAAAATTTAAGGAGACTCTGGAATATTGAGTTTTAATGAGATGATGCAAAATATGCAGGCTGTATTAGCCATTCCAATATTATAGCAATGAAAGCCTAACAACAACCACTAACTTTAATATAATGTGTCATGTAACATGCAGCCAAAATCTCTACAGAAGACTACTTTTTAAATAGTTACACTCTCAGACTGAACCCTTGATGAACATTTGATATGGTTTGAAGTTGGCTCCATGCCAAATCTCCAAACCTTACCACAAGAAGTCCCCCCCACAAAAAACCTCAGGGAGAAGAGGGAGAAAAACAACTAAGAAAACCCGAAACGAGACAGAGAAAGCTAAAGTGATATATATAAATATATATAAATATATTTACACTTATGTTACAGTTATATACAATTGAAATACATACAATTTCACAAGGGAAAGGGAAGGGGGAAGGGAAAAGGAACAAAACCAAAATAATATATATATATATATCCCAATTAGTAGCCCAATATCTAACAACTAAAAGAGTTAGCAAAGAAATATCTCACTACTCTCCTTGGGACAACCGAGAGTCGCTCTGGAACGATCGCCGGCAACCTCCGTCTCCCAAGGTCGGCAAGGCCTAACCAGGCCTCGCTCCCCAACACGGCAGACTCAACAGCAGGGAACCTGCACCTCCAAAGCCGCCAGAAGGAAAGAGAGCGAAGGCCTCTCCTCCTTTCTTCTTATAGCCCAGGCTTACGTAAAAATGGTAGGGAATACTGGGTACATCTAGACCCTTCCTTGGTTACAAACTGGTCACCAAGGAAGGCCCAGGCCAAACTACCACAACATTTTAGCATGATGTCAGTGACACTCAGAAGAAACCAAAGGAACTGCGCTACAGTTTACATAAACTCCCCACTATGTTTTCTGCAAGTCTGTATTTATTACAGGAACCCTTGCACATTTAAATATACTAACATCCCCTTTAAAATACTTTCAGTTCCATTGAAACCATGTTTGGATCCTTTCTTACAAATCTTTTCTGATGAGATAGGACAGCATAGGAATCTCTCTCTGGCTGTCATGCAATGGAATCAGTCTGGTTCCGTGGGATGCTTGACCATTTGCTTTAATTTAACAGATAACTGAACTTAAAGTAGCATTCACACGTGTACAACAATGGTTTCATGTAAATGCCTGAGGCTAGAATCAGTCATGTAACTGTGCCTGACATGAAAGAAAGCTTTTGGTCCTCTTGAAGCAACAAGACACCCCCAAACTGGCTCTGAGCAGTACAATCTTGAAGACCAACACTTTCTCTCTGCAGGTGCCTCCAGGAGGTGCAGAAAGTGTGATGGTTTAAGACTTTCCATCCCTCTGTGGTCTGAAACAATGGACTTTCAAACTGTAAAATATTTTTCTCCAGAGAAAAGCTTTTGGGATCCAGGACTAAATGCAGCCTGCTGTTGTCTTTGCAGAGGTATATTATGGGGTGGAGGAGGAGAAAAAGCTTTTCTGTTTGGAGGAGAAAAACTTATTACCTGACAGTAAGATAAACGCATGGACTGGGGTTCTGAGACCAAAGGAAATGATGTAAAATCTAAGATAAAAGCATGATATTATAAGGAAATTGCTCTAAATGCCATGGTTCTGAAATCTGCTGTATTTGGAGAATGTGTCTTCTTGTAGCACAGCCACACTTTTGTGTAGGAACTTGTGTCTGCCCTTTCACAGCTCCACAACTAGGAGCAAGGTGAAGAGGTCTTGGCCTGGGTATTGGGCATATGTCCTGGTTTCAGCTGGCATGGAGTTAATTTTTCCCTGGTAGATGGATTGAGTTGTGATTTTAGATTTAGGATGAGAATAATATTGATAACACACTGATGTTTCAGTTCTTGCTAAATAGTGCTTGCTAAATAAATTATTATTATTATTATTACCACCTTTATTTCAATTATTAAGTTGTTCTTACCTCCACCCATGGCTTTATCTTCTTTCTGAGTCTCCTTCCCATCCCACTGAGGGGTGGGTGGGGAGTTGAGCAAGCAGCTGTGTGAGGCTTAGTTGTTGGCTGCAGTTAAACCACAACAGTATAGATTTAAAATTCTGGGGAGAGAGTCAATAAAACAAACTGGAGTACAGAGGCTCTACTCAGGCAGCAGTAAACCTCTTGTACTCTTAAATCCTATGTAAAATATTATCCTTTAAGGGATCTGAACTCCACAGCAGCCTCTGTCATGCTTTAGCATGTTCTCCTGTTAACAATGGGAACTACACTATTCAACTTAACCACCCTTTTCACTGAAGTGCTGTATAATATATTAAAAATTATAAAAACGCTGCATCACTCTGAAGGTGGGGGAAGAGCAGATCCTTTAGTAAATGCTAAGTGGCCCAAAGAAACTCTTTTTAGTGTCTCAAGGTGGGAAGGTTTACGAGCAGGTATAGTAAAAGCTGGCAGGAGGCACTTTATTTCATGTTTCCATCTGCCAGTTATATTTCATGAAACGGAAGATTGTCCTTTCACCCCATAAATTCACCTTTTTTACTGCAGAAATTTCACATTAAATACTAATAACATTGTTTCAGGGGATCAACTAAAGGACATAACTGGCAATTAAACAGCTCCAATTGTATAATAATTTTCTGTGTCGACTTATTTCAACAGATTACTGAATTTCTATTGAAATGATATTCTAAAGGGGCTTAGCAATGTTTTAAGCATATGTTCCAGAGCTACAGTCCCAGCACTGAATATTAATAACACAGTTTGAGATGTGTGCTCTCCTATGTCACAGATATCATAGTTTCTGTTCATTTTCCATGAATTATTGAAATGAAGAATTATTTCCTGTTTTCTTTATCTAATAAACACTACCAACAGCACTGGAAGGAGTAAAATCCAGGAAATGTGCTGCAGTAGATAAGAATTGAAAGCAGTGTGTGAGGATATTACCTGTATTTACATATTTGTATTTTATTAAGTAATTGAAAGAACTTGTCCAAGTTGTATAACTCATGCATCATAAATAAACACAAACCAGATAACTGGAAGCAAAGGTTTACATAGTAGCAACAATTCATACCTCCCCTACAGTGATTGTCTGGGCTGCTCTCCACTTTGTCTTGCAAGATTCCTGCAACCAAACTCCCTTAAGGATTGTTCCAGCTCTCTGAGAAATGGTATACAAGGTGCCCTTAGAATCAAGAAATAAAAACAAGATGTACAAGAACGTATACATATTCAAAGGTTAAATTTAATCTTAGGAATTTGATTTGCATACTGCGAGGATTTCTGAAAAGCAGGAATATGAGGGGAAAACTGGTGAATAATGGCTGTTTAATAGCCAGTTAAATTAGACTGTACACATTTCTAGAGGCATTGTGCAGTTATTTTAAAGGTGTTCATGGTTTTAGATCACCTGCTTGTGACTTAAAGAGGAAGCCCAAAGCTAAGTGTCTAAATCAATATGTAGCCATGTAAATCAGTGCCTTCTTTAGCTTAAGGCATGTTAAAGAATATGGATGTATCTGTGTGGACTGTATATTTAGATATGCAGAATAGAAAGAGTTCAGAACAAAACCTTGCACTTTGCATGCTGCTCTTCTAGGGGCCAACATGGAAGATGCCAAGAGGGGACAGTTGTTAATCAAGTTTTCCAGTACCTGCATGGGACTCCTGTCTCATGTGATGGGCTCAGAATGGGGGTTTGGATGGAGCTGGATTTACATCAGTTTGGAGTATTTCACAGTTCTGTCCAATATGCACCACGGCTTTTGAGCTCTCTATACTGTTAATACTTAGGCAAAAGAAATTAAAATATGCTTTCATTTAAGAAGCAAACAAACAAAATAAAACCTAACTTTTTTCTTTAAAATCGATTTAAGGCAAATTAATTTTTATTGCACCTGCACTGTCTATAACAGATTGCACATACTAGAGAAAAATTATATTCAAGGTGTCCAGATCTTTTGTCAAAATTTCTAAGAGCATCAAACCGGTGAAAAGCCAAGCTTAGAACCTGAAAAAAAAGCATGTTAAGGTGATACAGTGTTTTTCAAGAACAGCTTATCTTTTGCTGCTCTTGACCAATAATCATCTTTATTTCAGTTATTTAGTCTAGGCCAGTGCTGTAGCTACATCACATGAAATCCAGAAGGCAAGGGCTAGGGAAATTGATTTTCCTCTCCCAATCTATCAATGAAAACAACATATTGGAAGTTGAGATATACTACCTCTAAAATTCTGAAAAATATGGCAACAGGGATTAAAAGCCTCATTTCACTAAAGAGCAGTAAAATTTATTTATTAAATAAAAATCATTAACTGTAAACCACAGTCAGATATACCAGAAAATGTATTTTTCCCATATATTTATTGTAGTTATGTTTAATTAAAAGGTGAGGGGTAGGGGTTTTTATGTTTAATTCCAACTATTATTAAAAAGTTTGATATAAGTTAATGAATGTCATCAATAACAATTGCAACTTTATTATGTCACATAAAAATTAAGCATATGAAAAGGGACTCTATAATAGGTTAACAGTCCATAAGGTACTCTCTTTTTTGGCAAAAGTTATGTAATTTTTTTGGTATATGAGCTGTACTTAATTCCATATTGGCATATTTTAATGGATGTTCCCCAAATGAATCAATAACTCTTACAGAAATTATCCAATAACTACCACTACATAACAAAGTTATTTAGCATACCTAACACAAGGGGCTAATAAATATTCACTTGGATGTTAATGTAGATTATCATTGAAATGTATGATTTTAATATTTCATTTAAATATTTATGACCTGAACTGAAAGACAGTCAACTATGGTCTTACTTTTAGTGTATAACAACTTTGCACTGTACCACTAATTTTCAAATTCAAAGCTAAATAAGAAGGGGGGTGCATTCATTTTTCTTCTCTTTTGTTTTTTTAATGTGTATGGACAGCATCCCAATGACAATCTTACTTAGATGAAATGATTTTTAATATCTGATCCAGTCTGCAGTTAAACTACGCATATTGATAAAAAAAACAATTTTTAACACTCTCTGGAGGCAAAAATACTTTTCCAGACTGGCCCACATCAGGATAAGAAAACTTCCTTTCAGACTGCCACAGTTTTCCACAGTTTTTATAGGCCTGACATACAGAATCTGTGTTCCCTTTATTTTTTCTACAGACAGTATTTTTGAAACCAGGTTTGCTTCCAATTGTTTCTGTGTCTCAGTTTGTTTTCCTCTTTTTCTAAAAATATAATTCCCATTTTTCTTACCCCTCATTTACAAAATCTGACTCACCATTTTGCACTCGCTCATAATGCAGCATGACAAAGAACTACCAGCAGGAAACAAGGATTAAGGGCTTGACTTTTCTCAAGTTAGATAAAAGTGAATATTTTATTCTCTCACTCCAAAAAACCACAAGCATATACTATATATTTTCCAAGAATACCAAAACATTTCATCATGTATTTTAGACAGCTATAAATACATTTTTTTTCCCAAAACCAGTGGATGTTTCTTCTCCTGAAACCATTCTGGGCTCTTGGTTTTTTATATTCAGGTATTCTTCAAAGAAGCCATTTGATTCCTTTTTTAAAAAAAGAAAACTTATTACAGAGTAAATGTTTGCCCAAGTTTCTATATTTATATGAAAATTGGGTTTGAGTACAAGAATCCATTCTAATACAACCTAGGGATTTGTGTTTCAGGGGATATTTTTTGAATGTTTCTCTTATATTTGCATAAAGAAGCTGGGCCAAATTTACAAACCTTTAGGCTTAGGCAAAAATAAATATGACTAGTCGAGACAGAAAATGCCTTTCTCTGCAAATCTAGAGAACACAAAGTTTGACTCATAACTCAAAAATACAGGCATGCACAGAAGAAACTTCAGTTAAACCTGACCCTCTCTAGCACAGGGGTGACACCACAGCTAATCCTGCACATGGTCTGTACTACTGGCAAAGGCAGTTGCTAGTCACAGACTGGTTACCTGCGTAAAGTCCGTGTCACAGAACGAAACCACATGGGTTTTGCTGTAGACTGGGTAGCATCAAATAATCTCAGTGAAACCACAGTGAAAGAGCTAAATGAAGTGATTGCTCAGTCTTAATACTCTCAAGTATTTTGCCATTTCTTTGCAACAGAAACATATGAGGCCAGATTTTGGAAAATTCGAAGCCAGTAATAAAAGAGCAAACCTTGAAGATTTTCTCACAAAAGCCCAATTTACCTGAGAGCTTTCTGTGTAAAAATAGTTATTTATTAATATTCTACAGCAGGGAGTTTGAGGTATTTGCAGTCTTTGCAAACAGAACTCATTTATTTTTCACAGAGTAAAGAGAAACCTGAAGAAATTCTTGAGTGACTCTGCTGGGCTTGGCTGGGAATACAAAATTGACTTTAACAAGTATGGTTCTGGAACAGAAGTAAAGATGGCCTTTGAAATTAAACTGGTGCCAAAAACCTAATTTCAGGCAGCCTGTAAGTCTTTTCTTGCAAAGTCTGATAATTCTCCCACCTCTTTTTAATACAGTTTTTGTATGTAGATCTAAATGGTTCCCTGAGCACAAGGAGCAAGGTTCAATTTGTAGTATCTGGATATCCGCTTCTCCATATTCCAAACATCTGTACAATTCAGATCTTCATTACTTCTCACAGAGATTCCCTGCACTAGAATAGGAGGGAGGTGCCTTGGCAGAGTTTGCGGGACAAATGAGCACTTGAACATATTGCACCAGTGCTGTTAAGATCTTGACTTCCTAAGTGCTGAGTTTACACAAACTGGTAACACTGCCACTTTATCACTTGGCAGCATCTGTAAACTTAATGTTCCACAGTGCCATAAATCATGGTACCAGTTACCAAAAATAGCATTCACACAACCAGTCATGCAGAGGAAACATTTCTACACCATGCTCCTGACAATCCAATTGCATTTTTGATTATTTTTCAACTGTGGAACCAAGTCTTGCTGCACAACCCTCTTTCTGTATGGTATTATCAGCCTCTGCCAAGCCAGAAGTCATTGTTGATCTATTGTGCTATTTGACTGGTGAAATGTGGTGATTCTGAGCAATCTCTTAATATGGGACATTGCAGGCTACCAGGGTTCTCAGAGATCTTGAACATGTGAAATTGCTTCATTTCCTGACAGGTCATGGGCAGTTGAACACTCAGGCTGCTGCTGCTGACCCAGACAAAATGTGTTCTGGATAAGCAGCTTCCCTGAAATCCAAGATTGATAACAAAGAGACATCTCAGCAGCAGCACAGCAAACTTGGATTTGCTGCTCAACAGCGTTTTTTTTTTTTCATTTTCCAGGCTCAAGTTTCAACCTCAGTTGGCTCAAACTTCCAGATCTAACCCGCAGCATTAAGAAGCCAACAGGCTTGAAAACAGACTCTGAATAGGAACCTTGGATTTTTTTCCTCCTTTCCTAGCTCTCGCAGATGGGCGTACTCCATTTGCTTACCCAACAGGGCTTTTTAATCCAGGAAGCATTAAGTCATTCCTGCTTCACCTTCAAGATGTAGAAGCTTGGCCCAATTTGTTTCATCTAGTTCATTTTTTTATTTGCTCTATGAGCTAACAAATTCTCGAAGTGGGCTTTACAGCATCTCATTAAAAATAAATAGAAGTAATACATGCATATTCACAATTTTTATGTACTATCATCAAACCACAGGTAGCTTTGTAATAAGTCTTTTAAGAAAACCCCAAACAACAAAAACCTAGGTACCAGTGTTACATTGTTAATGAGAAAGATAATCACTTTTTCTCTTCCAATTTTCCTCCTGTTTGTAGGATTAATAATATTAGGATGAAGTAAATGAAACAGTCCTCTACATAGCTAGTAGGTTGTGGAACAACAAAAATGCATTATGAAAACATTAGTTTAAGCAAATAGTATTTAGAACACAGATGAAAAGCTGTTTTAATTTCCCATACCCAGGGATAATATTTTTGGACGGAAAAATAGAAACATGTGGCTTTTCAGTATAGATGGAAAAAAGGACTCTTCCAAGTACAATATTCATTTCAGTTCTAGCCATACCAAATAATAGTTAGTGATTTATTGTCAGTTTGATTTATGGCATGAGCGGTGTCCTGCCAAATTACCAGTTCCTTGAACTGTAGTTTCCATTCATCTCTTCCACAGTTCACAGGGAAGTACAGCTCAAAACAAGTGATACAGTGCCTAAAGGGACTTGGTGTAAGAGAAACCAGGAGATAGTGGAGAGCAATCTGCTAAGGAAGAAGAAATACATCTTGGCAGAAAATGCCCAGAAAATGTGAAGCAAAGAAAGACTGAATCAGACTGGAAGCCAAGGCTGTTATTCATGAAATCAAGCCTAAATTACTGCATAATGTTGTGTCTTCCAAAGTAAAGGAAAAGCACATACAAGGAAACTTGCTCAAAATAACCTTGCTGCTCTGTTAGTGACTTCCTCTCCTGAATCACCTGCTATCCTGAGTTAGCGGGCAACCTGAGGTATTAAATGTACATCCATGCATCATAATTTAGAGCTACAGTTACATTCCTTTGAAGATTTATCACTGTTTGTTGTGAGAAGGCAATTAAAATCTATGTCAAGAAGCAGAAGTCAAATGCAAGGATAAAGTCACATAGACGAAAACACCTGCTCTACACACTTTACAGAACATAATGACACAATGTCTTGGAGAGACAGTTGCTTCACTTTAATTTTAGAAAATCAAAGAAGTAATGATGACTGAAAAGATGTAGCATGATTTATAACACAAAGACAGGAAAGAAGAAATTGTGTCTAAGGCAGCACTTAGAAAAATACTTCACCTGAAGCCCATTCTCCACTTTCACAAGCTTGCTGTCGTGAGAAGGTATTTAAAAGTAAATAAATGTTTATGTAGTGTTTTGAATCTGAGCAGATAAAACCTGATAAACAAGGATTATATTACTAATATTTAAATCTTGATAAATCTTATAATCAGGAAACTTGGGGTTCTACTCATAAGTAAATTGTGAGGTCCTAATTATAAGTAACTTCAGTTCACCTTCACGTAGCAACCAGGAATAAATTTCAAGCAAATCTGTTTTCTAATTTGGCAAACATCTTTTCATTGTTATACTGCATGCAGTCAGCAGTGGGGTGGACACTTGGTAGGTGTAAGGGACATGTTCCTGCAAGAGTGAAGAAAGGTGACAGAAGTCACTCAGCAGAAGTGACAATGGTAACAGATTGGGAACCCTGTTAGAGTGGGTCCAGAGGAGGGCTAGGAAGATAAACCAAGGGGTTGGAGCACCTCTTCTATGAGGACAGGCTGAGAGAAGTCTGTTCAGTCCCAAGAAGTTGCCAGAGATACCGTGTAGCAACCTTCCATACCTAAATGGGGCCTATAAAAGAGGGAAGAATGACTTTTTACATAGGCAGATAGTGCACAGATAAGGGGGAAAGATTTTAAACTAAAAGAGGGTAGATTTATATGAATATTGGAAAGACTTTACTGTGAGAGTAGTGAGGCCCTGGAAGAGGTTGCCCAGAGAAGCTGCGAATGCCTCATCCCCAGCAGTGTTCGAGGCCAGGCTGGATGGGGCTTTGAGCTACCTATTCTATTGGAAGGTGTCCCTGCCTGTGGCAGAGTGGTTGGAATGAGATGATCTTGAATGTCCCTCCCAATCCAAACCATTCCATGACTCTCTGAACCCAAAGTCATGAACAAAACAGCTCTCTGTGAGAAACTGATGTAGACCTACCCATGGTTCAGACAAAGTTGAAGAAACAGCACTTCCCTGGTAGATAACGTAAACTGGCAAAGGACCTGAGGAGAAAGTGCAGCAGCACATCCACCTTTCCTTAAAATAAATTAACAAATAAGTTTCCCATTTCTTCCCCGTACATGTAATTTACAGCTCCAACAGCTTTGTCCCTCTTACCCTTCTTCTTATTTTTTTCTTTTTTTTGCTAGTGAGGAAGGAATTGTCTGTTTCCTCTTTCAGTTTTTTTCCCTCATACCCTTCTTGCAACATAATTTGGCAATGATTTATTGTGCGATCCTGTTCCAAACAGGTGTCTGTTTTCTGGCTGCCCCTGCAAACTCAGTTCCAGAGACCAGATGGTAATAGTTAGCTGTCTTCTGCACCTGCATGGATGAGAGCAGATCTGAAGAACCTCTGCTGTATGTTGAGTAGCTCAGAGCAATATTTAGATGACCTTGTGGTGAACAATAAGTAGTCAACTGTATCTGTCTTGTCACTGACACTGTGATTATCATTAGTGGAGCTGAATTTAAGACAGAAAATAGGTTTAGGAAACTGAGATAAGGTAGGAAAATTTGGCACATCGTCATCCAAAAAGGCACCTCAGGAGCACCAGCATGAATGAACAATACCTGCCCTCATCTTTTTTTGCTATGTTACAGGATTTCTTGCAGCAATCACACAAATAAACACATTTACTGTGTTTCAGACCAAATCCAGCTGTCAGGAATCAGCTAAGGGTTTGGGGACTTCTTAATTAAATACATTAAAGGAGAGTTTTCTAAACATGCATCAGCTTCAATTGATTACTGGACCAATCTAAACTATAACACTGGCACAGGAGGAAGAAGCTGTGGGAGACATGGATTTGAAGCCTGAGTTTTTTGAAGGAGATAATCAGCATGACAACGAGTGAGCTAAAAAGCAAGGGAGGGAGAGAAAAGAGAGAGAGAGGTGAGGACTAAAAACGGAATTGAGGAATGTTCTGCAAATCCATGTAATATGTGGGAGACAGTTATTGAAAAACCACCAAAATAAAAAAATAGCAGTGAAGAGCAAGAAATATTGAGAAATGATCATTCAAAAATTCAGCCCAGAGAAATTCTGTATAATGGAGAAAAAGTTTATTTATTCAATAGCTCTTTCTAGATGCGTTTTGAGACACAAACTGAAACAGGATGCGTGGCTCTGACTCTGGTGTGGATCAATAGCAATTCTAGGCATCAGGTCAGGCACTCAGCTGCAGGGCAGAAGAGTCAAGTTCAGGAGGTTGGGAAAGTCCCATCTCTAAACCAGATCAACAGGGTTCATAGGAAAAAACCTCCAACCTTCACAGGCAGACGCTTATTTCTCTATTGAAGCCTTTGCCAGCTCTTGTGTGCTGACCATGAGCTCTATGAGCCCATTCAAGGTGTTAGCTTCTTGGTGGGATTTCTGCTCCTGGGTGAGGAGAAACCCTCATTTGTAGAGCTTGTTAGAAACTAGCAGCAATGTTAGATACCTTACTGGATTCTCAGGGTCTATGAGTAGAGGTTTTGGGTACTATTCCTGCAAGAATATTAAGACATCAGTATGTCAGCAGTTCTCTGTGCAGCATGAAGGACAGCTCTTCTCCAGCACATATTTTTTGTAATTAGAAAGGAGAATGAAGCATAAAAAGACCTGGCAAGTAAATAGAAATATGTGATCATTCTAAGACACTACAAAACACCAGTAGCTATTCACTGCCAAAAGTATGCAGATTCATTAATGCAGAGTTGAACTTTATAACTCAAAGGGCAATTCCATAAAAGCCAGTACTTTCTCCTGACTGCTACACTTTAGAAATTCACTGTGAAAATAATCACTCTTTAGGTATTTGAGACTCACATTATTCAGTGGGATAAAATAAATCTCTTTAAGAGTCCTGTTAGCAGAGAGGAATTATAACTCTTTAGAGGTATTACTGATTTCAATACTAATAACACTATTCTGCAAATCTATTTTTCTAATCAGTTTCTGAATATATGACCAAAATTTTAAGTCAGGTATTTTCTTTCAGACCTCATAGTTTTCTAATTCCAGGGAGAGGAGACTCTGACAACCTCTCTTCAAATCGCTGTTAAGAATCACCTCACATACAGAAAAAAAAAAAGTACCATGTAAAGACTGATAGGCTTAAATAGTTTTTCCTCTTTTGAAGTTGAATAATATTTAAGACTTTCTTATCTGGATATTACTCTATATCATAGAGAATCTAAAAACTGATCAATGAAACAAGCAATTTCACTCAAAAGTTTCTCACACACTCTAAAACATATGCATTTTTCTCCATTTGTTATATGTAAAAGTAATGGTTATTTTTAACCTGCTATTCATTTTATTGGCACACCTAAATAATAACCGTGGTTTGGGTTTTTTTAGTGCACTTTTTATACCAGAAAGCATGGCTTACGAGTAGATACTGCCCAAGAGTGATTTGAACATTATGGAATTTATGAAAAATTCTGTTGGAAAGGGCAGGATACTAATACGATGAGTGGGCTACAAGAATCTGTAAAGACTAGAAATACAACTGTGTTAAGTCCCAGACTCTCAGGAAGTACCATTTATTTATTCCTTTTAATTATTACAAAATTACTTTAAATATTTTTTTTCTCCTCTGCCTTGTGCTTATGCTGTCAAGACAACCTGTGCTGTTATGCAATAAACTGAATCTGAGGATTCTTGGTTTCATGGGAAATACACAGTTATGAGTAAGACCACACATTTGGTCATGGGTTAAACCAAAAGGCCAAATGCCTCTTGAAAAATGTCAGCAGAGGCTTTTGAAAGGACTAGGAGAGTGGCTTCAGTCATGCATCTTCAATACCTCCAATCAACAGTAATCTGGAAATGTCTCTTTAAGAGTAACTCCTATTAGTATGTCTAATTTTATGAACCTTTGAATTAACTGATATCCAGCGGACAGTGGCTTTTTGTCATGCACTGTGGAAAATATTAAATAATACTATTATGCCAGATAATACGTGTTATATATCTGAGATAGCTCCACTTATCTGTAGCTCTGTATTGATACTCCTTCTCTGTGTGTGACCCTGGCATACAATGGCCAAAGGCAATTTTTGATTTAGCAACATTTGTTTCAATTTTGGATTAGCAGGCAATATAAAGGTATGTGTGATTGCCCCTCTGTTGCAGTGCTTCTCAAGTAGGAGAAGAACAAACAGGTCACCAATAATTGGCAAAAGAGATGCAAGGTAGAGGAGGATAAAGTTGTAACAGAGTTTGGAAGAGTCCTTACCTTTCAGCCTTCACCTTTCAGTCTTCATCTTTCAGCACTTCAGAAGACTATTTTCTTCCCTTCCCTCAACTTTATGCACTCTCTTTCCCCTCTTACACATAGTAGTCATGAAGATCCATGTACCAAGGCTTCAGCATTCTCAAGGAGGAAAGATAAAGCAGCAGAAGCTTCTTATTCCTTGAATTTCAAACTGCAGAAGAGGAGTTGGATCACAAGCCAGAGGCACATCTGCCGGAGTTGTCTTAGGCCAATACTTTAAGGAGCCAGAGGACTTAGAGTTGCTGGTATATTCCCCTACCCCTTCCCTCCCCACAGGCTTCTTCTGGCCGTGGGGCATTCCCTCACCTCTTCCAGGTGAGATCTTACTAGCCATTAATTTTTTCTCCCCCCTACCATATCCCCCTTCCTCAGACAATGGGCTCCTGAACCCCAGCTACCCCTACTCCACCCCAGTTATCACCATGTTTCAGTCACGAGGGAAATTATTCCTCTAAAATGTGAGGCACTGGAGGTGGGGGAGAGCACTTACAGCTCTATAAAGTGTTTGGATACAACACAGAATAAAATGCACTTTTCCCATGGTGATTTGGGGCCAGAACTTGCTTTTGACTGGACTGATACCAAATGAGGTCAATTCAGCTCATATTAGCAGTGCTGCTCCAGGCTGACACTAGTAGGACCAGAAGCAAGATTCAGAGCCATTATGTTTACTTTTCTGGCTGAAATTATTAATTATTCAGAAACTAATCTATCATAGGCAGAGTATTTCCTTCAATTAATTCAAATTAACATTTTGTTTATAGCACAAAGTAAGCCTTTTCCTTTTCATAGTTCAAAGAGAACCCTGGGGGCTCTAAATATGCCTCCTGGTGATTTAATTAAAATATAAATATTCATTTAAAAAAAGAAAAAGTACAGAAAGAAGGAAAAGCTACAATTAAAAAAATGGTAGCTATGAGGAAAAAGAATCCACCATATAAGAAGTGAAAAGGAAAACAGAAGTGACTAACAAAAAATGTATGAATTAGAAGCAAAGAAGAAATTAAAGAAAACAGTTTCTGAATGTGAAGAGGTCTAAAAAAGGCAACAATGCACAGGGAATATATTGTTTTGGACACAAAGGTGCCATGACCAAGTGAGGGACAGATTTGTCAGGGCTCACAGTTTACTTTGTAGGGTGGAGGAGCAGAGTTGTAGTTCCCAAAATGGTTGCTTCAGCATACAAGTCCCATCCTATTTCTGGGTGACAGGCTAACCAAAGCAAGATTATTACCAGAGTCAGGATCCCAGCTAATGAACATTTGGAAGCCAGTACCAGACCTGAGGTCTGCATGAAAGTCACATATATTGCTTGGTGTCTACCACACTGTCACAGCAGTACAAGTGGAGTAATATAGGAGATAGAATGGAACCTTATTTGAGTGAAAGTTACAGCATATGTCCTGATGCCAAAGTCTGTCCCTTGGGCACTGCACATGGCACAGGTTGATCAATGACTACCACAAGGCTTCACAACCTACTTGCTGAGCTTCATACGCCTGTGAGTGAGTAGGAACCATGAGCAGCACCAGCCTCACACTGGGGTGCTGAGCTAAAGCTGTTGCTGTGCTGCCTGCAGAGCTTGCCCACATCACAACAGCCACTGCCTGTGCCAGCAGCAGGACATGGAGAGCGTCCCTCTGCTTCTGCCTCTGCTCCCTGGAGAGCTCCAGGTGCTCCATCACGAAGCATTTTCCTGCTGCCATAGCTCTACCACCACAGCAATGCTGCTGCTGAGCCAGCCAGCCTCCAGTTCTCTCTGGCGTGTAATTATAATTGCCTGTAATTCCAAATGACTATAGAAAATTGTGTTTTTGCTGACGATACAAGTCTGAAGTAAATGTTCTCCTAGCTCACATTCTTTTAACTGGTTAGTGTAAAGATTTTGATCTCTTTAAAACCACATCTGAAGTCTTATTATTTCATATTGACCATTGAGTGTTCACAGAAGCCTGTTACATTTCACAGCTTCCTGATGGTGCGACTCCCTGATGTCCTGTCCCTTTTTTTCTGGTTTTTTTTTGTTTGTTTGTTTGCTTTGTTGGTTTTCTGTTTTGTTTTTGATTGGTTGATTTTTGTTTGGTTTTTGTTTGGTTTGGGGTTTTTTTTTGTTTGGGTTTTTGTTTGGGTTTTTTGGGTTTTTTTTTGGTTTTGGGGGTTGGTTGGTTTGTTTGTTTTGGGTTTGGTTTTTTTTTTTCAGTCTCTAAATTCAAAACAATCTTTTCAACTTTAATGTGGTACTGGTACCAAAATGGGCAATTTTCAAGCACCAGTGGTAGTAATAATTTTACACTCAGTCTGAGTTCAGGAAGCTATGACAGAAACACATTTTTTCTTCCGGTATAGCATTTTCCACTGCTTAAATTAAAAAATTAACTGCAATTAAAAAACCTGCAAATGGAATAGAATGGATATATTGTCAATATCAAATTGCAGTGGTGAATCTGGCATTTAAGCCCCTACCATTGGCTCAATCCTTTTATTATAATCACTGATTTTTAAGTATGGTGGGTTTCCATCCATCCCCATGACTATTGATGACATTGACTAGATCCAGTGCATGATGTTGAGCTCTGCTGGGCATGCTTTCTTTTGAGATTAGCTGCCTTAAATACAATGCGAGTGAAAAAAAATGGCTCCTATGGATTTAGAAAGATGAGGTATTTCTGATCCTGTTAGCTGTCCAGTGGCTATACATTCTGTAACTGGTTTTGGATTAGGTCACCAAGCACGCTTATTTTCTGATCATTTCCCACAGTAAGAAAATGTTTCTTCCAGAAATGCAATAAAATATACTAACAAGGAAGAACCCGTCTAGCTGAATATTCCTTTCTCTAAAACATTCTTCCACAAGGGCGCTCATAGCTTCCATTAACATCAGGGGAAGTTAAACACATATGGAGACAAAGAACTATACAGCCTGAAGAACTGTAACATGCATCCGCAGCTGTATGTACACTTGTACTTCGCGCCTCCACCCAGGAAAAGAAAATTTACCAGACCAAGGATATTAAAAATCATAAGTGATCTTGTCAGGAACTCCAGACAATATTTAATACTCCAGCTCTTGGAAGAGAGAAATAGGAAATAATTTTATAACTTGGGTGGGGAGAAACTGTTGGATTACAATAAAGATTCCAGGCTGATGAAACAACTTGGCGTTTTTGAGTTCCTGTCTCACTGGTTATGATGTGGTTCTGCTCATGAGTATCCTAGCTGAAGCTCAAGAAGGCAGCCATAAGTCTCAAAGCCTTGGGATTGTTGCCAAGGACAGTGGAGTTTCCTTAGACAGAGAAAGACAGAATGTGGCAGTCTCTAAAATTCATGTCTTCAGCCTCACTGCTGTGACTGCAGGAGCCGGTGGTATGGATGTACCCAAGAAAACCAAAGACTGGGACCCATTTTGAAAAGATTGGTTTAAGCATGAGAGACTACTACAAATGCAAGGCTCAGATTTATCTGATAAAAAAATTAGTCCCTGAACAGCCTAAACCTGAATTGTCAACAAAATCAATAATCTTTTTTTTTTCACAGAAAATGTCACTTTATCATCCAATAAACCTTAAAATCTGAATATTCCAATAGAAAACAAACTTTATTTCATTCATCAGTTTAAGTGATTCAAGCTTTCATTTGCCTAGATGAGTCCAAATCTTCAGTTGAAATATATTTATCTGACATCCTTTGAGATTCTCTTGAAACATATCCTTCTTTTTCCCTATAAACAAAACAGTGTTGCATCAAATAATTTTTTTCTAAAATTTTGGCCTACAGGAGGTAGAGTAGGCTTTTAGGTACCTGAAACAGAACTCTGATAATCCCCATCAAAATCTTTTAGCTTTCTACCAGAAGTCTGGATGAACAGCTACACAGCACCTTGGAACTGCTCAAAGGCTTTTGCTAACTCATACTATAAAGATCAGAACCAGTTTGCCTTGAATTGTATTCAAAGGAGAAGATACACATCAAATTCAGACAGCTGGAAAAAATCTCTAGGCTCTATAAGTGGAAGCCACAATGCCTGAAGCAGCTTTTCATATCTTTCACCTCCACAAAATTTTCTTGTCTTCAAAATTCTCAGATGCTGCAGCCCCATGGAAACATTTATTTTCAAATACATATTTATATATCTACCCTACCAAGGGTAATGTAAGGACTCAAAAAGAAATGGATAATCATGCACATTTGAATTTACTGTCAGTTTTGTTGAAAACATGAAGAAGCAGTTTTCTCTTTTTTGCTATTTATTGTTGTACCGCTTTTGGCTGGGGTAGCATTAAGTTTCTTCACAGTAGCTGGTATGGGGCAATCTTTTGGGTTTGTACTGATGTAACAGAGGGATGAGTTTGTTATTGCTGAGCAGTGTTTGCACAGAGTCAAGGTCTTTCAGCCCCTCATCTCATCCCACCAGCAAGGGGGCTGGGGGTGCACAAGGACCTGGGACAGCTGACCCCAAGTGACCAGTGTGATATCCCACAACATATACCCCCATGCTCAGCACATAGAGCTGGGCGAAGGAGAAAGGGGGAATAGCATTTGTCTTCCCAATCACCACTACACATGATGAAGCCCTGCTTTCCTGGGGATGGTTGAACACCTGTCTGCTTACGGGAAGTGGTAAATGAACTCCTTGTTTTCTTTTGCTTGTGCACACAGCTTTTGCTTTCCCTATTAAGCCGTCTTTATACCAGGGAGGAAGTGAACGAGTGGTTCAATGAGGCTTAGTTGTTAGCTGGGGTTAAACCACAACAATCTTGTGTAGATATTTATCATAACAATGGTATTTATCCTGAAGAATCCAGGTATTACAAAATAACACCCTTGCCTTCCTTTCACCTTCACTTCACGGGAAAAGCTATGGGTTTAGACATAAGAAAAAGTACAAGGAATATTCATAATATGTCAGTGATTTAAAACACCTATGGTGCACTTTTGAAAGTAGAAATAAATGCTGCTAAAAATTGCATGCACAAGATGTGTGGGGATACTGCTAAGTTTTGCTCTTGTCTGTGATGGCAATGCAAAGTATTCAAACTGCCTGAGTCTGCTGAAAATGATTTCTTCTATTTAACTAAATCTGAAAGAAACTGTGTGGCAGTACATGCATAATAGATATTTGTGCATTCAAAAAAATCATACATATACATTACCTAAAAGGCAAACGCATCAGTCAAGCAAGGCTAACAATGATTAATCATATTCTAATTTCCATCTATCTTTCGAGTTAATATGGTGGCAGCATTGCTATTATCAGAAATTGAGCTAAGTCCACAACGCCGTCTGCTGTGATTATTGATGGGCTGCAGCTTGATAAATTTTTTAACTGTTGATAAGGCCCACTGCACCCTGAATTTTAATAACATGCGACCTTTCTCAAATCTTCATTAAAAAAATCCTTACGTGGGCAAGCAACAGCAGCTCATGAGGCTGTGTACAAACTCTGATTCGCTAGTCAGACACAGTCAAGTAGTGCAGGGCAGAAATCTGCTCGGTAGAAATGTCATTTTCTTCTCCAGAGATAATGCAATTGAGATCACCTTGAAGAGGACTACTTTGATCACTATGTGCAAATCTTCACCTCAGTGCCCTGAGAACACTTTAATGCTTTCCACTACATTTCCAGCATCCAGATAGAAAGAGAGAGAATGAAATATTCTGCCACTTCACTGGGAGCTATGTTTGCACCCCAGCACAGTGAGATCAAGTTTCCTTGGTCTGAGTAGCTGTAACTCTGTCCTCCTCTTTTAACTACTTTGTGAACTCCCTGGCAGTTTTCTGCAGAAATGCAGATTGTCAGCTAAGGACCATCATATTCCCAGCACTGGCACTGACCACTCAGTAGCCTGAGTGAAATCCCTTGCTGGAGCTCCACTTCCAGTCATCTCTGCAGTGGTATGGGGGTGAAAGCAAACTGAGCAGCTCCACGGAAGTTTGGAAACATGTTTATGCCTAGTTTCAGCAGATACTGCTGAGTAGGTCTCCTTTCAGACTTCCACAGCTCTTGAGCAACACGTTTTTGTGCTGACCACATAATGTGCTGCAGGCACCTCCTTCCCCTGAAAGTTTCCTTGTGAAATCCTTTGCAAATTTCAGAATTAACTTCTTTATTTCCTGTCTCTGCAAGCAATGTCAGACACCACGTAAAGAACTTACTGTGGGTTGGGGACCATGACTTTACACAGTAGGGACGTAGGTAGTCTGCATACCTAAATAAAAAATAACAACAGCCTCTATGGGTGCTCAAGATTCATGAGACCACAGTAGATTTTCAGAGGGGAGAATTGCCCTGAGGCAATGCGGGTTACTTCTGCAACTCAAAGTATTATGGGAAAGTATTATTATATCCTTCCCATGGTTTTATATTTTTTCTGAGGTCTTTCTAAGGGATGGGATATCACACAAGTCTAGCCTGATGCAACTCTCCATCCACTGCTGTCCTGCAGGCTGAGGACATGGGATCTCCTCTGGCTCTCCTATGAGAAAGGACTAGATGATGACTGTAGGTCTCTCCCAACTGGAATAGTCTACTCCAGTCTCAAAAGGTCCCTAGGCTGCAAACTGGTGCTTGTCCCTTGTGATTCCCCTGGCTGATTTCCTCATAGGCCCTGATCCCCCAAACTCTGTCACTACATAACAGGGCACCATTAATACTTCTTGTTTCTCCTGGACAGAGAACTCATTCTCCAAATTCATGTCTTTTCAGGCTAAATTCCCTGTTTCAGAAATTAGAAATGAACCTCCATCAAAAATGAAAATGTGGAGACTCAGTTTCTCTCATATACAGCCGCAAAATCAGATGACATTTTCGAACACCTATTCATGGCACATCAGTTTCACAATGTCAACCAGAACTCATAAGAAACTTTCCAGACTGTGGTAACCCCTTTTTTTTTTTCCAAGGGAGTTCAAGAATTACACCCCACTAAAAAGCTTAGCTTGTAATACTTCAAAGCATTTTATCTTCCCTGCTATATAGAAACAAATAGAGTATGCCACAGTTTCCAACAAAATAAGCTAACTTCAGCCAGAAAAATGAAGTATGTCTTTAGCAAAAATAGTAATTTCCTTTTGCTCTATATTAATTACCTGAATTCTAACCAAACCTCCAAAGAATCCAGTGGCTTGCATAAAATGGGGTAGTGATTGTGTTTTGAACTCTATTTCTACACAGCTGGAGAACATCTTCTTCTCTTTTCCTCATCCAAAAAAATAAAAGACAAATTCAGAAATGCCATCTCTGATCTCCTGCTGTTTGTTTCATCGGTCACTCACATTTGTGATAATACTAGTCGACTTCTTCAGCACGGTTCAAACAACACAGCTTCAGCTAATTTCGCTATTCACAGTGCAGTTATAAACTCCACTTTATCCAGATGACAGGATGAGGCTGTTACAAAGTACTTATTTAGCCCTCTGACATCTATAACGTCTTGATGGCATAGGACCAGCATGGATAAATCTGTGTGACCCCAGTTCCTGGCACAAGACTAAATACTGTCAGGGGATGGAAAAAAGTGTTGCCAGAATGTGCTTCTCTCCAACAAAGAGAGCTAGTCAGCAGGTTTGGTTTGGTTTGTTGTTTTTATTTTGTAGAAGACTCTCTGAAGAGAAAATAGACTTCTAAAAATGACTGGAGAGGAGAGGTAACATTAATTTTTTTATAACTTTTTGACCTACCACTAAGAAAGGATTTTACCCCTAAGTTCCCATTTGTGTTCAACATTCTGGCTTAAGTTAATTAAAAAATAACACAAATCTGCATGAACTACTGTCCTGTATCACAGGGATGGTAGTCTAGATCCCCTTGTACTCCCTTTTCTAAAAACAACAGTGCTCAGGGGAGGATACAGTCCAGATTTCTTGGTCCACAGGAAGTGGAAAGGGCACGAAGAACCTGCGCTACAGTTCTGATGTCAAAACTCAGGTACAAGTGTTTAAAAAATGGACCAAACTGAAAGCATTTGAATACAATTTTTAAATGGTTTTTTTTTTTTTCATAATCATTGCCTTTTTAGGATTTTTTTGGTCACTCTGCTAACACTTTTAGAGATAATTTTTACATTTTTCACAATCTAGGGTTAATAGGTTAGTTATGGTATAAGGACTGTTTGTTGTTTTATAGAAAAATCTATTTTGCAGATCTGTTAGAAAGTGTCAGCTTCCTTATAGCCAGTAAAGAGGATCATGTTTTCCTTAGGTCACAAACTGTACTCCTCCAGGAGCTATTGAAATTAGGAGAACATCTAAGTGAGTTAAGGATACTCCTAAGGTAACTTTTCTATACTGAACAGCATTGAATAGAATTTTAACGCTGAGTGTAGTGTGAAATAAAAAAAAAAATAATTCTAATGACTTTTTTCCCCCAAAATATGCCTGTGATAGTGGCACATTTCACTCAGTCTAGCTGTTTTCCAAAAATAAACAAACAGTTTCACACAAAATCTGCTTTGAATTTCAAAAGTGATGGAAAAGAGAGGACTAGATACCCTATAATTTTGCATAGAACTAGAACCGGCTGAACACTGTCTAAGAAAAAAAAAGCAATATCATTAAGGATTTATGCCCTTGAAAAAGGGTATACATTTCCAACCATTTTTGAATTTTGTTTGTGTCCCAGACAGTCCCTAGTCTTAATATGTTGATTTTTCTGGACAAGGGGTCTTTGTACACATTTTTTATAATGTTATTCAGTATCCTGGTGGGCAAATAAAGTTACAGAAACAGAGTCAGAGAGTGAGATAAAGTAAGAGTTTTGTATGGGACTAAATATTTCCACACAGCAAAATCATTTAACACACCAGAATTCAGATTTCCTCTGACTCCAGAAGAGTTAATGTGGCTAATTCAAAATAATTTTCACTAACCACATGAACACTTTGGTTTCAGGATAACTTGAGATAGTTATGTGTGAGCATCCAAGAGCTACTATTTATTACTATAAAACCATATTCACATATGAGGCAATTGCCTTGAGTTGAACTGGATACACTCATCATATGTGGTATTAGGAAACAAAGCTGAAACTAATGATGTTAATATGAACTGAGACAATAAACCTGACATTCAACAGATATCATGCCATTTAAACTTATTTTCTTTTCTGAAAGATAACAATGCCACAAGAGGATGCAAGGTTTTTTTCACTGAGGCGATATTAGTGAGATGTGGGAGTTCAAATTTCAGACTTCTCATCATAACTTTCCTGCATTTAATTACATCATGGGAAAATTCAGGACCTCTGAAGGTCACCTACTCCAATATACTACTCAAGGAGTGTAATTTATTAATTACATCAGAGCAGGTCACTCAGGGGTTTATCCTGTTCTATTAAATTGATTAAATACAGTGTATAAGCTTAAAGAAGAAAAAAATTAACCTGACTGAAAAAACAGACTCTAACAAATTAAATGAACCTCAAAAGCAGCAAAACATGCCAAAAATGTGAAAGCATCAATCTATATTAAAAGGGATGTTCTTTAATGGCTGCTACCTTTGAAGTAATTTTGTGGTAATGCCAATTGTCATTACTTTACTGGCAGCTACGGCAGGTCCTTTGCCATCTGGGGCCTGAGGTGAAAACTTAAACTGTTTTTTTTCTGTGCTGTCCAGGATCAACCACAGACAAGATGAAGCTGAGTGGTGTGTTTTTGGGAAAACGGCTTGAATGAAGCTTACGAAATGAGAATGAAAGGAGAAAATTACATCAGAAGTGTAGCACTTTGAAAGCTTCTAGCAGCATTAATTCAGTGTATGGCAGTCCTGATACTATTCAAATCCATTCTGACGATAGGGATAGATCAGATTCCAAACATGGAATTCCCACTAGGCTAATTTTATGCAACATGGGGATCTGAAATATGAACCTGTCCTGATTTGGGACTTAAGGGGTTTCTAGGACGTGCCCCCTTTTCCTACTTTGGATAGAATTGACCAGAATTGGCCAATCCAACAAAGTTAACAACAACATAAATGTTTAATTTCTGACACTGTATCTGAAAAGTTACCAGGTTTAGTTATTGGATATCAGCAACCAAATTCAAAACCTGAATTTCCAGTTTTAGCTCTCATTTGCCCTCAGCTTAAAGCCAAATGCCTGTCCAACTCTAATATAGCTGAAAATTTTAGCTGTCCTCCAAACCTTCAGTATTCTACGCACTCCTGAAAAACAAGTTGCAGCTTC
Source organism: Manacus vitellinus (assembly GCF_001715985.3). Taxonomy (NCBI): domain Eukaryota; kingdom Metazoa; phylum Chordata; class Aves; order Passeriformes; family Pipridae; genus Manacus; species Manacus vitellinus. The sequence goes on from NW_021939396.1 coordinate 37,687,889, forward strand.
CTAAACTTGCAACAATTATGCTGGTTAAAATGTGTACTAGCTATTTGCCATTCAATCCTCCAGGGTAAGCAGATCCTACAGCATTCACCTTGAGCTTTACAAACACAGCTTTCATCTGCCCTTAATGCAGTCCTGCATCTTTGTGCAGCTCTAGTAAGGGTGCAGTGTGTGCCAGCTAACTGTTTCTCCTTTCCCACTGCACATGGGAAATATGTAAGTATCCTCATAGAAAATGTTGTGTTCTGGATTGTCACAGGAGATAGAAGTAAGTCTCACTTTAGCCTGAAGCATTTCTTTCAGGTACAATAAGGCATTAAAAGTCAGGCTTTCAGAGCCCAGCAAAAAACGTCTTTTTGCTTGCCACAATTCTCCCACAGTAGCTACGGGTGCACAGTTAGTCCTGAGTGTCCACACATCAGGCATTACAATGCTGCCATGTGTGCAGATGCTTGCCTTGGGCAATCAGTGTGCGTCACCTGACCTGTATTCTGCTGGTGAGTCTGACCAGTCTGACCAGTGAGAACCACCCACACTGTCACTGAGCAAACAGATAAAATCCCATGCTGTCTCCCTTTGCTTTGTCCCTCTGAGCAGGGGGCACCCAGACGCAGGAAGCTCAGTAAAAGCACTTAGCAGAGACGGTAACATTAGCAGAGAGCGGCTCTCGGGCCATCCAGCTACGCACTTTCTGAAGCATCAAGCACTTCTCTGGTGAGAGGTGGAAAGAACATGTGCCATACTTTTCTCTGTTGAACATTGGTATAATAGAGGAAGAGATTTTTCTGTTAGCTCTCACTTCACTGTCTTGACAGGCTGCAGCTGTGGTAATGAGTTGATTTCAAGGTGAAAGAGATGCCTAAGAGCTTTTGAAAGTCTCATTGAGTCCTTATCTGCCTACCCTTAAATATGTGGCCCAAGGTCATGGGGCCACCAAGCTGGCAGACTTCCCCTGGAGCTCACTTCTGAACCACAGTTATCAAGCACCTTTTCTGGGGAGGTAGGTGAATAAGTGCTATGCACTGTTAGGGTGAAACCATGGTGATCTTAGAAAAACTCTCTCCTGCAGCAACCACCAGCTCCTCAATTCATTTTGTATCAGAAAACACATATTCTTCTAGCTGGAGAAATAGTTAGAAAGTAGTGTGGTAGTAGAAATGAGTAATAAATTGTGTGCATTTGTCAAAAAGTGGAGCTTTCAGTTTCCCTGGAAACTGAACATTTTGTGGGTTTATGGTACTGTACTCAGCAGAGACTGGCTGAGACCTTGTGTAAGTATGTACATGGCCAAAAAGGCCAGGCTCTCTTGTCTGAAGGTTTCAGTATCTATCACATGTTTGGTAAAAAACAGCTGAAAGAACTTCTCTGACTTGGTAATTCAGAGACCATAATGATGGGAAATGTTTTTCAGCAAAAATAAGTGCAGTTAAAGGAAAACAAAATTATTTGAAATCTTCTCGGCTTAGTCACCTACGAACTTAGTATTTTATTTTATTGCAGAATGAAACTATGGTCAGAATCCAGGTTTGGGAGTTCTGTGGTCCTCCTCTAAGCAGTCAACATACCAGCCAAACCCTCTTCTTTCATCTTTGAACAGAAACAAAAACTAGGACTTAGTAATTCCAGCATAATCATACCATAAGTAAGACAAAAATTACTCTCATTAAAACAATATTTAAAGAACTAGCATCTAGTAAGACCCTCAAAGTCAGAGACAGGACCCCAAAATCTCACAGAAATAACATCCTGGCACCCTTCATCTCCTCTGGGCCTTCCTTATAAATCCCCTTCATTTCCAGTTATCAAACAAGATGGATCTAGCCTATGGATTTGCTTAGAACTACTTCTCCCTCTAAGGCTGCAACACCTAAAAGCTGTCAGCAACACTTGTCACCAAATATTCACTACACTCAAAGCGAGAAATATATTCAGCTTTAACAAGGGCCAGCAGCAGTTTGGGAAACATTTCTCTTGGCGTAAGAGCACTTTTCCCCAGCAGCTGTGCAGCCCATGGTGTCAAATAGTTTTTCCTAGCACCATGTTAAAACCTAAAAAATACAAATTTTTTTCCCATTAGTTTAGGTCCATTGCTTTCCCATGCAGTGTTTCAGCCCAGTCTATGGGAAGACTTTGAAATGGAGGTTTCAGTAAAATTAAGATTTTTAAGCCTGAGGGGCAAAACGTATAGTTAAAGGTTGTGACAAGGGAATCATGTACTCACTAAAGAGGAAAAAGGTCAAAACAAAATTAATTTCTACTCTCCTTTTCATTAAGATATGTATATCCAAATCCTTAGCACATTGTTTCTGGCCAAGCAGTTTGTCACTGCTCCCTCAGAGGCAGAATGGTTATCTGTTCATGATGGCCACAACAATCCCAGTGTAAAGATCTTAGAGGAAAAATAATGAAAATCTCTCAGACCCAATCCAAACATAGTTGACACCTTTTACACTCCATGTCAGAGAGAGAGGGTCTCAAGCTTCCAGCTGCAAAACTGGAGAACAGATGTTTCACCAGCAGAGTGGACACAGGTGTAAGGAAGTAAAACTGGAAAATAATAAAGTTTGAAGGGAACATTTGTCCAAGTAAATTGGGGATGTGGGTGATGGTAGACAACAGATTTCTGACATCTTGGAAAATTCTTGCAAGTGACACTATGTCTATCAGGCTTTAAGATTATTGCTAGCTTACACTAACTAGCCTAAAAGGACTACCTGATTTACTGAAAGCTGGGGCCAAGGGCAGTGCTCTGGGATGACTGCACAGCTCTGCCTGTTCAGCCAGACTCGTCAATGTTTCATGCAGTCACAGTTCCCTCCTGGACAGAAGTCACATGAGCGATGTTGTCAGGTGTCAGGAGCTACGTGAGAGGGAGGACTTGGTGACAGCTCTCATGCCTGAGAATAAAAAAATCTATGAAACTTTTCACACCATCTTCACTTCCACCAAAAAACAGCCAGGCCAGAGCTTGGAGGACCTGTGACTTTATTTAAGGGAAAATTAATGCCTTTCAGCTGGGTTTCCTTTCTAAGGTTGTCCTCTCAAGGGCTTTAACTAGAAACATAATTGGAAATCAAAGTGAAGGATCTTGCGTAGGTCCCTGTAATGACAGGGAAGGTGACTGTCACCAAGCCCCAGAGGTAAGCAGTGCTCAGAGGTGTACCTCGCTCAGAAGAAGAAGAGACGGCACTAACAGCACTCTCCCAAAACCATGCACACACTTTTCTAGTCCTTCTCTCATCAGCAAATGTTGCCAAAGCAAGAGAGGCTCTACCATGCACCACCACAGCAGAGGAAGAGAATTCCCTGGGCATTTAACAGCATCCTAAACTGAAAAAGACACAGAAAAAAACTCCTCAACATTTCTACAAAGTGTTTTTTAAACAAATTGATCAGGATCTGAAGAAAAAGCTTGGTTTTTTTCTCCAAGAAAGCATCCAAAAGACCAAAGTAACTAAAGGCCAAGTAACTCAATTTCCCTCTCCTTTAAATGCAGCATTGAATTTCAAGACATAAAGCTTCACATTTTTCCTTTTTGTGGCTAATTCTGTATGGCATTAAATTGGTTAACAGTCCCTGACAGCAATCCTCACACTGCAGGTGGCACAGAAATGTCAATTTTAATTTATCATTTTATATTCAATAAAAATTCAAAGCTTATGTATGGGAGAAAATTTTAGAAGCCTTTCCTAAGGAAAGAATCAGCAAAACTTGTATGTGACACTACACACTTGTAGTGTCAAGGTGTGTAATATTGCCCTGAAAATCAGTCTCTACTGTATGTGTTTATTACATATGTATAAATATTACATATGTTTTTACTTGCACATAAAAATGTTTATTTCCAACCTTAAGGTCACCATGTTACTGACATTTACACTTCCAAGACTGATTTAATCCTCTTTATGCTGTTTTTGTCAAGCTTCACAATGTATTTCAGAAGCTGTCAGTGCCAGTTGACTGATGTTGTTGAACCAGTTTCCAAGATGAATTCAAATATTCATGCAGGAGGGGAAAACTGAAAGTCAAAGTCAGCTTCTAAATTTCAAGATGATAGATATTTCTTTCCATAAATAGTCTGAACATTGCTGCCTGAGAAAAAAACAGAAAGAGACCTGATAACCTATGCTAATGTTTTGGACCTTCCCTTGATGCCACATTTGACTGAGGATGATCATAAGAATCGTGAGATGGATTTAATCAGGTTTCCACTACACAGGCACTTTTCGTAAAGCGCTGCAGGTCAGAAGCCTCTTTAGTAGGTGGTTTTAGGCCAACTCAGAGTTGTACCACAGAACACTACAGAAAATTCATCTCAACACTTGACCTCAGGAATCTAAACCTAGGTGCTCCTCTGCACCTCCAGGTGTTGGTGCTACCATGACATGAATAATGCACAGAACAGGACTTTTCCCATCACCTTAAGTGGTTTATTCATGTGCATTAGACATTTTGTCAACCAATGCAGTAGAAAAAACAGTAATAACGAAGCGTGGTGCCTGTTGTGTGAAATGATGTGTTTTGAGCCTTGCCTGCCATCACATGCCCTAGGCTGCCAGGAGCATCTCTTTCAATCCTGCCTTTTCTATTCCTAGCATTTTACGTTCTCTTGTCAGCTTTTCTAGAAAAGCAAGTGGATTTTCTTCCTCTTCATGTTGCTCTTTCTTGCCTGATGTCTCCTCCTCTCCTGGATCAAGGGCCTTCCAGGAGTGCTCACAGAAGTTCACATATAATAGGGATTATTCTCCCAGCTCTTGTGCCTCCTCAGTCTTCATCGGTGCAATGAGCAGGCTGTGAAGCATGAGGCTGGGTGGGTTCTGTAGTCAGTACACCCAGAGCACTGGGTGGAAATCTCCTAGATGCACATCTAACCTCTTTCACTGGGCAAACAGGCAGCATCTCCAGCCCTGCTTTTATCTTCGTGTGACTCAATAACACAACATATGTGAAGGCTTTTGTCAGTCTTGCACATTTCTTCCCTTTCTCCTTCCAGCCATAAACCCAGTTTGGAGTGTCTTTCTTTTGAGCAATGAATTCACAAAAGCTCTTTTCTTATTCCTGACAGTGACTCAGCCCTGGGGAAATAAAATAGTGCAAATCAACTACAGAAATAAATTTTCAGAGATCCTTGAAAACATGCAGCAGATTTTTGGCAATCTTTGTTGTGCTTTGCATACTTCTGTGCCATTGTGTTTACAGGGTAAAAGACTTGGTTTGCAAGTGAGATACATGTCTGCAAACTTAGCATGTTCAGGTGGGAAACTTTTATATATGAGTCTTGGGGCTACTCCAGAAGGTCTGTTCTTGAATGCTCTACTCAACTTGGGGATGTTTATAACATGTCATCAAGGTTAAATAATGAAAAACTCATTTATGTCTTGCTGAAGGTATCTCTACCTTACAATCTGCAGAGTGAGGCTGGCAGAATTTATTGAGTCATTTTGTAAGTATACTGGCATCCAGTTTTAGCTTTTCTCTTTAGTTACTTCTGAATGGCTACAAAAAGTCAGATGGACTTGGAGGTGGAAAAAAATTGCATCACATGCTCTCCTGAAGTTATATGGAGATAATAAGGATTACAGCTTAATGTACATCTAGCATGCACTCACACCCATGAGTATCTCAGCCTAGGGCTTGAGTATCAAACCAGTGACTCAAAATCATGCAAACGAACAGACTGTATTTATAAACAGGGTTTATAATCCCATTGTGAAAGTGATTACTACATTACACAGATGACCAGATGCCTTCATCAGTGAGCATTCCAGAGGGGACAATACCCTTCTGCACAGTGCAAGCTGACAGGTCTAATTCTGAGCTCAGGTTGGCTTACATGGCTGTTTTTCAGTGCATGCCCTGATCCACATCACTGACAACAGAGTTCCTTATTTTCTTTATAATTCTTTTCAAAGTTTTCTGTAAAGTGATTGTAGAGCAAGCAGGCAAGATTATGCTTTGGGAATCATTAAAAAACTGCACACCAGTTCTGCATCTCCAGGGAGACTGTGCATGGACCACCAAACTTAACTTGGTTTGTAACCACCTGTGAAACTGGATGAGTACAGAGTGGTCACAGGAAGAAATAACCAGTTTCCACTCTCGTATTTACTTTAGCTAAAAGAGCAGCAAGACCTAGAAGGCCAAACCAGGATGTCTGTTTTTCTACTGGTATGTTTCAAAATCAAGACACTCCAGCACTGAATGAATGAACCCTGCAGCAGTCTGAGCTCTAAAATACATTATTGGGTGCCTGGGGAGAAATGTTCTTTCCCTGCTAGAATAAGTTGGTTTGACTCTAGCAAAGCAGCAAACATGAAAAAAATGAAAAATCTTTCTCTGAAATCACAACCTGAACACCAAACAAAAATCCACTTTGAGTCAAAGCTCTGAGGAGAATGGGCTTCACTTAGACTTTAACAAAAACTCTTCCTGCCCACAACAAAATGAACATCAAAATACTAACGGTAACTGTTTTTTAGAGATTTTACCCTACTTGCAGCCCAAGAAAGTCAGCTGGTTAAACTGATGTGCCAGAGGAGGATTCCTGTCATGATTTACACAACGTTTTCCTGAGATGATTGTTAACAAAAACAGCAGTAAAAAGATTCAGGTACATTCACAGAGCAGATTTTTCATACACTGGAAAGCCAAAAATGTAACAGGCATGGCATTACATTTATTAGTTATGCTTTATATGCTTTCTTTCATTTCAATACTGCTTTATGTTCTACAAAGCACAGCATATATTTTACTACCTTACCATGCACGGACACCCCCTTACAGTAGCGCAGGATTGCCTGGGTAACAAGCTTTCTAAAAGGCGTGTTTGAACCCTGTCCTACACGTATGCCGTGCCACGTTTTTATGACCTCTGAAATAAATAAACACCGCCGGCACTGCGCGGAGCCTCTCGCCAAGCATCCCTTGGGCTCCTCCTCGTGGGCATCGCCGCGCTCCCGCCTCCAGCCCCGCGCTGGACCCAGCCGGACCACCCGGTCACTCGGGGATAACTTCCACTCCCCCACCCCGCTCACCCGCCACAAACACACACAGCCCGGGACCAGCCCTCCTAATTAGCACCGGCAGCCCTCATTGGGGCCGGAGGGTTCTCCGGTGCTCAACTGTTACCTTTTGGCCATGTTTTCTGCTGTTATAATCAGAGAATCATAGAATAGTTTGGATTGGAAGGGATCTTTAAAGGCCATCTACTCTAATCCCCCTGCAATAAGCAGGGACATCTTCAACTCTATCAGGTTCCTCAGAGCCCCATCCAGTGTGACCTCAGATGTTTCCAGGGATGGGGTATCTACCACATCTCTGGTTGACCTGTTCCAGTGTTTTGCTACCCACATTGAAAACAAAACTTCTTTCCTCTATCTTAGAGTTTTATTAAGGGTTGGAGTTAGGGAGCTGCTAGTGAGCAAACCTGTATTACTCACAGATTTTCACCACTGCTGTGCTGATGAGGACTTTGGGGTCAACCTGCCACTTTACAGGCATAAACAAAGACAGAAAGGGAAGGTGGGTAAGCACAGGTATGGCTGGTCTCCTTTCCCTCACCAGCCAGGGGTGTCCCCAGGGGTCTGTGTTGTGGGGTTGCAGAGCTGGCATGTCCTTTGTGGGTGGTGGAGCACTGATCTGCCACCCCAGGTGCTGCAATAATTCGAAGGCAGCACTTGACTCACGCAAGCACTCTCTGCTTCTCACCTGTGGTCCCACCAAAGTAGTTTTCTTTATATGCTCTTCAGGCCAAAAGGAACTCATCCTTCCTCTTGTCAAGAAGTATTTAAAGGAAATTGAGCACTGGAAATATGAGATACATTGATTTCTTCAGGGGTGAAAGGTTCAAAGACAGAATTCAGGGAGGCTCACTGGCAATTCTGGGGCACAAAGGATTTTATTCTCTTCACGTTGGCATTAACAGAGAATAAGTAGGTAATGCACAACTGGAACAAACCCCCTCCATATACAGACAATGCTGAATGTACAAACCCAGGTCCTGAGTTTGAAAGGGGACTTTTTAACTGTAACTATTGGTGAATCACAATATTCTTCCAATCCCCTACAGTTTTCGCCTTGTTTATACCTTTGGGTTATCTCAGCTACCAGAACACCAGTACTATGTAAATAACATCAAATAAGTTACCAGTCACCTAAAGACACTGGATCCGCAAGTGTTTATGCTTTGGAAAATCTTTATGCCTTGATTAATTAACCACCTGAATTCAGTGGCAGTGATCAGTGTATGATTTCAAGTGTAAGTCTTTATTAGAATAGGACCTTGGATGGATTCACATTTTATATAAGTGGACTAAATAACCTTTTAGTCCACTAAGATAGGAGTTTAACATCACTGTTTGACTGAGCACATACTGAATGCTTTGCAATAGAGAGATGACAATAATATACTGGTGAAAAATAGGAAGGCATTGACCTTAAGTGTCTGTGAGAATCCGTAGGTAAGTACATGACCTACAGCTTCTGAAGAAAACAATATTTCAAACACAGGGCAAAAAAAGCTGAACTCTGGCATCAGCAAAACAGAGATTGAATGCCTGAAAAGACAAAAAGCCCGTGCTGGCAGCACAAAGGGAATAAGCTGGACAATAATCAAAATTCAGCTTGGCTGAATACAGAAAAGCGTTGCTGCAGTCTGGTACAACCTGTAAGAGACAAGTTTTCCAACACCCTTTTTTAACAATTAGAGGGATACAAGAGTCATATAACAGATTATCAGATTTTTTTATTTTTTTTTAGATTAGGGCAACAGAGAAATGTTAATATTCACATTGTTTGCAGCTTCATTGCTAAGTGAATAGTTAACGAAGCAGTGAACTTCTGCAAATTCGAGCTGCTGTGCACCACTGTGTTAACTAGATAGTATTTTCCAAATTGCTTGAACTGCATGAGTGACTCCAAAGCAAGCCTGTGGTAAAGAGAGACATCTGGCATAGATTTTTTTTTTCCATAGGCCATGCTAGACATTAATATCAATTCACTTGGTGATCCTCATTTAATGTCTCATTCCTCCTTTGTGAGCAGGGCTCTTGTTGCAAACTTTTTCATGCTCTCTGCAAGACCAGACTTAGGTAACTACAGATGAAAGCCCTTCCGCAAGGAAGTCATCATGGACTACAATAAAGTTGTAGTCAGAATAAAGTGATAAGTACTAGCAAGTGAAAGAAGACATCTCAGAAGAAGAATAGTGTTTAAAAAGGGGAGAAGACAAAAGTCATCAAACAGGTGCTTGTGGAAAAACAGGTTGAATCAGTGAGGCAAAGGAGGTCTCCACAGTTATGGACCACAGGCCATCTGTTCAGATGAGAGCAGAAATCACCCAAGGCCCTCCTTGACACCCTTAGGCCAAGATGCTTGTGGTCCATTTCACAGTGCAATACAGTTATGCTGCTGTGTAAGCCAATGCTTGTATAAGCCAAACAGACTTAAATATTTCTGATCTATTAAGGGAATTTACACTTATAAAGATCTTTCCCTCAAGTAGTCATGCCTCCCTCTCCCTTTCACACTGGCTGGGTTCTTTCTCTGGACAGAAGAGGTAGAAAAACAGGTTACGCTTTTAAGGCTTATGGTAGTCTCGCTATTGAAAGTACTCACATGTAATTTCAAATATGCTTCAGTTTCAAGAGATTAACAATAGCTGTTCAAATAGTACATGCTGGTATAATAGGGTAATCCATGACAACAGGAAGAAAAGAAATTTTCACCAAGAACAGTGAGAACTGAACTCTCTAGATGGGTCACTAAAGTTATGGCAAGCTGAAATCTTTACCCAAGGGAATGCAGATAGAAAGAAAATGGAGATATATTCACATGTCATGCTTAGATGACAAAGTAAGCCCTGCTTTGCAACATGATGAAAAGGTCAGTATCACATCTGAGTTATGTGCTCTGTGACTTCACATGGCAAGTACAGGAAATTTTCACTGGAATATATACTATCTGCCTTCTCCAATGCTCCCCATAAGGGGAATAGTCTTACTACCCACTGAAAAGAAAAAGCCTTTTAATCCTATTTATAACTATTTATAAGAACATCTATGGACTATTTATAACTTACTAGGATCATGCCAGGTGTAGGCTGCTGCCTTCCACTCCTACCTGCAGATGTGACTGCTGAGTGTCACTGCTTGAGAAATTGGTTGGAAAAATAGATTATAAGATACTGAGAATTTTGTGAGGATTTAAGGAAAGCATAATGATGATGAATAAATATCACTTAATGGCTCTCATTCACATCTAGAGTTGGTCAAAGAAATGTGTTAGCTCAACTGGATTGGCAAGTGGGAGTGGGAGGGAAGATGGAGACCACAATTGAATGAAGGAAAAATACAGGAGAATATCTTCTTTCCTTTGTTAATTGTCACGTACCAAAAAGAACAACAACAAAGTCCAGAACCAGACAAACATTTTTAGGTCAGCCTTCAAAGTTTTTCTCAGGTAAAAGAAAAATCAGTATTTCAGTTATGTTGCTCTCTTGTTACCCTTCCTTTTAGATGTAGATCAATTTTAAATGAAAAGAGTTCTCTCTTGAAATGAAAATGAGAAACTTTTTATCTAGAATATGTCAAGATAATCAGGCTGTTATTTTTTATTATTAAAATGTCTGAATAAATGCTTAAGCTTTTTTGGTATCTTCCCCCATTTTTTTCTTAACTAAAATTATTGATCCAAGTTCAGAAGGAACTGGTGGTTATCATATGTGCACTACTTTTTGCCAGGACAAAAAGGGTATGTACCAGAGCCTGAGGGCCAGAAGAGCCACACAAGCAGCTGCTGAGGCCATCCCCAGCTAATGGGGGCTGCCCACCAGCAGACATCTGTGCACAACAAGTCACTGTGACCCTCAGGCTTGGTGAGGAAAAAGACAGGGAGAAGGGGAAACACAACACAGCTGCTTTTGAACTGTCTCTCTCTTAGTAAAGATATCAGTAAGTGTTAGGGTCAGAATTAAAAGGCTTTTTTTTTTTTTGGCCTAACCCTTTATTTCGACTTCCACAGTACCCACAGTAAGATTTCCTCTTAGTGTCAGATCAGTAGTGCCCCTAGTTCTCATTGCATGCTGAGGAGCCTGAAGCAGCATGTACAGATCAAATAACCTTCTCTGAATCAGATTACACAGCCCTTTTTAATCAATGGAATTGCTGCTCACCTCCCCTCCTACAGGATGACGAGTTTCCTCGACTGTCTTACGGAGGCAACAAAGCAAAAAACCTGGTGAGAAGGAAGAGAAGGCTTGCCAAAACAGACCTCTGCTACTTCTGCAAGGAATCTGAGGGATTGCACTGGCCTGATCTTTGTTAACTCACATGTGCACTAAAGTCCTGAACCTCCTTTCCTACTGTCATCACTGCCCAAACTCAAAGTCTCAAACCCTTTCTGTTGACTTTGCTAAGAATGACTCCATTTTGCAACAATAAAGGATAAATACTCTGATGTCCATGTTGTTTCATGGACCATGCACAACACTTGTGAATCTCTGCAACTTTATTTCTTCACTTCAAAAAAAAGGAAGGCTCAAATCACAGACTTGCACACTGAGTATTGAAACTGCTGCCTTTAATTCTGACATTCACTTACCACTTGCAATTTGCATGAGGTTTCATTAGAATATAGTCCAATATTCAATTAGGAACATATTTTGGAGAGGAGGCATCATGAAGAACTTTGAACACTGTGATCAATATATTAAAGACCAGGGAGCCTTTGAAGCTGAGCTGCTCTAATTAATCTACTTGATTTTGTATTTTGCTTGTCTCAGAAAAATATTCTTCCACTTCCAGTCTATTCCCATTATTGATAACTAATCCTGTCCCAGCATGGAGGGACTGGATAAACTACTCTCCTGAGATGACACTCAACCCTCCATTTCTGAGATACTCTAATGAACGAGCTAACTTATGAGAAGCAACCTGCAAACAAACCCAGAACAGGTTTGTTTCTTTTGCAAATGCATCCTGATTATTCTACATTTATAGGCACAAGCAATCCTTAGATTTGTCTGTTTTCCTTAGAGCGCTTACTGATGTTGTACCAGCCAAGCCTTGGTCTACTGCAACATGCCCAACTGGGAATCCATTACAACACAACCACTAAATATGTGCTAGCAGCAGATGTGCCCAGTGGCTTGGGAAAAACAGATGTTATGTTTAATTATGTGACACAGTAAAATGAAGCAGAAAAAAAAATCACATATGTAATTAATGAAGGAGGGAAAACTTTAGTTAGAATTAAGAACATAGTATTAAGTAAGTATTTTGCTCAGATGAGACAACTTGCTGAATTCAAATCACTGCTAAACCTGAACAGTCTGTCTGGATCCTGCACTTCATAATACTTATAATCAGAGTTGAGATCATTAGGGTCAGAGTGTCTGAAGTCAGATTCAAATACCTCCAGAATGGAGTACAAATAAGTGGTTTAAAGTTGCAGATATCTGTGGTGAGGGTTATCATCCTTCAACTCTAAAGAGAGAACAATTACCAGTAGCCCTTGGCAATTATGAAATGCAGGATGGTGTTACTTTACCACTGCAGGCTTCAGATACCATTACATTTACCTACACAACATTACAATTATGGGATCCCGAAATTGTGTCCTATGCTGCACTGACAGTCCTCAAACTCTTCCTGTGCAACCCGCAAAAGGATGCCAACATATAAGATATGGCAGGAAGGAAGCACACACAGACCCAGCACCAGCACTCTTACAAAACTCACATCCTCCCTTCTCTTCCCCCACTGTATACGGGCTGGGCACCCAGCAATGCTCGGGTCATGATTGTGAGGACATGAAATGGTGGCCTGTCCACAAATATATGGGTTGTCACCAGCTTTTTGTGTATAAGGCCCAAGGGTTGCTTCTCCAGGCTGTCAGCTCAGGCAGTACATTACTGCATTTTTGCCTCACCATCGCCACAGATGGTGGAGGGTTTGTCCTGGTTGAAAGTCCACAGGGGCACGTTGTACTTAGTGTAGGCCCTAGCGTACAAATAAAATGGTACTCCCCAGCTACCTCTCTCACTATTTTCCCCACCTTTCCCTGTTATTCCCTGGTCTGCACATGTTTGAGAGCTGTCCAACTGGTTAGGGAGATAGGGGGATAAAAATGATAGTTGGATATCACTTTGGCCACTGAGCATGACCAGTTTTGTCCTTCTTGATGAAACTGGGTGCTTTCAGAGAAAACCAGAGTACACTTATGCCGTTCTTTGAAGGACCATAGTCCAGCCTCACTAATGCAAAGTGCAAATCTTCGATTGTACAGGCAAACTTAACTTTGACACTTAATACAAGTGCTTTGCCTTGCAGATCTACCACTCATTCAATGGATGTTTTGATGGAATCCTATTTAGCATGAAAAATTATTGGTACCTGCGGATAGACATCTCAACAAATATTAATGAGAAAAAGTATATAAAGAGAGATCATAATAAGAATAATACTCTTTGGCACATTGCCCTTCTCCTATCTGGGATTTAGGGGGTCATTGCATACGCTGTGTTTGCAGCCTGGTACTTAATTGCAAGATTTTCCTAGTAATTGACAACAACCAACACGATAAAAAAAATCATCTGATGCCTCTGTAAGATTTAGGGAGACTGTAAATCTTAAAAGAGAACAGAAGTCATCTTGAACTGATACAAAATTCCCAGGACAACAGAGTAAGCCATGGTTATAGCGGAATTTTAACTAGCTCTCATTTTATTTTAAAAGCATACACAGAAGTGAATACTATGTATTCTATGGTAATAATTTACTTTCAGAGATATCTAGCACCAACCAATTGGCCAGGAGCACTGTAATATATTGATAATGAATTATCTTTAAGCAGAACTTAGCTTCTAAATGATGGCAGTGCACTTTATAGATTAAATACCTCTCTCCAGTAACTCCATTGCAGTTGGAGTTATTTCAGAGAATCCACATTTGTACACTTAAATGAAGGATGCAATGATATTTTTTTTTTCATGCACATTGACATGAAGCGATGGATGACTAGCTGTGTACTAGCTAAAAACTCTGCTTCATGTGATTTCAAATAATACTTGTCTGAATGAAACCTGCAGGGAAATGAGACTGACCCAAATCATGAACCCAGAGGTTTGAATATGAACAAAGCTACCTGGGACCAATTAGTAACACTATTATTGATTCGCATGCTGGAGCGTGTAAGACAATTATTTGCCTCTTGATTTTTCCACTATAAATCGTTCCAAGAACACACATTTTTGTATACAGACTTGTTAAGTCCTTTTGACACCTAATCATTATCAGTCCCATCACCAAACACTTCATGGTGGCAGTGAGATTCCCCCCATATAGTTTCTTTGCATATCATAGTCCTGATATTCCTCCCACATGTGGCAGAAATATCACAAAAGGTCAGGTAAAAATAAAAATAAAAGTGATTCAGAATCTTGAGATTAATCTTCAGACAATTTATGTGAGATTGATCAGCTAGCTCAAGTCAAATATTAATTACTCACATCTGTTTCTGAGATAGGTGGGCCTCCCAGAGCCCTCCAGCGCTTGGATCCAGAAGGCAACTTTCCCGTGTTCATGGGTGCTTGGCTCCAGTGTTTTTGTTGGGTTCTTGCCATCTCTCCTTTCTCTGACAGAATGTTGTCATTTATTTAAAAATGGAAAACTCCATCTGCTGTAAGGAAAACCAAACTGCAGCTAATGGTGATGTATTTCCCTTGCTCAGGGAGGGGACTGCCATTCAGGAAGTAGTCACAGGTCTGTAAGGATCCAGACAGGCTATCTGTGTGTCTTAGACTCCTTTCCACTAATGTGTAGTAACAACAGAAGAATGACAGTTGGTCCTGCCATGGGCTTTATGGAGTTCCAGACAAGTAACCCACTGGGATCACTCCAGGGATGTGTGGCCAAGTACGTCTGTGGAGGGACTCCCATTGACTTCAGGAAGCTCTGGCACAATTCTGAGTGCTCTGCACCCCGTTTTCCACAGTGCTTAGCAAAAGCCCAGTGCTCCCACAGATTTACCTGTGGTCTCACAGCCTGCAGCAGGCTCCTGCAAAGCCCCAAGGGGATGCTGGGCCTTCCCTGCAGGAAGGCATGGGGCTCCTGAACAGTGGCTGGAAGAGACAGACTACTGCAGAAAATAATTAAGGTGTTTAAGGGACAGTATTATAAAAGATTAGAGATTTGCACCTTGAATAGCCTGTTCCCTGGCTACACAGTTCCTACCCCATGACAGCATCCATACTTTGCTGTCTCATAGCAGCTGCTCATTAATTTGTCTAAATATTTTCCATTTTATGGACTCCCAGCCTCTTTGACTCCTCTGACTTGTATACATCTACCCAGACCTCTTCCTGCAGAGGCTGGCATGATATTGCCACAAGCAGGTGAGGCTGGAGACAAAGAGCAAGGTGACCATGACCACACAACAGAGTGGGACAGCCTGTCCCCTGCCCCAGGCAGTGGTACCTGGCACAGGGGGCCAAGGAGCTAGAAGGAGATGATGCTCTGGGATTACTTGGGATGTCAACAGCATGCCGGGGCATTGGGAACAAAATCCTGATGTTGCAGCATCATATTCCCCCAATGAATCTGTTAATAAAAAAGAACAAACCATAAAAAGTTTAGTGTTATAATACAGAACTACAGAAAGACACCACAGTAGCAATTCCAGATGAAACTAAAGAAACCACTAACTCTAGCTGAGATCCACTGTGAAAAAGACCTTCAGCAAACACATGATGAAGAGGGAATATGAATCTCACCGTTTATTCTTTTGCTTTGGGGTTTCAGAAACCTACTTGACATTTGGAACATGCAAAACTTAGGAGATATCAGATAAAACAGCAAAATACAATCAATTAATTTTATCCATTTGTCAAAATGTCAAAGTCACTTTTTAATGAATTCCCAGCACTGTAGCATTTGTGTTGACCTTCCAGTGACTTAATATCTATTCCTAATGCTTTTCTTCTGGTACATATCAGGGAAGAGATTGGGATAACTGTACTTGAATCACTGGGCTTTGAATGTTGTGATCCCAAGTTAAAAAGCATTAATTATCACTGCATGAGTTATCTTACTGAGTTCATAAAGACTGTTCTCATATCTCATATACGTCTGAATGCTCTCATTTAATGTCAGTGTACACAGCCCATAATCTGATCAAACTCATGATAAAGGATCTCAGTATGACACTCTCAGAGACATCATGGCAACCTCATGGGTTACCGTGAACTCACTACTTTCAGATGTCTATCTAAATACCCAGTTACAAGACTCTCAGAGACACTCATAAAGCACTTTTTATTTTTCTGGGGCAGTAGCTTGCTCAAATGCCACTCAAGATGCATTGCTTTTTGTCGGTCACTGTTCCAGAATTCATTGTCAGGAGGCAGCATTTGAGATTCAGAGCTTTCAAAGATTTATAATGCAGCCTATAAAAAAGCCAACAGAGCTAACTAATAAGAGCATTTAAAATAGATTCCAGAAAAAAATATTGCCCTGCTACAAGAATAGCATCTCCAAACTATTTTTATACAAAGGACCCATTCTTGCCAATTAGATCGTGTTTGATAATCTGGAGAATAAAATTGCTTTATGATCATTTAATATCTTATACAAAGCTACGCTCTTATGTCTGCTCTCATGTCAACCTGTCAGATAAAGTGCTAAAGTAGAAATAAAACAAATAACACATTTCCTTTTTTGTCTGGCTTTAAGAAAAAGTATACCGAGTGCCCCAAATAAATCCTCATTATGTTACTTTCCTTAAAATAAGATTAGTGAGAAAATAGTTTAGTACATGAAAAATTTTTCTTCCCTCTTAGATTAGTTGGCAGGCCCTGACAGAGAGACTAGAGACATTCCTTTTATCTGATAGAAAAAATCTTTCTTCCTTGGACTTAGCTATGGCAGTTTTATTCATTAGTATTTTCTTTTTTTCTGTAGAAAAGAGCTGGTGGGTGAAGGAAGCAGACTATCATTTGGTAGGACCTTATTAACCTAGACTTTGCAAAGCTGCAGTTTGCTGTTTCCTGCAGGCTGGGAAAATCACTAAATCCACATTTCCACTGAAATAAATTCCCTGGAGGAGCTGGGACATCATCTCTTCATGCCACTATTTACAATCTGGAAAATAAGGGTCAAATATTTTGTCACTTTAAAGAAGACATAAAAGAATGACACGACTTACAGGTAGTCTGAATACAGCTATCCATTAGCAAATTATTAAAAACAGTTTATGTCTCTGAATTATGTCTCTTCAGCCAAACAAAACCATCACTTGTAGTAAATAGACCATTTACCACCTCCTACTGAAAATATTTTACCACATGCATAGTGAGAAATAAAGAGACAGAAACCTGTGTTTGGAGGGTTAACGTCGCTAGGGTGAGAAAAGGTTGGTGCCTTTGTGAACTACAGGATTTGGAGTAACAGATCACCTTTCTGTTTGGTGTTTGGACAGTCATCAGAGATCGGCGGCAGATGCTCACAGGCTTCACAGTGCCAGAAACAACACTGATGAAAAACAGGCTCACAAATATTTTGGACAACCACTTACCTTCTGCAGATTCAAAGAGATCGGAGATTTAGGGATGTGCATGTAATATATTGCAGGGTTTAGACTTCTTTTCAAATTTCAAGGCTATGAAATATCAGTCCCTGACCCCTGAGCCTCTAAATGTATGAGTCAAAATAAGCAAACACAGAGCAGAGGAATGCAGCGTATTTGTCAGGTGAAGTGGGTTATTGTGATGTCTCCAGGAAGACCCTTCTGTCACTTGTGGCAACTTCCTGAACACTGGTGGTAAAATTTAATCAGAAATACTACCATTTATAGGAGAAAACAATACTTAAAATTATGGACAAAAATCATTAACTGATATTTTGGAAAGTAACGCCATCTACAAGCCAAACAGCACAGATTTATCCATTGCCAGCAAGGATGATTTGCAAATCAAGGCATCAAAAATTATCTAATATTGTAGCACGATGTCACTTCTGACTACTATGTTGAGAAACTGTGGAGGAAGAGTTTTCTTTGACAAGGTAAATCAATGCATACTTTCAGCTACAGCGTCCCTCAGTGGTTGATGGTAGACGTTAACATCTTCTTACTTTGGTTTCTGCACTAGCAATGAGCAATATCCCACATTACATAGTTTACGCTACCAACGACTTCCCACCAAGAGCAAGACCGTGGGAGATTCTTCCAACACTTATTCCTTGCACCATCTTCATACCTTTTTCAATAGCTTTTCATCAAAACAGCCTGAGAGATCAGAAAATTCAGGACACAGTGTGAGTCATCAATGTACACATACCTTGATGAGTAACCATGGCATTGCTCTGCCAATAGAGTGTTATTAAGCATACAGCCTGGGTGAAACCCATGTGAGCCTTCGAGCCTGCGCAGTGGATTTTTTAGGTGAGACACAGTGTGCGCGGAACTGAGCCCACCCTTTAATCCTGAGGTTCATCTGCCAGGGCCGAGCGAGCTTGGACAGTGGCAGTGAGGTCCTCAGGACGTAGGTTTGATTAGAGTGACCTCCTCTTAGATGGATGGCCTTACAGGGCTGATGAGCTCCATCTGCCTGGGTTTGGGATTGGAGTTGTCCTTCTCCTAGGATGACTACCAGGAGGCTAATGAGCTCATCCTGCCCGAGAATGTATTAAATGTGGTCCTACGGTTTTGATCTGTCTGGCATGGGCGACCCTACCGGAGGCATGTACCACATAGCTCGCAACCACACAGGGGTACAGAGACTATGTTCCTGTTAGAACGCTTTGGGCAAGTCTTTCATTTCCTGCTTTATTATCACCTATCTATAAACCCATGTGAAATTTCCAGATATACAACATAGAGTTCTGACAAGCTTCATAACAAAAACTGTCAGATTAACACCCTATTCACGATTTAATCTGGCACTTGCACACTGAACTGAAATTGCATAGCTTATTAGGAAAACTAGATCAAAACTAATGTCTCAGATTTATTATTTAGGAAAGCCTTCCAAAATTTTCCAGATGATATGTTGAAAATTTCCTTCTTTTTTCAAATGGGGAAAGGCTGAAATAACAGAGACTCCTCAGCTGAGAGAAGGCTTATGGGCATCTAATCAATATGTATTGATCAGATACACCTGATGAGAGTGAATTAACATGAGGGAGCCAGACCATTCTCAGTAGTGACTACTGATAGGACAAGAGATAACAGGCACAAATTAGAACACATAATAGTCCAACTGCACACAAGAAAACATTTTTTTTACCATAAGGATAGTCAAAATCTGACATAAGTTACCTAAGAAAGTTGTTGAGTCTCCAGACTTGGAGGTATTCCAAACCCCATTGGACATGGTCCTGGGCAACCTGCTCTTAGGTGACCCTGTTTGAATTGGGGAGTTGAACTAGAGGACCAGTAGCAACACAGGCTGGGGGATGAACAGACTGAGAGCAGCCCTGTCAAGAAGGAATTTGGGGGTGCTGGTGGATTAGAGGCTGGACATGGGCTGGAAATGTGCACTGGCAGCCCAGAAAGCCAATTGTGTCCTGGACTGCATCACAAGCAATGTGGCCAGCAGGTCAAGGGAGATAATTCTGCCCCTCTACTCCACTCTGGTGAGACCCCACCTGGAATGCTGCATCCTGCTCTGGGGTCACCAGCACAGGAAGGACATCGATCTGTTTGAGAAAATCCAGAGGAGTGCCACCAAGATTATTAGATAAATGGAACACCTCTCCTATGAAGAGAACCTGAGAGAGTTGGGATTTTTCCATCTGGAAAAAAGAAGGCTCTGGGGTGACCCAATTGCAGCCTTCCGGTACCTGAAGGGGGCCCTCAAGAAAGATGGAGAGGGACTTTTTAGGGGGGCATGTAGTGATAGGACAAGGGGTTTGGTTTTAAACTGAGAGTAGGTTTAGACTAGACATTAGGTAAAAATTCTTTACTCTGAGGGTGATGAGGCACTGGAACAGGCTGCCCAAAGAAGTGGTGGGTGCCCCATCCTTGGCAGTGTTCAAGGCCAGGTTGGATGGGGCTTTGAGAAATGTGGTGTAGTAGAAGGTGTTTCTGCCCATGGAAGGGGGGGCTGGAACTAGATCATCTTAAAGGTTCCTTCCAACCCAAGTAATTTTATGATTCTATGATGACCTTCAAAAGTCCTTTCCCACCCTAATAATTCTATGATTTTTTATTGCACTGTAAAGGTTTCTGAGACAATGGATGATCCTAAACTGCTCCACTAGAATTTATCACAATCCAAAAACCTATTTATTCCAAAATATCATATGACAGCCACAGTCAGTCATCTTGCAAACCTCTGAAATATAAGAGAAAAAATTACAGTGCTATTCTGGACACAAAGTACAAATGGTGGACTGTGCAAATTGGTATCAATTGTAGGTGTTGATGGAAACATTTTAAATTGATTCCAGGGCTATGACAGTTGGTCTTGGAAATCTAACTCTCCCTGGACTCTCACAATTAGCATATCAGAAAATTACTCTGCTTCTCAGACACAGAAAGTGTTGTGGTTGCCCATTAGAAATTTTATGACTTTCTTCAAGAGGATGTAATAGACTGCTGAATGGTCAGGGACATGACTAGGCTGCAGGTGTTCTGCTGGATCTCACTTCATACGTGATTTATGTTAAAAACTAAAAATTGAGACCAAGAGAAACAAAATATGGATTTTCCTAACACCCTATTTCATACTTCATTGCTGAAAATAACTCCATATTTTCAGTCAAAATTAGCGAAGAGAAGGCTGAATAATACAATGAGGAAACTAAAAGTAATATATCTAAGGATGTGGGGCTCTGTTCCTGCAAATACTTCAACTGGTAACTCATTTTCTTTTAATAGTTTTATTACCACTGGTCATACTAATTATTTGCATGACTGGAAACATAAGTCAAGTTCCAGTCTATTAGTAAGGTGACCCTGAAGGCCCAAACTCACCAAATAGGGATGGGGACCAAGGAAGAATTTGGTTAATGTGATTTGAATCTTCATTATATAACTCAATAAAATGAATCATGAATATATCTTCATGATATAATTCACATTAAAATGTGAAACTACAGCCGATAAATGTAGTTCATTTTAAAATTTATGTTCCACCAAGCCTGCTTCTAGTATAAGGCTAAGTCCACATCTTCTTAATGTTCTCTCCATCATATCTCAAATTCACAGATATCCCATTTTACGTTTTAAAAAAACAATACATCATATTCTTGACTAACTTCAGTAATAACACGTAGAGTTACAACCACCAGTTCTCTGACCAAGAATTGCAGCTTGGGAACAGAATTTTATGAGGGAAATGAAATGGAAATGTTAAATTAAAAAAATATATATATAAAATTTCACAAACAGTACTTTGTTTTTACTGCTTCATTTATGTCATCTACATAAAAGATTTGTGAACAGTAAGAAAAATGTGGCATCTAGCTGTGAGCTAAACAGTGTTTTTAATAGATCTCAGAAATATGTCTCTTACAAAGCAAGACACTCAGCTCTCTTTTCTTACACTGAATAATCAGACTCAGGAGTGACAAACTGCTTCCAAATGAATAAGCTTTTGATAGGGAACTATCAAATTTCAGTGAAAATCTAATAATGGCAAAATTTGTCATGGAAAGAAATGCCTCGACACCTGATACATCCCTTAAAAACAAGGACTCCTTAGTATTAACTCATGATACAGATGTTGCAAACAATAAAAGCCCCAAATATTACTCATACTAAGTAGTTTTGATTACTTGCAGTATTCATGTGATTAAAATGTATTAAAATTGGCATACAGGTATTTAAATTTATGTAGAGTTAAAACTGTATTCCATGATTGGTTGGGTTTTTTTAAATAGTGCAATCTAGTTTTGTACTTCAAATTTATATTTCAGTTTATGCTAGACAATGGATGACAGGCCTGGGAAAAACTCAACACTAATAATTTTTTAGGTTTTTGTATTAAACATCTGTCCTTTTAATGTCTTCCCCATCATGGAATCTATTTCTTCTCCTGTCTTAATCATAGGTAGTAACGATGGAACTTTTTCTTTGCAGACAGTCAGTGGAGGTTTCATCATTTTGCAATATATAGCAGCTATCATTGCTTTTAATGGGTAAGCCTTAGGGTTAAGCACTTTTACAGCTCTGGTCATTTTCTTTAGTTGCCTAATTGCCAAAATAACTCTTTGAAAAGGAATGCACTTCTCAGACTGAGTGGGAAAGGAAATATTGATGAAAGGTTAGGAGTATTGATGGGCTGCATGGAGGCAGTTGGAATGGAAATGCCTTCTAATTAAATATCTAGTTGAGGATTTGAAAATGTACATTGTTCTAGATAGGCCATTGATCTGAGACTATCGATACTACAGAACACTGTGTACTGCAGGACATGTTCTTGGGACAGGAAAGAAATCATTTATCCATTAAGAATTTCAAATTGCTAGGCTATAAAGAATATGTTCCTCATTTTCCTCCTGCCTTCTTCAGTGAGCATCTTCTCCTCCCCAGCCATCACCCAGAAACTTCACACATTAAAAACAAGTTTAATCGTTCAAAATGCCCTGAACATTTACAAAAACCACAGGAAAAAAATCCCCGATATATTTCATACTTAATCTGAAGCAGATGAGATTACTCTTTGTGAACTCTTTCTCTTCTCACATATGAGACACCCTATTGCATTATAAGAAACCTTGAGGCTCCTGGCCATGGCTGCCAGGCTATGGGCTTGGCATCTGCCCTTTAGACAGGCTGGAGGAAAGCATGTCAGACCGGAAGGAAAACAGAGAAAATTTCCCTGGCAAAATTGCCTTGCCTCTGCTCAGCTGATCCACAAACTGACACGATTCTACAGGATGTTTTGATTTCTTCCATACCGACTTTTCTTGACAGAAATAAAAGAGAAAACAAGAAAGAAGAAAAAATAAATGTTCATCTGAAAATTTCTACGTGATTGTATTCCAGATCTCATAGAGTAGCAGGTTTCTTGTTAAATCCGAAGAATTAAAGAGAAGAGATCTGAACAGTAGAGCAATCAATACTTTATGTTTGGCTGATGTTAAAATGGGTTCCGGAGATCTCTTGACAGTTTTGCTCAAAGCGTACAGTGAATTGCTATAAATATCTTCACAATGTTGTTCCACTGTGGGAACTCAAAGTAAACCCTCTGTCCTCAGAAAGGTCACCCTTTAACCACAAGCACCAGGGGCAACTGCCATATCACCTGTTTCTGTGTATGGTTTCTTTTTGCAGGAGGGCAAGCACTCACCTGCAAGCACAGGTTACCTATACATGCCATTTACTTGGAGCTGAGCAGATGAAAAAGGGTTTTATCCAGGATCTGCCATGTTCACTAAATAATCCAACAAGCTAGTTTTTCTTTAGACTGCTGCCTGAAGGTACTTGTATTTTGAGTTTGAGCACAGAACTATTTATTCGGGTTCATTACGCTCCTACTGTTCAGTTGAACTTGTCATGGGCTTTTTTGGTTTGTTGTTTGCATGTTTGTTTGATTTATTTTGTTGGTTTGTGGTTCCTTATTGTTGTTTTGTGTTCTGTTTTGTGGTTTTTTTTTTAGCATAAGCAGCATGATGAATCATTTTTTTGCCCAATTGATATAAAGGAAGTCTCAAATGTTTAAATACGGGCCTGCTCCATCAAGACTACTTTGAGGAAATATACTGTTATTTGATTTCCTGGTGGGATTAGTTCTTGTTAAATACATTTTTAATGCATTTCTGGTATCTAATAAATTATGTAACATGCCCCTTTTTCTTCAGTCAAATGAGGTTTGGAAGAAATCAGGTCAAGTCCAATGACAAAAAATTATATAGTATACTGAAATAACCCCTAGTCAGAGCGAGAGAATTATTCTGATAGAAACTAATTCCTGACAAAAAAAAAAAAGGAAAAATCTCACTAGCAAGCCAGACCTCCCTATTTTTGGGGCCACCACCACCAAAATTTCTTCCAATAGAGCAGAGGCCAAGCACAATTTTTACAGGCCTTAAAGGAAGACAGTGGAAGCCAGGTTTGAAAGTACAAAAAGAAGGTGATTCATCCCTCAGTGTGTAGCAGACCTGTGGCACTCCTAGAGGAAGTGAGAAATTTATGTGAATATAAGTAGAGCCTGGACACAAACTTTGAAGAGAGATCCATTGCCAGTTATTAAATAGAAAAATCATGGAGTGCTCAGGAAATTCCCAGAGCTCAGATGATGGAAGAGTAGTATGAAAAAAGTCATATGATCTTGTTCTGTTCCTCCTTCTCCCTGGGCTGCCTTTGTAATCCCTGTTATGGTTATTCTTGTGTTCCCATCATGATTAAATCCTAAAATTCTAGGGGAAAAAAAAAGAAAAAATGCCAAAGTTACTTTTGTTTTTTGGTCATATGTTGTCATCGTTTAATTCCAGCCAGACACAAAATACCATGCTGCAGCTCATTCAGTGCCCCCCAGCCCTGCTCCCACTGGGGAGGAGAATCAGAGGGAAAAGGTAAACCTCATGGGCTGAGATAAGAACAATTTAGTAATTGAAACAAAATATATTAATAAATATGTTCATAATAATGATAAGGAGAAGGAGAGAGTAGCAGAACTCAAGGGAAAAAAATGGTGCCCAGTACAGATTCTCACCACCCGCTGATCAATGCCCAGACCATCCCTGAACAGTGATCATCCCCCTTCCAGGGAACTTTTCCAGTTTACATACTGAGCATGACCATCTATGGTATGGGATATACATTTGGTCAGCTGTCCTGGCCATGCTCCCTCCTGGCTTTTTGTGCAGCTCCTCATTAGCAAAGCATGAGACAATGAAAAGTCCTTGACTTTAGGCAAACACCACTTAACAACAACCAAAACATCAGTGTGTTATCAACATTCTTCTCATATTAAATCCCAAAACCACAACATTGTGCCAGCTACTAAGAAGAAAACTAACTGTGTCTGAGCCAAAACCAGGACATATGTATAAAGTCAAAAACAATTCTTCTTTTTAAGAAAGGGTTGAGAATTATTTCCATGGAACAATACTGTTAATGAAGCAGGGGTATCCTTTTATCAACATGAGATGTGGGGATGACTCCTAACATCTCCCTCCCCTTAGGTTTGTTTCTGTGGTGCTGACACACTGATTCACTCCAGCATGAGTGACAGATGCTCCAGCTAGGACTGAGATTAAACATTTGTGTACAGTAAAGTCATTCTACTTATGTCAAATTTTCTGAGGCTTCTCAGTTCCTTTTTGTTCCTTTTCCTTTTTTTCTTTTCTAGTCTACGACAATTTGGTTATTGCCATCAAAAACTGAGCAGGTACATAATTTCTAACTAAACTTTGACCACTCCTCATTTGTTCAATTTTTTTTTAAAAAATTGATCATTTGTCATTTTCCTGGCAAGAATCAAATTAACAATTTTGAATTGCCTTGAGCTAACACCATTCTCAAAGTTCTGTATACCTACGCACTCTATTTTGATTGGGATAACTGGCCTTTCTAGATGAGACTTGGAAGATTACTTGTAATGTAGGTTTTACACTTAATTAAATATCAATTGCATTGCTTTTTGACTGAAGCAATTTGAACTCAAATATTCCCTAGGGGATTCTGGAACAGAAAATTGTTCTTTTACCTCCCACTTCCAATATATTGATTTATTTTCAAAATTTCCATTCCTAAAGTAGCCAAAGATGTCACATACACCTCAAAGGAAGAAAAAAAAGTTCTTTCAAACACAGGACATTTATTTCCACCCCCCCCCTCGCCCCCCAGTTACTACTGCTTTTCAATTTTATTTTTCTTTTTCCTGAAAAGTTGTCATTAATCACTATTGAGAAAGGCCTTAGTTAATCAAAACCTACTTTGATGCAATATCTGAAAATTGCCTGTTAATATACCATCTCCTACAGTTACTTTGCTCTTCTTCCACCTAGTCATGCTCATTCATTCAAATCCCCTCTGTGTAACTCAGAACTGGAACACAAACTTGGCTCATCCACCTCTGAGTGGTCTTGTCATCAGTTTAGGTCTTCTGAAAGAGGTTTCTTTTAATTTCTTCTTTTGGAGCTCTTCCCTTGGATACACTCAATGAAATATTAATTGTCCCTAGACAAAAAAACTGGGAAGAGGGTGACTTCTACTGGGCAAAGGTGGGAAAGTCATATTCCAGTCTCTAATCTAACAAGTACATAATTACATATGAAAAACAGAGCAGGTTTTTTTAAAGCAAATAAAAGCTGGAGCACCCCTAAATGCAACAATTTCAGCAGTTTGCCTCTCGCTGGAAATGTTTTCACTAGTGAAAGAACTGAAAGGTAGAGATGAAGCATTTATGGTATGCCTTCCTGCAGGACTAGGCGTATTCTGAGATTGTTTATCTGGAGACAAGCTTCGTACACAAGATATGAGGGCAGAGATGTGGACTAAGCCACAAACTAGCAAAACTGGAATAGTTTATTGCACGTACAGAATTTGTGAGCAGCCCATTCAAGGTCCCAGGCACATATGGCTTTGCCACCCTGTGTGAGTAGCAGCCCTTCACCACCACCAAGTAAAGGACACTCACCACAGGCACACTGTGCGCGTGAAAATTGGACAGGGGTGACAAATGAGATGGAGTTTCCTTACCAGCACTACAGGTAAAGCCATGGATGTCTTTATTAGATCTGACCTAAGTCTCTCAGAAGGAGGAATGAGAATTGCTAGACAGCCGGACAACAGATGTGAAAGGCAATCCACCCTTGTCTGCCGCATTTGTACCATTATAAACTGAGCAGAGCTCCGGGGCATGTATCATCCTTGTAAATGACTACAGAAGGTGAAGGACAACCGGGACTCTGGCAATCCACCTACAGATGGGCAGGGAGACATACAGGATCAGAATAATGAGGAAAACAAGAGGAGCTGGGAGCCAATCTGATAATTACTACATAAGAAGGAAAAAAAAGTTACTATAATAAGCAGTAAATTGGGATTAGTACTGTCTACCTTGGACAAACCTTGCAAAAGTTATCATTATCCATGCAGTTTGTCCTCCTTTGTTTTTCTTGGCTTCTTGCTTCCCCTGGTGGCATAGGTGCAAAACTCTTGTGATGTGAGATGTTTTTTGGATGCTTGGAAATTTATGCAGTGACATGACTGGGAGGAAGAACAGCTGCCTCTCACATGAGGCTGGCTGGGAGTGATGAGAAGTTCAGCAATGCAGCATAGGGAATTGTAGTGTCTTAGCAAGCTAAACTGAACACAGAGTAAAAACTAGGACCTGAAATAGAGCATTTCTAACATTGGGTTGGAAATCCCAGGCCTTTGTGTCTTTTTACATAGGCATACAAGCTGCTGTAAAAGAACAATACCCCATCTTTCTGTCTGCTATCTAACCATGTATAGAGGCCTCTGCTTCAAAGAGATAACAATGGAAACAGGAGATAAATGATGGATAACAGAAAATGCACCAATGAAATCCAGCTGACTCAAATTTTCCATAGAGTGCTTTTCACACTGGAAAGTATATGGAAAGACTGATTTGGAAAAGTTTTATTTTCAGTTTATCAGATTGGCTTGGCCTCCTGAGAATTTAAATACAACTTCAAAACAAGTTAAAATGTGTCAGTTTGACATTTTGCATTTTTCACACTTTTTTATTCTGAAATACTTAAATATTTTTTTCTTAGACATCAAGATACTTTAAGGTAACACAAGCCCCACTTATTGCTGTCCTCCTAATATGCCCTGAAAATCCTTTTTCAGATAGAAACTGAGTTTTGGATTGGCTTCATTCAGAAAATTTAAAAAGCCTTGCTTTCAGTTAATTTTTTTAATATAAGTTTATCTATGAAACTGAAAACTCAGTTGCTTACAGGGCTACAAATTATGATTTGTTTTCATGCCCCACAAACCAGCAGCAGCAGCCCAGCAGTGTTGATCACTTAGCAGAAGAAATCACAAAAAAATTAGCTCTCAAGAAAGCTTAGAAGAAAAGCAATGCAGTAACTACTGGGATTTTGGAATGGGAAACCATAAGAGAACTGCATCGGGGTTTGATGGCAGGGAAGATCATCAGGAAAGCAGAGAAAAGACTGATTATTTTCACTCTGGAAAAAGGGATTGCATCAAGCTGAACTGCCACAGACTTGCCAGGGCACCCAGTGGGCAAGTACCCCATAGTGTCTTTTTTTTGTTCTGGCTCACTCAAGCTCGAATGAAGTTCACTGAAAGAACAGCAGGTCATGGGTGCTTTCCCTCTCCTTTTCTCTCCTCCTCTTGCCTCTCCTCTACTTCACCAAGAAGATGCCAGGGCTGCATCACATCTCTGGTAGCCCAAGAGTCACCACTCAGCCACTCACTGCTAAAAATAAATCAGCACTTAGAACAATAGAGTCAGAAAGCACTGGGACAGGGGAGCACACACATATTTTATTTTAGCATAAGTATAGCCTTTGATGAGGGTTTTTGGGCACCACTGAACTTGGTTTTCTCAGCTTCTTCCTATTAATTATTTGGCATATTTTGTGCCTCAAAACAAAGCCCCAACAAGCTACGTTGTAAGAGGAAGGCAACATTATCATCAGGATCCAGGGACAAACATAGACCTTCTTGTCACAGAACACTAGAGTACAAGGTAAGGGGAAGTTACAGGAGATAAATGGATTGTTGGGGGTTGTCTCTACACCATATCTCTGTTCCCCAATAGCCTGTGTGTCATTGATACTTGTCCTTCTGGGGAAGATAAGACCTTGAAAGAACTTGAAATTAATAAGTCCATAGACATGTTTTAGAAGGTGAAATATACTTTTGGTAACTCATAACAATTTGATGTAGATATATGCTAGAAAACACACTGTTTAAGTAGGGACGCAGTTTTGCAGCTGTGTGATCAAGTGTGGTTTCTCACAGTGAAAAAACAGTCAAGACCTGTTGTATGACACCTATCAGTGAAAGTCAAGCTTCATTCTTTGTACATAAGCTACTTCATAGGGTGGTAGGTGAATATCCTAGCAAACTGGGCTTCCTCAGCTTCTCTGGAGACCTTCTGGCTGAGGTAGGAAGAGCTGTTTAAACATATAAAAATTTTCATGCTGCCTGGCAGTTTATTTTGAACCATTTCCTAAGGAGAGCTGGGTTGGGTCTAACACAAATAGCTGCTGCAGCAGAAGAGGACAGACTTAGCCCCTCCTGTTGCTGTGTTCAATGTTTCCACAAGGGCAGTGGCTGATCTGATTGCAGCTGATGGGGCTGTCTTCTCTTGAGAAGGACCAAACCATGAGGTAGAAATTGGAGAAAGCAAAAGTAATGTCTGAGCAATTTGTTGTGCCAAAAGAACCTAGAAGTGAACTCCATCACCACTGATGCCTTTACTAAGGTATTATTATTGGAGCCTCTGACTGAAAATGCATAAACATAGACCTTGTGACTTGTAGGATTGTTGTGATTCTTCAGGAAGAGATGATGTGGAAATTAAGAAATGGGAATTAGTGAAAGAAGGATAGTTTAGTCTACCACCTGCAAACGAAACATCACTGAAGTATTTGCTAGTATCTTAGACTGTTCTCTGAGCTGAAAGACTATAATGTATGGGCTAGCATTTGTATGCTAAAAGACTATTTTGAAGACAAAATTGCTACATATGGTAAGACAGTAAGGAGGAGGATTGGTCTTACAGGCTCTATCCTCACCTAATAATATTTAGGTCTTGGAAATACTAAAAATAGTATTAAAAATCAAAAGTGAATCCTACATCTATTTGGTGTATAATCCTGAATCCTTGGGTGATGCAAAGACCACCACAGAACTGAACACAGGTGTCCCTAGGCTGTGGTAAGAGACTAAAATCCTATTGGTACTGCCTGAAAATAATGCTACCTGAGAGGGAAAAGCTGTGCAGCATCCCACCTTTGTTCTGTCCCAGTTATGATTAAAAGCACTTTCATTGTGGATACTTCTTCCCTTAGAAAGATAAGTAGAAGAGCATAAAACACCTGGAACAAATATGCTGCCCCGGAAGAGACACTCGGCAGACAGACTGTGTATTCGTCGATCAGCTGAAAGACACTGAAGAATGATCTCAGGATGGAAATCTTGGAGAAGTTGTCCAGGGACTCCAGTGGGCACGAGCTCATACACCAGCAGATGTAACCTTGTGTTGTGCCTTCTCTTGACCACTTAAAATAGAGGCTACTTTCTGTAATGAATATTTTCCTGAATAAAACCTTCAATTTTTGAAACAATGACCTAACCAACTTGAAAAGAGCCCAGTACAGAAATAAAATTCATCATCTTGATGGTCCCTTTTGTGAAGAGAGATATTGAGTTTATAAGCATAGTATGGTTAGATTTATCTACCTCTATTTTCTTTTGTGAGTGTGGATTTTTTTTTTAGAGCGGTTTTAGACCAGGTCCATGTGACATCACGCTGGCTGTGGTCAAGACCATGACCATGCTCCTGGACCACAGTTTGCTGCTCATTTTTTTCAGGGTAGAGGGGTGCCTGAAAGTTCCTGTTCTATCATACAGTTGAATTTTTGTTGATATCCTGAAATATTATTGTTATGATACTCTCCAAATAGAAAAATCACAGAAATCACTTCATCTTTAGTAGGGATTTCATTAAAAGCGCTCTCAATCTTTTCCTGTAGGAGAGTATTACAGGTATAAGCATGTGATAGGCAAAAAGTAGTTCCTGGCATGGAGACATAGGTTACAGAGAGAACAGTGTATATGAGCTGCTGTGGAAAGACGTGTGCAAAAGAGCTGCACTGCAACTCAAGAAGGTGTGTACTTAAGTTAAATTTAAACAGTAACTTTAAAGCTTGTTTGGCAAGGTAGCTCTGAATGTGTTCCTCACTTCAGGGCTAATCAGAGAGTTTAGCAATGTTTGTGGCCGTATTCTATAACGTGTCTGTTTACAAAACTTCATAAATAGAAGATTTATAGGGCAGGGTTTCAGGGACCATTGCTCCTTCATTAGCCCTAACTCAGAGCGTGCTCCCCCTCCATTTGGGAAGGAGTGGCCATGATCCTCTGTGGCCTTGCGCATCCTCATTTTGTGGCCATGCGCCCAGTCCTGACCCCCTGGAAAAACTTTGGGCAATTGGTCTCACAGAGAAATTGCTGGAAAAGAGAATCCAGGACCAAAACCATAATCTGGCCTTGGAGCAGATCTTGGTCTATCTACATCTATGCATATTTCAGATGTACTCCCGAAGAAGCATTTCACAGAGGTGTGCAGTTGCAGTGTTAGCTGCAAACTGGACAACTCATACAGCAATCTCTCGGATGGAATTATCTCACGTAAGCATGTGGAATCCTGAAAAGGCTATATGGAGGGTAGAGCAAGGAGGAAAAGAAACAAAAGAAATGGCAACAAATAGTGACTTATTAACAGCTTAATTATTAACCTCTTTGTGCTTTTCAGTTTGCCAAGCAGGAGCACATTTCTATCTTTATGCTTTCATTTACAAATTTACCATTGAACAATTATTATTTTAAGGGAGTGCCATATTAAAAACACTACATTTTTATAAAGTCTTCAAGGTAAGTCTGTTTGTTTTGGATGTCAGAGTATGGTATTAGCAACACTGCAACTGCTACAGCTACAAATTCATGCAATTGCAGCAATTACTGTTTTTTATTTGGTAACAGAAGTTAGACTTACTTTAGCAGGCACACTTTTGTTTTTAATTTACATTAGCCTGGAAAAATTATTATTAATGCAGTAGAATTTCATGCTGTTTATTAAATGCAAATAAATGATTATGTATACAGAAAGAATATTTTCCTTCTCACAAACACTAAAATGATGATCAAATCTCAACTGCAAGGCAAATAAGGCCCTAGGTGTGGGCTTCAGTGTTCTGCTTCTCAGAGAATTATTAACAGTATTTTCTTCTTGTCACATGCAGTTCTGTATTTCTATTGTCTTTAATCAATGAATTGATTATAGAAGCCCTTTCATATGCAAGCAAAGGTTTACACTCATTGCTAATCTAAAAGGCACTTCAGCATGTTCCAAGATCCCACAGAAGAGATGAGGTTCCAAGGTCCATATGTCAGCAGTTTTCAGTGCATTGGAAACAAATCCTACATTGGGACACAATTATAAGGTAGGTATTAGGGACCAATTCAGACAAACTACTGAAAATATTAGCCTTGGTAATGACCTGCTAAAGAAATGCTGTTTCAACTCTTTCTAAAGCTTTGGAATCAATAATACCAGGACTAGAATCAATCCTGAAATGGAAAATATGTCAGGATCCTAATCACTTTAGCCCTTGTTTCAAACTAGTTTAACAATTTTTAAAATGTGATCCAGTGCTGAAGAACTGAGCTCCCCAGTGCTCTCCATGGGACATGGAGCCACCTCTCAGCTCTGCCAGTTGGTGAGCATGTGCTTGTGAGGCTGAAAAAAAGACAGCAAAGCCACCTGCCAGGACAGATGCCTCTTGCACTTACTTCTCACCCCATATCAGGTAGAGGGCATGCAGCACAAGACTCAGCGCTGCCCTCATATGCATCTTGTCCTCTAAGAAACTTTTTCCCTTCCACAGGGGGAGGGTCTGAGGGTGGTGCATGAATTGCCCTGGAATAAAGGGAGCAACAGAAATGTTTGGGCCTGGCACCCAGTAGGCAGGTGCCCCAGGCACCCTTTTCTGATCCATCTCAGTCCTATCTGAATATAATCCACCAGCGAAAGCAGCAGCGCATGGACTGTTCTTCTGTCTTCAATTCACCTCCCTTCACCTCTACCACGACAGCACTGAGGCCACATCATACCCTTGGTAGCCCAGGAGTCATAGCTCAGCCACAGCTGCTAAAAATAAATCTGCACCTATAAGATAGAATCAAAAAGGACTGACAGCATCATAAAGGCAGGAATAGGTGAGATTTTGTTTCTCTTTCTTTGCCAAATACAATGTAAAAACAACTGTTCATAGCACAGAAGAGAGAACTCTTGCTGGCAGTGACTATGGGATTGCTCTGGCATCTTCTAAACGTGTGATAACCTCAGATAACCTCAGATACACAGATATACAGGGTCCCTTTTGCAGGGCTTCAGAGGCAGCCCCGGGGTTGCTACCACACAGTAATTTCCTAAGCCTGAGCAGTAGCATCCCCCACTGTTCTTTTCTAGCAATCCATGTTTAGAGGCAAAACACACTCCCTCAGGCAGAGCTGCTGAGCTGGCCAGGACTGTGATGCTTCCAGGGCTTGAGTCCTTCTTTCTGCAAAACACTTCACTGAGCACAATGATTTGATCCCTTTGCACTGAGTCAGCCTGGACTGCTTTGCTCACTAGTGAGCAGTGCAGAGAAAAAACACAAAAGCACCATGCTAGATACTGTGTGCACAGGGCCATGATGGTTTTGTCCTTTTTTTTTTTTTTAATTTTATTTTTCATCTCTCTATAAACTACCTCAGGGAAAATATGACCATTTTTAGGTAGTGCCAATATCTTCATGTCTCAAACAACTTGGAAGAAATCCTTGCTGCCTATCAGGGATTCAGATGATACAAGCCAGCACTAGGATTGCCAACTGACATAAATAAAAAAAGGGGTTTTGTCTTTTCATTAAGGGAGCAGGTCAAAGACCTAAAAAACATGATTCCTGTGACCTTGCCCACCTAAAGGTATCTACTTACGTTTGTAAAAGCAGACATTCAACAAGTGCAAAGTTTGGAGAGGCATTTTACTCCAGACACACATTTCCATCACTGTGCATCAGAGAGACATTGCATGTACTCAGAGTAACACTCAAAGTGTTGAAAGGTGAACAGCAGATTTTGTTACTTGGGCTTCTTGTTTTTCTCAGCCTTCTTGTATCTTTTAAATTGATGACCCCCCGAAAGCTCTTTTTTTCTCTTTCTTCATTTCTTGCCTGGTTGGCTTTCACTCCTCTCTTCACAGGTCTGTTTTCTCTTTCTGTTTGTTCGGTTTTTTTGTTTCCCTGAGAAGGGCCTGCAAACTCTTCCATACAACAGTTTATTTGTTAGGTAAAACCATAATAAACTTCAATCAATTCTTCCTTTACTTAAAGCTAACTCATTCTTTCCTCTAACAAGCCCTCCAGTTGTTTAAAGCATAGAGGCAAACCTACCATGCTTTTTGGAGTGACTGGAGTCAAAGCCAAGGACAATTAAAATGTGAAAGTTAACAGGTGACAATCGGGAGTAAGCTACTGTTTGCCAAATTTCTACCTTGCTCTTAAAAATAGAGCACTTGGATTGGTTTGCATTATCCATGAAATTAGATGTTGCCAACACATCACCCAGGCTTTCCTAAGGCAGGTGGAAGCTAGAAGCAGTGCTGTGTAGATTTTCAAGTGCCCTCAGCCAGCTTTTGGTGCTCCTGAGCTTCTGGAAAACAGCACAGCCTGGTTTCCTGGCTCCTCATTTCATCTAATCCCACCTCAAGGGAAGGCTCTCTGACCACACCTGGTCTACAGCAGAGGGACAACCTTTGCTGGGATGCTGTGATTTGTCTCCCCTTCTGATATCAGTCACCCATGGAGCATCCCCTAGCTCCTTCAGGAAGTGCTCCAACACAACAAGAGAAATGTTTCTCTGCGCTACTCTCCTCCAGAACTGATCTTCAGGATGACAGCCAGCAGGCATGCAGACTGGCTTCCCACATGGACATTCCCATGGTTGCTGACAGCCTCCCTCAGCTCCTGACAGGCTCTCCTTCTGGTCACAAGCTGAATATCCTCTTGGTGGATGTTCTGTGTCCCTCAGGAGAGACAGCATGTCCTGAAGGTTAAATATTGTCTAGTCTGATCCTGTTGTACCTGATCTAACCTGATCCTCTATCACCAAGAGTACATCTTCTTTGCTCCAGACATTCCCTCTGGTCTCCAGGTAACTGCTGGTCCCCTGGACTTCTGAAGGCTGGTCTTGCTAGGACCGTCATTCCCCAGGATGACTGGCAGCATCTAGATCAGGCTGAGGTACTGGCATAGTCTCATGAAGGCCAGGAGACTTTCAAGTTGGAGCAAGGTAAGTTCATGAATGGTGATGGTATGATGGACTCCTATGACAATGGGGAGCTGGGCATTGCAATTGTTTGAGCTACCTTGCCCTATGTTTCCATTCTGTCTTCTAGTGAGTGTCTTCTGGGGAGGGTCTTTCACAAAATTCTGGAAAGCAAAGTAGCAACGTAATGAGTTGTAATGTCATGTTTTGTTGACTTCCATATGCCAAAAGATTTAGCTGAATTTTCACATAGACAATATTTGGGGATAAAGGCCAAAAGTTTTATATGGCATTGCATGTCAGGAAAGTTTTAGAAATCTATGGGTAAATTCCTTATTTTTTATTTTATATATACTGCACTTTCCTACAAGCTATTCAAAGGTATTCGAACAGTCTCATTTTTTATTTGAATATCACAGCTCTTCATACTGCTGATGTTATGTGTAATATCAGATCAGGTTTTATTCTCACATAGACTATTAGATAGTAGATAGCACAGACTATCAAAGAGTAGATAGTAGAGTATCTGCATTAATTGTGAATATATAAATGAAAAGAGTTTGCATTTAGCACCTCAACCAAAGGATAAAGGTCAAATCTATCTATTGAACTCAATGAGCTATTGATCAGCAGACTTAATTCACCATGTTAAAAAAAAAGTTATATGAGAAAGGCATATACTATCCTGTCTACTACAATGCCTGTTTTAGGAGGTGAAAAGATAAAGAATTCACCTTCACCACCACCACTCCCCCCAAAAAACCCTTCCAACAAACCAACAAACCATTATAGAGAAAAAGATTCAACTTCTAGAGGAATATGGTTTTTATTCAACAAGCAAATTTCCTTACATTATCATCATTCAATAAGCCACTTTTTCTGACATTCTGCCTCTAGACATTTCCAATACTGAACTCTTCCAGGAAAAAATTACACAAACAAAAATCTTGTACAGCCATTTTTCCATGAGATATGTAGAAATCTTCCCTGATACAGATTTTTTTCACTTACATCCAAAAACATACAGCATATTTTTACTTGACAATTAACAGGAGCTTATAATGGACAGAAAAACCTGTGAGAATGGACACGGTGGCTGGCAACTCTGCTTCAAAGGTAAGAAAGACTGTGATTAAGATTCCCTGTGTAGCCTTCATGAAGCCTCTTTCTGCGCACTTTTCATGATATAGTCTCTCATTACATGCTCACACAAAGCTCTTTTCACAGGGCAGGAGTACCTTCTGTGCCTTGGATGAGCAATGATCACTGATAGAAGAATTACTTCATGTTTTGCACTTTCTGCATTGCTCAGTATCACTGCACATTTACCGCATCACACCCAGTCAGAGAGAATCTCTTCACTGCCCATTCCTGTCTGTTCTCCTCTGCACCAGATTTCTTATCTCATCCATTCCCGGCCCCACCTTTTAGTCTCTTCAGTTTTCTCAGTCAAGTTCAGTCTTATCTGGTCTCCAACTCCTGTACACCCATTCCAGGTTGATTGACATTGCAGTTGCTTCAGCATATGGAGCCTTTGTTAAAGTAGCCAAGCTAGCTTTAAACTAATTAACACAGGAAGTATTAAGAGTGAAACCAGGACTGAAAACCTGCTAAAGCAGTGAGTAAACATCTAGTAGCCACCTTGGGCTGAGCCTCATGTCACCACAGTATTCAATGCTGATCCAGCATTGCAGTGTCTTTGGGCTGCCTCTCCCATTTCCAGTTGCCAACTGCTTTCAGCCTCCCTCTTCACATCTATTTTCTCTTTCAATAATCGAACAAGTTTCAGTCTACTGTGCATAAAAACTGGGGATTTCTTTTTCCTCCATGCTACCTGGATGTCATCATGGGAGGTCCTGAGCATTTTCTCAACAGCAGCAGAAATGGCAGTAATATTGCTATTAATCTCTGTGTCTCCAAAACAGCTCTGATTTCCCTTTATAGCAGAGTTTCCATTTTGCCTCAAGAGCAGAAATGTCGACCTGTTCAGTCTAGGTAATATTCCCACATGCTGGGTCCCAGACACTCGCTAAAAGGCAAAATCAAAGCTGTTGTGTGACCTTGCCTTGATATCTTGTGGGATATCAATGCAGAAAGCAGATGCTTAAAAAAGCCCATTCATGAGAGGAGAAGAGCTCTATCTCAGGCTGATTCTGCACCTGCAGCTCTGAGCATTGCCCAGGTAACAAACAGATACAGGGGCTTACTGCAAAATTGGAGTGCAAATGGGAAAGCTTGAGGCAAAAGAACACACAATAATCACCACACTAACTGCCTGTATTCAAGATGACCTAAGCTCATTTCACATTTGCTTACCCACGATTTACTGTGTAAAAAAAAAATACCAAAAGACAAGATTTTTTTCAGCTTTTCCGTAAATTTCAGTCTCCAGCTTTTATTACCTTGTAATTAGTCATGCATGTTGCTTTCGTAAAAGCTATATCCAGGGAGAAAAACTCCCTAAATAATCCCTAATTTAGTCCCTCAGAAGGGACTAAATTGGCAACCACCTCAGATGGTTAAATGGTGATCAAGCAACTGCCTAAAACTGAGAAGTAAGATTCTGCTCTGCAGCCTCACAAGTTTTCAGGGGAAGCTGATACTCGTGTTACCCTTATTACCCAGGGAGGAAGTCAATCAAGCGTATGGTGAAAATAAGACTCTTTCCTCATCTTCCTATCTTGCAAATGCAATGTATATCTGGCTCCATGTTTTACTGCTTTCACTCCCACCTTGTAAAGAGCCTCAAGGTCTTATGTCTCTTCCCTGCCACGTGTTACAGTGCAACTGGGGCCAATGCAGTTCAAGGAGAAGGTAGTACCCTGGTAGGTTGACTGAGCCTGTTCTCACCAGAAGACTTACTTGAAAAGTTTCCATCCATCTGTTTATCAGATTTGAGAGTCAATAGCACTTTCACTTGTAGTATCTGCTGCACTCAAAATTAGGGTTTGTTTGTTTATGTTTTTCTTGGGTTTGAAAAATTTTTGGCGGGTTTCAGCCAAGCTTTGGGGGAATTTTTCAGAAATTTTTCAGAAGCTTCTAGCCACATACACATACATGTGTCTAAACCTGCTGGTCTGGGTTTTCATTTTCAGGAGGAAACTGATAATGATTTTTGCATTCAGCAAGACACTGCACGAGTTGAGGTTATGGGGCTTTCCCATCAATTTTTATTCCCACAAAATATTTTTTTTCTCCGTCTCTAATTTGCAAGTTGATATGCTGTTAACTGTATTGAGATTGCTGATGTTTACTCCAATTTATGCTTGACCTGATGTAAGCAGCTGGGCCTCCTTATTTTTCCCTGTCAAACCCACCAGGACTCTGTCACAGATTGTCAGCGTGAGCTCCAGCTGCATGGATATGGCAATGAACAAGATCAGAAACTTGTTCACAAGGGAAATGCAGGGTCTACCTAAAGACTAACCTACCCACACTTATGAACAGCATAACACAAAACTTCGTCTGCCTCATGAAACCAAGTTTCTTCCTTTCCAAATTTTGCAGGTCAAGCTGACAAAAAGAACTCCCATCGGATACAAAAAGAGGAAAGAGTAACCCAAACCAGTTGTGTGCATGCAGTCATGAGGTCCCAAGGAGAGTGGGAGCTATCTGCAAGAACTTTTAAATTATGCTGTCATCAGTATGTAGTTTCATCTGATACATACTTCCTACTGAAAGTGTACCAAATGCTGTGATGTAGCTGTGGATTGCTAGGGAGTGTGCAGCAGTGCTGTGCATTAAGCGAAAGCGTGGAGGGATGGAGCTGGCTGAGGCTCTGCTCCTCACCTGCAAGCAGCTGTGCACAGAGTGTGGTGGTGCCCAGATGGTAGAAAAGAGCCTTTTTGAGTTCCTGGTGACTGTGTCCTCCAAGAACGGACCAGATCAGAAATATGTTAAAGACACGATCACGGGTGACAAAGCAGCTCAAAATCTGTGACCTTCTTTGGGAAGCACTCAGCGAATAATTTGGGAACTTTGTTCTTCCAAGCAACTGAAAAGGAAGGAAAACTGCGTCCATGCAATAGTCAGCTATTGACCTGATTGTACTGAAACAGTTGCACCTGTCATAAATGGCAAGGCTTCAACTGATGGTGACATATCAGACTCTGAAGCAAAAGGAGATGCTTCACAAGAGGAGAGCGGTGCTGTTGATAAGAATTCAGATTGCTATGAGAAATTCCAGTTGTCTGATACTGTACAAAAAGAGGAGATGGTGGGAGACAACAGCATAACCACAGCAAACCCACAGAAGACTGATCCAGATGTGATTCTTTGCAATGCAGTAGAGATGACACATGAGCATTTAGATGTTTCTGAAGATGGAAAAAAGAACACTGTGAACAAGAAGATGAATACATTTATGACATCTACTATGTGGAAACATCAGCCCTTGGTTAGATCCCAAATATCCTTTTTAAACAGCCCTATAGAGAAGAATGTGAACTGGTAGATGATGATCCTGTTCCCGAGGATGTATATGAAAATGAAAAAAGTTATGAAAATAACTGGTGTAATGACTATCTGATGACATCTGATGAAGATGAATTCTTACTTGAGGAAGATGGTGACAGACAAGAGTCTGGAGAGACCTTCAGTGAGGAGAACTAATGTTACAGGAGAAGAACATGTGTGAGAAACTGAAAATCTAAAAGAGTTAATGTCCAAAACACTTTTCAGAAGAGGAAAAGAATGTTACCATGCCCACCAGATAAGGTTAGAAAAGCGGATCTTGCAAAGGCAGAATTGCACTTTGCTGGGGACAACTTTCTTATCTCAAAAAACAAGCCTGAGACAGCATTGCACCTGCATCTCTGACAGAGGGGAAGGGGATCAAAACCACCAGAGACCTTCCCAAACTCTTTCTAGAAAGTTTGAGAATGACAAAATGCACATGGGCTGAGACTAGTCTATAAATAGTGCAACTCAGAGGGGCTGGGTGTGCACCCACCATCCCAAAGAACCAGACCAGAGACAGTGCTAGAACCTTTCTTCCTTTCTTCCTTCCTTCCTTTCTCTTTCTCTTTCTTTTTCCTTCTTTCTTTTTCTTTCTTTCTTTCTCTTTCCTTCTTTCTCTTTCCTTCTTTCTTTCTCTCTTTCTCTTTCTCTCCCCTTCTCCCTTTCTTTTCTTTCTTTCTTTCTTTCTCTTTCTCTCCCCTTCTCCTCTTCCTTCCTTCCTTTGCTCCCTCCTTCCTTCTTTCCTTTACCTCCTTCTTTCCGTTTTCCTTCTTCTCCCTCCTTTTTATGGGCCATTCAGCCTATCATAACGTTCAAGGGTATCCCAAACGTCAGCTACCTCAGAGCAAACTGTCCAGGACAGCCCTTTCAGGACACAACAAGATGAAACAAATACTTGACAAGAGGTTCCAAAGGAATTTGGATATAATAAGATTCAAGATTTGGATTCTGACTAACAGCTCTTTTTTGAAGATGAAATGCATACTGAAGACGAAATTCTACTGTTGCAGAACAACTGAAAGTCTGGACAGCTCTGGATAGCTATTCATAAGAATGTTGAGATAAAAATAAAAATAAAAAACAACTACCAAAACCCTCCTAATGAACAAACAACGACAATAACAAAGAAAACCAAACCCAAGAAAACCCACCTTGAAAAATCACTTTCTGGTAAAAGTTGTGCTCATTGAGACAGTAAGAAACCAATCTTTACATGGATGACTGGGTGAGCCATAAGATAAACTTTTTCCTGTCTGCCCTTCTGAAACTGTTGGTGACTAGCATGGTTCACCCTAATGCTTACCGATTAGGCTCAAGTATTGGACACTAGATTGGTATTCCAGTAAGTGCTAAACCTTTCTACTGTCTGAGCTGCCAGCTTCAGCTGGTAGATATCCAGCAGTGTGAGTATGTGTGTGAGTATGGCCACTTGACAATAAAAATTTTTGTTCCAAGCAAAAGATGCTATATGTTTAGAAATGGATTTTTCTGCCCATTCCATGTTGCTAAAGTACTGAAGAAACATTTTTTTTCCCCCTAAAGCTGAATGCCTATGGATTTGTACCTGTAGCAACTACCTCCACATTGTATAGGGAGGTTCTGCTGGCAGCAGCACTTCTGATCATGACTAATGTGACAAGTTTCACAAGCAGATCAACATGTCTGTCATGATGGCAAGTGGAAGTCCTGGAAAAAGACACTCTATCCTAATGCTTTCTACTGCATTTGTTCCTTTCTTTATAAGTGTTTGAGCATGTTAAATGCCTTGATCTGCCCATTACTCTCTCCAGTAGTTTTACTGTTGGAGTAGAACGATGTGCATTTAAATTGTAAATTTTTAATTTTTTTTACCAAAAATATCACCAGCTTTAAATTGAAAAAGAGGATGTTTAGATTAGATATTAGGAAGAAATTCTTTACTCTGAGAGTGGTGAGGCACTGAAACAGTTTTCCCAAAGAAATTGTGAATACCCCATCCTTGGAAGTGTTCAAGGCCAGGACGGATGAGGATTTGAGCACCCTGGTCTAGTGGAAGGTGTCCCTGCCTGGGAAGGGCAGGGGGGGCTTATAACTTGATGATCTTGAAGGTGCCTTCCAACTCAAGCCATTCTACAATTCTGTGATTGATCCTTTAATTGATTCTGTGATTGACTCTATGATGTAAAAGTTATTTACTAACTGCATGATAGGAGAGATTATATGTGATCTCAGCACAA
The DNA here is from genome assembly GCF_001715985.3 of Manacus vitellinus. Lineage (NCBI taxonomy): Eukaryota > Metazoa > Chordata > Aves > Passeriformes > Pipridae > Manacus > Manacus vitellinus. Next base: position 37,729,543 of record NW_021939396.1, read on the forward strand.
GGTAATATAGACAGAAGTATATGTTTATACATATACCTCTACATAGCAAGCAATTCTACTAACAGTTAAATCTTCAAGTATCTGTTTATGATTTTCAGAGTTCTATTTACCAACAATTCTTTTTTTAATTGCTAAACATTAGCTAGCTGCTCTCACACTTTGAACTCCCTCTGCAGGGAGATAGAGGTTTCACATACAATAGAACAGAAATCTAAACACAATGAATAATGACAACATCATTAATTTATAGTAATCTCTGACTCCGTTTCTTTCATTACTTATGCAGGAACTTTATCTATGCAGATTGTTCCTGTCTTTAAGCCAGGAAAATATTGGTCTGAGAAAGAATAAAAGAAGTATTTGCATTTCAATGGCCATAGAATACAGAAGGTTTACATATGCTCCTTAGTCAGACATCAAGCACCTAAAAAACAAATAAATAAGCTTGCTATACCATTTTGACTGACTCTTCTGTTTTTAATCTGGACAGATTTTGTAAGGAAAATTCTTGTGATCTTGGTTTCTCTGCTGAACTCAGGAACAAAGATGATATACTGAAGGCAATTATAATGGTGATATTTTCCACAGCTAACAAACCTGCCAGGCCACAGGTCAGCAACATCTGCTAGATAGCATGTAAGTGAATGCAATTGATAGGAAAATATTCTGAGGTATGTATGCTAGCTCTCTCAAGAAATCCTACTTTCTTATTCTCATCTGGGATACGAATGATGCTTGTTTCTCTGTGCTGTCTGGGCTGGGGGGCAGCAGGCAGGTACAGCTAGTGGGCAGGGGGGGAGGCAGGTCAGCTGCAGGAAAGCAGGGAGGCTGGAGTCAGAGGCACGGTCAGGGGCTGTCACTTCAGCAGTCACTTCTATGGGTTTCATGGGAGAAAGGGGCTCCAGGGTTTCCAGCCATGTTAGCCTGAATTACCCTGAACTTAGTTTAGTTTTGCTCTTTCTCTGGGGGTTAGAGGTGTAGAAAAGAGAAAACAAAACTGAAGTAAACAGATCCCATCTGCACAAATCTACTGAGGAAGGGAAAAATTTATTTTTGCATCTTTACACTTAGAATGCTCCACCAAGCAGATGGGAGGGATTTTGTTCTAGTTTAGACTTTATGTCCTAAAATTCAGCCCATGGAGACTAACAACCCTTTGGCCAACACCTTCACAGAAGTAGTAGTGGAGTTCTACCTCAAGGTTCTGGCAAACGCAAGATTCCTCATAGTTTAAATACTTTTTACTCAATATTATGAAGGGAAGATACTAAGGCAGTGAGTGGGTACATTTTTCCTTTGGGATGTGGTATAATGTGAGCAGACTACTTTTCAACTGAACGTAGCTACATAAGAGCTAGCTTGTCCTCTGTGTTGCCTGTCTGGTCAATAAAGAAAAACAAGTTGCTTGAGAAAACAATTCACTTTATCTTATGAGCAGATAAATGCAATCCAGTGGTTTCACTCTGCTTCCACTGACTACAGACAGAACCTAATTATTAGAATTTACAAAGGTAGGTGAGATGAATCCCACACAATCCATCTCAGCATGAAAAACACACATGGATTTTGTACTGCTCTCCAAAACCTAAGATGCATCAGGACATGCCTTAAAATCAGGTTGCAGGGTGGTGAATGTAGGCATGTTTCTGAATTTTTTAGAAATACACAGTTGCACTTCCTAGAAAACTGAGTGGAAGATTCTTGCCTGTTATAAAATGTATATGCTTAACTTCCCCAGTAATACATGAAGCTCTCAGTCCTGCCTCTTCCTATCCCCAAAACGCTTGTCACTATGATAAAGCAAAAAAGTGCCATTTGTCTCTGAAACACTCTTCCATTCCCACAAAGCAGTGATGGCCCTTGGAACTAGTGCTAGACAATTTGGGAGATGTGTGAAAAATACCAAAAAGCACTCCTCAGAGCTGCAATCAGTCATAATGCTTTAAAGCAGCATAACCCAAGGGCAATTTTCGGAACAGTTCTTCCCATTCCCTTTATAATATCTACCCAGATACCACTATGCTCTTCTTCCGTGTGCTTTTCTCATCCTTCAGCTATCCCACCACAAATTTCATCTGCTATTAGTGGCAGCGCTGGCAGAGTCCTGTGCCAAACAACTTCCCCTGGCAGGGGAGACCCTCCTCCCAATGATCCACTTCCCAGTTGCTTTGGAAAGACAAAAACTAGAGACCTGGTTGAACCATACACAAAGAATTCCAGCAGTTTGGGGGTCTCTAAGTAGAAAATATTTCAGCAAGACTATATTACATCTCAAAAGCATATTAAACACAAATGACTTTCCATAACAGCAAAGTCTTGCCCGAGTTGGATTTTCTCTGTTGGAGACACATCAGTGTCTCTTAATATGAATGAGAAAGTTGTACATGACATCAGAATCACACTTTCTAAATTCAGAATGTGTTCTGACTGAAAGTGGCGTAAAATAAATCATAAATCTGAAGTTATTTCATTGCTACAATTATTCTAGGTTCAAGGCAGTGTAATAGGGAATAAAATGCATTCCAGTAAGCACTTCTAGTCCTCACTTTAACACCACATTTTAATTTTATGGAGAATTTTAACTAATGTAACTTAAAGAGGAAGATGGAGCAAGAATGTGGAAACAAGTCACTTTCAAATGAATGTATATATAATGGCTCCTTGTGAAGCAGCTTGCAAGCAATGCAACCACTCATCCAGAATGGGGTTATTTTTCTAATTTTAGCTAACGTTGATTAGAATATCATTTTAGTGACTGTGAAAGAAAATTAACGCTTGATTCTTCTTTATTGTGATTAATTATTCCAATATTTTTTAAGCTTGTTGCGCTAGATTCTAATACCACATTTTGTTTTTCACTACTTTAATTTCATTAGCCCCAAAGAAATTATTCCAGATATTCACCAGGATAACTTGGAATATAGGCCTTATATAGTTTTAAAAGATAATTAAAAAGTGCATAATACAAATGTTACTCACACCTCCTTTTATCTATTCTGAAAACAGGAAAAACCTAGCAACTCCACAGAGCTGAATAATATGCTCAGCATGATTAAACATTACTAAATGGATGACTTTAGTGTGATTAATCTTTTCCTTTATTGAGTAAACTGTTGAACAATCAGTCCAAGAGAGATCATCAGGACAAGCCCATTCAAAAGAGGCTTCCAAGGGGCTGGGTTAAGGCTTGACCATCAATCCTGGAATCTCATAATTCCATTAAAACTTAAAAAAAATAAAAGCTTAAAATAGTAAACAAAGACTGAGCATATCAAGTGCTTTGAGATATGCTTGACTCTGCAGCCCACATTTACAGCTCTGAGACATATCAGCTGCTGAGCTAGGAGCCTCCTTCATCTCAGCAAAGGTGATGAGCTGAACCTCCACAAGTAAGAACTGTTTTCTCTGGAGTGAATAACTCTTTTCTCTGAAGTAAGCCTCTCCAAAGTGTCCAGATGGCAGCACTACCTAAGTAACATTCTAGAGTGATGCTAAATTTGCATGGTGCCCACGGCAAGGGATATGCAGAGAGACATCTGCATTTCAATGATACTTCACCAATAGTTAGAATTACCAGAAATAACAAAACAGGAAAAGTAACTTTCCTATGTGAATATAACTTATCGTAGCTCCCAATAGTGATATATTGACATCCAGATTTCATTAAATGTGTATTCTATATGCCATCTGAACATTTGTATACCTCTCACAAACAAGTGATATCCTGTAAGGGCTCAGGAAACAAAGTATCATTAAGTCAGTTGGGAAATACAAAGAACTCAGCTATAGTCACTATGCTCCAGTGACTGATTTCAGACCCATGAAACACACCTGACAAACAAGAACACAATGAGAACTTGGGTTGGACCGCAGGAAGAGATTTTCTCAAAAAGTCAGAAATGTTCAGCCACATTTGAACACGACCAGCTGTTAACACAAATTATATAAGGAGTCTTTCTGCTGTGCCTTTTGCAATTGGATATGTCTGTCTCGTATTGGCCTCATAAGTCATCAACGTGCATGCAACAAATGTGGATAGAGCCTTCCCAAATCTTCATTCGCGAAGCCCAGCCATGATGATGATGATAAAGTAAGGATTTCTGCAGCTAGAAGCTATACCATGCATGCTCTAAGGCTTGCAAGGTGTTTGTACCTGACAATGGACATAGCTGCAAAAAAAAAAGGGAAGACTTACGCTTCCACCATCAGAATTCCTCTGTGCAAGGGGCATCTGTCAGCTAGCTCCTCTTGCAGGATATAGTTCCTTAATGCCACAGAAACAGGAAAGGATTAGACCTTAAGGATGCACAGCATCAGTATGCCCTTGAGTATGAATGTCTGGGATATTCCAATAACTGGTAACACAGAACTATTGCAATGCATAAACTAATCTATTCCACTTCTCTGACAGGTAGTTTTCAAAAACACTGAACTTTTGTATGTATTTCAGCTCATTCTTGGAGGTAATATTAAATTTTGTCTAGTGCAGCATAGTGTCTTCACTGTGGAATGTTATTTGAAGCAGACTTAATGATATGCTACTACAAATAGTTTATCGTAGAGTCACAGAATCATAGAATGGCTTGGGTTAAAAGGCATCCTCAAGACCATCTAGTTCCAGCCCCTCTGCCATCGGCAGGGACACCTTCCACTAGACAAGGTTGCTTAGACCTCCACCCAACCTGGCCTTGAACACTGCCAGGGATGGGGCATCCACAACTTCTCTGGTCAATCTGTTCTCATGCCTCGCCACACTGAATAAAGAATTTCTTCCTAATATCTAATCCAAACCTCTGCCAGTTTGAAGCCATTCCCGCTTGTCTGGTCTACATGCCCTTGTAAATAGACCCTCTCCATCTTTCCTGTGGGCTCCCTTCAGGTGCTGGAAGGCTGCAATTGGGTCACCCCAAAGCCTTCTCTTCTCCAAGATGAAAAATCCCAACTCTCTCAGCCTTTCCTTGTAGGAGAGGTGCTCTATACCTCCAACCATCTTGGTGGCCCTCCTCTGGGCTTGCTCCAATAGGTCAATGTCCTTCCTGTGCTGGAGACCCCAGAGCAGGATGCAGTACTCCAGTCTCATGAGAGTGGAGTAGAGGGGCAGAATCACTTCCCTTGACCTGCTGGACACTCTTCTTTTGACGCAGCCCAGGACACAATTGGCTTTCTGGGCTGCGAGTGCACATTGCCAGCTCATGTCCAGCCTCTCATCCACCAGCATACCCAAGTCATTCTTGGCAGGGCTCTTCTCAATCTGTTTGTCCCCCAGCCTGTGTTAATATTGGGGCAGCAATCTGCACTTGGTCTTGTTAAACCTCATGAGATTTGCATGGGCCCACTTCTCTAGCATGTCTAGGTCCCTCTGGATGGCATCCCATCCTTTCCAGTGTATCAATCGCACCACTAAATGTTCAGACCACCCTTCAGAGAATGTTAGAATGTTAGAATGTTCAGACCATCATTATAGAATGTTAGAATGTTATATCTTCTTTTCTTTGTTTTCTGATGTGACGTACATTTATTCAACACAGACTTATTTCTGTGACTGGATTTCTCTGTCAATTCAATTGCCCATCAAATAGAGCTCTTACACACGCCATTAACAACACAGGGTTAGATATGTTGCATGAGGAAAGAAACAAATTTATTGAACAACAGTAACAAAAAACCCCAAAACAGTTTACCTCTTTAGTCATTTTAGCAGCTATCTTTGCTGAAGTCCTATTCATTCACAGCCTGTGATTCTTTTATTTTTGTTAATCCTTCCTGCTGTTGTGAAGGGATTTAGAATTCAACACAGTACCAGATTGTTAATGTATCCGTCTTTTCACTATTTTCAATCCACCTCACCTACGAAATGCTTCAGAGAACACTTCCACTAGTGGATTCCATTTAGTATTGACTGTTGCCCGCACCAAACGTTTAATGTGCACTGTCAGATTTAATCATGTGTTTGCTTGAACAATTATTGCCTTTGCTTGTATTGCAAAGAGAAAGCTTTGTAAGGTTTTTTACTTCACAGATTATTGAATCTTTTTTGATGAACTGTGGTTTTTGTTGCCTAATAACTACAAGCTTTTAATTATTAAGAATCTTGGAGAATTCTGAATGGTACAAGATAAAGGATTTTCAGTCAGCTCTTTGGACTCTAACTTGCTCCAGCACCTCTTGCCTGCCCTGTGGAACAAATCTGAATACACAACGAATGGAAGCATCAATGACAGTCTGCGTAATACACACATACGAAGATACACACGTACAGAGAGAGAGAGAGGAAGAGGGAGAGACAGATCCTTGGAGCACCACCTCAACCAGTTTTGGCTCAGGCAATGTAGTGTGACAAATTTACACATGGACATTTGCTTTAAACACTTTCTTGACAAATTCACCTTCATTGAGCTGCATTACCAGTATGTTAAAGTGCTTGTTCAGATTGCATGTAGCCCTCTGGTGATTGTGTTGATGGATGATAGCTTTCTGCTGTGGGAAGAGATTGAGCGCCTAGGGCTGATTCTCTCACATGTGTTAGCTTTATTTTTCTGACCATGAAGTTTTGTTCATATGCCAGTATCTTAGCAACAGCAGACAGTCTGATTCAACTAAGTTCACTGTTTCCTCCCTGGGAAATTAATAAAATGATGACATTCCAGTTTAACTTTCTACTCTACTGCCTTTTGGGGTATGGAATATCAATTTATTTAGTGCTGTGCATTACAAAGCAACAGCTCTGGGAGCAATCAACCCAGAAAGGGTCTGAATAATGCTGCTGTGATAGAGACAGTAATCACTAAACCAGAAATATAGCACCAGTAACACACAGCTCTTTGGCAGACTGGTAAGTTTGCAACCTAAGGGTTTCCGTGTCCTGAAATTAGGCATCAACAATAACAAGGTAACCTGCAGCTTGATGAAATACAGCTCAATATCTTAAAATGAATCAGCAAGAAATTAAATGTTCCTGGAAATGATATACTACTCAGGCTACAGAGGAAGAGATATAAACTTTGTGGGAGATTATACTTATGGAGCAGTAAGACCACAGTCACACTTGGTAAAGTATTATTTGAATTGTTCAGAAGGCAGCATTTTTTTACACACATATATATATATGTACATATATGTATATATACATATACACAAATATTTTGTGCTTAAGCAAAGATTAGAAACCAAGCATATAGTTTCATTTCCTTCTGACATTGCTGGCTCATCCTGTCAGGTTATATCTTAAGATGTGGACAGGCACCAATAAAGTTAAATGGGATACTAGTATAACCTATTTTAACTGTTTATTCCTAGATGTCAATCTAAATGTTTAGCATTAAAAAAAAAAAAAAGTTGAGTGGTATAAGCTTGCCTTTAGGATCCTGCTTTAAAAAAAAGTTTTTTCCCTACCACTTTGTCATCAGTATCCAAATGTTCAAGGTTATGCTGCAAGGTATGCATCGAGAGCCCAGTTCTGCAGTCCCTATTTACAAGTTGTAAGGAAGAAAGCTGAACAGTATCTATGAGTGGCACGGTCTCATGTACACATGATAGGAAAAAAACAAAGCACCTAGGTATTTATTCCAGGCTGATAGATTCTTTTTCAAACAGGAATGTGCTTTATAATACACTTTAATATCTGAACAGCACTTGCAGTCTGTCTCCATCTGTTATTGTTCAGATATTCCAGATACATCTAGAACTAGGACCCACATATTTGGTTGTACTCAGTTCCAACACAGCCTAACATTTTTGTGCGACTTTGAACAGCACCACCACACATCTCTGATGTTAATGCAAGAATCTGGCTGGTTAGAGACTTGCTGAGTGTGCACTAACCAACCACAGCAAACATATGGAAACTAGAGCCACATCAGCCACATGAAAATTTGTCTCTTTCCTTCTCAAACCATGACATACATATCATGCCTCCCTGGCTTTTAACTTGCTTCAAAACTCAACATTTGCACACTGTGACTGAAGAGCAATCACAAGAGGCCTTCCTGGTCAGGGAACTGGAAACATTTTACAACTGGAGTTCTGAATTAAATGTATTCATGGTCTTCCTGAGACTACACATTGAAGAACAGGGGTGTTTGTGTAAAGAGTTTTACTTTCCAAGAACTGTCTTGCTCATTCTTCATTTCTTGCAAGAAAACAGGAAGCAAGAGGTGGGACTTGGAGGGGAAATCCTTGCTTCATTGGATTCAATAAGCTTGAGGGATTAAGTGTCTTGGAAGACATTTATTTTATTCTAGAGAAACATTGTCATTAAGAGAAAATTAGCCAAATTTTGTTTGCAGCTGTTCTTAGGTGTAAAAGTCAGATTAACATGGGCTGATTGCAGAAAATAAGTAAGGGAATAGCAAAATAAGGAATAAATTTTTATGAGGAAAAAATTTTAAATATACTTTTCAAGCTCTTTAATGTCAAAATAGATGTATCAGTCAACGACATTTTCTTTGACTAACCAGGAAAAATATTTAAGGCATCAAATTTTAGTCTCTCTAAAAAAATATTACTACTCTTACTGCCCAGAAGAATATTAATAATAAAAATTCATATTTCTATTCTAGAATATTTTGTGAGGCTCATAACTATATGTAAAGACAAAAAGCCAGTCTGCAACGTTCAAATAAAATACAGTTGTTTTGGAACAATTTTCTGATTAATATTGAAAGATACTTTGAAAAAACAGCCACTTGACTGATGCAATCGCTGCATGTAGTTCTACTCTGCTTAACAGAAATTTTATTTGAATACACAAATATGCTTTTTTATGAGCATGAGAACATTGCCTGATGTCTGAGAGCACATTTTGTGCATCTGTGGGGAGAGAGTCTGAGTTTGTGCAGCTCCTCTCTTAGCCTACTATTTCCAAACATTATCATGGAACAACATGCTCACGTTCAAAAAATGACAAAAGAAGGCAGCCAACAGTTTGACTCTTTTTGAGGCAAAGACAAACAAGAACCCCACTGTTTCCAAATATTTCATTGATGTGAAGATACTATGATAGTGCACAGTTTTCTTTTAGAAATGGGGAACAAGGCATTGCCTACACAACACTAGTAAAAAACTAAAGGACACCATTCTAAACAGAGTTCCATAATCACACACACATCACAATATTATACATGCAGAAGGATGGCATTTTTAACAGAGTGGATCTTACTTATGAATGTCTCAGGAAAATTGTTTGTTGCAACTTCTAATGATAACTACAGAGACAAAAAGTTTCCCACAAATACTTGAGAACAGCACACACTGCTACTTTACACCCATCATCCTTCAGCCAACATTCTCCTCTGTTCCCACTGCTCCTTTTCATCTGCCTAGTCTGACATCTAGAAAAGTACTAAAAGGACAAAACAGCAATTATTCTTTCAGCTATTCTTCCTGGGTAGTCCATAAATCTCACTCGTAATATCCTAATTTTCCTAAATGAAGTAGTAAAAAATTGTTATTAAACCCTCATCTTTTAAAATTAAGTATTATAAACAGAGGGTGATAAACATTTTTTATCACCTTTGGAAGAAAGGCCAGGCTGCTCAGGAAGACTAGAAAGATATTGTGAGGTTATGCAGGGAGAAAATTAGAAGGGCCAAAGCCTAACTGGAACTAAATCTATTAAGTCAGTAAAAGACAACAAAAAATGTTTTTACGAATACATCAGCAGCAAAGGAGGGCTAGGGAGAATCTCCATCCTTTACTGTATTCAGGGGGAAACATAGTGGCAAAGGATGAGGAAGACTGAGCTACTTAATGACTTCTTTGTCTCAGTCTTTAATAGTAAAAGACCAGGGTACCTAGCCCCCTGAGCTGGGAAACAGAGGCGGGGAGCAGACTGAAGCCCTCGTAATCCAAAGGGGAAACGGAACCTGCTATGTTCCTTAGACACACACAAGTCTGTGGGGCCAGAAGGGATCCACACAAGAGTACGGCAGGAGCTGGCAGAAGTGCTCACTTTCAATCATTTCAGCAGTCCTGGCTAACGGGGGATGTCCCAGGTGACTAGAGGTTAGCAAATGTGATGCCCATCTACAAGGGTCGGAAGGAGGACCTGGGGAACTACAGGCCTGTCAAGCATGACGTCGTTGCCAAGAAAGGTTATGGAGCAGATCATCTCAAGTGCCATCACACGACACGCACAAAACAATCAGAGGATCAGGCCCAGCCAGCATGAGTTTATGAAAGACAGGTCCTGGCTTGACCAACCTGATCTCATGCGACAAGGAGACCCTGCTTAGTGGATGAGGGAAAGGCTGTGAATGTTGTCTACCTGGACTTCAGTGGAGCCTTTGGCACTGTCTCCCACAACATTCTCCTGAAGGGACTGGCTGCTCATGGCTTGGATGGGTGTACTGTTCACCAGATAAAAAACTGACTGGATGGACAGGCCCAGAGTGGTGGTGGGTGGGGTTAAGTCCAGTTGGCAGCCATCACTAGTGGCGTTCCCCAGAGCTCAGTACTGGGGCCAGTCCTGTTTTAATATCTTTATAGATGATTTGGATAAGGGGATCAAGGGCACCCTTAGTCCAATGACACCAAGTTCGCAATGACACCAAGTCAGGTAGGAGTATGGATCTGCTGGAGGGCAGGAAGGCTCTGCAGTGGAACCTGGACAGGTTGGATTGATGGGCCAACTGTATGAGGTTCAAGAAAGCAAAGTGCCAGGTTGTGCACTTAGGACACAACAAACCCATGCAGTGCTACAGGTTGGGAGGAGTGGCTGGAAAGCTGGCTGGCGAAAAAGGAACTGGGGGTGCTGTTTGACAGCTGGCTAAACGTGAGCCAGCAGTGTGCCCAGGTGGCCAAAAGAGCCAATGGCATCCTGGCTTGGATCAGAAATAGTGTTGCCAGCAGGACTAGGGCAGTGATTGTCCCCCAGTACTTGGTACTGGTGAGGCTGCACCTCAAATCCTGTGTTCAGTTTTGAGCCTCTCACTATAGCAAAGACATTTGAGGCACTGGAGAGTGTCCAGAGAAGGGCAACAGAGATGGTGAAGGATCTAGAGCAGAAATCTTATGAGGAACAGCTGACAGAACTGGGGTTGTTTAACCAGGAGAAAACGCAGGTCAGGAAAGACCTTACCACTCTCTACAACTACCCAAAAGGAGGTTGTAGCGAGTTTTAGGTCGGTCTCTTTACACAGTTCACATGCAACAGGATGAGGAAGTGGCCTTAAATTCTGCCAGAGGAGGTTTAGATTAGATATTATGAAAAATTTCTTTACTGAAAGGGTTGACAGGCATTGGAACAGACTGTCCAGGGAAGTGCTGGAATCACCATCTCTGGAAGTGTTTAAAAAACATGTGAATGTAGCACTTGGGGACACGGTTTACTGCTGAACATGGTGGTGCTGGGTTAATGGTTGGATTCAATGATTTTAGAGGTCTTTTCCATCCTTAATGATCCTGTGATTTTATGATTCTGTAATTCTTTAAATACACAGGACAAAAAACTAGCATTATTAGTATTATCAACAACAAGGTAAACCAATGACAACTTAACTAAGGGAGCATAGAAGATAAAAACCAAGATACAGGTATGGCAGAAAGGAAAAAGCCAAAAGCAACTAATCACCACTGGTTTCAAGAAGAGAAAAGAGTAGGAGTTCAGAAAACCATAAAGCCTACAGCTCCAGGGACACTGGGGCTGTAAAAGACATGCTGAGAGCAGCACAGCAGTGTACCAACATTGCTGCCTCCACACCTTTCTGTTCTTGGCCATCCATGGCAGTGAGCACCTCAGCCTCAACCCCAAGCTGTTACTAGGGTTAGGGTTCAGGGAACCACAAAGCCTACAGCTCCAGGGACACTGGGGCTGCAAAAGGCATGCCAAGGGAATCGCAGCACTACACCAGTGTAAATTTTGAGGGCTGTGGCCAGGAGCACTCAATCAGCCTAGACTTTAAGATTGCCTCCTTCAAAGGCATTGTCTATGGGAAGACCCAGGTTTTATTACTTCCTTTTGAAGTAACCATCCTCAGATATTCAATGAGCACAAGCACTTTTATTGAGGGTATTCACACTCTTTTGCAAAACTATATTGCAGCTACAACAGGAAGCACAGGAGGCAGTTTCACAATGCAGGACTTCTGGGGCAACACTATGCCCAACGCTTTCTATTCACTTTGCTGGGTTTGTTTTCAGATGGACGAGTTCCCTGGTCCATCTCTCCATGTGGCTTCATTTACACTACTCTGCACAGAAGTAGTGGAAACACACAGCTGAGGACAGCTTGTTACGAGGAGAGCAGGCAGGTTTGAGCTCATACCAAGATAAAGAGCTCAGGTGGGCAGCACTACACAGGGACATAAAACTGATTTAACTCTGGCTCTGTTTGAAGGAGAGTTCCATGAATAGCTGTGCTGGTACAACTAGGGATAGAAAAGTGAGGGGCCAGAAATGAGCAGTCATGAATTGAAAGAGGAGCAAAAACCCTCTTCAGCTGTGACTGCCACCCAACTCCTGATGAACTGATAGCTCTCAGTGTCAATTCTGAAACTTTCTGCTGTGCTAGAAGCAAGAGAACATGCTGCCTTGTTTTGAGTAGACAGAAAATCTGCGAATAATTGTGACCACTCTGAGAGGTGTCTCTGTAAACCACCACGGTGATAAAATTAAGTTCTGCCTAGCTGAGAGGATCTTACCATCACAACCCTTTCTGGAAGGCTCTGTTAGAATCCATCAGCAATGAAACCTCTCAGGCGATACATACTAGACTTTTAAAGAACATTCTCCATAAAGCTGTAAAATATGATATTTCACTGGCTTGTACTTATATGTCATCTATTACTTCATAAATTGAATGAGTATTTCACGCTAATGGATATTTTCAATTAATATGTAAACGTTGTTCTAATTTGATAGCATTTTTACTCACTTTACAGATTTGCACTTTTGCAAGTAGGACCAGAAATGACTATCAGGTCATTCACTATAATCTCTTTATGTTGGACCCCTACACTTTACTCCACACTAAGTAATTTATTTGATCAAAGTGTAGGTTATACTTGACAGCTGCCACAAAATCCCTTAATATTCCTGCACTTCAGTGTCTTCCCCACTGCTTTATTGTCAACACAGCAGTTTCCTTGCTGCCACCATCAAATTTTTCTGCTTTCCCTGATTTTTGTAACACTCTGCCAAACAGCTCTGTACAGCTTCAATGCACTTCACCTGTGCCAGAGTGCTGGGCATTTCCTAAGCTGTGGGGTTCAGAATCTCCACAGCCTTGGATTCCAGTTACCAGTGAAATTACATTTAACTCCTAAGCTGTTTACAATTCAAACAAAAGGATTTCTCTGTACAGCATCCAAAACTGACAAAGTTACAAGCACTTAAGCTTTTCGTACTAAGATCAAATATAAAAAAAAAATCCCTCCTCATATTTCCTTTGGTTGTAGTCTTCTGCATACCATATAGCTTAGTGTATCTACAGAGCCTCTTTTTATGTATCACATAAGCTTTTACAGATAAGCTCGCTCTTCTAATCCTCTAAGGGTTGCATACAAATTCAGCCTTTTCCCTTCTAAACTTCTTAATTTCTTACTTATTCAGAAGATATTTCTCAACTTGACTTCTTAAAGACTTTTTAATTTCCTTGGAGATACTTTTTTTTTTCAGAATAGCTGTTAAGCTCTGTACCTAACTGGCTCATTAACAAATCTGTGACTCAAAAAGGTAGCATTTCTCATCATCCTCAACAAGGTTTGGCTGTACCCATAAGATGGCATAAAGTCTTGAAGGAGCACACTAAAATTTTGGAGTTAGATAAGTTCTGATTTGATTTATAAAGACTGTGTCCATTAAAATTTGTTCCAAACATTTTGGCTAACCAGTTTTGCATCAGATTGAACAGAAGGTACCTGTATCAGAATTCCCCAGACCACCCCACAGATCCTTTCAGGTCCCTTCCCACTGCTTGACTCCTGAGCTCACTGGACCTGACTGCAGATGCTTTTCTGCTAATGCAGGCTTGGACTATGCTCTTTCTTTCTGGAGTCTCACCATAGTCAGCTCTCTTTAACACTTTGCACATGTCCTTCACCTTGGATACCCTCTCTTGGATTGGGCTCTTCCGTTTTCCCTTAGGCCTTCTCCTGAATCACAGGAGATTCATTATAATCTTGGCGTTGCCACTAAGCGAGAACCAAGCCCTGGCACAGAGCCAGACTTGCCATAGGTAGCATTCCCTGGATGCAGCCTAGTGCACTGAGAAACTCATGGGAGAGAGTAGGTAGGGGGGCAAAACAATCTCTCCTGGCAATCAGTGAGGAGCTTTGCTGCATCGCTGTTGGTTGAACATCTCAGTATCAGCACTAAGCAGAGCAATGCAGGAGACAGGCTCTGCACAGCTCATGAATACTCATGACAGCTCTGGCTCTGGCAGTGGGATCCAGGAGCTGGATCTTGTCCTGGTGAGGAATACAGATGTAATTCCCACATAGACTGCAGAGTATACCCCATTCCTATATTTACATTTCACAGAATCACACAATTGTTATGGTTGGAAGATACCTCTGGACATCATCTAGTCCAACCCTCCCACCAAGGCAGAGTAGCCTAGAGCAGGTTACACAGGAACGTGTCCCGGTGGATTTTCAATGTCTCCAGACAGAAAGACTCCACAATTTCCCTGGGCAGCCTGTTCCAGTGCTCTGCCTCACTCAATGTAAAGAAGTTCTTCCTCATGTTGATGTGGAACTTGTGTATTAGTTCATGGCCATTGCTCCTTGTCCTGTCACTGGGCACCACTGAAAAGAGTCTAGCACCAACCTCTTGACACCTGCCTTTGAGATATTTATATGCTTTAATGAGATTCCCTCTAAGTCTTCTCTAGACTAAACAGGCCCAACTCCCACACTCTCTCCTCATAAGAGAGGTGCTCCATCATCTTTGTGGCCTTCAGTTGGACCTCTCCAGTAGCTCCTTGTCTTTCTTGAACTGTGGAGATCCGAATTGAACACAACACTCCAGATGTGGTCCCACTAGGGCCCAGGAGAGGGGGAGGATCATCTTCCTCGACCTGCTAGCCACACTCTTCCTGGATACTATTAGCCCTCCTGGCAGCAAAGGCACACTGCCAGCTCATGATCAACTTGTCATCCACCAAGACTCTCTGCAGAACTGCTCTTTAGTAGTAGGTCAGCCCCCAACCTGTATTGGTACTTGGCATTATTCTTCCACAGGTGCAGGACCCTACATTTGCCCTTGTTGAACATCATTAGCTTTCTCTCTGCACAATTCTCCAGCCTATCGAGTTTCCACTGAACAGCAGCACTGCCTTTGGGTGTATTTGGCTCCATTTCTTCTCCACAAAGGAAAAGCAAGCAAGTATGGCCAACAAGCATACGTTATGGGTAGGAAACTTGTGAGAAAACATGGACTACAGGTACCTAGGAACTCTTCAGATACACTCTCTAAAACAGGGACATTCATCCACCTTTTTCTGTCCTGTTTGGTCCACCTTCATACTTCACCTGTTTTATAGCATTCTGCTTTTATTTTACAAACTAATTTAAATAAAGCCCTTAAAAAATACCCTTAAGTTTGATATGTCTCTGCACAACCCCCCCAAGGCTCTCAGCCCTGAAGAGTCAAGTCAAGATATAAGAAAGAGACAGCTATAACTGGAACTGCTGTTGCAAACAGGATTGGGCAAGGCAGTGTTAAAAGCGAAATCACCAGGAAAGGACAGAAAATAAAAGGAGAAAAGAAAGAGAAAGGAGGAAGAACCTGACTGCAAAAACCAACTATTCATAGCTGCCCATACACACATAGTGCACCAATCAAATACTCTATGCAAGGAAAAGCTACTCCATATTATGAAAGATCTTGTATGGGACTCCCTCATGGACTACCTTCCCAGCACTGACAGGGAAATATAGTGGCTGCAGCTGGTGCTGGCACTTTCACAGCAGGTTCTCCCCAGGTTCTCTGGTCCCATCCGACAGCCATCTGCTCTTTCTTGGCCTCTCAGAAGCACAGACACAGCAGATCTTTTTCATGTGCTGCAGATCAAACTCAGCTCTTACCCTGAGGGGCTCCCCGTCTTTTCCACAGACACTCTGCAGCTGCAGACAAAAACTGAGCACTCGAGAAGGTTGCCTGTGAATGGCTTCATAAGCCATCAGGGTTAGGAAGGAGTCACAGAGAAACAACCAGCAACACTTCTGTGGCTGCTGACAGACGCTGCTAACCAGCTCACGTGGAAGACATCCTGTTTTAACACGAGTTAGCAATGATGCTGGCAAAGCAGCCACGGTAATACATTACACTATAAAGTACCGCTGACAAAAAACTACTAGCCGGGACAAAGATGAGAGCTCACTAGTTTATACATTCTTGCCACAGACTCTACAAGTCAGTGACACCGAACTCCCTGTGCCCTGGCACTGTCCCCACACACACAGAGCACAAACAAGGGTTCTGTGCATAGCCATGGCTTTCTCCTCTCCAGCACTGACTTCCCTGACAATGGCCAGAGGTTACCAGTACCTACACAGCCTTCCTCACTGCGCTTCTTGGGGATCAGCACCTAGTGCTCAGGACATGTTAATGCCTTTTCCCTATGAGCAAGTGGCCTCTTCATTTGTCAACTTCCTGAACTCAAAGTATAATTCTTCTGACGAAGTCACCACCATTCATCTCATGAATGTTCTGCAGTGAACAGCAGAAGCATCTCTCTTGGTAAGTTCCAGGAGGGAACCAGAGTGTAATATGTTGCCTCTGTCATGCACAGCCTCTGCTAGATGAACCTAATGGAAAGCAAGGCATTTCATTCCCACCACACTGCAACTCACCTGAGAAACCCTGCCAAGACATTCCACAGTGACAATTTCTCTGGGAAGCTAAAGGGGCACATTACTTTCAGCACATCAGGTCCTCAAGGCTGCCTTCATCTAAAGCTGACTCCTAGAATGGCTGCTGACACAGATCCAATAGGAACATATGTAACATCAGATCTGCACCCCCAGCTTCAATCCATGTTGGAGCACCCTTTTTTCGTCCAGTTAAGGATCACTTCAGTATTAGAGATGGTTATAATTTTTCTGTCAAAAATACAAATAAGCTTAAAAACTTGGTTTGTTTCAGACTTTTTTTTCTCAAATATATCAAATTATCTGGCCGACAATTAGCTAAAGTGTCCAAAAGAATAATTATATATTTTCCAGCGGAACATTTCCATGAGATTTTTACCTCACCCCTCAAGTAAAGAGATAAATCTCCTTTTCCTAAGAGTGAATAGACACTTTTTTTTTCCAAGTTGATTTCATTTTATGCCTACACCACGGTGTCTGAAAACCCATCTTACAGGCTGAAGCAATAAAGAAACCTTGCATAAACTCCCTTTATACTATCTGCCAGGATTACTTTGCAAAGGTCTCTGTGGCATTCTGGAGTCCATGTGAAGTCAACAGCACTCTGGATAAACAAGAGGAACTTGATCTAGGGATTTAGGGAAAACAGCATGGGAGGTGCCAGGCTGAGACCTTTAAGAATTATATCACTAATTACAGAATAAGAGTGCTACAGAGAAGCAAGATGTCAGCATATTGTCTACTGGTATGATTGCATTCAGTAATGAACAGTTTATTCTGAAACATGGCACAGATGGTACATACAGTATCACGGAAATAAGGAGCCCTCTGTGCACCGTTCTCTTCACAGCTTACATTACTGTTAATATTTTCTGTCTATGTTTATTGCAGGCATAAAAATGTAAGCAGCGAGTAATAAATCCATTAATTTTCTGTACCTCTGTAAGGTCTTTGCAAACGTCAGTGGTACAAAAAGCCTAGTGTTTTACCTTCTTTCCATTAAGTAAGAAATCAGTTCATAAAGTTGCAGGTTTTCTTCCTTCTCCTGGGTTTTCTCCAACAGCAGTTTAAAATTCCAGTTTACTGAACACACATAAACTGTTACTGATAGCATCAGGCAGCACAGCTGTTGACTATTTTGCCCAGTATTTTTTAAAAGGGGACACAAAAACTATGCATGCTTGTAAAGTCTTGTATTTATAGCTCATTACTGACACAAGTGAGCTCTGTCTAATACCAGCCCTGTATTGCTGCATAGTTTCTTACCATTAATTATTATTATGTGAAATGCTGAATCTTGAAATCAATATTAAGGAAAGTGAACTTTCAAGCTTTCAAGCCCCTTTTCTGCCAGAGAAGCAACTACGTAGGAAAACACCAACAACTTGTACCTTAAAAAGAATGAGAAGCTGAAAAACATGGACATTCCAGTTGTAACACATAAACTTTAATCCCAGCATAGCTAAGAGTAAAATCCAACTCATGAATCCTATTTCAAATTGAATGCTTTCTTGTTTTAATATTCTTTCTTTAATTTTCACTCCCTGCACATTCAGGTACGCTTCTGATTTGGTGTGATCCTGCAGGATATTTGGTACGTAACCACATAATTGCAGATGCCAATAAAATGGGAACACAGAGGTGATGATATGGCAACTTCAATTTGAAAATCAATCTTAATTTTGGTCTTTCCTAGTTTTCACATTTTTGATTACGTAAGTTTAATACTTAAAAAAACCCAAACAACAAAAAAAACCACAAACAACAACAAAAACAAACAAACAAACCAAACCAAACCAAACCAAAACAAACCCAAAAAACCAAGATCACGAGAAAACAGTTATAATGCACAATCCCAAGTAATTACTTCTTCCCAGAGTTACTATCGAGGTCTCTTCCTACAACCTGAATTTCAACAGTAATTAATTCGAATAATGCTGAATTAATTCTTTTGTTTCTAACTTACTCTAAAGTACTAGAAAGAATTAGGAATGAGAACAGACAGAAATCAGACTCTTCCCAGTTTCCACCCCAGATGCCCATCGTGGCTACAAACATAGTTTCACACTACTCCAAACCAACTGAAGTGCGAAGAAAAAGTATAAATTAAGACAGACAGGCCTTTAGCACATCATTTGGCTGAGAAAACAGTTGGATTTGCTTCATTTTACTGAATGACAGGAATGAGAGGAATTCTCAACTTCGTGGCCCTTCCCTTTTCCAACCGGGCCGAGAGTCTCAAACTTCCCGAACCACTATGACAGTAACAGGAGATGCTCGGCACTGATACTCGGCACCGCTAACAGCACGTCCCCAGAAATTTAGCGGCAATTTACGCCAACAGTGACTTCCAGCAGAAAACTCCTTCCCAGCGTGCCGGGCGGGCTGGGGCAGCTCCCTCGGCTCCGCCGCTGTGGGCTCCTGGCGCACCTGCTGCCTAGAAGGAGATGAGAGGGAAAAAAATCACCCCAAACTACACCGTTCAGGACCACCAGCGCGCGAGGGGCAGCGTGTGCTGCCAGGAATGCCCACGGCAGGTAACACAGCTATTCCAAGTGCCTCCCGCCCGGGCCCCAGCAGCGGCGCGGACGGTCCCACCCGCGGGCAGCGGGACATGCTCAGTGCGAAACCGCGGGCTCCGCCTTCGCCCTGACCCGGATACAGACGGCGCGCTGCCGCGCCGCCGGAGCCCGAGCGGTCCGGCCCCGCCGGCGCAGAGGGAGCGAGCGCCCCGGCGTGTGCCAGGGGCTGGCTGAGCGCCCGGCCCGCCGCCCGCCCGTCCCGCGGCGGCCCCCTGCCCGCGGCCCCCCCTGCCCCGCGGCCATGGCCCCCATGGGCATCCGCCTCTCGCCGCTCGGCATGGCCGTGTTCTGCCTGCTGGGGCTGGGCGTCCTCTACCACCTCTACCTCCGCTTCCTGGCCGGCCGCTTTGCCTTCTTCATGCTGAGCGAGCCGGCAGCCGCCCGGGCCCGAGACGCCGCACGGCTCCGCGGCGGCGGCCGCCGTGGACCTGCGGGAGCTGCTGGCCGTGTCCGTCCTGGCCGCCACCAGGGGCGGGGAGGAGGTGAAGCGGGTCCGCGAGGGGAACGTCCTCAACGCCAAGGCGAAGGGGAAGACGCGGGAGGGGGCCGAGGAGCAGCTGACGACCGGCGACCTCCTCTCCAACCGCAGGATGTTCTACCTGCTGAAGAGCGCCTTCCCCGCCGTGCAGGTGGGTGTCCGGCTCCCGCTGCGGGGCCGGGGGGCTGCCGAAGGCCGTGCCTGGTAGACCCCGCTACAGTACCGGTGTGGAGCCCCAGCTGGGCTACTCGTCACCGGCGCCTCTCCGGTCTGTAACCGCTGGCGGGAAGCACTGCCCTCGAATTGCGTTTTTTCCTTCCCCTCACGCTGAATTTGTGTCAGTGCCACCTCATGCTTGTTGCCGGGGGTGTTGGGTTGCAGGGGAAGGAGTTGGTGCGTGTTGTAAGCGAAGCCACGCGAGGTGATAGAGTACGAAATAATACGGGCATGGAGGGGTGCGGGAAACACCGAGTCTCACCGTTGAGGATTATGCATTCTCTGGTTAAGGATACAAGTAATTTCGCAGCGCAAATTCCACGTATGCTTAAGGTGCTGAGATTAGGAATGCTGTTATTTTCGTAGTTGTCTTTCCTGCCTTCAGTTAGAGGAAGAGCCAGGAACGGGGAGAAGCGATTTGGAATCTGAGGTTTAGGAACATAGCGCCGCAGTAACGGTGTTTATCTCTCGCGACTGTGGGACAGCAGATAAGTTAACAGCTGTGTCACGCTGTGGAGCACTGCCTACTGTGGGCAAATGAGTTTACTTTGTTTTCAGAGGTGTACGCACCCCTCCCTGCTCTCCTTCGCTTCTGAAATCTGCGTCTAATGCTTCAAGTCACACCCAAACCAGAACTATACTTTGAGGCTTTTGGGGGTTTATTGGCATTGTTTCTGCTTTTGCTTCAGTAAATGGGAACTGCTGTCTCGATGGTAAATTCCTTAGTTTTTCACAGTCATTTGAAATGGCTAGAAACCCCTAAATTTGGATTTAAAAGGTAGTGATTGCATGCTTCTCCTGGACAGGTTGAGAGAAAAAGTAGTTATATTTATATTTTAGTTGTTTAGTTACTACACAGTGAGTTTTCAGTGACTATTTTGGAAGTTCCTCAGGGTAGTGTGTCATTTTTTGTTTGTTTGGATTTGGTGGGGTTTTAAAGTGTTTTAAAGAATCTGTTGAATATGAAATCTAAAGAAACAACAAATTCTTCAGTGTTTGAAATAAACTTGATATGTGATGAATCTTCCCGTACAGAAAAATCATGAAGGTTCTGTATGTCAGGGACAAACCAACTTCACAGGCTCTACGTTAAAGGAGGAAAAAGTATTGACCCCTATTCTCTTTTATTATTCAGTGTCCTCATGGAGCTTGGCATTACAGCTTACCTGGGTCACAGCCTGAAACCTATTTGCTTTCTCCCCTTTCACAGACAGAGTGACTTCATTAATCTAGATATAAGAGTTGCCTGTGCTTCTAGAGAAGACTGGATTTTGGTCTGCGCTTGAAGAACTCAGTGAACTGTTCTGTGTCTGTGGTCACATGTGTGAACTCCACTGTGGTGCCTGGGATTCTTAGCAGTGACAGTCTGACTTGTGTGTCTTTCTCTTAGAGGGTGCTGTCTTCAAACATCTACTTTTAAAGAACTTCAGTACTGTTTTTCATTTTTCTTACAGTTGACTCGTGCTGCTAGTGTTTAAGAATAGATGGTACTGTATAAAATGCAGATGTGTTCTCAAAAGCAGTATGAAGACAAAAATGTGTGTATAGGTCTGTGGAACTGGTAAATACCAGGCATATGTCTTTCCCTTTTCCCCGCTCCTCCTCAGATTGACTGAGCTGGAGCATTGAGGATGTCCAGGAAGAATGCATTTGACAGATTTTTCAGGTGGTCAGGAGTTATTCAATCTGACAGATAAACTCTGGGATGTTTAGTATTCTCAGTCCATGATGTGGATAATAACAGCTTATTTCACTGGTGTTTAAAAATATTCACTAAGCTGTATATACTAATAAGACATTCTGTCTCTTAAAGTCTGTGATGAAGATGTATTCATAAACATTTGCCCAAACCAAAATAAAAGCTTTCTTTTACTATATACATACTATATACACTTCTCAGGTGTAAAGACAAGATATCACCTCCATCTGCAAATCCTGCATGTATAACTTCAGAACAACACATCTAAAACTTCAGCTCTTTCGTAGAACAGACCTGCTGCAGTTTTGATGTTAATATAAGGATTACAGAGGATTTTCTAGGACAGTATCAAATTGCATCTCATAAGAAGTATCTTACTTTATATCTGTAGCCTTATCCCCCTATACAGAGTGACACTCTAGAATAAAAGACATTGAAGTCAAATAAATCCCCTCTTCTCTCCTTGCAAGAGAAGATGCTGCTAATAAAAGCTGTCAAACAAAAACTGAAATAATTCCAAAAGTAAGTTTAGGCTAAATGCTAATTTTCTCAGATAATGAAATCCTTGAGCCTAACAGAGGTACTTCAGTATTTAAAGGGGTGCCAAATGCTGCAGCCGGGAAGAAGATGAACCAGCACAAAAGCTAGGTGCTAAAATATGCCTATAAAGCAAAGGAAATGGGTTTGTTCAGTCTGGGGAAAAGAAGGCTCTGGGGAGACATTATAGTGGCCTTTCAGTACCTGAAGGGGGCTACAAGAGAGCTGGAGGAGTACTTTTTAGAAGAGCATATAGTGACAGGACAAGGGGGAATGGCTTTAAACTGAAGGAGGGCAAGTTTAGATTAGATATTAAGAAAAAATTCTTTACTGTGAGAGTGGTGAGGCACTGGAACCGGTTATCCAGAGAAGCTGTGGGTGATCCCTCTGTGAAACTGTTCAGAGTTAGGCAGGATAAGGCTTGGTCTAGTGGAAGATGTCCCAGCCCATGGCAGGAGAGTTCGAACAAGATTATCTTGAAGGTCCCTTCCAGCCCAAACCATTCTATTATTCTGTGATTCTTAAGAATAGCCATGGCTTTCCAATGTTTCAAAATAACCAAGGGGAGAAAGCATTTGGCTGAAATAAACTTGTCAGTGAGCAGCCTTGGGTTCCCTATTTTGTGCTGCTGGACATAAAAAAGGAAAGCAGGTAAACTATCTGAAGCAGATCTTCTCTTAAGGTGTGGTTATTAAGAGAAGATAGACAAGTTAGGCTTCTCACTTGCAGAAGCTGAAATAAATCTGGAAAAAGTCTTACAATACTAGGATTTATAAAAAAACTTTCAAAATCTTAGGGGAAAAAACACACAGGAAATATTTTGTCTTTGTTCTTTTATGTAAAGTTGTTGTCTGTAGAGAGGAAGAACAACTCAACTGCTTACATCATTTGCTCTGTTTGATATAAATAGATGCAGTTCAAGACTTCTCAAAGTTATGTTAGGTAAAACCAAAGAGAAGCAGATCAATTCTGTTTTATCACTGTGCAGTAGATTGAATGGTGTTGAGTCTTGTGTTTATATCCCTCAGAAACAGGGGTGAGAAAAATAAGGGAGGAAGGGGAAAGTCAGTTGGGTAACTTGGGTGTTATGCAGTGTTGTCTGATCACTCAGCAATGAATATTTGCATGTGTATTCCCTGAGGTCTGTCTGTACAGTTGATTTTAAAATATACTTAATGCTAAAATATATGCAGCGGTTTCTTAACTGCAGTTACAGGCTTGAGGTGTTCACTGCACCAGTATGTTGTCCTCATCTATTTGTCGTGCTGAGAATGAGTTAAAGCTCTGATCCAGCTGTAATCATCCCCTCTGCTCCTTTTCATTTTTTATTCATCTTGTTTATCTTTTCTGGGTTGCTTCTCTGCTCTTCTGGTTGGTTCTCCATGCAGCCCTATTTATTTCTTGGGCTACACTACAGTGGTGGTACAATAAGGAGTGGGATGGGATTTAGGTGAGAAGATTAAGGACATGATTGAGCCAGCCTTGCTGCTGGGAGGAGAGTGGACTGGGGAGGTAGTCTTTCCAAATTCAATTAGAGACTGGCCAGAAACACTAGTATGTTTTGCTCAGAAGAGCTTCTGTGAAGAAATGATCTCATGATACTGGGGTTTCAGCAGCATTACCTGGTAAAAGATCTCTCTCAGCACTGTGCCTCAGGCTCTTACATGGCTAGTCTGGGAGTCAGTGTCAGGAGCTTGATAACTGAATGTATCCAAGGTAAAAATTTAAAGTAAAGGCTATTTAGGAATACCCTGGTTCATTTCCCATTATGGGCCATCTTCAACACATCTGAAGGAGCAGTCATACTTGGTCACAAAGGCAGGGGTGATTGACGGAGGACAGTGTGTTCCTTAGACTTGCATTTCGACCACATTCTCTGTGCTCTGACTGTGAAAAAGCCAATTTTAAAGTGACAATTTTGCTTCTGCACTGTACTATCATTATTTTCACAGGATGAAGACTTCAGTCTTATCTGTCTGATTTAATTCTCTCCTACACTCTCTTTTTGAGCTGTTTCGGCTTATTTTTGACCAGTGCATTAAATTATGTTCTATAGTTGCCCCAACTATATGTCTTATTTTCTAGTGTAAATACTGAATGGAGTTTCATCTTATTTGTTCCTTTTTTTTTTTATTGTGACTGTGGTGGAAGTCAAGTCTTCCTCTGTCCCAGTCTTTCTCTTTGAGCATCTTTTTGAGTCTTCCTGCTGTCCTGAATCCAAACTTTTCTATCTCTTTCCCAGTTTAAAACTCATTTCAAGTTTGTGCATGATAATGCTGGAATCAGGCATTGGTGTTTGATGCAACTACTCAAATTGTTTAAAGCTTAAAGACATTTTAAACTTAAAAAGTGTTATTTTGATTTCCGAGTTTGCATTCATTTTGAAGTCAAGTAGCATAAGCTTTCAAGAAGCAGCTTTCATTCGTAGTGAAAACTGCTACTCACCACCCACAAGTTCAAAAGTTGGAAAGGAGGGATCATGAGTGGTCCTGGCTACATGTGAGCTAAGTATTGGTGTGAATGCACATCCTTCCTTCTGTAACAGATTCTGGAGCCCTGTTTCATAACTGTGGTAGGTTAGATACTTTCCTCAGATACTGGAAATATGGTGCTTTGACTGCTTTTTGCTTTCCTGGAGAGTGTTCTGCTGTTGTGCATATTTATGTCCTGACTTGTCAAGTGGGTGTTTACATTCAGAGGTTTTGGCATCTGATTCCTTCACACAATTTGTGTATGTACAGACGCTCTGAGAAGCTGAGACAGCTTTCACCTCTGATACATTTGGGGAAAAAAGCAGAGAAGCAGAGCCAATGGAGGTAAAACAATCTGATTGTAGTGCAGTGGGTATAAGGGCATGTTGCTCTTTGGTGCAGTGCAACAACAGCAGATGAAGGGTTGAGGCTTGGTCTGTAAGTGTGAGAAGGCCCAAAGACTGCTTGTTGAACCTCTCTCCCCTGAGTTGTGACATCTCTGAAGCACAGTCAAGTAAGAGCAAATCAAGTACAGTTCCATGGAGCCAGCTAATAGGTCAGTACACTTTTCAAGGTGTATAGTTGTGGGTATCCTAGAGTTGTAGAATGGTTTGGGTTGGAAGGGACTTTAAAGATCATCTTCTTCCAACCTCCGTGCCGTGAGCAGGGACAGCTTCCACTAGACCAAGCTGCTCAAAGACACATCCAATCTGGCCTTGAGCACTTTGAGGGATGGTTGCAATACTGCAGGTGGGGTCTCGTAAGGACAGAGTAGAGGGGGAGAATCACCTCCCTCCACCTGCTGGCCATGCATCCCAGGAGGTAGTTGGCCTTTTGGGCTGTGAGCACACACTGTTAGCTCATGTCCAGCTTTTCATCCACAAGGACCCCGAGTCCTTCTCCATTATGCTGCTCTCAATGAGTTCATCTCCCAGTCTGTACTCATGCCTGGTGTTGCCCCAACCCAGATGCAGCACCTTGCACTTGGACTTGTTGAACTTCATGAGGTTCTCGTGAGCCAACTTCTCAAGTTTGTGTAGGTTTTTCCAAAAGGTGTCCTTTCTGTTGTGTCAACTGCACTGCTCAGCTTCATGTCATCTGCAAACTTGCTGAGGGTGCACTTGCACTTGATCTTACTATATAATTGATGAAGATTTTAAAGAGGATGAGTCCCAAAACACAGCCATGAGGGACACCGTTCGTCACTGGCTTCCACATGGGTGTAGAGCCATTGAGCACAACATTCTGGCAGCATCCATCCATCCGATTCCTTATCCACTAAATAGTCTACCCTTCAAATCCATGTCCCTCCGATTTGGAGATAATGATGTCATGTGAGACCATGTCAAAGACCTTACAGAAGTCTGGTCAGATGACACCAGTTGATCTTCTCTTGTCAACTGTTGCAGTCACTCCATCGTAGAAGGCCACCAGATTGGACAGACATGAACCTGAACTCTTACTAGTTGCTCTGGACATTAGTCCAGAGGATATATGTAGTGTAAAATATCTTCTACTGTCCACAGAGGACATTTCTCAGTCAGCCAGAAAATTGGAATCATTGTTGCCTTATTGTTTGTAAATGTTTGCATTTACTTCTGTCTCTCCACTTCTTTCCTCCATCTCCACTCAGGTGAATACAGATGGCAAAGTTGAGTCTTGGGTATGCATAATGCTTACACTGCATCGTTGCTAGTGAAGTGGCTGTGTAGGTCATGCAGTGTTAGTGCACTAACAAAACAGACAAACATCTATTAATGTTTTACTTATGCTCCCCTGTGCATGCTATTTTGTCTAGGCCTCCAGGCTTTTCATTTTCATGGTCGCATTCAAATCAATAGACTTATCTATTGAATCACAGAAAATTTGGGGTTGGAAGAGACTTTTAAAGGCCATCTAGTCCAACCCCCTGGCAGTCTGTCCCAGAAGAGAAACTGGGACATCTTCAACTCGATCAGGTTGCTCAGAGCCCTGTCCAACCTGACCTTGAACTCTTCCAGGAATGGGGCATCTACTACCTCTCTAGGCAACATATTTCAGTCTCTGTTATTGAAGTGTAATACCTGGAATACTCTTACAACATTCCGACGGGTGCACGTTGTCTTTTGTTGTTACCTGTACTCTGTTGTTTTGTGTCTGTTTTATTTTTGTTAGTTTAACTATCTTAATGAGTATTTCTTCTTTATAATAGAGGTGTGATAGTATTTGTGTTGTTTTATTTTCTAATAAAACAGCACTAAAATTTGGATTTGAGAGGACTTAATTGTCAAATGGGGATATTGATGCTCTCAGGAATAGGTAGCTGTGCAACCTGATCTTTTTCAAGATGCTGGATTATTTGTATATTAAAATACAAAATGAATGTTGGGCTGTATAAAGTATGTGGGGAAGAAGGGGGAGTACTAAATTTAAAACAAATTCACGTACCACCAAACACTTTCTAAGAAAAGCATTGCATTTTCATGTACTGATGCATGTTTTTAAAAAATCACCTATGTATTTGAAAGAAGCTTCTATTTATTTTTTTAACATATATTTTTTCAGTTTAATTTATCTTTAATGGGTGAATTCAAAGGCAAAACTGCAGTTGTGTCCTCCTCTTTTAAACCAGGAAAAAGCCTGAGGTTGTGGACCATGCCACGGACACCTAGCTAGTATTCAAGTAGGCTTTTTGGGTGATGAGCTGCCACAAAGACATCATGAAGTGCTGGTAGGGAGTATCCCCACACAGGACAAAGAACCACTGTGAGGTTCCCTGAAGTCTTTACATGGTCAGGACTGTTGGCTCTTTATTAAAAGTACTGCATTTATCCAGACAGGTTCGTAGTACACTGGAGTTGCTTCCTGTGTCCCTGAGCAGGTCTATATTCCAGCCACCAATGTGCTGGAGGGGAGTGTTCTCTGTGCAAGAGTTTCCTGAAGGCTGGAAACACCTGGATGTTTTGGAAGATGCACTGTGGGCTGATCCTGGTGTTGCCATTGGACATCTGCTGCTGGCTCCCATAAGCGGCATCCCTTGTTCCTTATGGAATTCCTGCACCTCACAGGCTCAGTTTGAGGAAGCTCTGTGCTGTCAAGATGCAGCCAGACTGCCTTGTTTATGAATTTTTTTTTCAGCAGTATTCCATGCACTGATTTACATATATTATATTAAACCTCTGTATTTGATGCAGTTCTTTGTGAGGAAGGCTTTTGCTTTAAGCATAACTGGGGAAGATTGCTGAAATGTAGTTAAGCTTGGTGTCAGTGGGCAGCTTCCAGAACTTGCCAAAATGGGCTTTTACACATTACGGCTGTTGGGCGGGTAACTCCAAATAGTAATTTATTCCTGTCTTATGCTTGCTATCTCAAGTTCTTGCATGATGGGTTACTATCTAAGTGTGACTCTTAGGAGTAGGCAAAGTTCTCTATATGATAGCATGCATGTAAACTTTATTTACACTAGTGTATCAGGTTAATTGACTCAGAGCATCTGGCTGAAACAAGCTCTGTTGTCTAAAATGTTTGGTGTTATGATTGTCTTTCTACCATAGCTGCTTCTAATTTGTGAGTGAAGATTTGGGAATGCAGTCAACTACATATTCATATCACTTCAGAAAAGTTTCAATTATAAGGTCATGGCTTCTGGAGGCATCCAGCAAATGAGAATGACATGTAAGAAGGGACATCATATAACACAAAGACATGTTTCTGAGTATATTCTCCTGCATTAAAAAAAAAAAAAAGGAGGAATAAAAGAAGTTCCCAGTATTAAGGGTTGGTGATTTTCTCTCAGGTGACTATGTCCTGCAAAACCTATACTGTAACTTTCTAACAATAATTTTAATAGCTGCATATTTTGGAATGGCTATGCATTACTATTTGATCTATTATTTATGGAGTATTTAGCCACAACTACAGAGTAAATGGTCATATGAATGGAAGAACTAGTGACTCAGTTGATTATTTTTTTTAATTTATTTTCTTCAGATGGCTCTGCAACCTTAGCACTATTTCTCCGTTGTTTTTTTTTCCTGACAGAATAATTATGGCTGTTGAAGGAGACTCTTCACAAGCATTATGAATACTACGGTGTCATGGCCACCACTGCAAAATTTAGACTACTTAGGAGATCTTTCTCTGAAAACAATACCTTTCAGATAGTTTCTGACTTTTAGTGTACTGTAACAACAGGTTTAACGAGATACTCTTCCTTTTGAGCATTGGTTCCAACCCTTTAACTTTTTGAAGGCCTCTTTCTTCTGTTGAGGAAATGTTTCTTTTATAGTGGTATGTAATGTGCTGAACTTAGACTGCCCAGGGGCTGTGTTGAGCCTGCCAAGTCTGTGAAACTACTCATCTTGACTTTGCAGCACCGTTTTCCCTAGGGGAAAACACAATCATCAGGTTTATTGTACAGTGACAGATGTTTAATTTGTAAATGTCACGGCAACTTCAAGGGTTCTGTGTCTGGCATACAATGCTTTAGATACTGGTTTTACGTGAGAAGACAGCTATGATGTATGGCTGGAGTAGCTGCAGCTCTGCTTGCTTTTTCTTTTTGAATTCTGTTGGAGAAGGTGACTAAACTCTTTGCTAAATATCTGTTACAGTTGAGGTGTGTGTGATGTCTTTTCTTGTCACGATGTGAATTATGTAAAAATCTTGCTCTTACAAAGGCTGTCACATTCAAACGTAGTCTTATAGCTGCTTCATTTTAATTGTCTTTCAGTGTCAGTTGCCTACAACATCTGTAATAAGCTGTTTTAGTCAGAAGGGACTTATCTGCTTATTCAAGTTCAGGTACTTGAATCTGAACTATCATCTTGACCCTATCTGTAGCAAGTAAAGGGAAATTGGTGGTTCTAGGTTGTAGATACATTGCATGCCATGTGCACCTACTATTTTGGCTTGACTGGACTTGGGAACTAATCAGTTTGGCAACCCTTTAGAATTATATTAGAGGAAGACACCTTTAAATTTAGCAAGAATAAAAAAGCTTGCGTTCTCATATTCTACAATAGCCTAAAAGTCCAGGTTGGTTACACTCGGCTTCAGACATCTAACCTGTACATCTAAGCCATAAGTGTCATCATCCTGCTGAGTAATCAGTGGAACAGTGGTTCTTCCTGCCAGGTTATGCAATGTTTTGGTAACATGAGAGATCATTACATACAGTATTTTGTGACAACTGCATCTCTTGTGATCCAAAAATGTGGTGCTGCTGTAGTCACAATGACATTATATTGGGTTTTACAGAACATTATTCCATTCAAGAGGTTGATGCTGTGTGCTCAGCTACTGGACCAAACTCTATTTGGCATACTGAAATGCCCTCTGGTGTGGAATAAAATTCATTAAGCTAGGCAGCAGGTGACAATAGGCTTAAATGTGACCTTTGACTGTTGTTTATAACTATTCTTCATGGGCCATCTTAGGACCTGCCCTAAAGACAGATATGGGATGTTACTAATTTGTGTTTGTGTAATGGTTACATTCAGTTGAGCTTCTTAGATTTTTGGCTGTAACTCAATGCTGGCAGCAGGAATAAATATGCCTAATTGTCCAAGTCATACACAGTCTGCAAAATACCTGTTTATAGTGTATCTGCACATTTCAATATGCAGCTACTGATCTGTATAAATTGAATATTATACCCCTACTATCTGTATACTGTATGATTCTCCATAGTCAAATGTTCTGCTGGTAGTCTTTGAAGCAACTGCATTTAAATATTGATTTTTTTAAAAAATGCAATTCATACTGTGGGAGTTTTCAGTAGGGAGAGTTGCAGCCAAAGCATCAGTGTCTAGCTGTGGTGTGGTTCACAGTAAAATTCTTGATTGTGGTTTTCCATTGCTTGTAACATGATGGTAATAGTTTGTGAGCTGCTGAAAAAATGAGTAATTCATGCACTTTGAGCTAGAGGTGAAGGAAGAAGGAGAAAATATGAGCAAACCTATAATTTTCCCAAGTACTACAGTTACCTTGTCTCATAAGTTAATGCAACTACTTTTGTTGTCTTATCACAGATAAATTCTGAGGAGCGTGTTGATACAGCTGATCAGGAGACAGTCCCTTGGGATCACAGTATTCCTGAAGACATAAAGCAAAAAATACAGCCTAAAGAGGTTCCAGCAGAAAGTGTTACTGTCTGGATCGATCCGTTAGATGCTACACAAGAATACACAGGTAGCTGATTCTTGTTGACAAATCATGTGTGTAATTCTGATGTCTACCTTTTATACTGGAAACAAAATAGTAAGTATTTAAAATGACATCTCTTGTTAAATTGTGTTATGTCAAAGCTAGTGTGATTTCAATTGAACAAATTGCATAATGAAATTTCTATAGTTCCCAGATCACAGCGTTTACTTTTATATATTCCAGCTCTGAAATTACTTTGGTATTTCTCACAGCTAAGTAATTGCTATAATAAATGGTAACTCAGTTATGGATTCTACTGGAATTACACATTTCTTTATTTCACTTATTACTGTGGCAACACTAAGTATCTCAGATTTTGGGTCTTGTTTATTTAAGGGGAATCCTAAGTAAATATTCTATTTAACTTGATAAAAGAAAATTTTTGTTATACTTTTTTAAAAAAGGCATGCATGATTCAGTCTTTGGATGTCATGTAAGAAGTTCAAGGTAATCTAAACTAAAATTCATGCTGATAAGTACTGCAGAACAAATAGAATTTTTTTGTGAATATTTCATTGATGCAATCATCTTTTCCTGTGAACGTTCCTTGGTATTTGAATATCACTTTTGAACCAATAGATGATAGGAGGTTAGGCAGAGAAAGGAGAATGTAGGGGCACAGATTTCCATGAAAATATGTGCTACATAAGACACAGCTGTTAGTATTAGATCTGGTAGTATAGGTTACTTCTACTGAACAGGAAAAGTTGCTGGAAAACTAAACAGCCTTTAAAGTCTTTTGAAAACTGCAAGGTTATTTGAAAATACATCAAAGCTACTTAATTGCAAGAGGCAGAATGTGGACTAGTCTTCAGAGAACATTTCTATAATCTCATGTCTTTTTTCTTTTTCTGTTCTTGGCATCTGATTGTAAACTTGCTCACTTTCTTGTTTTCCCCACAGAGGATCTTCGACAGTATGTCACCACAATGGTTTGTGTGGCTGTAAATGGTAAACCAGTAATAGGAGTGATACACAAGCCATTCTCATCATATACAGGTACCTTCATACCTTCACATGTTTCCATCATCATCAGCCATAGTGTTAATTAAAATTAACAGACAACATCTCTAGGTATCAGTGAGAAAATAGTACCTGGGGTAAAAGATCACTGCTGCAGACCTCATAATCAGGGCTGCAGATGTGTTCTGTGCTATAAACCGCAAATGAAATGGCTGTCCTTGTTTAACAAAAAAATGATGCATTTAATACAAACTAACTGAAAATATGTTTAGGAATTAAGACCTCTTCAATCAGAGTGCTTATAGCAAACCAAAAAAGTTAAACCTACAAATACTGACCAGTCTTATGTTTGCTTTTAGTCTTTAGCAGAAAAGAATTCTTTGTTCATTCAGCAGAATAACTTGGGTCTGTAATATTATACCCAGGAGCTGTGTTTATTCAGTGTGAATAACAAAGATTGATTAAAGATCTTAATGGCAACTGTTTGTATGTTACAGGCAAGACTGTCTAGCACCGCCTTATTGATTATCTGCCATGCTTTTAATGCCACAACTGTGAAGTAATTAATTCTTTAGTATTAATGGTGTATCAGCGAGCATTGCTGTAAGTTTGGCAATGTGTGTGCACTTCTGAAGGCTTCAAAGTAGTTTAAGTATTCATGTCTTGCTATGTCTTTGGAACAAGAAGTTCTGTTTACAGTTTCCCTTAGGCAATACTGACCTCTAGAGTTCTGAAGTTATGCAGTAGGTCTAGCATAAAAACTAAATGAATAAAGGTATTTTGTATTTGTTTTCTTTTTAGGGCCCACTGAACACTCAATATTTTGTCCTAATATTTTACTGTCTTTAAATATGAAATTAATTTCTGATCTTTAAAGTATGTGCTATATTCCAGTATGCTTCAAGAATCATAGAGGGTTTGGAACATTTTTCTATGTATCAATATCTATCTGAAGAAATGAGGGTTTAGCATTGTAATGTTAAAAATTTATCTCCTTTAAAAATAGTGAAGTGTGAAATACTCAGACACGGCACTAGATGAGATGCAATGAATTCTGTCATTCTGTGTGACAAGTATTCATTTTCCAAGCTGGAAATACCAATATGTTATGCATAGGATTGTTCCTAATAGTGCCACACAAATAAAAAGTGATAAAGGGCAGTCGGCATTGTTATCACACATAGCTCAGTCTGTTGCCATACAATCTCGCCCTCTAGTGAGATGAAATTGCTGGTTACTTTGCTGAGTAAGTGTCAGATTAATGGTTAGGGGATGCCACCTACCAAGCTTGGCTTTGAACCTCACGGTGAAACACGTGGGAAGTTGTGTATTCTAAATTCAGTTCTCTGAAATACAGCACTGAATGTTTTTCTTTGTATTGCTATCCTCCTGAGCTATTTCCTTCCTTAGCATCACTATCCTTCTGAGCAGAATGACTCAATAACATTTTTTATCTCCACACCTAACAGAGATTCTCTTTTGTAAATCTTAGCAGAATTTGTGTTTCTTTTGTAGCTTGGGCAATGGTGGATGGTGGGTCGAACATAAAAGCTCGTTCCTCCTACAATGAGAAAACTCCAAGGATTATTGTATCCCGCTCCCATGCAGGAAAAGTTGAGCAGGTTGCACGGCAGACATTTGGAAATAAAACTGTGATAATCCCCGCTGGTGGAGCAGGTTTGGTTCTTTAAGCATCCTATCCCTTTTATTGCTTTTGAATGTTTTAACAGTGTAGCTTTTATCAGACAGAAGAATGTATCTGTGGCATCTCCTCTTTTTCCTCTTGCTTTTTGATCTTCACATCCCTAAAAGCAAGCACTTGACAATAGGAACACAGTTGTGTCTAGGGACGTAGATGCAACCTTAGTTAAGGCTTCAGGCTATTCACAAGTCAGTATGTTGGTGACTCTTAGGCTGGACCAGCAATGTTGTTGTGGTCCTTTCATTGAACAGACTAATGTGTGTTCTTTGAAGTCACTGATGCCTCAGTGGGAGAAAAAGGGTTATGTGACCACAGACAGAATCATGGAAGAGAATCTGTTGGTTGTTAGTTAACTATTCTTATGTTTGATTAAAAGAGTATTAAGAAAAAAGCTGTGAAAGTTTGGTACTATTTCTTGCATTTATGTCAAAAGAGAAAACTAGTGTCACTATAGTCCATTTTTATCTGCCTCATACTCAATTCAAAGAGGTTTTTAGCATACTTTTTACCTACACAATATCCTTGTGCATGTTACTCACAGAATGCAAATATGTGAGGCACTAGTGTGAGGCATTAGCAGTTTTAAAGTCTGAGAAAAGCCATGCAGAGTTTGAATTTTACAGAAATGTATCTTTCTGTGTCTTTAATGTGGAAAGCCATAGCTGCCCTAGAGATTGTTTAGTCAAGAATATCTTGCATTGGTTCTTGATACTTAATCTGAACTTCTTATGATAAAGAAAGTGTAAGTGTATTTGATCATAGCCAATCTTCTCCAGGGTTTGGCTCTGTATAAGATAAAGAAAGAAACAGTTTAATGAAACAAGAATATCGGTCAAAGAGTTGGAAAACTAAAAAAATTCCATAAAAGAAAGAGTACTATTTTGAACAATGACTTTGTACTGCATAATGAATGATAAAGGGGAATACCCTGTGCTGAGTTGCTTTATTAGAGTGGTGTATGCATCTTCTTTCAATTGTAATAAAAAGCCAGGAAGAAAAAGGTAGACTTCAGCATGATACAGGGATCGAGGCATACGGGTATAAATGTAAGAGCAGAACTATATTTGAGTTTCTGATCTTGTTCTTTTAATATGTCTCTACAGGAAAACCTGGTTTATTTTTTTTTCTTTTTTACTTCTGCCCATTTCTTCTAGGTTATAAAGTGTTGGCCCTCCTTGATGTGCCTGAGAAGAATCAAGAAGAAGCTGACGTGTATATCCATGTCACCTACATTAAGAAGTGGGACATATGTGCTGGAAATGCAGTGTTGAGAGCATTGGGTGGCCATATGACTA
This sequence comes from Manacus vitellinus, assembly GCF_001715985.3. NCBI lineage: Eukaryota > Metazoa > Chordata > Aves > Passeriformes > Pipridae > Manacus > Manacus vitellinus. The sequence goes on from NW_021939396.1 coordinate 37,764,483, forward strand.
CCCTGACTGGTGAAGAAATCAGTTATACTGGCTCAGATGGCAATGAGGGAGGACTTATAGCCAGTATCAACATGAACCATAAAGCACTAATTGAAAAACTTCCAGATCTGGAAAAAACATCACACAAATAAACATGACTGATGGAGAAGTACAAGTTGTGCTTTTGTAGCCTCCAGATGCTCTGTCTGAAGAAGCAGGTATGAAAACCTGCTGGGAAAGATGCACAGCAAAGCAAAGCAGTTTGGTGTGGGTTTGAGGACTATATCCTGCATTGGGTTTTCGTCAGTGGTGGTATTTAAAAGAGAATAAAATAATAATAATCAGAAGTAGGAAGGGGACCGATGGCCTCACACATCAATTTCTATGGTTTATTTTTTTCAAACTGTTTTCATGCAGTTCTCATACTTAAGGTGCATATACCATATATATTAGTGAACGTAGGTGAACTAAAGAAAAATCCAAATTTTTTCATAAAATAACTTAAGTATTTCTCACAGGAATTTCTTGAAACCTTTTACATCTTACTGTAGTTGTAGCAACTCCATAATGAATTAGGTACTAAAAAAATTTGATTTGAATAGGCATCTGATAACTGTGAACAGTTTTGTCAGGAAACATGACCTCACGTTCTGTATCCCCTGAATGGAAAGCACAAGAAGGTTGATTCAAATCTATATGCAGCAACAGTTTATCTTTGACAGTGTGGCACTCCTGCTTTTTAAGAGAAAAAAAAGAAATGTTCTGTACTATTTTAACTTCTTTCCTGAAGATGTAAACCAGTTTTAGTTCAGGTGGGTTGTGAATATCGGTGTTTTATTAATCAGTGTAATTATTTCCATATACGTTTTTAAAAGAAGGCAGTGTTTCCTTGTATAGTTTTTAGCAGTTACTTCTTGTCCTTGTTTTCTGTGTACAGTGTTGAAGATGCATGCTAGATTTTTCTCTAACGTAGGACTTGTTCATCATTTGGTGTTAGTGCCGATAGAAGCAGCCTCTTCCTTCAGTACCTGTTATTTTGTTTGTTTTGTTTTGTTTTTTTTTGTTTGAATGGAGTCATAGGGAATGGGTTTAACAGAAATAGTAAGTTGACTGGTTATTTCCATTTACAACATGAGATATAAACCAGCAATTTTTCTGCAGCCCTTGAAATAACTTTGTCTTTTTATCTTAAGGTGCACTCTTTTCTGCAGAAAGCTCTTGAGCCATCCCAAACAGCTTGTGGGTTGTGGTAATGTACATAGAGAGAGACCATTTGAACTTGAATCTGTTTAAGCAAATTTGAAGAACATGTGGCACTTGAAATACAGCAGGGTCTCCAGAACTTTACTGAAAAATGTTCTTTCCAATCCAGTATATACACAACAGAATGTGAGTTCTTTGATATCAAATAACAATTTGTTGCACCTCTAAAATGTGTGAAGCTCTATCTGCAAAAATGTAACCATCTGCACTGTTGTTCTCTGCACCCCCTCAAGGGTTTCAGAAGGTTAAAATATACCTGTTGTTTGAATTATCGTAAAGAAGCTTCCCCTCTCTCCTCAAGAAAGCTAGAATTTTTAATTAATAGAGGTGTTTTCTGTTTGAAGTTTAATCAGTATAGGCTTAGGTTGTTTAAACCTTATTCTTAGTGACTTTAACTTCTTTCATACTATTAATCAGAACTGCAGTTCTGAGTCAAAAGAGGTTTTTCTTTTTAGAGCAGTAGTGGAGCGTGGCTAGATATTGATTTTAACTTCTAGCTGAAGTTCACATTTCCAGAAGATCTGCTCATATGTTGCAGAACTATGGATACAGCCTTTTATTCCTCAATCTTACTGGCAAAGTAGACTGAAGCTTAGTCCTACTAGCCTTTTGGTACGGGTAGTTTTGTTTAGGGAGCGTTTTTTCCGACGTTAACACTATTGCTGCTCTTTGAAAATAGCTTTTACATATGTAGATAATACACAAAGCAACTTTACTTCCAGTTCTTAAATTTAATAAACTGCTATATGCTATGACAAATAAGCGATTATGCCCTTTTTGAAAAGGATCTGATCTATTTCAAAAACTTGTTTAGTTTCTAAACTGCAGTGAAGAATAAAAAGCCAGATATATATCAAGGTTTTAGTAATATACAAGAAGACTGCAGCTTTTTAAGGCTGATTTAAATGTCTTAGAGCCTATTAAAAAAACCTGTTTATTTGTTAAAGAAGACAGATTAAAATTTAAATATGAGAAATAGCCCTAGTTAGCCTAGTGTAAAAACCCATTTGTGTCACAGGGATTGAATGCACAATATTTAAATAGGCAATTAAGACAAAGGCTGTGGCAGGTTGTGATTTTAGATTCAGCCTGAAATCATGTGTAAACTTACCTTGTGAAAATGTGACTGCTTTTATTTTGGGTATGCTTCTGTCACTTCCTTGCATAAGCTGTAATCAGACAGCTTCTGTATGGGAAATGAAAAATAAGCTGTTATGTAATGTATCAGGGCTTACTTGCCTCTTAGTTGAGGGAAAAGCAAATACCTTAGGAAAAGCCCTCTCCTTCCTTCCATGTGCTGGCTAAAGAGCCTAGTCTTCTGTTAGTAAGACTTGTGCTTGTTTGGACCCATTTATGTCCTGAATTGCTTTGTTGCAATGGATCACAGTGTTCAGTACCTGTCACAGGACACCCTTATTGGCCTAATCTCACTTCCTGTGAAATCAAAGGAAAGGTGAGAGTGCAATGCCCAGTTGATTACTTCGAGCAGAGCCTGAGCTCAAAGAGTTTTCCCACAGCTGCGGCTTAAGGTAGTGCTTGGGGTCTCCCACTCTAGTTTAAAAAGTAGCTGCTTTGGTATGAGAATAGGTAAGCAGCTGATGAATATCAGTTTCTGATGTCATTTTGCAATAAATGTAACTGTTACACAGACCAGCAAATATTCAAAAGTGCTGGCTTAGTGCACGTGTGTCAGTGCACTGCGTTGTTCGTACAACGTTAATGCTCAGCATATCCTATTTCTTTGACTATGTTTCCACTCCATTCTAAATCATTTTGCTGTTTTAGCTTAAATACTTGTTTGGTCTCAGCAGCGTGGATGTAAGCTTATGCCCAGAGGGATAGGAAATCGTACCATGCCTGTATTTCACTGCTAGGCTAGAACACTGTTCTTTGCATCCTAACCTTTTCCACATAAAGCTGTCATACCATTTTTAGGGATGCTACTTAAAACAATTGCATGATGTAGGTCAGTCCTACGCAAGTATATATTTTCTAAAAATCGTGGTATCATCCTAGTTCCAAATAAGAGAAGTAAGAGAATGTATTATTTTAGTATTGGTTTTCCAGGGATGGATTTTTTTGAGTGGCTATTATGGTTAAGGTAATTGAAAGTGAAATTATTCTAAAACCATATGTATTTTCTCTTTTTTATTCTGCTAAAAAGAGTGTATGGTAGATAAATGATACCTAGTACTGTACCAAGAGTCCTAGCTTTCATTCCTTGAATGAATGTTTTCTAAATAAATGGACACAGAAATAAAAGGGTTGAATATTGTACTTAACTGGTTTTGAGATTAACCTGTTTGGCAGACTTTTACAGATGGACTTACATAAGAGCTGTTCCAATCTACAAAGCACATAATAATAATGAAAATACTTAGCAGAGATGGCTTACTTGGATAGTGAATTAACCATATAGGTGAAGCTGCAGTCATCTAGTGATGTTGGTTCATACATTTACTTTTACTTCATGGTTGTTAGAGTGGGAAGATTTTCTAGTTGGCTTCAGATGTGGAGAAGAGTTTTGATTTTTTTTAAATGGCCAGTGGCTGGAGCTCAGGGGTGGGGAGAGTGGAGTCAGCATTGAAATTTATCTCTGCTGTTTTGTTTATAAACAAGTGTATTCCAACATCTTTGTAGCATCCTGTTGTCTGTTGGAGTTGTACAACAGTGGTTCAATTTTGTGTACTCTTGGATTAGCAGGGTAAAACCAGGAATCTGTATCCCCCAAGAGCAATGCAGTGAGAAGAGACTAAGTGTTGTGCTGCACTTCTGCTGTGTTATGCCAGCAGAGACTGGCTGCTTCATTGTCTCATAGATGTAATTCCAGTTGCAGTTTGTCTCATAGCAAAACTGCTTTTCTAGGCTACTGTCTCCCCAGTTATGCCCAACCTCTGCACAGATCTGTTTCCTGAGCAAACTAGAGAAGTGGAGAGGAAAGAAGCAGATGACTGTGCTGAAGAAATTATAACACAAAACACTTATTTCTATTTCTTGATTTTTAAATTACATTGATCATTTAATTTCCCTCGTCTTTCAGGGGTTAGATAATAATACAGTTAAGAGTCAATGAACCACAAATAAATGCCTGTGAGATTTTAAACCCAAGCTTGATGAGAGTGCAAAGGACTGCCCGTAATCAAGGTGAGCCTGCATGGATGGTTTTCTGTCAGGCCATTCATGCTGAGCCTTTCTTCAATGCTTTGGTTTAGATGTTTAGGCCCTTTCACACAAACAGTTATAGATTTGACTTTGCCAAAATATGCTCGATGGTCTTATCTTCTGATCTGCTATCCTTAATGATAAAACTGCACTATAGGCCCTTCACTGTAATGTAACTCGCTGAGACAAGAATGTGGTAACTCTCAGGACTCAATTGCTTGATCTGTGAACCACAGCTTCTGTTTGGCAGCTCTTACAACGAAGTGCTGGCACCTGCTGTGAGTGTCTCCCCACCCTACAAGCAGGTCGTGCCACTCACGGTTCATATTGAGAAGCTGTTGAAGCCTTCACTTCATGGTCTTCAGATGCCACATCAGCTCTTTCAGCTCTTTTGAGAGAAGTTCAGAAGTGCTCATCTGATTTCTTACTGGAGCTTCCTCTGGAGCCAGTAATTAGTGGTCACTTTTCCCTCTTTGCTCTTCCTCTCTGTTCCTTTCTGATCCTTGCTCGTTTCTTAGTTGATCTGGAAAAGAAAAATGAGAGATCAAAGGTGAAGACAGTCACAAAATGAGAGGGCCCCAGCAGTAAACTATCCAGTTCATCCTGAAGGTGTTAATGTTTGGGACCAACATCTAATGTGCTGATTGTACCACAAGGGTAATAGTTGCCAACAAAATAATGGTAACCCACAGATGTTCATGTGTTTAGTGGTACTGAACATGCAGAGAAGATGCAAATGGACTAAGGGGAAGTTAAACACACAAAAACAAAACAGCTTTTCAGTGTAATCTTACAAGCATTTGACATTTGTGGCCTCCTGGGTGCAGAGCTTCATTGGTTGTGAAAGAAGGTGCATTGGCCCTCTGTGAAAGGCCTGATTTTGTTGAACTCAATAGCAGCATTCCCACTGAACCCATTGTGAGCAGAAACAAGCCAGATAAAACAGGAACAGTAAAGTAAGTTCTGAAAAGCTCAACTTGTGTCAATAGAGCAGATGACCTGGGTTGTGTTGCCTCTGGCAGCTTCAATCTACATTCGGAAACATCATCCCAGGGTCTTGAGACTCTAAGTCTTTCAGGTTTTTTTATGGTCTACAATTGATAGAGCCTACTTTTAGATAATCTTATTTCCTAACCCAATTTTTCCTTATTTGTAATTCACATTTCATTTTTTCTCTCCAAAGGACTGGCAACACTCCAACATTTTTCCTGTTGTCCCACCAAATTGTATTAGCATTTTCCAATTGTGTGCCAAATTGAAATAATTCTATAAATAAACTCTCTGAAACTGCTGGTCTGTGAAGGTGTTTTTCTATATTTTGTCTTTTTGTTGGGTATTTATTGTTTTTTTGTGCACCAGCTGTTTTTTTTTTCTTTTTTTTAGTAATGCATGTCAGGTTGCTTCAGCTGTGCTATGTCCACATGTGTGTAAGAGTTTCTGCCTGAGGGATTATCATTATTGACAGGTGATAAATATAATTCAAGTTCTCACTGGTTTTGGTTTTATAGGTGTGTTACTGTGAAAGTTGGTCAGTTTGTGAAGATGAGTGCTTAGAAATCCCCTATATAGTATTGTTCCTTGGATCTGAAGAAGTTTTCTTTCCAACATCATCTCCAGGTCTCTTCCTAATTATGTTAATTGATTCTGTTCAAGTCTCATGTTTCCATGAGAATAGTAGTAGTAGGGTACTAACTGTACCATTACGAGCCCTTTTTCTAATAATGTGCCACTCTTCGTAAGTGAAACCACGGAATAAGTTGAAAGATGCTTTAATATGTGCAGGGCTGGATGTACAGTGAAGTCACGTGTCATCCTGGTAATACTGGCCTTGATGTGCTTTGCTGATTCTCATCTTTTCCCAGGTAGGAACCAAAGTTATCAGGCAGCTTTTGTGCCAGTACAGTCCAGTCAGTATTCACACAAGCTACGTTTTAGCATGCCTAGAATTGTGCTCTGGCACTAACACTGTTTGTATCTACTACTAAACACTTTCAGACTCTAAAACGGTAGCTGCTTGTGGACTGCTCATTGAGAATTGTCCTGGGATTGTGGAGACTACTGAACTGTGCCTGGGAAATAGTTTGGGATGGTCTCGTTTGCTTAGGCCAAAAAACATGCAGGGGATCATGCGTAGTACTGTCTGATGTGCTGGACAATTCAGGTCATTCAGAATGGTATGATTTGTATGGACTCTAGGCAATATATGCCACAGGAGCTGTACAGAGGTGTTTTGAAACCCCTTATCATATGTAATCTAACCAGGAAAGGAATTCAGAGAGAGCTGTCTGTTGTGACGCTCTGAAGAGTGTCTTGGGGAAGACACATCTGAGAGGAGCAGGGATTCATCCCATCTTGCAAAGTGGGTGCCCATCACTTCTGCTGTAGGCTTAAGCTTGGTAGCCCTTTACTCATCATACACCTTAAGTAAAATGACTCCAAATTACAGGAATTCTTCCAAATTAAATGCTATGATTTAAATGAAAAACATAGCAAACATTGTGCTAATAAATAATTCTGTTAGGGGCAATGGACAGAGAAGAAACTTCACAGATTTGGCTTTTACATTTAAAAACCACTCATTTTTCTTCCAAAGGAATGTATTTATTGTAGTGTTAAGAATGCGTCATGTTTGCACTCCTCTCATCTGAACTCCACCCAGGCTGCGTGGGTATGGTGTGTTTGTATTTGCAGAGGGCAAATAGCATAGCACACATTCTACTTCAGCCAAGGGATAGTGTTCAACTAAAATAAAGGGATCAAATATGTAAGAAATCTGTACCAGGGGAAAGGCAAGTGTTTTAACCTGCTTCCGATAATTTTCTGGAATAATACCTAAATCTGTTGGAAATATTTGTATCAACAGTAAAGATTTTAATTTATTTTCCAAAAGTAAAGTATTTCTTATATATGTATATATATATATATTTTCTACTGGTCTGAACTGACCCAGATCTGTTTACTATTCTGATAAGCTCCTAATCTTCTTTTACAAAAATAGTTTTATGCATGTTTAAGAATGGCTTTTAGAACCTAAATTGCACTCCATCCTAGTAGATTTATACCAAGAACACTACATATGCCAGAAAAGCTTTTAGCATTGACACTTGGATCTCTAGTACTAAAGGGCCTGGGGCAGGGGGAAGCAGGGGCCAGTAGAGGGCTCTGTCTTTTCATGAATGCCCTGAAGAGCCAAAAAGAGCTTGGTGACTGAATTTACATGCCCGTTTCATTTTTCACAAAGAAAGTCTTTCACCGTTTTTTTTCCTCAGTTGTGCCATATGTCTTTAGTTAAGAGGGCACCCACAGAGTTCTAGGGTCTGGTCCAGAGGGCTGCACTTAGTTGCTCCTGTGCAATTTGGCAGCTTGTTATAACACTCTTGAGTTTTTGGACTCAATCTTATAGGTCATTTCCACCTTAAATGATTCTATTATTTTAATGCACACTTTCTCTTGTATTTTTAGTTTTATATAACATGGCAGTCAAACTGCATGCTTCTGTGCAATGGGTTTAAACTACTGGTAATATACTTTCTGTTAAGTAGCACTTTTCAGACTCCTTGAAATTTATCCCATGAATTCATGGACATCTGTAACGAGCTTGGAAAGGCATGGTGTGAACTTCCCATGATGTCTTTGTGCGTGTTCATTTCGTGGAAGTTTTGCTTCTGTAAGTCGTGTGAATAAGGTCAATTGTGACAACTGTACATTCAAATTTTGTGTGCTTTTAAGTACATAACCACTACACCTGCTACTGCAAGTTAATTGCTCATGACTGATATTGTTAGAGGAGCAACTCCTCCACTTCTATAAGCTCAACAGCTTGTACATTTCAGTCTCATGGAAATAATATCTTTATTCTCACCCACCATAAGCATCACTTGAGGACCCTCTGTTATATACCCCCCCTTTTCTTTTCTTTCTTAAAATGTAGATCCACCACCAGACAAATTTTTATCAGTTTAGTTTAACAAATCAAAAAGCCTTTATTATTGCTTAGGCAATTAAAATGCACTCCTGTTGAAATATCAAGACTTGTCTTCTAGCTAATATAAATTGACATGTATTTTGATATAATTTTATCTTCCTTCAAGATAGCAAAGAACAAGTTTCTGTCTTGGCTTTTCTTGCACGTGAGAGCTGTTCCATCTTTATCTGGAAATATTGCATCTTGCAGCAGCGTGTTGGGACCTCTTGAAGCAGCTCCATCATACGTTTTCAGGCTCTTTCTGGTCACTGTGCCACAAAGAACAGAGAGCACACTAATATTTTATCAGCTTCTTGCTACTGAAGTTGTTTGTGGTTTATTTCTCTTATTTCTGTCACTGGCAGTTGTTCTCCATGTTCTCACATGGAGAAAAAAAAGTGATTTTCTCTTTCAGTCTTTTACAGGAAACTTGCAGTGCTTTTCTCCTCAACTGTCTTCCAGTACAGTATTAAAAATGTAATATTATTGTTTTCTTTGCATTGCCTTTAATTTGCACTACATGGACTTCTAGTGACTGCCACCTTCCTGCCTGTGGAGCAGAGAAAAAAAATAAATGTCCATGTCCCCAACATTCCAGCTGCACAGACAAAGCAAGTGTGTGCTGCTCTCTGCCTCCTTACACTTTCCTTTAGTCAAACCTGAGGCAAAATGAAAATGAGGAGTATTGAAGAACATCTGTTTGCTATGATCCAACCTTCAGTCTTCTGCTGCAGGGATTGTTACTCCCATTGTGAAAGCTTATGTAAATGTGTCCTTGCTTACCAGAGGGATGGTACAGATACCAGAAGGTCTAACTACAGCAGAAAAAATAGTTGGAGAGAGATAGGCATCCTCATTTTAAAGAGAGAGCTAATTTGGGAGTTGCTATTTATGAGTGCAAGTAATTCCTTCTGTTGATTATATATAACTGCCTATTTAAGTGCAATACTTATAACATGAAAATGAACTTCCTTAGCTACTTTGGGAGATGAAGAGAAATTAAGAAAAGAAAACTAGTGTTTACTTTGGGATCTTTTTAAAAAAAAAGAAAAGATTGCCTGTTTGGTCAGCTGTCCTCCATATAAATTGAAATGCTTTAAATCACTGAATCTTTCTTGGTCCATGTCCATCACAAGCACTTCCTGCAGTGTTGACTGTCTGCACTGGGACTAGGCTGAGCTTTGCTGTGTGTCTGTCTTCTAACTCTGGGATTGGGCTAAGGGAGGTGGTTCATCACCATACACATTAACTTGGGGTCATCATAGGCAAATCCTTACTGAGTAACAGCCTCTGGATTTCTGTTTCCATGTTTAACACTTTCACAGGTAGAAATTGAATTAGGACAAAAAATATCCTACAAAAAATGGCGAGGAGCCTGTTAGGATGCTGTGTGATGCTGCCTCCAGTTTAGCACCATTTCTGTGGGAAAGGGAGGAGTGATTTTCCTCAATCCACATTTGCTGGGTCACTTGAAAAAACAAAAATAAGAAGAATTGCTACCCATTTTTGAAATTGCACTGAGATTCCGCCTTCTTAATAAAATTGCAGTCAAGGCGGGAAAAGTGCATGAATAATTCCTAAACTTTATCACTGTAATCACTTGTGGAATGTGATCTGAATTTCTATGGCTCGAGTCACATGTCCAGGGCACTGGGAAAAGGAGAGAGACAGAGGGGGATCCAACTGGAAATGAAACTGAAATTACTTTATGTCACAAAATCATAAAATAGTTTGTGTTGGAAGGGACCTTTAAAGTATCATCTAGTCCAACCCTCCTGCAATGAACAAGACAACTTCAACAAGATCTGGTTGCTCAGAGCCCTGTCCAGCCTGACCTTGAATGTACCACCTCTCTGGACAACCTGTGGTAATGTCTTACCACTCTTATAATGAAAAAATTTCTTCCACGTATCTAGTCTAAATCTACTCTCTCACTTTAAAACCATCAGCCCTCATTCTATTGCACCAGGCCCTGCTAAAAAGGCTGTCTCCACCATTCTTGTAGGCCCACTTTAAGTATTGAAAAGCTGCAATAAGGTCTCCCCAGAACCTTCTGTTCTCCAGGCTGAACAACCACAGCTCTCTCAACCATTCCTCATAGGAGAGGTGCTCTATCCCTATGATCATTTCTGTGGTCCTTCTCTGGACCTGCTCCAGCAGATCCACTATCCTGTGCTGAGGACCCCAGAGCTGGTTGCAGCACTCCAGGTGGGGTCTCACCAGAGTGGAGTAGAGAGGGATAGTCACCTCCCTTGACCTGCTGGCCATGGCTCTTTGGATGCAGCCCCAGGATACAGTTGACTTCCTGGACTGCAGGCGTGGTTTGTCAGCACACGTCCAGCTTTTCATCCACCAGCACCCCTAAGTCCCTCTTGGCAGGGCTGCTCTCAATCTGTTCATCCCTAAGCCATGACATCAGGGGTTGCCCCAACCCAGGTGAAGGACCTTGCACTTGGCCTTTTTGTGTGGTGGAACCTTGTTGACGTTCATGTGGACCCACTTGTTGGTCCTTCTGGGTGGCATCCTGTCCTTTGGACATGTCAACCCCACCACTCAGCCTGGTGTTGTCTGCAAATTTGTTGAGGGTGCAGTCGATCCCGCTGTGCCATTGATGAAGATATTGAACAGCACTGGTCTCAACGTGGGCCCCTGAGGGACATCACTTGTCACTGAGCTCTATCTGGACATTGAGTCATTGACCTCTACCCTCTGGATGGGACCATCCAGCCAATTCCTCATCTACTGAATAGTCCACCCATCAATTCCATACTGCTCCAGCTTAGAGAGAAGGATGATGTGGGGGACTGTGTCAAAGGTCATTCGGATCAAATATTTAGTCTGCTAATTTCATATGAAGATGAGATGAAAAATCATGGTTATGACATATTGACAGCCCAGAAGAGAATGTCTGTCATTGGTATTTCATATAACTTTTAAACCAGAACTGAAAAATTGTATAGATGAGTTACTTAGGTTTTGGTTTGGTTTTGTGTTTTTTATTGGTTGGTTTACTGGTTTGTTTTTTTTTTCACTTGAACTAACATCCACACAGAAATTATTTAAAAATACAAAATTAATTCTTATATGCTTCAATACTTCGGTATTATATTGTAAATGCATAATAAAGCACAGGGAATTTGCTTGAAATGGTAATGAACAATTAATGCTTCAAAGATATTTTCAGTGTTGGAGGACCCACTCATCTGTATTTGTCTGCCATGCCCTAGTTTGTGAGTGGCATTATTAAAAAATGCAACAAATAATATAAAGATTTTTAGGATCAACAGTGGAGTCTTTGCAGCACCTCTAGAAATATTTTTCTCCTCATGGAAAAATCTTTTATTTCACTGTATTAAATATTAAAATTCTTGACAATTACAGATATTCTCATGTCCTCCCTTTTTTTAGCGATTAAGGGATTTTGAGTTTTCTTTACCTTTTCAAATGCAAAGATCTGAACAATATTAAAAATATCATATTCTGTGCCTTTTGTTAACACTCCTGCTCATGACAATGGGCAAGGGATGACCTGAGAACAATGTGATCATAACATTCTAGTTGTAAGTGGTTCATTGTAGTAATCCTTTTAAATTGCTGCCTTCACAATAAATAATTTAAAATATAGAGACTCGGCATCTTGATGTTGACAATCTTCTGCCCAGACAGTAAAGACAGAGAGACTTGAGCTTTCCTATGTCACGATTATGGTGCCCTTGGTTACAGAGTGGACATAACATCTGAGGCTCTGGACATGATGAATTGCATCCATTTCCCACTGTCTCCGTACAGCCATTTTTGCTGAAAGTTCTGAGCATTAGCCAAAGGGTGTGACTATATTGCTATAGGTAGAAATTCAGATGATCCTCTGTGTAAAGATGTGCAGTTAGCTCAGACTCTGTTTCTTCCTTGTATCTAGAAATGGAAACCCTTGATGTTTATGCAGGTGACAGTAGTTTTTTTTATGTCTTGAAGACTCTCCAAAGCATTTTATGATGGAGTCTGACTTAAATCTAAACTGTGATATTCAGGTGTTTGCTACAGTGGAAGGGTTTGTGAGTGTTTAATGAGAACTGCAAATGCTTGAGCACTTTGAAACCTTCCAGGGTGGATTCACAAAGAAGTTCCTCAGAAGAAAATTCAGGATAGAACTTTAAAGGAAGACTAAATCACAAAGTACCAGTTTTTGTCTCAGATCTATGACTGGTTTTGGCAAGAGTAATTTTTGAGTTTCCCTTCTTTATGTGAATGGTATATTTCTGAGTCTCTTTTATTAATAAAGCTGTTAGACATCTGAAACTTCAGAGACAATCCTGCTTTTCTGTTTTCTTTAGATGGCCTTGGTTGACTCAAATACTCTGTGCATAGAAAACAAAAGGAACAAGTCTATGGAACAATTTCTATGATGGTGGAAGTTGATTTGAGAACAAAATCTGTTTTCAATTTCTGTCTTGTTGTAAGGCATTAAATGATTTATATCTGATCTAAAAATCGAAACCTTTCCAAATTGCCACTTCCTCTCTTTTGTTCTCAGTTCAAGGTATATGCCTGCATGCTAGTAAAGCAGAAACTTGTGCTGGGGAAAATTAAGTGAGAAAGGAGTGGGCTGATGTTAGGTGAACCTGACCAGTTCAATAAACTTCCAGCTCCTTCCCTCTGTGCCACAGACAGTAGTAGCAGAGTCAGGAGTGCATTTATCTAGGGGTACACTGTGTCTTCCACTTAGCACTGAAAGGTCTAAATTGCAGGGAATTAGCAGCTTTTCCTCTTTGGGCTGTATGCCTGGACTCTCGGACTGACTTGGCTTCTGAGCTCAGACAGCAATTTGTTCTTCCCTGCCTGCATTTTGATTTCAAAAATTTTGAATTATGTTTAGAAAATTACTTTTAAAATGCACTATAATGGCAACTTTAAAAATGAGCATGAATTTATACCTTTATCAATTTTACTAAGCTCATTCCAGTGCCCTGGCAATGAGATTAAGCTTTACCTACATTTTTTCCTGTTGCAATTCATTCTTTTTGAGAGTGCTAAAGTATCACACAGTCACTCAATGAGTGCTAAGGAGAAGTTTCAAAAAATCGATGTTCCAATACTTTTTTCTTGAGAGGTGAAAGAATGATCCCTTTTATAGAAAAGTACACTTGTGGTGGATCCCTTAATATAAGCCAGGATCACTGGTCTCGTTGCAAAAAAGGCAAAACACATGCAAGGTGTATCATGACCAGCAGATCAAGGGAAATTATTACTGTCCTTCTTACTATTACTGCTACTTGGGCTTATAGCATGGAGAAGAGAAGACTAAAGTGCAGTCGAAGCGTATCTACAGAGATATCAGGGTTACACCCTTCTTGAAAGTGGCAGATGGTGTAACAAAAGGCTTCTACAAAAACAACTTCACTATGACAGTAGGATGTGGTAGTGGAGGTTCCAGGCTTGGAGGTTTTCAACATCAGGCTAGACAAACCCATAAGCAATCAGATCTAGAGCTGGTTATGATGGTGTTTGAGCAACCTCTGAGGAGGTTGAACTAACAACATTTAGAAATCCCTTCCTCCCTACATTTCTTAAGCATGTGAGATTAAGCTTGAGAAGTTCCAGCTAGCTGTGGGGAAAGCTCCCTGGCAGGGTTTTGGATCCCCTAGTATTACAGGTGATTTCACATAGTTAAAGCCCAGATCTCACTGCTGTCTTTGAAGCCATAAACATTCAGCATTTCTGAGAATCAAGGTTAGATCAGCAGAGGATTACTGTGGTAGTATACACCTAGATCAACAGAGGATGACTGTGAAAGTAGATATACCTTATTGCAAGGCAAAAAAAAAAGAGGTCTGAAATAAAACATCAGAGGAGACCTGAATTCCAGGATTTTTTAATGATTTTTTACTAGATTATTATTTCCATTGTTTGATGCAAATTTCTCATCAGTTATTTAAAGCACTTATAAAAACCATGACTGGGATCAGTATAGATGAACTTCAGTCTTTTACAGAGATAGACTTTACTTACAGTCTCTGTAGCACCAGTTACTTCCATAAACTGTAGCCAAGCCAAGTCAAGCACGGCAAACAAATTACTGAGAAAAGAGAACAGGCAAAATTGAGACTACTTCCAAATTCAGCTGTTTCTTAGAGGAAAAGGATGGCATTTAAGAGACTTTTTTGAGTTATGCAGAGAATATGTCCTGGGCAGAATTAGCTCCAGTTTTTCAGGCACAGGCTTATGAAGGAAAATGTGGTTGTCCCTGCAGTTGAGAAGCTGCAAGGCTAATGTTCACAGGAATATTTGCTCTGTTTATTCTTTTTCCATTTCTATGAGGCAGATGTAACAGAGAAAACCTTCAGGAAAATGTCCTCAGAGATATCTCCAAAGGATTCAGGTCAGCTCCTAACCACTTAGAGAAAAGGATGGTTCAGACCCCTCCTTTTCCTTTCACTTGTTGCAACTTCTCCCCTCCATCCCTTACCCTAACCTTGGTATCAGGCACTGCTCTGCTGTGGATCCTGCTGTTGTCACAGCAGAACAAACCAATCTGACTACATCTGCTGCTACTGCCCTTCTCTGCCTTCTTGCTGCCTCGAGCATTGGTCTGCCACTGTGCAGATCTGTTTAATCTCTCTAAGACAACACAACAACTCACCTGGCAAAAAAGTAGGGAAACATTTCAGATCAGGGCTGGGCAGTCACTCAGAAGGAGCAGACAGGAGGCAGCCAGCTGAATTTCATTTCCTTGACACAAAACTGCCTGCACAACTCTGACCCACTGTCACTTTGTGCACGCAGCTCCTGCAATGCAATTGTACAATCATATTACTTTTCTATTTCCAGTGAAGTGAAGAAGCAATGTATATTCTGGCACCTATGTTATGTCAGTCTTGGAAAATGTTTCACCTTTATATATTGCTTGACAGCAGAGTTCAATATACTAAATTTAGGAAAGGATCATAGATCATCTTTATAGCTTCATAACTAGTCTCATAAAAAGACTTATGGAAGATGATCGTGTGAGGAGGCTTCTGCAATCCTCACACAGTGCTCAGCTTGAAAAATCCCAGGCATGCTGTCTGCTCCATGAACATGTCGTTCTGTTGTTTCAAGTTTTTTATGGTGATTTGGCAGCACTGGCGTCTGAAGGATCAGAAAAAGGAGCTTGGACTGGCCCTCTCTCAGCTTCAACTGTAATACTAGTATGATCCTGGGTACTGACAAAAATTCTGACTTTCACAGAGAAATCAAAAACTTGAAGGCAATGAGTTGCAATTCTAGAAATTCAAACTCCTGCCTCTACTTTGAGCAAGTTTGCTACTCGGTACAAACAGTAGTAGTTTCCTATTCACCTCTCCCAACACTGCATCAATCAGGCTGCCCATATTTTGTCAGAATATTTTCTGCATTTTACTATTGCTGCAGTGTTCAAATCTTAATCCCTCTGTTCTGTGACAGTCAATTTTAAGTGCTTGTTTTAAATCCATCCATATACTGAGAATGTGCAGAGTACCATCCTAACACACTCCTTACATACATGTGGATCCAAAAAGGAACTTTGCCATAGGAGAGTAGCCAGGAATATCCCCAAATGACACCTTTCATTTAAGAGATCATTAAAACAGAGTATTTCTGATGTCCCAGATTTGTTGATTTCTGATTAGGTCATACAAACATGTCCACTGTGTTTTCTCAAGCTCATTTCCCACCACATACTGATAAAAATCAAGCTCTTCTGCTTGCCTTTCACACCAGTTAATGATTTCCTTAGCCAGGTACGACAGCTGCCACGCCTGTTGCAATGGCAATGGAAACGTGATCCGTTCTGGTCTGACTGGTCCATTCTGGGTTCTCAGATTATCATTTCACCTGTTCAGATCTGTGTCCACATTGTGGTTAAAGCAAGAAATGAAAATTGTGAGCAATAACAGCTGAAACAACACATCTTATTTTGGAACTAGTGAGTCTAGAGCAGATAAGACCAAAAAAAAAAAAAAAGGTGTGTAAATAGAAGATACAGAAGAGTAAGAAATTAAGAAATGCCCTATAGAGCAACAAAACCATTCTATAAATTACTGTAATAAAGACAACTGTCCTAGTTAGGACAGCTGAGATCAGTTCATCATGGTGGGTGTAACCCAAAACTGTATTCTATAGCCTTCCATGTCATTTCCCAGAAACTAGACTATTGTTGTCAATAGACTATTCGCACCCTCTGCCCATAGAGCCTGACTCCTCAGGCTATAAACTAGGTGTTAAGAGGCCTGTGAGATAGGAGGATGTTTCTGTCCTCACACCCTTTGTGGAACTCCCCGCCCTGAGGGGAGCACTGAACATTCCTGCCTGAACTGGAGGATATATAATCTTGGAGTTTTGGAACATTTTTCAACCCACTCGTGGGATCCAGAGGACGGCTGCATCTCATCGCTCTCAACCAGACTTAGACCACCACTGGACTGCGATCACCAGTTCCGGCCAGACTGCAGCAGCTCTCCCACCAGCAGGTTCTTCCCCTCTCCCTTTACTTTGGACTCAAACAGGGCCCAAGGAACACCACTTTGTTCAGGCCCCAGGGCACTGGGTTATACATTTGGGGTTTTGTGGGTTGAGACCAATTGTTTGTTTGTATTATTGTACTTACTGTATTATTTTAATAAATTGTTATTCTGACTTATAATCTCTCCTTTGAGTTGGGTTCATTCCCCCTGCTGGTTAACTTTTAAACCAGCACAACAACACAATTTCATTGATTCACTGGTCATTAATTTAAAATCTGACGCAGCTAAATTTTTAATTATGTATTTTAATTATTAAAATACTGATATGTTTGTACAGATATTGTAATAATTAACTTTTAGCCTATGGTCATATACATTGTCTGGAGACATAGAATGCTTTCAGATTAGTAAGACAAATTTGATTTAATAAATTTTGAGAATCTGCCCCTCCAAAAAGAGTTGCAGAGTTAGAGCCAGAAAAAAGCAATAAATTAAAATACCATTTTTTTGCCTGTAAAAGAAATAAATAGAGGTTATACAAATGCAGCATTTATTTACCTAAAGTTTAACACTGTCTTCCAACAACAACGTATAATAAGGAGACAGTGGTTGCCAATGTGTTTGTTTGGAATCTTGCTTAATTAGAGTAGTTTTAGTCATCAGGTTTTACTCTACCTTCTGTCTGTGGATTGTTGGGGTTTTTCTTATAGAGAAGAATTGGTTGTTGGAAAGATTTAACTGTGACTCTCTGTCCCTGGATTTCATTGACTTGTAATTCTGGTGTCTGGTTTCCTTACGTGAAAAGGAAATTGCACACCTGGATTGACCTCCTATTAAACACTTCAGCACAGACCCTGGAGAGGATCCCTGGGGCTGCCTTCTGCTTTTTATTCCTTATAACTTGGGCACAGAGCTAAGCTGAGGAGTGTATATGCTGCACCCAGCTGCCCCAGGGCACAGAGGCCTGAGTGGCCCTGTCCCACCACGCAGGTCCAGCTGTCCCATCGTGCCGGCACAGCAGCATGTCGCAGTGGGATATCGCACGGATATCTCCGCGGCAGTGCCACACAGTTACAGCAGTGCACAAATCAACAAGCTCCACAATGGCAGTGATGCCCTTTCAGACCTACCCGTGCCCAGGTGCAAGATAGGGGGTGCTGAAGACCCCCACCCGCAGGGCAAAGCCTCCTCCCCGCCGTTCTTCCTCTTACACGCAGCTGCGAGCCTGAAGTCGGGAAGTACGGTAACAGGGAGATTTTAAAAAGAATGCCTCGAAGTGGAATATATCGTGACAAAAATAGTTTTGAAAAAGGCGGAATATGGGAATAAAAATGAATGACTGTAGTGAAAGGATGAACACCATTGAAACTGTTCCTGATAATTATTCCTAATTTCCTTCCTTTCTTTTTTCTTTTTCTCATTCAAATTCTTTAATAAGCAGAAGTACAAACCTCCTCCGTTCCTTGCTACGTTGCTGTATGACTGATGAGCTACCAAACTCTGCCACAGTGGGGAAGCAGAGTATCATTGTAAATCCATGCTGGTGCAAGAAGCAGCTCCAGCTCTCTGATGGAGATAAAACACTGTTAGTAAAAGCTGAAATTTTGAACTTTTTCCTGCACCAACCTTTTTTTTTCTTTTAATTTAGAAGAAAGAAAATAAAATTTTTGCTTTTCTGCACTGTAAATCTTAAATTTTGCAATGTTTCTCTCTCCTTAATATTTGCTGTGAATGATGACAAACTACCTGGAAAGAGGATACTCACATGTTGGTACCCTTTTTGGACTGTAATGTACTGTTTTGCTTCAGAAAAACTTCCCTAGCCTTGAGGTAGGATGTCAGGATTCTGTCTTAAAATGAAAACAATTCTTTTAGAACATAATGACTGGGTGTTAAGCAGGTGTCTTTTCACTGAAATGTCTGACAAGAAATGCAGAAGTTTAATGTCAGCGGAACAGAAGCATCATTAATGTCACAGAAACAGGCTGACAACTGTGACTATATTATTGCATGATGTTTTTTTATAGTCAGACCTTTGAGTGAGTATTTTCTAGAACAGTCATCTACAGAGGTGAACATGACCCAGACCAAGGTCTCTCCATACAGAGCTTTGTTTGAGGAAATCTTTGAGATATTGGAGGAACCTGAAAGTTCCTGTAGCTTAGGTGATGTGCAAAGGGTATTTAACAGTGTTGGGTACTAGGTATGTGTGAGCTTGTTGCTTTTCCTTTCTAATGTTTATGTGCATGCTTCAGAGAGATTGAAAATCATCGGGGATGTTAACAGTCTGGAAGGTTGCAAAGTGTTTGCATGGAGCTCGTTTGCCTTTTGCAAAGAAGAGGAGACTACAGATGCATATATGGCAATAGAAAAGATAAAAATGGCATGAGTTATTTCAAGCACTCTCTGCTAGGAGGAAGCTGAATTTGGAAATTAGGTCCTACTAATGCCATCAGATTTACTGACATCATCAGATTAATATTATTATTCTTTTAGAATTACACGTATATTGACACGGAAAGCTAATAATAGCCCCACTGCCTCTGTAGGGACTGTCATGTGCTTTCAGATAAATATAACACAATCCATGCTGCAGCCCAAAGAAAATCTCATTGGGAAAACTGTCCCCACTGAAGCGAGTGGAAGGGACTGGTTTTTGCACAGATGTTAACATGGCAGGACATTGTCCTCTGGTTCAGGCATGCTGCTGTGGGGTTTGCTAATAGGCATCAAAAGCTTTCTCTGAAACTTCTGTTTCATAATTTGCTGTCTGGTGAAGGCTAATGAGAAAAACCCAAATGTTGATCTGGGTAAGGCATTAATTACTTTGTTTCTTCTTCCTGACTGGTATCAAATTGTAGAAAGGAGTTAGAACACAGTATCTGCAATAGTGAGACAGCAGATGAACTGTACTGCAGCCTTTGAGCCTCCCAGGACTGTACCACCCAGGTGCTTGATTTGAGCTGGATTCTTTTCCCAACCAGGATACAGGACAGGGGCTGATGGCAGATCTGAGCACCTGGTCAGGATTGAGGTTTTCCATCTCAGATGCAGGAAGCAGTATCTGTTCCTGTAGTTCCAAGGGTATCCTAAGAGTGAAATGGAACTGTAGCATTCAGTGAAAACCTGTGGGCATCTTAGTTGCTGACCTTTAGGCCTCAGGGATGTTAAGTTTACCTTTTCCGTTCCCTCTAACTGGCTCCCTTTCCACTACTGTAACGAGTGCATTCGGCCCATGTTCACACCTCTCTCAAGGAGATTTCTGTGGCAGTGTGCGTTATAGCACTGATGTTGCTGCTCCCTTTGGGTGCAGAAATTGCTCATCTGTAGACAAGGAGAGCTCCACAAAAATGAGTTTCCCTACCAGGCACCATGTCCTTATACAGGGAGAGCACTGGGACTTGTGCCACTTCTATACTTGTGTGCATACCCACACCTGCACCCTGGCAAACCCATACTGTCTCTGCCAGCTCTCCAGCTACTTCCAGGAGTTTCAGGGAGTCCATTTAATTCCCCATGTAACATTATAAATGAACCAGAATGAATTGTCCTTACAGCCTGACTACTGCCAACAGCTGTATGTTACCCATATTCCCATAATTCAGAAAAAATTCTACAGAATCAGGTCTGCCTGCTTAAAGAGAAAGGGAAAAGCCTTCATCATCCATATTCTCTAGGAGAGAATCACAGGAACCTTTTTGCTGAGAGATATTCCTTATTCAGCCTGAGAAACTTATAAGCTTGTTTACTTTCCTGGAGGACATGGATTAAGACAAGGAGTCTCCACCCCCAGTTTCCTTTGCTTGGGTACAAAAGAAAACTTCTGAAAATTCACATATTTACTATAAGAAAAGAGACACATCTAAACATTTAATACCAGAAATGCTAAATAAATAATGACTGTTTGTAACTGAAAGACAACCACAGGCTTCTGTAGTGATCAACACCTACTTTCTTATTTATTTAGAAGCCTAATAATTGTAGTAATATATCACATATATGGTCCACCTAGAAACCCATCTGTGATTATCAGTTCCCTGTTTTAGCACCAGGTTCAAATGACAGGGCAGATACTATAAGGTCCCTCTCATTCTCTGTGACTTCTTTTATAGGCATATATCCTGAATAAGATCTGGAACTTACATTATAATTGCAAGATCAGAGGCCAGTCTTCTGCAGAAAGGAAGTTATATCTTGTTATCACCCTGTAACCCATCCTTGCTGTAACCTCTTCCATTATGGTTTCATTCAACAGGTTCCCACTTTGTGTGTGTGAGGGTGTATGACTTCATGGCACAGGCAGGAGTAGCAGTCACCTTTTTACTTTCATTCCCTTTCTGAGATAATTTTCAAGATACCATGAAAGCTACCCTTGGATGACTTTCCCCTCTCCTCACCTTCTGTGGAATCAGAGATTTATCAGTGGGTTTGGAATTAACATTTCGGGTTTGTGATGTCTTCCTCTTCTTGCTGCTTGACCAGGCTCTCATCTTTTTCTTCAACTGGGAAAAGTTGCTCTGCTGATGCAATTGTCCACTCAACTGGAGTGAGGCCAATCTCTCATAATTTCAGCTTTCCTTGATTGCTTTCTGCCCAAACTCTGACAAAGAAGTTTGCAAGAATTTGAAAAGTGATTAAAAAATCCCACAAACCTTCAGAAATAGAAACTTGTGTTTCATTTTTACTCAGAAAACAGTGAAGGTTATTTTAATAGAATAATTTAGTCATAGTGTGGGAAAGTTTTTGTTTTGGGGAAAGGTTGGGTCGTGATGGTCTTTGTTTAAAGAGGAGAAATTTTATTCAATAGTACTAAACTTCACTACTTTATTCAGATTTAAAATTTTTCTTTATGCAGGCAAGCTGTTAGCAGAACATTTGCGTAAAAAAGAGAATGTAAAATCAACTCCTTGTACAGTACAGGAAATCTCATGAAATTCCTGAAATAAAATTACTACAAAGACAGGAGTTTTTAATAACTGTCATTCCAAAAAAATAGCATATGTCAGTGTTTATTAAGTATTTTGTGAAAGTGATAAAATTCAGATGATAATATTTGGTTTAAATCTTCTTAGCTTCATTATGATTCTAATTCAAAGTAGAGAAAGCTTTCATTCCTGTGTGTCAGTTATTGAGTTTCTGTTTCTCTTCCTCATCACCCATTTCGTGCAGAACAGGTGACACAACATCCAGAGCTCAGACGGATTTAATCCTAGTCTGGGGTGACAAGGGTGTTTTAAAACAAAAATGCCATACCATGTGAGACTATGGAATGCCTGTTGGAAACAATGGCCTTGGCATCTAATCTACCTACCATAAATAATATATTATTACCCCTTTTCAAGTTAGATGTACCAGAAAGGTGACTTTGCCATTGTTAGAATGCAAAAGAGTAGCTCTGGGACTGGAAAAAATAACAATGTTTTATATGTATTTGTTTACTGCATAAAAGTATTACTAATTAGTATTTTTGCTTCAGTATTACCTGTCACCTTTGCCCAGGGGCTCCATTAATGCAGTGATTTCAAACAGACACATTTGTATGTATGCTTGGTCAAAATATCTGGAAGCTTGTTGGTATGCTCCAGTGATGATACAGCACAGTACCATGTTCCTTCTCATACCACTTTAGCCCTTCATCACTTCAGCACTTACTTTTCATTTGTGAAACAATTTCAGAAAGCTTAGCAATAATTAGCAGTTTCTAGTCCTTCGATAGCACAGGTTTTGGTTCAATGTTAAGCAAAACCTGTCTAGTAATCACACTATTTCCCAGAAGGATCAGCATGCTCTCTATCTATATGAATAACTCTTTTCTCTTTTCCACATTTACAGGGGAAATCGCTTGGACTCAGAAAAGGAAGACGGTGGAGTGAATTGTCCCGTTTAGGATATGTAAATGAGAGCACTCTTCAGAACTACTCCCCTTACTATGCTGTTGTCTCCCCACAACCCTTTCTTAAGCAGTGTTAGAAGCAACCATGGGGTTTGACAAAACACATTTTTATCTGCCCACTGCGCCAGACATTATGTTTCACAGATGCCATTTCAGCTGGTAATGTTCATTTCTCTGCCGCTTGGAATCACCAATTAAGAACAGCACTGGGAGAACAAAAAAGATATATTCAATAAAATACTACATATTTTCTTTTTTTAAAAAAAAACAGTAAAAAATTCTTTCTGTCATTTTCATTGCTGCTACAAATTTTCAGTGAGAACTAGCACTGTTTATTTTTTAGACCTTGGCTGTAGCTATTTGCTTGGCTGTGAGGATTTTGGCATCAGGTCCAAGTCCCTGGGTGACAAATTTTTTACTGGAGGAGCCCCAGAGTTGTGTAACTCCCTGTTCCTTAAAATTTAGCTCTGCTTTTCTTTCCATTCTTTGCTTTAATGAATATTTTAATTTCTTAAGTATTGCTCTTTTTGATTTGCTTATCTTTCTGTATTTTGCGATATTTTTAAAAGAGGAAAAACTGTAAGGTTTTGGGGTTTTTTTTCAGTGCAGCATTCAGCATTGTTGGAGAAAAGTGGTTGTTTATACTCTTGGAGGAGAGTAACTTATGAACTGAAAAGTAATTTGTAATATTCAAGGAAGACAGGTAACACATCAGTGAAGTTCCTCTAATAAGACTAGTAAGTAAGCAGTACAAAAGATAAAAAGGATTAACTCAGTAAAGAGCAGGCCAAGAAAAAATGCTGCTGGTGTAGTGCCCCTTGTGTGTGCCATCAGCATGAAGAGCTGCAGG
The DNA here is from genome assembly GCF_001715985.3 of Manacus vitellinus. Taxonomy (NCBI): domain Eukaryota; kingdom Metazoa; phylum Chordata; class Aves; order Passeriformes; family Pipridae; genus Manacus; species Manacus vitellinus. The sequence continues at coordinate 37,788,074 of NW_021939396.1, forward strand.
AAGGGCTCTGCACTGGGTGCTCACCCCAGGCTGAGCGGCAGGACTGCCCCAAAACATGGAGAAGGAGCAGTTTTTTCCACTGACCTCCAAGGGTGTAGGGCCCTTGTCCGATTTTGTAGGATTTCTAAGAAAACGGGGTATAAACACTTCTCCTTATCCCTCCTGCAAAACCTGAGGCTGCTCTTTAGGGGCAGACTGTAAGGGATTTTCACCTAGTGACCTGCAGGTGAATAGATAATGCTTCAGTGCCAGAGAAAGTTCTACTCCCTCCATGCTCCAGCCTCGGTGCCTAGAAGCAGATTCCAGCTTTCCCCAGGAGATCACTGCAGTATAAATCCTAATGGGCAGGACCTGAACACTTGTGAGGATGGACGCAAGGAGGGGTTATCTAATGCCACATGTTGGAACACACACCTTAGGAGGAAATAACACCCCTCTTTCTCTGTGGCAGGCTGATGAAGGCTAGCAGAATAATATATGGCAAGCTTCAGTCCCCAGATATAAAGCAACAGTTTAGTGATTTTAAAATAAATACCGGAAATGAAACAAAACAAAACAAAACTACTCCTGAAAAACCACCCCTCTAGCCTTTACCAGATCAGATGCAATTATAGTGCCCAGTTCAAAATTAATCCAGACACTCAGTTAAACCAATGTCAAGTCACTTAAAAATTGAACTGAAGACAATGTGCAGGAATCAGAAAATTATTATTATTATTATTATTATTATTATCAATATTTTATTATTGTTATTTTTCTCTCTGAGACAACAATGAGATTTGGAAAATATTTCAAACAGACATTTGAAATCCTGGTCTTTAAATATTCACCAGTATTGTCATTTGCCTGGAAGCATCAATGCAAAAAAAAGTTTCCATGGGAACGGTATGTGATTCTGTCATGCCTTTAACCTCTCTATTCCCAGGAGTGGAAGACTGAACCAGAGTCTTCAACTCTAGTGATTATACTTTTATTGGTGGTTTTCAGTCCAGAGCAGAACATATTCAGTGGTAGGAAAAGGTGATACACATATATTAGTAATATAAGCTCTACCTTGAAGCATCATTAAGAGCACCACCCTGTTCTACCAGAAATAGTCAGGGAGCCACAGTACTCAGATTAGGAAGTCATTTGGGGAAAAAAAAAATAAAAAAAAAATCCCCTAAAATGAAACTGGCCTTTTTCCCAACCTGAGCCACTGCAATTACTCTTCATCTTGATTAACTGCTGACTAATTGCTCTCAGTTAAAATTAAGAAAGAACATTTGCATTCTCTCATTACTCAGTTTTATTTAGATCTGGAACTTTAAAGAAAGTTCTGTTAAAGTCCACAATACTTTGAATATTTATTATAGGGATTATGTCCAATGCAATAAAGGCTCATGGTCTAATTCTGCTATTTAGCAAACAAGTGTGAAAACAGAAAGCAGAAAAAAACTCAGTCTGAAGCTAAATGCCTCAGTGTCAGACTCCATGTCTGATACAAGAGGCATAGTATTTGTGTTTGTAATAGCTATGAGGTGATTGAATGTGCTATTAAAACTCAATCACTGATATTTCCTATAGAAATCTTGAAAGAAAGCAAGGTAAAAATGGTTAAGCATAGAATTCCATTGGTAATTTGTAAACATCTTGACCATAATACACATGCAGTTCATTTTAAATTGCTGACAAAGTAAAAACTTCAGTCAGAGGAAGAAAGTCTTGTATCCTTTAAAACCAATGTGTTAAAACAAAAGAGGGTCTTGGAAAAAGATCTGGTAAAAAAACTTATGTCACTTAATAGCATAGCTAAAAAATCATCTGTTAGTTGCAAAGCCAAAATGAGCATTTGGAACGTACATTCTGTTTCAATCTCAGTAGCACTTGCAAACCATGTTCTGTGCTCTCTGGCTAATATTGGAAAGTCTGAGTGGCTTATTATTTTTTTTCCTTTGTAAGGATGCAAAATACGTAACCTCTGAGCTGAAAGGAGCTAATCATACTGTGTTTAGTCAGTCCTGAATGAAAGAACAGCTCAGAAGAGGGAAAAGATATTGATCTCAAAACAGTGGGGAGAAAAAAGGAGAAGTTTCAAGTGCATCATAGTCTTTTTTTGTTCTTTCTACATCACCAGTGATTTATTAATTCAATAATTTTGATAATTTAAATACTACAACAAATGTCTTATGCTTTTGCACAGACTTTTCTATGGAACTGATATGATATTATTTTGTACCCAATTATTCCCAGACATCTTGCAATAGAGTGCCATGATAAGAAATATGCATTAAGAGATGCTGGAAAAAGAATTACCAAGGTCCAGACACAGAAGGTTTCACAGAACATGGAGCCTGTAGGTAAAGTGCTTCGAATTACAAAAGATGACACAAATAAAGTAGACCAAAGCAGGTCAATTTTAGCTGAAGAAACACAGAACAATTTATGACTCTGGCTCAATCACATCTAGTAGAGACCTGATTATTATTTTAAAATAATCAGATCTGAATGAAATCTTGACTCACAGATGGTCCAAAGAATTGCTTGGTCATGAAGGTTGAGTTTAGGCTAATGTTATTTCTCCTGCATTATCTTTAGCTGTATAACAACCTACTTCATCAGCCTGCCCTGCTTTCCTGGGTGAAATCATTCAGCTTGTTACAGGATCAATGCACTCAGGGACATGGGCAACTACTAGGGAACAAGGCTTTTGTGCAAAACATCCCAGGTTCTGTACCAACAAGGCCTATACCTATACCATATATGTATACATATGTGCACATATATACATGCACACACACACACACACATGCACATATATTACCCTAAACATGAAGATATACAAATTAGAAACTTAAATGTAGGATGTTCCTATTTATGGATCTCTCTGATAGAATTAGGTGAGTATATGCCTTATGGCAGATATGCCTTGAGTCCTGGGCATCTAAATGTGTTTGCCTAACCATGCATATGCTGCACAAATCATTTAAACATGCACAGAATACACTGGACCTCGTGGGCACACACTGGGGATATTGCTCTGTGATTTCTTGGTATCAATTCCTTGATATTCTGAGCTTAGTCAGGGACACTGTCCCACTGATACTACAGGATGCTCAGGAATCCCAAATTGTTAAAGTTCCCATTCCTCCTAGACAAACTTTCCTGATGAAAAAAAAGGTGACTGTATCCAAGGAAAGTTCAACCAACAAGTGGCACTACTACCAAGGCATTTTTCAGCTGCCATCATGTTACTGTATGGTGCAGAAAGGTCTCTCCTGACCCTCTGGTCACCTGGCATGTTTCTGACAAGTGGCTTCACAACCCCACATTCTGATCATGCCTGGAGTTATTTTGAATCCCATCATTTTATAAATCAGAGCTATCGCAGCATTGAGTTTCAGCCCTCTCTGAATCTTGACAAAGTAAATGCTCCATGGAGCTTTTGGCAGTCCTGGAGCTGGGAATATTCCTATGGACACAGGTTTTCATAACATTTAGATGAAATAGCAAAATTCTCATCATTTGGGAACTGCGCTCCTATTATTTCAAGAAGCAGATTTTAAAACTCTACAGTCAAAAAGAGGCAAAACTAAAATCTAAAAATTACATTCCTTTTCTTGATCTTATTTTGCATTAAGTGAATGCGTATCATCTGGACACTGAATGTATGAATTTTCTTGGAGTGCTGATTTGTTATGTCTCCTACAAAAGTTTCCATGAGCCATAGCAAATAAATACCAATGCAATGCACATTACCTCCTTTTATGATCAAAGAATAAGGTGAAGGCAAAACTTTGTCTAAGAGGAATAATCATGGTGATACCCATTGAATAGCAAGTTTTATGGAATTACCCTCTCCTACGATGAAAGGCTTAGAGAGTTGGGGTTGTTCAGCCTGGAGAAGAGGAGAAGACCTTATTGCAACCTTTCAGTACTTAGAGGTAGCCTACAAAAAAGATGGAGGTAGACTGTTTACGTGCAGATAGGACAAGGGGGAATGGTTTTAAACTAAAAGAGAAAATATTTAGGTTAGATTTAGGAAGAAATTCTTTACTCAGACGCTACTGTAGCAGTGGAACAGGTTCCCCAGAGAAGTTTTGGATGCCCCATCCTGGAAGTTTTCAAGTATAGGTTGGATGGGGCTTTAAGCAATCTGGTCTAGTGATGCTGTCCCTGCCCATGGCAGAGGGGTTGAAACTAGATGATCTTTAAGGTTCCATCCAAGCCAACCCATTATATGATTCCAAAACTCTTGGAGAATTACCACACTCATTCACATATTACACAGCTTCTGTAAACTGTTTTCTTTCTGTTTTGTTTTGCTTCTTCTGTGCTCTAGAAGTCATTTTGAAAATTAAAGAGATTTCAGCCTGCTGTAATAACTAATAGTCCTGGAAGGTTTTAATGCTTCTCTTATTTTCCCTCTGATTATGTATCCTTGCACAAATAATCTTAAAATATGATTAGTTAAGAACAACAATCTTATTAATCTTATTCTGTCCTGCATTTATACCATCCTCATACTGGGAAAAAGCATAACAAGGGGAAAAACATAATAAGAAGAAAAATCTGGAATGCTAGGGAAGGATAAAGGAATCCATTTGGTGTCTAGTCTACTACTGCAGTGAAATCCTGCTGCTGAATTCAGTGACCTTCTGCATGGGCTGATTTTTAGGGCCATTTTGATCACCAATATAAGCACTGTTGGAAGGAAATATTTCCAAGACTGATGGTGATTGACTGTAAGGGAAGATTCAAATATTGTATTAGGGTTCCCTAAATTATGTTGACAATCACTGTGATCAATATCAGGACCAAACAAATAAACTTCTAATCCCTATTCCCTTCCTCTTTTCCCAACTGATTTTTCCAGCAATAAATTGACTTGTCTTGGAAATGGATTTTGTGCATTCAAACCTGGAAAATCATGCACTTTAAGTCCACAGTGGCACAGTGCCTGTCTCTATAGTGAGGAGCACAAGAGGAGCTGGCAATTTTTCTCAGAATTGTGGGAGTATTTTGTAAACAAGCTCTATCCCTTCCCTTTGAGAAACAGCTGTCAAGATATAATGGAATGTTTATGAACATTGTTTTAAACTTTAAGTAGATTTATTAAATTGTTTAAATTCATAGTGGATTTTGTTGTGTTCTTTGTTTGTAGGCTGACAGTTTCTGTCACCTGTGCTTGTGGCTCATAAGTGATATGAACACTCTGTACTACACTGAAAATTGCAACCATTTCTGTGTGAACATGGGATATATTTTCAAAGAAATGGACAGAAGATTGACGTGATGAAAAGAAGTAAATAAAGCTTTTGAGCTTACCCTTGACATTTAAAGCCACTTGCTTTACTCTTCATTGTTCTATTGTAGAAATAGGAAATGCAAACATAAAACCAGTAAAATATGCTAAAAACTGAAGTTTACTGTAATTTTTTTGAAAGTATCAGTCAAAGGATCAGATTAAATGAGAAATGCCTTTCTCTGTTCTTGATCTGTTTTCCCATTTGAGTCAATAAGTTGGTGTATCTTTAGAGAAGCAGGACTCAGAATTCATATATAACTTCCAAACCATTACAATATTGTATTATAGTCAGTAACTTCAAAAGGTTACTTGCATATGAGTTCGAAGTGGGTACTTTCATCCTAGTTGGACTCCCAGCAGACATTTATCTGCATAGGCACTTGCTTCTCATGAAAAATGTATGATCTGTATTGTGAGAATAAATGAAGTGAAGCAAAAAAGTTCCATTTTCAGCTAGTTGCTGTCTGTCAGCACACAATTTCAGCTCTCAGTTTTCCTTCGGTCTTTGTCAGTGATAACATTCATATTTTTTCAAACATCCTAAACTTCAGTGTACAGATTCAACCTATTTCTGATGAACATGATAGGGGCCTTGCCTGCAAAGTTTTGCTAAAGTCAACATGACTTTTTGCAACTCAGGAAGCAGTATTGAGTGATTCTATTGTATCTCCTTGAATATAGTGTGGATTAAACTGGGCCAGGTGATGGGCTAATTTATTCAACCTGCCCACACAGCCCCTGTCTGAGACCTGCCACCTTAATACTGTCATGGGTCAACAGAAGGTCTGTCAGCTCCAGAGCTGTCCAGTGTCACAGTCATTGAAGCAAAACAAACCAAAACCACTGCCGGTTTACATTACAACCTCCTGCAGGAACAGATGTGTGGTGTAACCAGCCATCCCAGAGGAGAAGTAGAAATTGTGGACATAAACCACTTCTGCCTTCCAGCTTCCACATGTGAGCCCACATCCACAGATGCTATTAGGAGATAAGTAAGGACTTCAAGCTTGTGCACAGGAAAACTTGATGTCTCACTACAGGATAATTTTATATCCAATTTGCTTATTTTCTTCTTTTTATCTTGTATAGGACATGGGATTCTACTCAGCTCAGAATCCTGCTTTATTAAATTTCTCTTTATTTATTTTTTAGTAGTAACAAGAACCTTGGAAAACTAGAGGTTAGATATTGCATGATCACAAACATTGTGAGCCAAGTTATTTTGCTTTGGTCTCTCCAGGGCCAGGCTAATTTGGTCCCAGGGTGTTGCAAATGCACTGAAGCATTTCATTCCTAACAGAGAAGTAGCAATATGCTTTTTTATATAAAAACAACGTTTTTACAAAGTTTGATAGCAAATGCAACAGTGGTTTAGCAAGATTCGATGACAAGGTACACTTTATTTACTTCATAGAAGACAGGATCAGATAAAATTGTCAGGTACACCCTCCCATTGAGTCATGAGGTTCAGAAAGGAACTCCCTGCATTCTAAACTACTTCTCAGAGAGGAGTTTAGATGCAACTGGATACAAAATTGGTTCATTTATGTCTAAAGAATTATATGTTCACAATCAACCCTTTATATCACTTAGCTAAGATTTCAAAGTTAAACATGCTATTAATCACTTACCCAGAATCGATTGTGACAAGGAATTGCTCAGCCTGGAGGAGTAGTGTTGAGAGGCATCCCTACTCTAGGGGAGATCCAGATGTGCTGCCTGCTCCTGTGCAGCAGGGTTCAATGGGCCCCGGACTGTTGCAGCAGGACACTCTAAGTGGGGGTGGAACAGCTCGAACTTCACCTTACTTGCTCAGAGTATCAGTGATGGAGGGAAAGGTCATGCTGCTTTTCATGTTAGAGAATGCTGAGACCAGCCTGACTCAAGAATACCAAAATTAAACATCACAAGGATGTGAAGAACACATGTTTCCTGACAGAAACTTGTGCTGGCAGGGTTGTGAAGGACAGATGCTTCCTGATAGAGGAACTGATAAGTGATAGCACTGATAACTAATTTAAAGATAAATTATGTTCTACGAGCTAGCACAGCTATCCTAGCAACACATGACTGACAGTCAACCACTTAATAATATAAAAGCTCAGTGCCACTTTTTACTAGCAGGGATTTCTAGCACATCACTTCCAGGAGAGTGTATCGAGATTTCTTACTTGAGTGGGGACACTCCTCAAGATTACTCCTTGAGAATTAGCAGAAAAGATTTACCTATAGTCATCAGTATGGGTCAGTAACATCAATCCCTATTTAACAATTATGAATCTAGGTTTGAAACTATGCTTTTAATAAATAGTACCATCTAATATCACCTATAACTGTCTATACTGTGTAGTAGATAATTCTGAAGTTCTTCAGTCTAATAATTGTCACTACCATCATCAATGGAAATACAAAGTTTATTTACCTATATAAATATGTTTAGTTTGCTGTCCTTAACCCTGTAGGACAAAGTAGTATAAATGATTAACTACATCAATGTAATCCCTTAGACATAAACAGTTGTCCAAGTCTGGGACTAAGACTGGATCCAAGCATACCTCGACTCCTCCTTGAGAAGGGATTGAGGCAGAAAGGGAGTCCATTCTGAACCTTGTGATTCATCAGGAGGACCTTCCTGACAAACTTTGTCCAAAGTTTCCATTCTGGCAGTGATGGTTGTCCAGTATTTATGGATAAGATAATTGATTTATAGCCATATTTACATGCCAACTGCAGAAGTTTGTTTCTTCCAAACTCAGCTTGAGTTAGATCTTAATCCAACACTGTAGTTGGGGGAGGAGCAGTGCACTGTTCAGATTAGCCCTTGGCTATTGTGCTGTTATCTGTCTCTCATGGATCCACTGAGTCAGATGCCGCCAACGTAACCAGAGGCATCCATTCCAGCCATCATTGGTGGTTATCACTTGAGCAGAGATATGGGAAATGAAGGTCAGGTTGGGGGTGAAAGGAGCACATCATCACACAGGGAATAAGCACCTTACTGATCATTGTATTGCAGGATATCGACAGCTGTGAACACTCCTTTTCAAATAAACCAGAAGTTCTACCATGTTCAAGAGCTTCATTTTGGCTTTTCACGTCAGCAGTTGACAGAGAAGTAGCAACTCTTGCCTTCCTTAAATGAGATGAAAAATCTGTGCTTCAGCTTTATGATTTTCCCAACACTGGGAAAATCTCCAGTGGCAAATGTAGACAATCGCCCATTCACTTTACACCTTAATAAGTAAAGTGTTCTCTGTTAAAACAGATGTTGGATAATGGATGTGAAAATACATATCTACATAAATCATAGGTGAAACCCCACCCATTCCCATTGTTTTCCATTCTTGTGTAAAACACTGGTGGTTTGGTGTATCAGAAATTTGTCTGGAATCAAGTTCTGTGACATTGTAAAGGAGGATCAAATTGTGTCTCATTTACGCTTTACAACACGAACATACCCATGATACTAGTAGGCATCCTAATGTAGACACCCTGAAGCTGTGCCTCTATGTCATAGGTAAAGACAGTGTGTCAGAATGTGTCCAGTAACTGGCAAGGAGGGACTCCAGAGGGTGCAGAGAGAGCCCTTTTATCAGTAGGTTACTGATATGCAGTTAGATGTAAGGGTCAGTCAGAAATCAGCCAGAAATCTTTCTTTACCTTCAGCCCATACAGTTATTTCCTTTAATAGATTGTATTGTTTGAAGGATAAATAGCTTCACATGCCATATATTATGTTCACACACCTGAACAGCTCTTTGTTTAAAACGAGAATCCAGGCATCCTGCCCTAACCTTTAATTGCTGTCAAAGAAGGAAGTACCTCTTCATCTCTTCCTCCTTTCACATAAAAAAAATTAGACTGTAAGATTTTCAGAGAATTGTGTCCTACTGCCTTCAAAATGGGCCCCAAGACTTTGGAGAATAGTTTCTTTTCATGTAGTTTTCATAATACATTCCTAAGAAATTGTTTTGTTGCTATGTAATAGGTTGTGCAGAAAACTTGTTTTCATTAAGACTGTCTTCATAATTTTCAAATGTTTTAACATGAAGAGTTCAAATAATGACACCCCCCCTTGTATGTTCAACAAATAGTCATTAAGAAAAAAGAATTCTTCAAAAAGAAAATATCATCATCTTGCTTTAAAATCTCTCTGTAGTTTCCAAACAAAATATTCTTTATCGGGAGGAGAGAAATTAAAAGATTGCTGAGTTATAGGACCTGTGCAATGCAAGGCCTTCTGAGTGCTCTTCAATTCCTAATACTTTCTAGCACGAGTAGTCATGGTTTTGACCATCATTTCTTCTTAACCATCCTATTCGATTTCCATTTTCTCACTTAGTGTCTCACAAGTAGTTAAATTTTTCATATGGCTTTAGAAATGTGACCATCATCCTGCTGCAAGAGGTACATAAAAATCTATCATTTTTATTACCAATCCTTATAAAGTTATTCAGTTTGCTTTTTACATGGCTCATGAAATGCTAAAAATTCAAGAGAAATCTCCCAATGAAGATCTAATGCTGCTTTACCTGATTCAGAAATTGTAAAGTAAATCCTTAACTATAAAGTTTTATGTTTCATCCCCTAAGTGTTTCATAAAAAATGTTGCCCATGTAGTATTAGTGAGATTATTTTTTTCCATGAATTTTTAACCCAATGATGTTGGGCAAGTGTGCTGGAGCAGGTCCAGAGAAGAGCAATGAGGCTGGTGAAGGGACTCGAGCACAAGTCCTATGAGGAGAGGCTGAGGGAGCTGGGGTTGTTCAGCCTGGAGAAGAGGAGGCTCAGGGGAGACCTCATCACTCTCTACAACTCCCTGAAAGGAGGTTGTAGCCAGGTGGGGGTTGGTCTCTTCTCCCAGGCAGCTGTCAGTAAGACAAGAGGGCATGGTCTTAAGCTCTGCCAGGGGAGGTTTAGGTTAGATATTAGGAAGAAATTCTTTACAGAGAGAGTAATCAGGCATTGGAATGGACTGCCCAGGGAAGTGGTGGATTCTCCGTCCCTGGAGGTTTTTAAGATGAGACAGGATGTGGCACTTAGTGCCATGGTCTAGTAATAATGGCAGTGTTGGATCAAGAGTTGGACTTAATGATCTCAGAGGTCCCTTCCAACCCAGCTGATTCTATGGTTCTATAATTTTTAGTAGTGTTTCTCTTGTTGAACTATATATTAAAATATATCACTCAGAGGATATATTAAAATCAAGAATGTGGTATGAAGTTCTGTTATGACACAGAAGTAATCTAAACTTTTCTGTGAAGATCTAATTTCTCAGGACTTCTTTAAGAAAGAGAAGTCCATTTACCCAAAGATATGAATATGAGGCACATGTTAAACCATGTTAGACTTCTTCTCAGAAAATTTCACTCAGGATGAAATAGTCTGAATTGTTCAGAAACAAATTAAATTTTCATAAATGAAAGCTGTTTCTGAACATTGCTGCACTGTGGTCTAGGGCAAGTTGTTCTGCATGCATTAAATTTAAATCATTAGGTAATTCAGTTTAGTTTTCTTGAATGTTTCTGTGGAAACAAAGTATTAATGGAATAACACTGATTTTTTTGCTTCATGATTAAATAAAAATGTAAAAATAAGGAGAAAAACAGTTCTCTCTGATTTAGTCTCTTATGGGATTAACTGATAACAATGAAGAAGAGAGTGAAGCCTCACAGTTTATAATATCAATTTTACTTTCACTTTTTTTTTTCTTGCAGAGCTTGCACTAACCACTTCACAAAACCTAGAATCCAGCCCATGGTGAAGACCATGGTGAGACAGGCTGTTCCCCTGCAGCCCATGGAGGTCCATGGTGGATCAGATACCCACCTGCAGCCCATGGAAGACCGACACCAGAGCAAGCGGATGTGCCCAAAGGAACCTGTGACCCTCCATGCTGGAGCAGGCTCCTGGCAGGACCTGCGGTCCCATCAAGAGAGGAGCCCATGCTGGAGCAGGTTTGCTGGACAGGACTTGTAACCCTCTGTGTGACCCACACTGGAACAGTCTGTTCCTGAAGGACTGCACCCCAAGGAAGAGAATTATTGAAGAACTGCAGCCCATGGGTAGGACTCATGTTGGAGACATTCATGGAGTGCAGGCTCCCATGGGAGGGACCCCACTCTGGAGTGGGGAAGAGTGTGAGGAGTCCTCCCCCCAAGGAGGAAGAGCAGAAGGAGACAATGTGTGATGAACTGACCACAGTCCCCCTTCCCATCCTCCTGCACTACTGGGGAAAGAAGGTAGAGAAAAAGGGGAATGAAGTTAAGCCCAGAAAGAAGGGAGGAGTGGGGGGAAGGTGTTTTATGATTTAGTTTCTACTTCTCATTTTTCCTACGCTGATTTGATTGCTAAAAATTAATTGCTTTCACCAAGTCAAGTCTGTGTTGCCCGTGACAGTAACTGCTGAGTGATCTCTGTCCTTACCTCGACCCATGAACCTTTCCTCAACCCACCACAGCATGTTGGGACATGATGTGGTTTCGACTAAACAGTCAAAAAAGGAAAAAAAAAAAAAGACTTCTTGGTATAATTGCAAAAGCAGATGAAAATCTTCACAATGTAGTATATTCTTCAGTATGGACTCAGGAGTAATCCAGACACTCACTCTGCTGGCAGCTCTTGGAAGGTGAGGATCATTTGTTTTCACTGTGAATAGGAGAAAGTCGTGAAGAGGTCCATGAAAACATTTTCTTCTGAGCAAATTTTGTCCATCTTATTATAATGCCATAGAGATGATTTACAATGCAATAGCCTTTGTATCTGCTCTTCAAATGGGTAAGTCAGAAAGCTAAATAGAAGACCTCTTCCCATACTGATCCAAATTTTGCTTTTCTGGGTTCCTCATTCCTCAGGAGTTACTACTCCAAGACAGAAACCTGTTCTATACCTAAGAAAGGTGTAATACATATCCCTCTCCCAAACTGTTTATATTTACAGTGTGTACACAATTAGCATTTTTTTGAGGTGAAATCTGCTTAACAGCACTGTTGTGATGAAGACTTCATTTGGACACTAATCACTTGATGTTTCCATGGCAGCAAAGGGATTGTAAATCTCTAAACTGTGTTGTTTAAAATCCCCATGCCTGGAAAAATAAATTATTCATACTCAGAGATATTCCAGTGCCATCTTTAACTAGTTCTGCTAGAGTTTTCACCTTTTCCCCCCTGTAGTTACTCAGATATGGTTTTGCAAACCTTTTTGGTTCATGAGTTTTGACAGGTTGATAGACATTTACATGGTAATCAGTACAAGTTTCACTAGGACCTCTCAGAATACTGGTGCTTGCCTGTACCATTACCATCTATTTTATCCTAGGGATATGACATAATAAGAAGATTGATGGAGTCATTAGTCATCTACAATGATTTCAGTGAACTTTAAGGAAGTTACATAATGAAAATCCTCTGATTTTTATTTTTTTTCAATTATTTTAAGACTTTGAAATAAACTAAGTGCTTGTATATTTTAAGGCATTTTAACAGCTATCATTTTTAAAAACAAAATACCAGCATATAAAATGAGAAAGAGGTCTAAAACACAAAAATCACAGTAAAATCATTAGTAATGAACCAGGCTGTCCTCCACAAACTAATCAGAAAACATGTGGTATGAACCCTCAGTGGTGCTGCCTGTAACTGCTTTGCTAGTCATGAAGGAAAACAGTCAGAAGGATTTCCTGTCATAAATATGCTGCTGAAGCAAAAACAAATATACAGCATTAGAAAAATGCTTGACAATCAAATAATAAATTAATTTGTCTCCAGGTCAGGACAATTTAAAGAACATGTGATTGCAACATGGAGGAGAATGGGGCCTGGGGTGGTTAATACGCCTTTAATGTGAAAATTGATTTGCTGTAGTGTGAATCCTGAAGTAAGATGAAAAAAAGAAAAAAATACTCTCTTGAGAAAAGGCTTGAGATCATAAAACATTAGTAGAATGAGAACAGATTCTGAGGCTGAAACTTTGGAGTTTAAAATGATTAACCAAACAAAAAGTTTTGCCAGTTCAATTTTACTCCTTTCCCCTCTTTCATTTGTAGAACTTGGTGAACAGAAGTACTTAGCTGACTGGTTCAGAAGACCTGTGTAAAAAATTACTGAAACATTTGAGTAAATTCATCCTACTCAGCCATATAGCTGCAGGAACTGTGAGTTCTTTTGAAAATACTAATGGCCCCATTCATCTCTTTCTGTCTCTGACTCCAAAACTGTAGCAGTGATTAGGATTTTTCTCTACCAGTAATAAGGGACCAGGACACATTCTTTTTTTCTAGTTTCATTCTTCTTAACTATCTTTCGGTTATCCTTTAGTTTTACTACACTGAAGTAAAAAAGCACCCACAGGAATCAGTACTCACGTCAGAACCTCAGCCACACTGATTAGTGCTGCTTCCACAGGACAAAGTATGCTGTGCCCTTCCACACGTGTGGAAGCCCCCCAGCTCCTTCCGTGTCCCTCAATAAACACATCTGGTGCTTGTGGTGGGAGACCCCCACAGCTGCATCCCCGGGGATTCCCAGTGACAGACAATTTCTGAGGTAACCAACACATGCCCAGGATGGGACCACAGCACAACCTGTGAAGTTTTGGAGCTTTCGATCCTCGTTCAAAGCAGAGCCCATGTCTGTCTTTATCTGTGGACCATTTTGCACCCAGACTGAGCAGGCTTGTTCCACAGCTGTGCACTTGTTCTTCTCCCGTAGATTCATTTCACCACATATATTTTTCTGTCATATTAGACTATAATGTACCAGAGACTGCATTGACCATTTCACACTTCAAAAGTCTGTTGCACATTAAGAAACAAAATGCTTTCTTTTGAATTATAAGGAAAATGTTTTTCCTTTCTTCTATCATGTGCTATTCATAGGTCAGTTTATTTCTGTTAACCCGATGGAGACAGATTGGAGAAGTACATTAAAAACAATAAATAACAATTATCAGCCAGTGAAAGCAAACAGAAACAAACTGATAAACAAACAAAACCCATGGCCAGCTCATTAAAGCTGCAGTGCCAGTAGCAACTCAAAAGCCTAAATCTCTACCATAGCCCAAGATAGGACAATGATACAGAGTATGGTAGTTCTATAACATACTCTAAAACTTAAGTTTGTCTCCAGTAGCACTACCAATCCCACAAGTACAGTTTCTTTCCAGTGAAAATGTCCAGTATCTCTGATGGTTTCTAGAAAAACATATAAGTCATAAATTCCCTAGTTTTTTCCTTTGGTGATGTCCTTTTTGTGTCATCTCCATCAAGGAACAGTCCAGCTTTAGGGAGGGGTTTATCAAGGATAGATGACTGCAACCTTGGAGCTAGATTAAAGATCTGAAGAGATCCTCAAGAGTCCTCACAAAGAACTCAAACAATTACACTGTTTGCTGACATTGTGCTGTTTTTCTCTTATAGTTTGTTTTTTTTTTCTCCTAGAGAATGATTTAAAGTAATGTAAGGGCACTGATAAAAGTACACACAAGGGCAAGGACATTCAACATTAGTGACAAATATCCAGGCTGACATTACATTATTAACATTTGGCTTTTTGTCACTTTCTTAATGCTGTCAGGATGAGAGAGTGATGGAGGGATTTCAACCCTGATTTGGTTTATTTGTGCTTCGACCTTCAAGTGTGTGTTCATAAGGCAGAAAGTAAATATTTTCTAAAGAGTTAACAGGGAAAGTATTTTAAAATGAAAATAACAACTAAAATTTAATTTTAAATGCTATCAAGACATCACTCATGAATACAAAAGGGTTGATCAAGACTTTAATTTTCCGAAATGTAGTGATCTGAAAAATAAAGGAAAAAGCAAGCTAATTTTCAAATTTCTGAACATTCCAAAATCTACCAGACTGAAAGAACATGATACCAGCAGTGGCATAGTAATTTGATTAGTCTCTTGAACATCTTATTAAGTTCCGGAGATGGTTAGTTGTGAAAATTTTTCTGCGAAGTAGTTTATATTTTTCAGAGGAAGCTATCCCTTGAGATAAAACTGTTGCTATTAAAATTCATTTAACTTTATTTTTTAGAGGAAAAAGAAGATGACAATATGGGAGTGTTTCTAAGATTTTCAGCTACATAAATTGATACTTGAGCAGCACAAACTAATTGGCTAATATTTAGGATTAAAACACATTGATACATCGAATATTTCCTTACTGTGCTGTCCTTGCTTTTATATTCCACACCTTTATCCACTCCCCAGTACTTCAGAGTTCTTACTCGAATAAATGAAACAAATGGACCTCAGAGAGTCTTCTGAGGGCTAGGGTTTCAGGCATCAACTCCAAAACTTGAACATTGAACTGCAACATATGTGACATGTTCAGAAATGAAAGATGTTTTCAATGCTTTAAACAATAACTGGGGTTTAAAAATGTAGAAAATATAGTATTTTAAATATATGTACTTTTAAAATGAACGTACAGATGAAGTGGTTGTGATTTGGGGAAAGATATTTTTAAAACAAGATCCTGATAGAGAAACATTTTCTATTGGCTAAATTTGAGAGAGGCAGTGGACAAGCTTCCCTGGATGGTAATTTATATCTGGTTTCATCTGGGTTCAGTAAATGGTCACCTTTGTTCTTCAAAAAATTCAAATTAAAGCTGTCAGTAAATAAAAAGGTCACAAGTGTCTTGCAAAGCTTTTCTCCAGCAGTTTAGAAAAAAAATTCAGTGTCCGTGCTACGATCTCTGCTCTTGAGCTCGTGGTCCCAGACACACAGATCTGTATACAGACCTAACTTGCAATGTCATCTGCTCAATGCTACAGTATCTACACCTGAAGTAACTAAAAATTCCCATAATTGCTCCATTTGACTACTCAATCTCTGAATCTTTTGATTTTGGTTAAGTCGATTAAGGCATGCATACTGAGGTATGAAAATGCAATTGCAGCACTACTTCTGTAGATATACAGAAATAAAGTGTAAGCTATCATTCAGTTTCAAAAAATCATATCCCAAGGAAATGCTTTGACTGAAGGAATGAAAGGCTGGCAGATGATGTGCAGTACATCAAAGTGTTTATGAGCCTTCCCTGGCTGAGAACCTGATTTAGTGACATTAGAAAACCACTGTCCTGTTGTCAGAGGTTGGGAGCACATTAGGACAGTGCTCCTCAACCTCTGGCAAGAGAGGAAACCATCAGTTTTGGTTTGAATTGAATCTGGTTGCAGGAATCTCTGTTCATCAGCAGACAGGATTTCAATGTAGAGATATGGGAGGAATTTATACATGAATGCACTTTTTTTTGCATTTTCTAGCAAATATGTGGCTCAGATAAAGAGGCAAATTAAAAAACAAATTTTTATTTCCAGAGTTGGAGATTCATTTGGATAGTGTATTTATTAACAGTGTAGAAAAGAGTTTGAGTGACAAAGAAATCAGAAGAAATATGTGGAAGGAAAAAAATATTTTAATGTGATAGAAAAATCAAATTTTCCTGTTACGTGACCATTAAACCATTGTATTCCCACTGGGGCAAGCAATCCAACTGCATAACCCTTGTCCTTTTACAGAAAATTAATAATCCAGTGAAAATAAGCTGTCCAGGAATATTTATAGTCACAGCAGAAATAAGTTCAATTAGTTCAAGAGGCTGCAGCTGAAAGATAACCACCAGCCTAATGGTGCTTTATATACATCTTTTTCTGACAAGAGTTTTGGGGGATTCTGGATAAAAACATTTTGTGAAGACACAGTAAAGCTTTGTGAAATTGCTTGAATGGCCAAAACTACACACACAAATCCACTACATTACAAAATTTGTAACCATTGGATAAATTAATTAATGTATTTACTGGTATAAATATGTAAATATATAATATGTATTTACTAATATCTTTACTAATATATTAACTAGATGGAGAAGCTCATTACAGAGTTAGAAAATTTGAAATATCAGGAAAAGCATTTACTTGCAAGCCCCATGACTGACTGAGTCGAATTTTCCACTCCCAAACAATTCCCATGTTCTTGAGTGTTATTTTATAACAGATTTGATTGTATTCTCAGAAATCATACATTAGGAACAGGACTCAAATCAAGAGCATCCAGTTATGACATTTGCCACTCTGCTCTTCATCTGATGAGATAAGTTTCTTCATGGGTAAATATGTCACAAACTGTCTCATACAAATTCCCTCCTTATTATGAAGCAGAAAAGTTTCCTTGCTTGCATGTTAAAACACACATTATGAAAGACCTGCTAACATTTACACTCTCATAAGAGGACAATTCATCTTGCAAGGCTGATCTTGCCTTACTGTAATTTCTCACTGAAGGGGAGTGAACACTGCTTATGCATATGTTGTCTCTGCTAACATAGACCTTCGCCAAGCACACTAAACTCCAGAAAAAGCCTCTCCGCACCAAAATCATTTACCCCACTGGTTTTGCTTTTCTGGAAAATTGTTAAACACATGTTGCATTTAATGGTGAAAGTACTGCATCTTAGTATTCATACTTTGGTCAGAATAGACATTTCTGTTCCACTTGTGTGTTTGCTCTGTAACATTAGAGATACTTGCTGACTAATCACCGTGGCTAAATGAAACCAATAATTCCTTCTTTATCACTGCACAAAACATAAAATTATCTACAGGCTATGATGTGCTGATGGGTTTATAGGAGGAATCTTTCTTTATCATTTTGGAAACTTCCAAGAAAATGTCATGATGTGGTATGAAGATGAGCATATGATGGAAGTGGCTCCTAGAAAACAAAAAGGTGAAAAAACCTCTGAAAAAGCAGTTCTGTGTATGAGAATGTCTTCTTGAATACTAAAGTACTCCTAAAAGATAGAATCTGGTGGTAAAAATTGATTTCAAATATTTTGACATCAAGAGGGAATTAACACAAGGTCTGTGAATTCTGTTGGAGCAGGTTGGTGGGAGTTTTTTTCTGAAGACATGGGCCAATTTTATTCCAACTAGGAGATAAATATAGGGTGATCTACTTGATAGAAGATGCTTGTGTGAAAGTGCTCACACAACAAAGGAGTTCACTGGACCCAGTGAACTCATGATGTTACTATTCTTACATGACCCACCTTTATAGTATACACTGTGTGAAGTTGTTGTATATACACTGTTTAACAGTATTGGCCCCCAAAATTCTTGACAACCAAGGGAAAGAAATTTTCTGAATTTCAGAAAAAAAGAAGACTGAGTGTGACACCAGGGATCTATAGTGGTAAAATCCTGGGATGAATTACCTTAGGATATTATAGTCTCTTTTTCCTTGGACATATTTAAGAGTAACCTTCTATACTAGGGCAACTTCACAACATGCTTTCAGTTAAAATTCTTTAGCTTCTTAGAAGCTACAGTCAGGAAACCATAGAGAAAGGCACAGTGGAACAAGACAGAGAGCAGAATGTGAGAGATAGAAAAGCAGACTATGTCAGGAGAGAGAGACCAGCCAGAACAGAAGGATGCACACACTGGGGTCATCAGAAATATGGGATCAGCAGAACATAACCCCTCACTAAACTCCACAGACACTGTTACAGCTAGAATAGCTTTATACTGATGTAATCAAGATCATGCCCTTTCCATATTTTTCTTTCAATTCAAACTTTTTAAAAATGGAATTTTTTTCTGAAGTATGAACAACAGCAACACGATTAGTTTTAGTTACTTACCTTTTTATAAGTACTGGTTCTCTGAAAGGAGAAAAAAAGTATAATTTAATGTTTATGGAAAAGACCATCAGAAAACCCCAGGTGTTCCTATGCTCAGTGTAAATCTTGAAACTATAACAGGTTAGTCTCTACTGTACAACGGAATCATGGAATGGCTTGGGTTGGAAGGAACCTTAAAGGAATCTTACCTCCCCCATCTAGGAAAGGGACACCTTCCACTAGACCAGGTTGCTCAAAACCTCATCTAACCTGGCCTTGAACACTTCCAGGGATGGGGCAGCCACAACTTCTCTGGGCAACTTGTTCCAGTGCCTCATCACCCTCACAGTATATAATTTTTTCCTAATATCTCATCAAAACCTCTGTCAATTCAAAGCTATTCTCCCTTGTCCCCTACATGCTCTTGTAAATAGTCTCATTCGTATGTGCAGGGCATTTTCCCCTTGCCTTGCAGCTTCACTGTAGAAAGGGCATCAACCACTCCTGTTCTGCTATAGGAGTGCTCTGCACAAGTAAAAGTAGGACTGAAAAGAAACAGAGAGTCAAACAAACTGTCTGCCTTTCTGTTTCTTTGGGATAGTCATGCCCCATCTCCCTCCTCCATGAAAACAGGTTGTGAGGGACATCTGTGCTCAGAAAACATCAATTCAAACAAGCATGAAGAGAAAAGGGTTGGTAGGATGATTGGCTGTGCAGATGTCTGCCATTTGCAAAACATCAAGCCAGCTTAGCAATAGAGATTGAAGAAACGTCTCTAAACACGTTCCAGGGAAACAAGTATCAATGGAAAGAAAAGATTTTATTTCAATTTAAGGGCAGTTTTTCTGCAACATCACAGGAGTATGTGAAAAGCATGAGTGAATTTAGGCTGGTATCAGGAGGCTCAAGTCATCCCAGCAGTGAAGGTTCTGGAGCTGCTTTTTAATTGGGATAGTAGTAAGAAACCTTTTCTATTTCAAGATAGAGCTCAGTGAATGCAGCAACACTTTTCTAATAGTTCCACTGACTGAATAAAGCCTTTGCTATCAGGTCTTTATTGCTCTGTCAAAACAAATAATTACTGTATATAATTAATTCCATGCTTCAGTGCTCTGCTGCTCATCTGCAAGGCTGGGGAAGATTTTTTTGCAGCCTGAAAGAATAACAAAGCTTTTGAGCTTTATTCACTTCCCCCCTTTGAAGCAGCAGGCATAGACCACAGTGTGGGCCACTCACTGGTACGGAGACAATAGGACTTTGAGTCCTGCCTCCTGCTGGTCTTTTCCTGTTTGTGATTAATGTAGTGACCAGACAGGGAGAAGGGGTTTTCCCTCAGGATTTCACGCTTTTCTGGAGAACAAATCATATGTTGCTTCCAAGGGTGAGGTTGAATATTTTATCTAACAAATTCCCAGGACACCTATTTGGGGACTGATATCCTGGTATCCTCTGTCTTCTACTCTTCTCCTTTCACACATTGATAATTTGTTGGTTCTGGTCTTGAGTTTGTTACTGGGAATATCCCCAGCAGCTTTAGACTAGCTAACTTCCAGGCTGTTTGTTGTGCAGTTGTGCCTGCCACAGGAGTGTACAGTTCAATACTTTAGCTCTGAGCTCTGTGTCACGCTGTTTTACACAGAGAGAAACCATCAAAATCTGTGCGGCAATATTGTTGGAGAATACCACTAAAAACTTAACCTCTTTCTGCAGATGTCTACTGCTGTCCTCTGCTAAGGCCAGGTCACAGGGCTACAGCTGTGCACATTGCAGCCACTGCAACATCTGAACCAGTCTGGGCTTTTCTGGATCTAGGATCTTACTGTATACCTTAGTAATGAATCTGCTTCTTCAGAAACAAACTATGAGTGTAAGTCAGGCTTCACCTTCAATTCATCTGTCAGTCCTAACCCTAACAACCTCAATCTCCCATCCATACTCTGGCGTTTGTCACCTTCCATTAGGAAAGATTATCAGTAAAAGAAGTATGGGACCTCCTTTCACTTTGTTATACCCAGTTTCCCTTCTACCAAAGCTCCAGTCACCAAAATCTCCCATGTTATTGCAACTCAACCAATGTATTTTGGGAAACAGCATAATTTGATTTCATGTTTTCTTTTATCTGAAGATGCAGCTTCAGAGATTATGAAGTTCTGACCAAGCTTATGAAGCTATGATCAAGCATGTGGAAATATGTATCTCTGACCATGCTGGGGATGGGGATGCATTTAAAAGCTGGGATTAGGGACTCCATTCTGCATAATGAAGAATCTGGTCATCTATTTTCATGGAATTCAATTGTTCAAAATGAAAATTGAGTGCAAATCTTATGCAGCCCACAAGAGTCTTTTGTTTCCTCTTGGCTCCTCTCCCTATCTCACATGCTTAGGAACTTACTACCTCTGTACTGCCACGTGCTTTCCATCTGAGAAAGTCATGGCCATGGAACAGAAATTAAGGCAATAGGAAGCAGTGAACTCCCACTTAAATTAGTATTAACTAATGCAATACTTAGGATTTTATCACAATTGTATCTCCAAACACCATGCAATAATTAAAGAGAACACTGATCATATATTGCCTATGGGGCAGTATATTAAAAAAACCCTGATCTGGAAACTGATAGAAAAAAACTCTGCAAGCAATCTCATTAACCGTGACAATATTCAATGCAGGTAACAGCAGAATCTCATCCTAAATGAGACTTCAGGAATGTAATTGCCTGCAGTGTAACACATATCATTCTTACCATACTATTATTTCTTTAAAATTGTCAGAACTTAACATTTATGCTTTCCTTGAAACATAGCTCTTCTGTCATTGTGTTCTGATGACTCATCTTTCAAGTTACTCCAGTGAATCATATTAACATTCTCCCAAAATAAGGGTAAAAATAAATATAATTTTGGAGCACAGTTTTCTAAACTTTTTGTAGGCAAAGTTTGCCCCCTGTGTTACCAGGATCTGCTCTTAGAATTTAACAGCTTGAGGGTTCATACAAACAAGAATAACTCAAGCAAACAGAAGACTGATAAAAGCATGTCCTCATAATTAAAATTTTATTTTATTTGTGTTGTCTGTTAGTTTGGGGTTTGGTTTGGTTTGGTTTGGCTTGGTTTTGTTTGGTTTGGTTTTGGATAAAGGTGGTGACACTGAGTTGTCAGAGAGCACTGGAAAAGTAAGGATCTTAAATTTTCTGTGTATAAATATTTTTAAAGTATCATAGCCATCACAGCTGTAGACTGTGGTTTGAATTGGTAAGATTGCTGTGCAAAAGAGAAACTGAGATAGGAGGCTGGCTTTAGGTGATGCTTTACATCCTAGCTATCTTTAACTTCAAATTCTGAATTCTGAGAAGGTGATGCCACCTGGTAAGATATTTCAAGTACTTAAAAACTTGAGAAATGCCCATTACCAGCAGTTATAATTATAAATACATTTTTCTGTCATTTCCTTGATTTCACAGACATGAATTCGGTTCCAGCAGCACAGAGTCACAGAAATGGATGCGTTCATTTTTCTAGGTATCGCAAAAATGTCACTGCTGCAGCTTTCTAAACTTTGCTTTTGGGGGGATTATAACAATCTTCCTGTTAGGTGAAAGAGATTATTTAATCAAGCCTTTGGGACTTTAACATGACAATTAAGTCTAAGGAAAGAGACCATGGCTTTTGCATGACTTTTTCTCTTTTATGTTTTCCCCCTTTCTTCTTCCTTCTGCTCCCAAAACATGCCACTTGGGAAAACAAGAAAGAGCTGAATTTTCATTAAGGCTACTTCAAGTGTGCTATAGCATAAAGGCATTTATCTGCATAATATGGATAATTTGAAATATGAAATAAAATTTGCTTTCAAATAACCAGACAGTAGAAGTGGTGTGTAGAATGGCTAAGGTTATTTTTCATGGAGCATTTTAATTCATCTTCTCATTCTTTGACCAGGGATAAGAAGAACTCTGTAAAAGCTCATTTTTAAACCTCTGCTCTTTTATTTTAAATACTGCCTGTTTTTTCAAACCTTCATCTTGGGCCTGAGAGTAGATAATTCCCTTTAAGGCTTCCTTACAACATTTGCTACCACTGTCATTCAAAAATTCTCCTTTGAAAAGCTTCAAAGAAGTGCTGTGCAGTGTAATCATGTAATCCGGGTCTTCAGCCAGACAAGTTGTTTGTCTTAGACGGCTACTTAAAGTCCTACTAAAATTCTTACCCTTGAAAGCACCAGCTAACACATAAGGTCACTTAAAAAGAGGGCATCATAACATTTTTGCTGCTCTCATTATCAATCAGAGAAACACTATACAGCATGACTTAATCCAAAACTCTCCAACCCTGAGCATGTTTTAGAGAGTGTTTAGCCCCTTCAGGTGCAGAGAGACAGTATGGTCTCTGCATCACTGAAATTCCACTCCCATACTGGCCTCCTGGTACTTTGGGGCATTCCACAATGAGATCTTCCACTTCAATGAGATGCAACACATGGCAAAGATGCGGGAGATTGTCTTGACATCTGTTCCCATGTGCTGAACCGGGAATCAGCCAAAGGTTAGCAGAATTAGATTTATCTGTCTTATAAAAAGCTTTATGGCATTCTGGAAGAGTTAAATTTCAGAGTGCTGTAACACTCAAGACATATTAAAGATTTTTAAGAAGGGTTTTTTCTTTCTAATACTTCCCCCACATACTGATAAAACTTATCCCTATAGGCCACTTTTGTATCTCAGCACCATTTTTCACTATCTGGGGCTTCTTTCCTGCCACTGTAAAATATTGCCTAGCATTTCTGTCTCATCCTAGTCAAGTTTAGACTGTTTCTAATACTGCCTTCAGGGTTTATAAAAAAATATGCAATACTATTGAGAAAGGTGATATAGTTATATGGGAGAAAGTTGGATGCCATGATGAGATAGGAATATTACAATAGAAGAGAGCACTATGTGAAACTCAGATAGATAGATTGACAGTATTTAAAAATACTGCAAAAACTTTAAAATCAAGATTTGCTTCTTCCAGAAGAAGTTTAAAAAAATTGTTAAAAAATCTGAAGTACAGACAAGTTCAGCAATCCCCTCTCTTCTATAGCTGCAATGTACTCCCCTAAAACTTCATGAATTGGCTCTCTGTTTTCTGAGTACCTGCTAGTCCCAGCTTTATAATGCCCAAGTTCTGGACAAACAGCCAGAGCACAAGTAAACATTAGTCATGGATGCAGAGCAGAGACTGTTGTATCTTGAATATCCCCAACTACTCATGGAGACCACGTGCAGTCTGACTTCAGGAACATGCCAGGTCTTCCTCTGCTGGTTTTGCTGAGGTTGGTAGTTCTGACTCTAACTGAAGCTGGAGCAGGCAAGTAAACTTCAGAAAAAGATTAATTTGTTCTGACTGCAACAGAAGAGAATGACCAGTGAAGTCAGTGAAGACTTTCCTCCTTGGACTTTCTTGCCAAGACACTTCAATACTGAAACTTGCTTAAACTGTGACTGGCTTGTACTTGAACCTGGAATGAAATTTTTTGAGCATTTGAAGAAAATTATGAAAGTAGAGAAAGATAGTAATAGAGTTTTCAGGAGACAGTCGCTATCTATCTCAGGTCACTCAGTGAGTTGTGGAGATTCGCAGTCCGACATTGAAAGTCCCATACTGGTATTGAGCCAGAAAGAAGTTTGCAGTGGAAAACTCACTGTAAGTCTTCTAGTCTCTTGAAGGAGCAATCTCATTACTGACAAATTATTAGGCTCATGCAACTCTGGTAATAATCATCATTACTGTGTGCAGGCTTTCCTGATGAAACCTAAGAAAACTCAATGCAACTTTTGGTCATCCTGAGAATGGATCTGGGAAATTCAGATCTGAAGATGCAGAATGAATTAGATGATGCTGCTGGAACCGCTGAAAAAAATTTAGTCCTGTTTTATATATGAAAAAATTTTCATATGTGAAAGGAAGAATCATAAGACTTTTCAAAATGAGTGCAGGTGCCCAATTATAGGGAAAACATTTTACCAACAGGTAGTTGTACTGACAGAGAGCTTTCCAGCACAACTCAATTTTTTTCCCCATCTTCACAGGAATCTCTGCTGTCAAAAAACACAGATTCCAAAGGCTTCTTTTGCCAAAATTATAGCAGTTTCATTGCCATTCTCTCTCTCTTTGTGCCAAGCGGATCTGACAGACCACATAAGCCTTGTGCAGTTATGTACTGTAAAACATCTCATACATGGATCAGAAATACATTTTGTTCATTTCATCCTGGATGAAGGCAGAACCCCAGTGACGTAATTTTTTATCCTTAGAAGAAGGACACAGACATAGGCAACTTCCGGTTGGAAGAAATTAAAAAATAGAGCAGACCTTAAAACAGATGCAAGTGTAGATGGATATTTTGGGTCAAGCTATCTTTACCTAGTAACTTTTCATTACTGACTCCAGTCTTGGAATAGTGGTGGGGAACTCTGTCACCTCCAGACACTATTTTCTATAAGTTTAAGGCACAACTCTGTAAATGTGTGGGAATGTATCACAAGCAAAAAGTAAGCTCAGCATTCCCATACCAAAGGGAAAAAACAACACTGAGCTGCATCTTCCTCACTGACATATGTCTGGCACTTTGAACACATATTTAAGTGAGTGTCACATGAGGAAGCATATATTTGCCTGTCTGAGACATTTAATGCCTCATATCCCCCTTCATTATGAAAAATACTCTTTAAATCCTCTAGGCTTTAAACAGAAGAATAAATACATCTTTAGACTAATACTATATGTGAAGACTAGCACAGATCAGTATCTTAGTTTTGCAGGGTTTAGGAAAACAGCATCAACAGCCCAGGAAAGACTGAACTTTCAGAGGAACATTTCTTCTTTCCTTTTCTCTCCTTCTCTCTCACATGACCTTTTCAACATAAGAATTTTCAATAGAAGGTTATAGAATTTCTTCACTTCTTGCTGGTTTTATTTTTAAGTAGTCACATAAGTACACTAAAGCGTAACTAATCATGAAGCCACGAGCTATTACTTAACATCAGCTTACCTAAGTTGCCAAGGAAAGTGGTGGATGCCCCATCCCTGGAAGTGCTTAAGGCTAGATTGGATGGAGCTTTGAGCAACTTGATATAGTGGAAGGTGTCCCTGCCCATGGCAGAGAGGCTGGAACAAGATAATCTTTAACGACACTTCCAACCCAAACCATTCTGTGATTCTAATGAATAAATGCTAATATGAAAAATGAAAGGAGCCAATTGGAAAAGTTGTAAAAACTGCCGCTGACATAAAAGGAGGTACAGTAAAGCATGTGCCTTACCAAAGATATATAACCTTTACACAACAATGGTATATATGTTTTCTATTGATATGCTTTCTAATGCCAGTAGTTTAACACTTTTAAGACTGGGATATGTCAGTCTGCAATTGCTGAGAACTTGTTTTCCTCGTAATGGAAAATTCCACATGGATTTTGCTTCAGAGCACTATAATTCTGTTTTGCTCTCAAATTATCCTGACTATTTAATCTCAGGACTGAGGTATGTTCTAGCAAAAAATAAATGAAAAAATAATAATAAAAAAAAAATTTAAAAAATTCAAAGAATTATATCAGTATGTACCAGTACACATTGAATTATTAGATTATCTACTATATATGATTTTTTTTTTAAACCATCTGTCTTTTCAAATAGGCTAGGTACATCTTATGCCAGGATTATAAACTCAGCAAGCCTGCAGGTCTGTGAGATTTGCCTTTCATTCTGGGAACTTAAAAAAAAAAAAAGAATATTGCATTGAATTTTCTACAATATTTGTATTCCACATTGTCTTACATGATGCGTACTAGCAGTTCACTGACAAACATTCAGCCCATTCCTTTCTAACAGGGTATGGGAGAGCTGCATGGGTTCTGCAGGGAACCTGAGCTATGACGTGCTCTTCTCAGCAGTGTCCACAGGGAGCACAGATCATAGGCCTATACTCACCACCTGGCCCATATTCATCTGGACCATGTCTAAAGTGTCTTGATGGAAAAAAAAAAAAATACTTTCCAAATATATATTCTATATGTTTGAGTAATGTAGAAAATGAAAAGTGAAAAAATATTCCTTCCAAGAACTTTCCTTTACAAGATCGCAATTTTTTTTGTCTTAGCTACGACATTCTGCAAGACTAATAAAAAAACCCCACACTTATTTTGACTGAATGAAGTATGTGACTGAACAGTATATACTTACGTTCTTGAAGACTACTTACCACTTACCCAAAATTTGCAGTTTTTAGGAACGAGAGATTAAATCTAGGACAGGAAAAAGTCAATGTTTTGCTTTTATGTTTGTGTGTGTGTGTTGTTCCATAATCTCTGCTTTGGGTTAAGGGTAATACTCCATAAAAGAAAAAAAAAATCTGAATTTTCTGAATAGTGTTTTTGCATGGGAATATGATCAAAAGTTTATTTCTAACTTCAAACCATATGGTGAGTAGTGATTCACATTTGAAAATAATTCCTGATTTAAATGCCTCTGTTAGTGCTTGGGAATAAAAACTGAAACAAGAAAAGTAAGCAAAAGAGTATTCCCAAATTGACTTTTTGCTGGAGCTAGATAAAACTCATATCTGAAATATTTAGCATTCTTTCCTACATACACATTTCTAGAAGTTTTCACAGTCACCCAAGCATTTTCTGATCGCTTCAGCCGACCCATGAGTTCAGGAGCAGCCAAAACCCATCAAGATTTTGGTGGCTGCTACATCTGGGCTTCAGCCAGGAGCCTTGTTACGAGTCTCTGCAGAACTTCAGAGACATCTGTGCCTGCAGATGAAGCCTGTCAAGGAGGAGCTCTGGGTTTGATTCCCACTGCGTGCCCAAGGGTCTGCTCCCGGGCCGGCTCACTGGCAGGGTAAGGCTGGCTGGGAGGCACACACTGAGTGTTCTGTGTCTCTATCACCTGCTGGCTGCCCAGTGGAGTGGGCTCCAGTGGCGTGCACAGCACACGAGCTTGGTTTAGAGAGAGTTCCTGCCACACGGGAGAGCACAACAATACCCAAGGTGACCATTCTTTCCCCAAGCAGCATCTGATCAGAAATATTGATCATCAGCCAGGCACACATGCTCAGGTATAGCCAAGCCCCGCTCTGCAGGAAGGAAGAAGTCAGCTGACTGGTTAAATCACAGGGTTGGAAGTGAAATGGGGCTAAGCCTGAACAAGTGAACCTGAGTGCTAGAAAGAAAAGGGAAAGAACATATTGCTTAAATCCAACAAACAGAGAAACAAAAAGACCATGGAGGCATATCAGCTGCTGTTGAACCTAGCTGTGAGTTCCTTTGGACTTCGTAAAGCATAAAACTGGGACAATGCCCTATGTTATGGACCTATGCGTGCCTTGATAATCCCACTGAATTGGGGAAACATCAACATCAAATCTTGATTGCACAAGATTTCGAAGTGGAGAGATCCAAAGGGAAGAAGAATATTGTGAGGGAATGATTTAAAATCACTCTTTCTCAGTTAATTGTTCTCTTCACCCCATATCTTCCAGATGATGCGGTAGGTGAACTAAATAAAAATTGCTCCCTTGTTTCCAATGAAATTTTCTGAGCTATTTCACAGATCAGTGCATGTATCACAGAAACATAAGCCTTGAAGGTTTTGCACTAGGTCAGGACCAAGTATTCTTTGTCACATCTCATCAAACTTTCCCTCTCTCTGGCACTACCAGGGTCCTGATAAGGGCTTGTTTAACCTTCATACCACAGGCCTTCAACTGTGTCACCACTGGACAACTTCTAGCTCTCCCTCTGGCAGTTGAAAAAAGGGCACTACGAAACATCGTCGGCTCCTAAGGAAATAGTTCCTTGCTTTGTATTTCTTACATTAGGTATGTATACAAGAACTTTTGGAGACTGAACAGGTTTTGCCATTTTTGGATATACTAACACCTATAATTTTCATGTCTGATTTGGTCATGTAGATAAAAATCTAGTGTATTAGAAATAGCTTGAGCAAATGAACAGTTATGAAATCCCTTAATTTTATAAAGATTATATTGTTGAACTGTTACTCGCGAAAAAACTCCTAGCCTCTTTCTGCCAAAAAACCATCTGTAAAGTCTCAATTCTCAAATATACAATTCTGAATTTTTAATTTTACAGAACATTATCTTATTCAAGAAAATGAATACATTATTGATATTATTGCAGAAGATCTGAAGAGTTAGCCATCTAAAAGATCTGAAAATAACATATATCTTTAATGTGCTTTAGAACAATGCTCATGTGAAAGTGCACATAGTTTAAATTACCATCCCGTTTCTTTCTGTCTATTCTTAAAAAAAAAAAACAATGCCATCACAGAAACAGTGTATCTAGATTGTATACATTTCTACTCATGATGCAACAGGGAAAAAAGAAGCAAATATCTTTGTCTTAAATAAATGTATATGAGTGGTCTCATCAATGAGCACCTTTTTCTGAACAGGTGAGTACATACAGAAAATCAGATGAAGTAACACAAGAAAACCTCCATTCAGAAAATTGAGATTCAGTGTCAGACTCTATTTGCCTTGTTTGTTCAACACTGCTATTGTATGTGGCCATATTTTCCTGTAAACTAATGAGATTTCTTCTCAGCTAGATGGATTCTCTAGAATGCTGAGTCTCAGTAAGGCCAGAACATAGCCCATAGGGATGTTTGATGATGATGAGACAAAGGCATATCACCTGAGCATAGGAGCGTTTGAAGTACTACTGAGAGGAAGAGAAAGCACAATGAGAGTACACTTCCCAGATTCTTTATGATGGGAAGTTTTCTCATAATTAGAAGAAAAAATGGATTTTGAATCATGCAAGTCAAATTGACCTGAGGAAACAAAATCCCACTTAAAACTTATGAAGGGATGCTTTAAAGCTATTTCACAACCACCTTTTTTGCAAATAATGCAGTTTATTGCCCAGGTATTGTAGGGTCTATGCTACATTCACCGTAGGGAAAGCCCATCTTCCACATGTAAGGCAAAATCAAAAGATTGTGATATGAATAAATGGCTGTTCAGTTTTGGAGAAGTTGCTGAGAAAGAAGATCAGTTAGACTTGCCACTGCATCTTTAAAGGTTAAATGGTAAGGCCTTAACGTAAGAGCTTATCTCATCCTTCAGTGGTACAAGCTGGAGCCAAGGACTGAAGTCCTACTGCATGTGCCATTTGTACACCAGCAATGCCTATTCGGAGTTTTCCAGAGAAGTTATGGGTGACAGTGAAATGGATGTTTGGAGACAACAATCTCATTTAAGGCACTTTCCCAGACCTCTTGAAAATACTCCATTAATCTCTAGCATCCCTCAGGACACAGGTTGAAATTATCCAGTCTGGAGCTCTCATTTCTGTTACTGGAGAATCATTCTGCTTCCCAGAAGACAGCACAAGCTCGGGGTTCAAAAGAAAAAGATGAAAGAAGGATTCTGCAAAAAGCCTCTTTCTCCCTCTACTGCTCATTCTGTTTTGTATTCTTCCTGCTGGAGACATACAGTTTGGGTGGTGGGGCCAAAGCAGCAGTTGGAATGTACCTGTTTTATCTGCCTCTACATATAGAGATTCAATGACAAAGTGCTGCTGGGTTGTTGGGTGGAGAGGAGTTAAGTCAAATACCTTGGAAATGAAAGAAGAGAAAGACAACCGAAACAGAGAAAAAGGAAACACAGCTGGAGAAGAAAGGAAAGAGCAGCAGTCAAAGGCTGATGTGCCAGGAGCTGATCGGGAACCACTAAAACCTTGCAGAGATCCTGGAATAAGTGGTCTTTTTTGATTGATTTAACTAGTTTTGAATGCCTTCCACAATTATGGTAATGAATTCCTAGTGACATCACAGTATTTATTTACAGGAGCCTGACAGTTTCTGAAGCAATTGCAATCACAGGATATTTGATTCCTGCCAGTACAAGCATACCACACACTCACATTTTGTGACCCAAAGGCAAACGCTGCCTAGGAAATGTTACAACTCTCAGCACATCAAAATTATATATATATATATATATATATACACACATTTTTTTTCTTACATTTCTAGTTTCTTCTTTTCCTGCCAGCCTGCAACTCAGTGGCACCACAATATATAGCTCTTTATCACATCCTTTAATTCTCACCATCCAGTGAATGCCAGACTACCAATTGCCATTTATCAAAAATTTCATGCAATAAAAGCAGGTTGGGCTTTTATTGCCTCAAACGTGTTACAACAAACACATTGTAAAAAAACTTTCAACACATTTACTTCCATGTCTGCTCTTAGAATGGATGGACACTCCCTGGAAAGCACATCCCGATTCCATATGCATATCATATCTAGTAAAAAAAATAGACAATATCCATAAAATGTTTCCGGTGAGTCCAAATAACACAAGGATATTAGCATATGTGTCTGCTATTCCCATGACTAATTAGGAAAACTGAAATAAGTTATTGTACATATAAACTAATTGCTAATAATTTTCTTGAGTTTTATTTTGAATTCCTTATTTATTGGCTCTGTGGTTTCATGTGAAGCCTTCCCCAAAGGCAAGAACATTCATTTAATAGTAAGCAGTTAAAGATTTCAAACAGCTTCAGAGGCAGTCCATAACACTAAATAGGATATGCTTAATCTGGATACGCATATTTCATAAATTTCTCCAGGGCAGTGCATTCCCACTGCAGTGTTTTGCCAGCTTAAATGTCAGCACAGCTGTCTTTGTCTTTCCCCCTGGGTACTAGTGTTCCTTCTAATGTTTCATGAGGAAAATCAAAATGGGAATTTTGGCACAAATCATTTTAGTTTTAAAAGAAAAGAGAAGTCACATCCAGGACTGGCACTCTATTAAGAGAGCTTTCCACTTATTCGTAGGTCATTTGTGGAAGGGACCTTATTTCTCAGGCATCTGAAACAATTCTTTAAGTCCGTTGTCAGCAATAAAGCTAAGTGGAACACATAAAGGTTGAAAACCAAGTCTTTTGTGCCATTACAATGATTCTGGAAACATTTTGTGTTATACTATAAATATTTGCCTGATGTCATGAGGCAGATTTTTCATACAATTTCTGACCTTAAGCAATCTGGGGATTCCTTCTATGAATGTTGTACCAGGTGCCTTTTATTGTCATCTTTCAGCTCACAGGCTGCCTTTTTGAATAGTTCAGCCTACCACAGCTTCTTGCCATTACTACTATATCTTTTCATTCCAAATAAATACTGAAATCTTCATCTGATTAAAAACTTAAGAAACTGAGCAGAGATCCACTGGGGTAACTGAGACAGTGCAAGATTCCGCTAGTTAAAGACCTATCCCTCCGCTATTTGTTTGTATGAAGCTTTCCTTCTCCGCCTTGCAGACCATAAATGCATGATGCTTCAGATGTTGTTTCTTATTGCAGTGCCACCTGCTGCATAACCTCCTGGTCTACAGGTCGACCTGTGGCACGCCATGGCACCGGGTCAGCAACAAGGACACTCAGTGAAGATAGGATTTCATGACTCTTTTACCAGTGCTCTGCACTTTTTAATGAATGCTGGCAGATAATTTCCTCTGGATATTTTAAGGTTAAGAGAGCCTGATTTTGTGCTGTGGGCAGAGGTAGGCTGTGAGCTTCAGAAGATGGAGGATTGGAGATTGCACCCAAGGAGACCTTTGTCTGCTACTTACTCCTGCATGATGGCAACACTTCATTACTGCTCTTTCAGGCGCTTGTCTGGTCTAAGATCCGTCAAAATAGTTCCAACCCAACAGGAAGACACTGTCACATCAAGGAAATATATGGATGGGAGTATCAGCTTTTTGCCCAGTTTGTATCTGCAGTGCAGCCACAAAGCCAGTACTGAAGAGAGATGGTGTGATGATATCATTTTGTCTTTCCAGGAATTAGCAACTGTCTAACAGACAGACTGTAGAGATCAGAGTCATTGTACCTGTGAGGATTGTCTAAAAATTGACTGTCGCTATGACTGTGGCACGTCAAGAATGCTGCACTTATTGCTAAGGCATTCCTGACACACACAAGAGCTTATTTTGTAGACCGTATTATTAAGCCTGGACTCACAAGTTATTGTGCAGTGACAGAACAGTATTGGGAAACTAATATATGGCTAGCTCACAGTTAATCACAAAGGTCTTCAGTACCTGTGCTTTATATACCTCCTAAAGCCTACCTCATGAAAATTACTATAGACTGAGGCGTTTTTTTAGTTAGGAAATACTACACTAAAGTAAAATGAAATAATTCTTTTTCAGGATGCATGAAGCTGTTCTTAGTACTTAATAGTATGAAAAGATCAGCTTTATTTAATATTGTTCTAAGTCGCGAAGGTTGAATGTGATGGGGTATTTCCCATGGGGCAGGAAGGAGCAGGGCTAACAGAGGTGTTGACCTTTCATACCTGCATCCACCATAACCTTTCCACACAACACAGGTGCTGACAAAACTCAGCAGCAGGATACAAGACGGAGGATGAAGACAATCCAGCTGCATCATCTTGGCGTTGACTGTGCTATAGAGCAGCCTGGCAGCCCTGGCAAGAGGTATGGGGAGCTCCAGCCTTCAGCCAGGAAGGAGGAGGCCTGTACAGTGAAGATCTCTTACTTCTCATTACTATGGTGACTGGATTCAGTTTTCATTAAGATACTGGGAAGTTTTTCTCATGAGCCTCCTTCTCCGCCAAGGACTAGACCTGCTTTACTTCTACACCTGGAGGTAAATCAAGGTAAAATTCATTAAAGTTATGTAACTAGGTAAGAACAAATCTAAGCACAGTGTATCCTCACTCACTCTTCTTTTTAATTACACCTGGCTATCAGTGACACAACACAGAACTGGCACTTTAAAGAACAATGTTATTCCTGGTTTTGATGGTTTTATTAATGTGCCAGTACCTTTTTTTCATCAGGAAGAGTGACTAGAGATCAGAGAAATGTGAATCTGGTCTGCAGATGCTATATGTTCTCTGAAATATTCCTTTTAGGGAGAGGAAACCAAACACATGAGGGATTCATAGCTTTCTCTCTTCGGAGTTCAATCTGCCACAAACAATAGTCAGTCAACTGTCAGATAATCAAAAGTTAAAGAAATCTGGGTAGCTCATTATTAACAGAAAACTCTGCAAAATAGGGATCAGAATGCAGAAATATTTTTTTTTTTATAACTGAAGAGAAAACTACCTTCCTTTTTCTTAGCACCACCAAATCAGTATCTCTGCCTTCTGCTCTCAGAGGCTTCACCTAAAGTCTAGATAGTGAACTGTGTGTTTTCTTAATGGTCTTCACCATGAAACACCGCAACAAGCAAGGTACCAATGTTTCATATGACAGAGCACATCACAGCAGGACAACGAGGAATGAGTGGAAATGAATGTTGCCATAATCCACGGTAAAGAACAGGATGGAGAAAGGGTTCTTGTAGTGTATAACCATCCTCCAAGACACATTAGTTAGAAATTCGTTTTGTCTAGTGTAAGCTCCCAAACCCAGATTACATTTCCCAGAGAACACTGCCGAGGGCCTGTGCTATGGGGGTGGGATTCACTCCATCACAGTTTGACAGCATTGAAATATTTTGGTTTTCAACTCCTGGTCAGCAAATCAAACATCACAACAGGTGTAATTTCCTGGGTCGTAACCAGCTCTTGTGCTTGCAGACCTAATTCATACACGCAGCTCCAACTAAAAACATCTGCCCCAAACCTAAGAACCAATATAATAACCACAGATGTAATATATATACATCGATCTGCCAACTGCTGGCACAGATCCTTTGACTGATTAAAATCAATTACTCACATGTGGCTGTAATTTTTGCTTAATTACACATACACCTAATCCACATAGAGATAAATTTATTTAGAACACAGGGCAGTATTACCTTCTTGAATTTCTGCTAAATTACTGACTACTGTGAGTTTATACAATTCTAATATTAAATATTCAGTTTCAATTTTTAGAGAAGTTCAGTTTTCTCCTTGATGAGTAGTCTTCTACAATAGCACAAATAAAAAATTTGACTGTTCACCCTTTAGAACAAACATATCTCAGTTAACACATCTGTATGGTAAAACAACACAGGAAATTTCGGCTGTGCTCCCAAGAAGAATTTTAAAGGTCATAAAGGTGTGTTTTGTTAGTGTTCTTGGTTTACTTCTGTGTTTTGAATGCTATCTTTCCTTACAGAAAAAAGATTGCTTAAATATAATTATGATCCATTTGTTTGTTGATATAGAAATGTGGGGGAGGAAGCAAGTGAGACAGTAACTGTGAGGTAAAGTGTTATTTGAGAACAATGGCCATGGACATTTGAAATCTGGACAGGCAATAAAATAAAATATTTTTTAAAAAGCTCAGCTTTTATCATGAAGGGTCTTAAAATAAAGCCTTGGACAAAAGTTAATTTCAGGGTGATTCTGCCACAATCTTTCAGTCTCAATAGAGGACATACAGCACTTTTGGGATTCTTCTCTTCTCTTTAAGCATAATTTTTGGATAGAGGGTTATTACTATGGGGTGCCATGCCATGAGCTATTCAGAATGACAACTGTTTAGGAAATAAATACTTCGACAAACTGCCCGGTGACTGCAGGTGAAATCACACAGAAAACAAGTAAAATAAAGTTGTAAATCTTGAGAATATCTGAATAAACACCAAAGTCAAGCACTTCTGAAACTCTGGCTGACTCAAAGCACTGGTTTTTCTATCTACCATGGAGACATGAACCTGTAAGACTGTGAATTTTTTAACACACTTGGTTTAGGAGAGGCCATGTGCCTGGAAAGTGCATCTCTATACATGCCAAACTACATTTACAATATATTGAATATATTACTTACCAATCCAATGGCATTTCATTCTTTACCCAAATGACATTGTTCCATGATCATTTCTAAGGTTCTCACTCTGTTTCCATAAGTCAACCATAATAACTCTATGTTTAAACCCATCTTTAAGATTAGAGGCATGCCTGAAATTTTATGGTGCGTAACAGATTGACTCTGGTAAACTTTTAACCCAGGAAAAGGAAAATGAAATTACATATTGCTTTTAAGGGGTAAAAGTTTTCTTGATGTATATGCATTACATTATGGTTAAACAAAAGCCTTTGATGTGGGAATATATCCAAGTTTCACAAAGGATGATTTCACCAACCTGGATCATTCTATTCATGATAACAGTAAAAAGTATATCTCTAAGATTTGACTCCAGCAAGGACTTTTATCTGCAAACTATCTATTATGTGTATGATTTCGTATGTAAAGTCCTTTCTCAGTTATATAAGATATAAGATTTCTAGAACTTATCAAAACCAGGAAGAATTGTGCATACTGCCATGTATATTTTAATCCTTTATATCTTCTTTGCATTTCTTTAATCAGTTGTTATCCAGTTTTATATATCACCTAAAAATTGCAAACACAGTTTAACCCGAGACATGAAATATTTGAGATATTTTGTCCTCATCCATGCAAGCACATTTTATTCAAAGCAAATAATGACTTTTTTTTAACCACCAATCCCCAACACATTTATGAAGTTCTATATTTTCTGTATTTATATTAAAAAACATCTTTTACTTCATCATTTTTGATGCTTGACAGAAAAGTATCATTAGATATGCTTCTATATCCCTGCCTACATCCTGAGCTCAGGACGATCTGTCAGAATGCGACCTGCAGGCTGGTGGACTGCGTATTAATTGAGAAGAAAAACCCAGAACATCTAAATCGGAACTACTAACAGCTAATCATACTTATATTTCACCCCTTCTCATTCTCCAGAATCATTACACTTCAATATCCTCCACTTAATATTGGCAATTGATTCTTCAGAAAATGGCAGATAAATCCCATGTTGAGCTAGTGAAGCAGAAGTGCTTAAGGGCAGCTGGCTCTCAAGAGGTCTGTGACATTTAGTGCTCTGTTTATTAGAGGGATCAGACATGCAAGCTGTACTCCTTTTAAGCCCAAATGCCTTTATAGATGAAAAACTGAAAAACTATTCTTTATTTCAAATAAAGTGTGCAACTAATATTAGTGTGCAACTAATAACATTTCTAAGGTTCCATGACAATATAATTGACCTATTAGATCACCAGAATGTTTCAATGGAAAACTAAGAACCTAAATGTTTGGTCAGCTCTGGTGCTTACAACCACCTTCTCACCAGTTTTAAGACACCCCTTGCTGTCTGGGGTTTTCTCTGCAGGTTTATCACCAAGAATAATCTCTAACCTTATCTGGGCTTGTTCCTGAGTGTAGAGTTAAGAACATGATGAGCAGAAGTAGAAAACCCGATTTAAAAGGCAGTGGCAAAAAAGCAGCAACAAAAACACACAAGAAAATTGCAGTCCTTGGTGTTCCATAAACACAAAATTGGTTCTGAAAGAGAACCGCAGCTGTAGAAGCAAAAAAGAGATTAAGTTTCAGCTGTGATTG
Source organism: Manacus vitellinus (assembly GCF_001715985.3). Classification (NCBI taxonomy): domain Eukaryota; kingdom Metazoa; phylum Chordata; class Aves; order Passeriformes; family Pipridae; genus Manacus; species Manacus vitellinus. The sequence continues at coordinate 37,825,425 of NW_021939396.1, forward strand.
AGCTGAGACAATTACAGACAAGGCTTATCTTGTGAAAGTGGCTAAGTCTGAAAATAAAGAATATCAGGAAAGAGAAAATTCCTTGTCGACCTATGATTATATACTATCAGAGCAATAGATCTGAATCTCAGATCTGAAGAAATGCCTTTAAGACATTAAGCTGAAGGAAGTGGAATTCTGGGTTCATTTCTGTGTTTCCACCTGACAGGTATTTAGCTAAAGAAGAAATTTTTTCTGACTCTGAGGTGGCTAAAAAAGTTAGCTAGGGTTACTGTGTTGGATTTGAGCTACTGCTGCATAACACAAATTAGCCCCATACAGTCATTATTTAAAATTGATGTAAAATCCACCTTTACTGTCCTCCATCTTTAGAGTCTGATAACATAAATAAAATGTGGGGGAAACATTCCCCGGAAGTTTCCAGCTTCCCTTAGAAACTCAGCTGAAAAATCAGTTCTGCAGAATTTATAAAAGAAACTATCCCTTCTTGTCATTCTCTATCATTGACTCTTACTGGGGAGCAGCTTGAGGGGCTGTAGCTGCTGGAGCACATTCCTCTCCTCCTGAAGGCAACATCTGCCTAAGTGAGAACCCTAAGACTGCTGGGAGCCCCCTACCCCTTTCCACTATCTGACAGCAGCCAAATCCTGCATCTCCACAGCTGGGTACTGACAGCTCTGGACAGCTGAATCCCTGCAGAAAGCCTCGAATGTTGGTGCCACAGGACTCACCCATCTGTACCATTGTATCTAGGCATGACAATTCCGAATGTAGCATTAAGAAAACATGTTCTTTTAACAAAGCTTGAAAACTGCATTTACTCAGGCATCCTTAATTAGAGCAGCTGCCAGTAAAATAAGTGCTTTGACTAGAAAAATAAAGAGATCTGCTATGCCTTTTGCTCTGCTCAACCCACTTGAATGTGGCCAAAACATAAGACAAAGATATTAATTGAATTCATGTTTTACAGATTTGGATCTATTCAGCTGTGGAGTACTCTCAACCCTAAATAACAGCTCTATTAATTATTACTCACAATCCTCTGCTTAGAGCCACAGCTGTTTTTCTGTTTCACAGACATTTTTCACAAATTACAAAACTACCTAAATTAATAAAAATCTAAGCACATATGTCTACAATAGCTGGAAAGAGTTTCAGCTCATAAGCTGTGTGGTTCTCTGCATTGCTAATTTAAAACATCTGAGCTACCTTATCAGTCAGTTTCTGCCTCTCAGTAAAGTAACTCAAATACTGAAAAACACAGCCTGAATATCTTTAATGTGGGTGAGGGAGATGTCTGGACTAGCAGCTGGTGTTCCTAGGATCTTTTGGACCATGTATCTAATGTGTTTCCTAAGTACACATAACACATGGTATCATTATGTATGTGCCTAAAAAGACCAACATCTATCAGAAAAATCAGACTGTGATGTTTTCAGAAAGCTGTAAGTGGCAGCTGGGAAGGAGAAGACTTCTTTGGGAAAGCAATGGCTGTCGACAGACTCATAAACAAATGCAAGAGCTGAGCCGATGCTACAACTGTTTTCACAGTTTTATTTCCCCAGTGTAGAGGTGATCTGGTTGAACAAAACCAGGGACTTTCTGCTGTTCTTGAGAAAAGTAAGAGCAGCCATCCCATTTTTGTCTCTGGTCACACATGAAATGAAGCACATGAACTATATGAGGTGCCATATGTAATTTTTCAGAGGAAATGCCAGTAACCCAATACTGCATTTCAGCACTTCTATTAAAAACTGTATACATTTAGCTGGAAGGTTTGAAAGGGTACATATTTTTCTCAATGAACATGAATGCATCCGATTAACATGAAAAATTACTGTAGCAAATCAAAACCAAGAATTTACCCTGAAGTGTAGGATTCACCAGGTCTTTAACTGCAATAATTGTGCTTGCAGTGAATTTGTCACTGAAGGGCAATACAGCATATAGTGCTATATTTAAAAGAATTAGCTATGCAATACCAAAGTCATTGCTCTAGGGAAGCACATTAGCTGTATATTTTGCATTCATTCTCATGAACGGGATAGTAGCATTATTCCTTAGTATACCAGACATGGTAATATCTACAGATTGCATTAAAAATTGTATGGATACAATACCTCTTGTCCCTTACTGACAATTAATTAAACTTTCAAAACAAAGCATGAATACAACTGAGAAATTGAAAGGGCATTTTTAAAAAATGAACTTAATCTGCTGATCATTTTTTTGGTTCACCTATGTAATTTTTGTGCCCTTCTCCTGGCTCAGTCTCTCCTGAATCCACATGCTCTAGTCTTATAATCTGCTGTTCACTACCTCTAGCTGTTGCCAAACACAAGATGTTACCAAAAGTCATCTTTTTTGAGGAGAGGAAGGGAGAGGAGGGAAGGGAAGGGGAGGGGAGGAGTGGAGAGAAGCATTTCATATGTCAGTAATAGACTTTTTAGGTCAATGAGAGCATGTTCTTATGTGTTTGTACTGCCGAATGCTCCCCCCAGTGCTCTTTAAAGCTGAAGAGGGTGGGTTTTATCCCTGATACACTCATTTTCTTGGTTACAATAAATCAGCATTTCTCATCTGGTGTGTTTACAGAATTTCATTTTCTGATTGGATTTGCAACAGTTTTATGATGTGGTTTACATCATGCTAGACTTCATCCCTTGAGATTTTCAACTGACATGGTGTCCAAAGGGTACTTGTATTTTTGTACCATGCTTTTTTCATTTCAGGCCATTGGAGAGGGCAGAGAGGCTGAGTGATCCAGCTAAAGATCAACTGTGAACCAGGTACAGTTCAAACTAATTTATAATTTTTCCTGTGGATTCACTTGAAAAGCACAAAGAAGCTCAAACTAGGAAAGAGCTGGAACATACTTTGGTGTTATTGACTTTCAAAGGATAAAGTCACTATACAGACAAAAAAGGAGAGAGTACTTTTAAGACAAGACAAAAGCTGTATCAGATCATCTTGGACTGTTCTCTGCAGTGTTCTTGCTAAACCTACTAGCCGCCTTTCTGTATTTCTCAGGTGCACTGTCCTATACATTTTTTATCTCAAAATGAAATGTGTGATTTTTTTATCAGGTCCTCTTTATAGATCCTAGGGCAATATTTCACCATGGAATGGGCAATCCTGTGGAATTCATGCCTTCTGCACACACTTAGAAGGAATGTATAAAACTGGTAAGAAGATTGCTTCCTTTCAGAAAAAAAAATATTTCTCCCAGTAAACAAAATACACATTAATTTCAGGAAAGTTTCATGTAGTCTCTTTTTTTTTCCCTTTGCCATGAAAATATTTGTTATAAACATTTTCATCTATTCTTACAGGTTATTTCAGTTATTTCCCTCACACCTTTACAAATGATACAGATCTCTAAAACTCTGCACAAGTCCATATCCCAAAGAACTCTGTTAGTAAATACGAGGCACTGCAACAAACTTAGGTCTTTCTGGTGTTACATCATTCCAGCAGATCTTTTAGTTACTAATTGCTTATTCAAATTCAAAACCATCTGAAATAAGGATCTTGCATTTTTTATATTGATGGCAAAATAATCATCACATTTTGATGTTCTGTATTAAACCATGGACATGAAAAGGGATGTTTCCTCAAGCTTATACACACCTAATTGGAAGTATGGAAAAACCTTCCTTCAGTCAAGCAGAAGTAACAGAAGACTCCAAAAGAGTCCCATGGCAATAGCAATGCAAATGTCAGAAGTCCTATAACTAATTACTAATGAAGAATAAGTAAGTGAAATGGAAAAAATATAGCAAAAAAAGATTAAGAGGTACTGATAACACTTAAAGGAAAAACATGAGAAGCATGCATGCACAATAATTTGCTTAGCTCCCTAACTTTTTTTTAATTAAACTTTTCCACACACAAAAAAATATACTTTTAAAAGCTATATTAATGATGTTCTTTATTAGGTAGAACAGGATTTGAATACCTATCCCTTTTCACACATTTTTACTTCTAGCTTCACCAGGTACTGAAATATACTTAATATTCTGTTCCAATACTCTTTTTCTTATTGAATCCCTTCGTCTTTGTAAGTGACAGCCTCAATCATACCAGACAAAAACGGAGTGAAGTTCGCATTAACAGAATACACTAAACATATCATGCTCTTCATTCACTGTAGAAACATTTGCATAATTGCTCTAAATTAGAGACATTTAATTTTAAGTGATTTACTAAAAGTTTAAAAAGACATTTTATTCTCAATTGTATATAGTCTGATTCATGACAAACCCTTTACTGTATGTCACACAGGACTTTTCTATTTCTTGTCAAGATATTCAATTAATAGCAGCTTTTCTACCTTAGAAGTTTGTGGAGGGGAGTTATACTGTGATACAGTAGTCTGGATAACTTCAAAGGTAGAAGGGAAAACTGCCACGAAGTTTTGAAGGTACTTAAGCCTTCTGCATAATTCTTACAAGCAAACACATACAGTTCGAAATTATATTTATTTTAAATATCTCTTCAGGTTCATAAGTCTTGATCAATTTCTGCCTGGAGACAAACTAGTGCACATCTTTCTCTACCAAGTTCTGATGCAGAAGTGTACATAAAAAGGAATACAGATTCAAAGACTGGAGGACAGCTAGGAAGATTTGGAAACATTTCAATCTTTCTTGATCATCTCTGCTGTCTTAACAGGAAAACAATGAAACCAGGTTTGTGAGGGTCTGCATCCTATGCCTTCATTGACAGGAATATTTCAAATGCACTGCCTACACACAAGAATCAAGTGCTACTTGCACGGCATTCACATGCCATGGTGCTATCCAAACATCTTTATGGGGTGAGCCATGGTGACACCAGATCCCTGGGATAAGCATGGCCTTCTGGGCTGACAGGAGCTGGGATGTCATGCCAGAGATTCTGAAGTGCCACTCTACAGACAACAGAGTGTAGGCAACAGAGCCATGCCCTTCATTACAGATTTTCCTGTCACATCTTGTCAAAAAACCCCAAACCTTTTCCCTGGCATTTGAGCTGATATGGTTTTAAATAGTGTATCATCAGCACCAGCACCTGTGAGACGTGATCAGCCACGATTCAGCTGACGGGTCATGGAGATGAGTCATTCAGGTAGATGAGCATGCATGGTTAGTGAGGATGGATATGGAAAAAGCTGGAAAACCTTCACAGCCAGGAAGAGCAAAAGTTCCAGGATTTGAATCAAATCGTACACCAGCCTACTCCTTTAACACCAGACTGTGAGATTGACACCTTGCTCCAGACTCTGTTAAGCACGGCATGCAACAGCAAAAGTGCTGCATCTAAACTGAGTCTCCAGCAGTTCACCTGTCTGGATATCTGGGGAAGAAGAATTATATGACATATCATGACACATGCTGTTTTACACATGGTAATAGGATCCTCATCTCTTCGCTTATGACTCTGTTCCAGATAGGCAACATCAGTAAAAATGATAGTGAATATTACTTTGACTTCTATGATCTATTCAGCTCTCCCTGTTTTTTTTCTGTAGAGATGGTTATTGTTTTTCCACAAATCTCAGCAAGGCTTCTGAGAAATCCAAATCCTTTTTCTGGAGAGGGGAGATTATTCTCTTGGTTACAACGAAGTGAAGCAGAAGCAATGCTGTTATCTATCAGATTATTCCTGATTTAGACTAGTGCATCTGATACCGAATTTGGGGCAAAGTTGTATTTAAATATGCTTTTTTAAACATCTTTAAATTTGTAAAATAAATATTATTTGTGTTCTATTTTTACATCCTACTGACAATACAGTATTCCACCAATGTGCCTGGCATGAAAATGGTGGAAAAAGTGCAGTAGGAAAAAGTTTCAGCTTCTAGCATGAATATTTTCATACCTGATTTATGCTGCATATGTGATTAATTCTGTGACATATTAAAAATATGAATCAAATTTTACTATATATCACAATAGATTGAATGTAGGGAAGAAAGCAGATTTTTCTGTTCATTGTTTGCTTACAATGCACAGTGATGTTCAGAAAAATAAATAAATTTTAGAAAGTAAAAATCCTTCAAATATTTTTTCATTAAAATATCTCTTTAACAGTCTAAGAAACCAGCACAGTTCAAAAAGAAGGTTCTGATTTCAGAAAACAAAACAAAACAAAACAAAACAAAACAAAACAACGACAAAAAAAAAAACAGAAAGCCATATAACAATTATTACACTATGGGGAAAATTTCATGTCAATATTATTACATTTTCAAACTTTGCTTTACTTGCACCACTGTGCTCAATATGGCTTATCAAGATCAGTAACATAGTCTTGACTTATTCCCTGGATTTATCCTGTTAATAGATGAGTGGAAAAGGAAAAGACCTGCTCATTATTAATTCTCATAAATAATTTGGTAAATTTTGAATTAATTAATTCCTTTTCTGACTGTTGTAATTTTTGTTAATAAGGAATTGATAAAGGAACACGTAAAAACCTTCTCACTGCGCAGTGTGAACTGCAGATTGTTTACCAAATTCAAATTGTCTGGGGCATAAATAAACTAAAATATTCATCTTTAAATTAAGAGAATTTGATAAATTAAATAACAACATCTTTAACAAGAAATTTACTGGCTCTAACTCTAATATGCAGACTACTGTAATACTGATGATTTCTGCATGAGCTTAGCAAACAGAGCTCTAACTTAGCTGGGCTGCTCCAGCTCAGCTATCAGAAATAATGAAGTAACCTGGAGATGGAGCTTCATGTCGCAAGGAACAGATGTATTAGATTTTCATAATTAAATGTAGCTGATGATTTACTTCTGCTTTTGTGCTATTTGATTTTAAACCACTCATCATTTACTATTTAGGATAAATTTAGAATGTAATATAAACTCAGAAATTCATAATTATGAATAGTAACCGCTGAATTTTTCTCTTCAGTGAGAAAAAAAAAACAAGTGTTCAATTTGTGACAGTTTCTGGTGTTTTACTTGCTACAAGAACAAGTTCCACTAGTCCTTTACCTTCCTTCACTGCCCTACAGTCATCATAAGCAGGGACGATTAAAAGCAAGCATTGAGATGGGTGTCACTAACACTGAATTCAGTAAGTGTCCATGTGTTTCCTCACTAAAATTCTGCATAATTCACTTCCTAAATGCCTACTCATCAGTGGGGGATAAGAAATGTCAATATTTGAGAGAAAATCTGAACTGTGAAGATCATTTTACCTCCCTCACCAGGAACCAGAGATGTCAGTTATCAGATCCCTAGCCTCCAAAATAATCAGGTATTGTAACATGGAAAGATCAGTCAAAAATACAACAAAAAATATTTTAATACCTTCCACATGCAACATGATGATATACTATAAAACCATCAAAATATTTGATCATAAAACAATCTACATCTTAATTAAAAATCAAGTAGACTAACTACTACTGCGTTATTAGCTATACACATTAAACTGAAAAAGAGTAGTCACTGGATCATTTTCTTGAGAAATTTTTAGACAACAGAGTCATGAAGTTCTGCTTACTTACTCCAAAAGTGTTCAAACAGGTAATATAAGTTGTCACTGGCCACAATTTTTCTTGTAAGTTCTGTAAGAAATGACCAAAATTAAGACACAATAAGCAAACTCATAAGTCAGTTGTTGGTAATTTTTTCCTGTCTTCTGTTTTCCTGCAGTTCAGAAAAATTTTGTTTCAGGCAGCTTACTGAAGGCACAGAGGTGCTCAGAAGGCTAAATATAAAGATCAGTTAGTGGCATGTAAACAGCAAAAGTTGATCATGATTAATAAATAAAAAAGTAATCAGTAGAGTCATTGTTTGCTTCCGATGCAAGTAACTTCCATGGCAAAATGAGGTCACAGTGACTAATGTGATTGTGTTACTCTGTTTGTGTATTTAATTTCAGAATAATGCCAAATGCCATCTTAACCCACTGGTTTGGATAGAGAAGAAGTTAAAATAAATCCACTAACAAATTGTGGTGGGTTGACCTTGACTGGACGCCAGGTGCCGAATCAGTCATTCTATCACTCCCCTTCCCAGCCAGATAGGGGAGACAGTAAGGTGGAAAAACAACCTGTGGGTTGGGATAAGGCAATTTATTTAAAGCAAAAGCAAAGTGAAGCGGAAGATAGCATGGTGATGCACCAATGCAAAGCACAGCACTGTGAGGGCTACTATGGGGAACTGAACTCCAGCTCAGCCAGACCCAATACAAAAATGCACAGCATGCAGTCTGATTCCAGCTTTATTTGGCCATGGTCCCACTAGGATCTTAAACAGGGTTTGTACAGGGCCCTATTTGATGAATGAGTATAGAACTTGGAACTGTTAGCAATGATAGGTTGGCTTCAAAATATATTTCACGTACACTGTCTGCATACCTTATAAATTGCAGATTTATTTTTGTTTTAATTGTGGGTTGTCCTTTTTCAAAATGCCACAGATAATGGGAGGATTATCTCAAAGCCTACTGGTGTGGCAGTCTGATAACATGGCACCGAGGGAAGACATCGTGCACCCACCAACATATGACACTGTCCAAGAGCGTGAGCTCTGGCAGAGATGAAGGTGATATGGACTGTACAGAGTGTCTGCCTGGAGCATGCTCTGGGATGAACTCTGCTGTAGCTTCTTAAACACAATTACTTGGCTTGCCTCAGGAAGATGCCCAAGAGTAAACCAGCACATGTGTGATGTGGAACCAGCAAGGAGAGATCAAAGTGGCAGTGAATCAGTGAAGACAGTGAACAAAGTCTCTTTTTTGGTGGGAGTAACTGTAGCAGTAACATAGCACGTGAATGGCATCACTTAGACTTGTTTTAGAACCTAACTGCAGGGAAACTTCTGTAACATACAGTCGGTATTGTAGTAATTTTTCAAGAGATCAGGTAAGTTTAATAGCACTTTTATGAACACATCAGATAGTATCCTGGTCAAAACTTTGCTAGCAGTGGTGAACATCAATCTGCCACACTAATTGCCACTTTATAGGTTTTCTTTTCCTTGATTAGTCTCTGGTTAGGAAGATGCAGTCTCTCCAGCTGTATGTAGGATTTCATTTTTGCATATATTAAGAAAAATATTTGTATATCTGTTGCTTTGTATTTAAATATTTTGTCAGTTTGCATTTAGACAAAGAAGCCTTTTTTTATAATTCTGATTGCCTGAAAAGCACTGAAATAGTGCTATTTCTCAATCAATTCCTGAATGTTTAGTGATCAAAGTAGAAAGCAGTGTGCACATGTTCAAAAATATCTTTCAGCACAGTAGAGACTTTCAGGGGTAAATATTCTTTGCTTAAGATGCTTCAGCAACATGTAGGTTTTGAGGTCTGATATACCACTTCAGGTCTAATATGTGCTGGATTCCAGTTGGTTTGCTACCTCTGCAAACACCATAAGCTGTTACTGCATTTGCAAGAACAAAAGATATAAGAGAAAGTAATTCTAAATTGTAGGGGAAGCATTTTTACTGATAGAAATCAGCTTACTGACCTGCTACAGATTAAGTGCTCCTCTCATGTGGTCCCTCAGCCTCTGACAGAGGTTAAATGAATGCTAATTCCAAAATTAGAAACATTAGATGGATGTATCTGCAAAATCGTTTGACCTCACACTTTGTGTTTTGTTACTTCTGCTCCACTATGAACATTGAGAATTACAAGAAAAAAATTCAGAAACTTAGAAAAATTTATTTGTCTAATATCCAACACACTGATTACTCTGAACTCTGAAGATCTCAGCTTCACACTAAATTGACAGTAGATTGACAGCCCAGCATTATTTCAATAAATACTAGAGCACCGGCAAAGAAAAGATAAATGAAATTATAATGCTTAGTGAATCATTCAACTTGCAAATGCTGACACCTCCTTTTTCCTATCAAACCAAAAGAAAACATCATGATTATATCTAAGATGCAAGTGATGGCATTCTCATTTGATACTATAGAATTGTGAACCATGGCAAAGACTATTGCAGATAGACCTTCATGTGTTCCAAATCCCAGTCTAAATTACTGCCACATACGCAAGCAACGCGTCTCAAGTCAGCATTTTATTCACCTGGCTATCTCACTAGAAAGTGCTTCAATCCCAAGCTATCTGGCAGCAACATCAACACTGCTCTGTCCTGTACATATGACTTTGGGGCCTGCAAAAGGGAAAAAAAAGCAAGCACAAGGAAGCAGAATGTACAGTTGTGGGTAAGTTAAAAGCTTAAATAAATAGTGACAGATATGAGGACAAAAGAGCAATAGATTCTAACTTTGTCTTCTGATTACCTCTGATTAGCAATAGAGGAGGGCTTGATGTTTATGAGACTAAACTTTCAGAATATTCTGAAATTTTTCCTCTTCAGCTGACAGGTTAAGCAGCAAATGGGAAGATATGTGAGTCATGGGGACCAAGCTGGCAGGGAACATCTGAACAGAGAAATGTACACAGAAAATGTCGTTGATACAGACTTACCTGAGGAACATGCCAAATCTGAAAAAGTTTCTTTTTTCCCAACGAAAATTTCTGACTGGCTCAAATTGCCATGACTGATTGTTAGTATTTGCATTTCTTCACTACAAGTGAGAATTATTAAGGGCCCATCTGGAACATCTGACTCCCAATTTGTGAAGGTTCGAGGAGATTTTTTATTTAGAAAAATTGGTCTTTTATACTTTTTAATTTTTTCTTCTTATTTTGTGATGGAAAGTTTTGGGTCCCTACACCAGAATATCTGCTGGATTTGTACCTATGATTTGTAAACTATGGTAAAAGTGGGTTTTTGACATTCCCTTCACTCCAGAGGTGCAAAGCAGAGAAGAAAATAGCAATTAAAATTTTGGTTTGTGTCCTTTCTCAAAGAAAGTTTCAAATCTGCTAGGCTGTGAGTTAAGAAATGCAAATAAACTGAGCAGATGCTTATTTTGAATTAAAGGTATCTTTTTTATTCTTGAGGGGGTTTTGCAGAAAATAAACTACTCAAAGGATTGCAGTACCTGGTTCCGTAAACATATTTTCTTAATGGCAGATAGTAAATATGCAAAGAACAAATGCAGATCTCAAACACTTTTATCTTGCACAGCTGAACATTGATATTTTATAATTCTGTAGAGTCATATAACTATAAAATGGTTTGGGCTGAAAGGGACCTTAAACATCATCTAGTTCCAATTCTGTTGTCATGGGCAGGGATACCTTCCACTAGACAGGGTTGCTTTCAGCCCAGTCCAGCCTGGCCTTGAACTCTTCCAGGCATGGGGCATTATTATAGTCATGAACCTGCTTTTAATTTTTAATATCTACCAGGACAAAGAAAAGGACAGTTAGAACAGCTGGAGAAACAAAACAAAAAAAAGCAAAAGGTGATTTCTGTGAATCTCTTATTCCCACTGTTTGAAAACAATTAGCTCTTATAAGTTACCGTAGCAGTAGGCAGAGATATGTTCTGCATCTATTAATTTTCATAGTAGTATTATCCTCCATTGCTTTCTTCCCCCATCTATTTTTGTCTATTATTGACAATCTTAAAGAAAAAAAAAAAAAACAAAAAACCACAACCCAACAAAACCCAACAAAACCAAACAGTACTGGATATATTTAAGTCCTGGTTTTGTTGCTTTGAATAGCTATTCAGCAACCAGTAACCACTCCTGCCAAACCATTTCTGTGGTATAGTGGATATAGAAATTACTCAGCCTACAGCTGTGTACCTCCTGTTACTAGATAGAGCCTGCTGAATAATTCATAAACCAAGTACTGCTGACCTCATGTGTAATAGAAGTGTAGTCATACTCACTTAAACAGGAAAGGAGATTTTCTGTCGCTCTTTTCATTTGCCTTAATAGTTAGTTTTCACTGACAACGTGCTACACTATTCGTCTTGCTACTTTTAAACTTAGCTGTATTTTATACTGAAGCAGACTTGAAAAGCATCAGCAACAAAGAGGAACTGCACTTATTCTGTCTCCTCAGTAGTGATAGGTAATATATAACAGTTTGATTGAGTTATTATCAAATGTGTGTGCATGTCCACTGCACAACTGATGCTACAACCTCTGCTACAGTCACTGGCAGACACTGGAGGTGTCTTGGGGTGGCAGCATTAGAAAGATATAAAATACATACCTGCAATGGACTTGGGATCCAGCTCAGGAGATAATCTGGAAACTTTCTGTTTTGTTTATGATTCCACTAGGAATATGGAGGCATCAAAAGCAAAGTGGCAACATACTCTTTGTTAAGAGCAGCCCTTACATCAGTTTTGATAAGAGACTTTCTTGACTGAGAGCACCCAGTAAAGTCAACGGTAGTAAGTTTTCCACCATTACTAAGTGGTTAAAAGAGTTTAAATGTCATTCCCCAGTTTTTAACTTCTTCAGCCACAACCTGCTCATTAATTGAAATTTTCCACAGGTTTAACTTTTCAGGTTCAGATATTTTCAATAGACTAATTTTAAATGTATTGTCTTATCTGCAAATTTTCCTCATTTAATGAATTAAGCCATTTCTGTTGAGTAGTGTTCTTGGATGGAAGGCCCATTCTGGACAATGAATCTATGTTTTCTCAGTACCCTATTACTTGTTTATCTTTTCATATTAAAAGGATGATATATTAGTCCAGCTTACACTGAATAATAGTGAGTCCCCTTGGACTCTCTTTGAAGCTCATAAACATACTTTCTCTCACTCATACCCTATTAGGCATTTTGGTGGAAGACAAAGCAGTCTGCTGGTTAAAACAATAATAATTTTTAAAATTACTCCCTTCATTAGCTGACAAGTAGGAGAGGCAACCAGGAATGTAGAGTCTTGGTTTAGAGGCACAGAAATGAGGCATTTCTGCATTAAGGACGTTTTGAACCAAACAGATAGCTTGGAGCTGTTCTAAATCCATTGGAGGAAGCCATGGAGGACAGAGAGGAGGGTGATGGGCTGGAGGCTGGAGCTGAGAGACATAAGTGTCTCTGAACAAAAGGAACAGGAAATGTCACAGAAAAGAATGAGGTGATAAGTGTCAGTGGAAAATAGGATGAGTCTGGAGCTAAATTTGAATGCTGGAAGAAGGAAAGTGTGAAAACCAGAGTAGTGAGGAACAAATAACTCTATAAAAAGTGCTTTGTACTGTGATATTCTCAGTCTTACCCTCTGAAAGGCAGAATGAAAAAAGACAAAATCATAGAGAGGGCTTCTACCACCTTTGCCACCAAACCCTAGCCCCTTCCTTAACCAAAATTTTCCCCAGTATATCCCATTTTTCCCACTCTGCCCACAGGTATTTTTTTTCTCTGTTAAAAAAAAACAAAACAAAAAACCAAAAAAAAACCCAAAAAAATAAAAAAACCAAAAAAAAGTACATAATGAAGAGGTGGCTTTGTAAATCCAGAGGGATTATCAACTTTCTCTGTTTATTCTGACCACCAGCCACTTCCAGGATGCAGCATACCTCCCAGCACATATAACCAGCTCTGAATAGCTCCAACTTCCCTCTGTGTGGGAGAGGGGAGACATGTCCTCAGGTCTGTTACTAATTTCTGTGACAGACACAAGGTAAGTCAGAAAACAGGCATTGCCAAACTCTCTGAAGCAGAGGTTGGCTTTATTTATCTCTAGTCTTCAATTATTTTCCCTTGGCCTCTTCTGCATTTCTTTAAAATCTGAGCCGCTCATATATCATTACTAAAATCACCAAATGCTCAGCAAGAAATACACTTGTATTAGACTCAGTAGAAAGCTTCAATTTTTCAAAATCATGTAAATGACTTACAAGGGCAGGGCTGACTGATTTCCTGTGGGACTCCTGCAACCTCACAAATATGACATGAAAACCTTTAAAGCTACAATATTTGTTTGCCTCTGCAATGGAGTCCTCATGAGCAGTGTCCAGCCCAGATTACACTGTGAAATCTGTCTTCTTCCTTCTATCATGTGGGACTAACCAAGCCCTATAAAAGATGATAACTCAGGTCTATGAAGTGCATGTCCCTGACATGCGCTCACGAGAGTCTTCAGTTTTTTGTCAAACCCTGTAGGTAAGGATGAATATGTATAAGTGTGTGTATGTTTGTTTATGTATGAATGCTAGGCATAATTTCAAGAATACATGTAGATAATGTGGTACGCTTTCAAGTTTACATGTGGATAATGTGCATTTGGCTTTGTTCAGAAAAGTTTTTTGTGCTGTGAAAAGTAGGCAAGATATAATTTGGTATCTTCCTGTCAGATTTTATGGGCTGTGTAGAAACTTTTCAGTAAAATTCTTTCAGTATGCTTGGTTTTGTTCTTAACTAAAAAGGAGAAGCCTCGTTTTTTCTCATGCTGGTTTTATACTACAAAAATAATTGAAGAATAGAAGATGCTGTAGTAGCTGTTGTGAACTGAAGGCTGCAGGCTGGTGAAAAGGTCCCTCTGACTAGATGACTTTGACAAATACAGCCCCCAGATTTTTATCTTTTATTTCCTTTATTGAGCTCCATTTAATATTTTTCTAAACTTTTTTTTTGCTGTATTTTTATTGTCCTCTGAGTTCATTGTGTATAACGTAACACCATAATTACTATTCAACAGAATAGTTTTTGTGTTTGCTTGCTGCATTCCAGGATCACTTATAGGCTAAATTTACCTATCTTATTGCTCAAATTAAAATGTTAAAACTATAAAGAATCAGTGAAAACAGCCTGGCTTTGAGACGTGCAGTTGATGCCTCCAGTGGAATCAGGTTTTTTCCTTACTGCAGTCTTTGAAGACATTGCAAACTTAATGATGTTTAATCCTGTGCATGCCATTCTAATCCTATTCCCAGTGATATAGCCTATAAAGTGGATCAAATCAATGAACTATAGCAATATAAAGCCAGAGCAAATGATACTAGAAATAAACAGCATTTTTTAAAGGCTTTCTATATCACTTTCAGCTATGACTATTTTTTTCTGTTTCCCTGTGTTGTTAGTACCTTAAACATGCTCCATTTATTAATTCATTGCAATTTTTCCATTTTCTTTCCTGGATAACATAGTAGAATGCAGTCTTCCTCCTGGCTATGCTGATTCAACCAGGCATGTCATTATTTTTATTCTCGTGTTGAGGAAGACTTGATAACCTACGTATCAAAGGATGTGTGAGAGACCATGTATTCAGAGAATACTATATCTTTGTAGAAAACCTAGAGAATCAATAAGATGAAAGTATCTCAGTACCTCTTTTTAGGTCTGAACCAAAATTAACAAACTTTAAAATAATTAGTGTTTGGAAACACTTGCTCTGACTTTAATTTAATTATCTTTACCTAATTACTTCTGACTTTAATTTAATTATATTTAGCCTAATTACTTTTAAAAATTAGGTAAAATGCACAGTTAGTCCTGTTAGCAAGTCCTTCTTTGCTCTCTGTTATCAAGGAGAAGTAGTAACTTATCCAATTCTTCTGGAGAAAAGTTGACAAAGAATTATTGTTTATAACACTAAATTGTCATTTCAGGCAAAGGTTACTTGAGGTAAGACTCGGTGAAAGTGTTTGTATGTTGTTAAACCATTATCTGCACTGAGTCTCTGTGTTTAAGCACCTCTATAAAGCCTGAGCTGTTTTCTAACATTGTCATTATTAACCCAGAGCTCATTTCCCAGGCCTTCTACGGCCTTGTTCATAAAATCTGTAGGTGATTCCTAGAGCCTAAAGGTTCCGCTTCCACAGCCCAATTGTCTTCTTAGTCCTATACACACCCAGGAATTTTGTCAGTAGATTTTCAACACAAAGATGCACTGATTTTTATTGGTTTGCTGTTTTGAAGAGGTTTTTTTGTAAGTTCCAGGCCTGGTCTATTTGGCATATACTGGAGAGGGAATTTTAACAAGGACACGTAGTGGAAATTGTGGATTCCTCATCCCTGAAAATATTCAAGGCCAGGTTGGATGGGACTTTGAGCCACCTGGTCTAGTGGAAGGTGTCCCTGCTCACAGAACTAGATGATCTCAAAAGTCCTTTCCAACTCAAAATATTCTGTGGCTATAATTCAATATGTTGCTTCCTGTGGCTTGTTTGAAAAGTTTCCATTTCTGATTGAAACTTCAAATAGAAAAACATTTTGCACAGTCTAAATTTATTTCAAAGCAGCTAGTAATTGTTAAATTACTTCCTATAAGGTTTTAGTGTCTGTGGTGTATAAGGTGGCATATCCTAAAATACAGTTTAACGTTACTGAGAAGTTATTTTTTGTGTTGGATAAGCTAAAGGCCAATTCCTCATGGCACCTTTAGAGATTTAATCTATTTTGGTAGAGGACTATCTTCATTTGATTACAGTTATTTTTTAATTGATAAGGTCAACATTGTAGAGGAAGCTCCTTTGTCCTCATAAGATTTTATTTAGGACTTGATTGTTTCACAACTTTTAGGTGTGCTATGAATGGGATTTAAAGAGATTTAAAGAATAAGATTCAGTGGGTTTTGGATTTTTGCAAAAGTTGTTACCATTTTTATGTTGATTCTGGCATGGTCAAATATTGGAATATTTCAGATGTGGTTTGGATCACGGTGATTACTGATCTTGAAGATGAAATCAGGGACAGTGTTAAGAATGTCACATTAGTACCTAGGTACAGCAGTGATTTGATGAGCTTTCAGATATTAGTTTCTGTCACCTTTTCTTCTGAATATTGGTTAGTAGGTGTCAAATCAACAATAATCTGGAATTAATCTTACTTGTTTAAGTTCCCCCTGTAGTCCTAATAAAGTCCTAGTCAGAAAAGTAAGCTAAAACTATGTTGCGTAGTAAATACTACATAATTTTACAACATATGATTGTAGCTAATTTTTAACCTCTAGAGCAATAACCACCTTTTAAATAGTGTAAGAAAATAGTCAAATATAAGCATAATGATAGTTTTTGCACTGATGATAGTGTGCTAAAATTAGAGCCTTGCACAAACCTTATTTAGTAAATGAGAAAAAAAATAATTGTCTCCATTGCTGATTAAACTGGGATTAAAAAAAAATACAATTAAAATGTATTCTCTAATAGCTTCTACCACATAGCCTGTCTCCAGGTATTGTATTACCTTTTTCCTTTAACCTATTACTAACTCATCAGCATAAGTGAAGGAACAGATATTTTCCCAGGAACTGTAATTATACCAAATACCAGTGATTGCATGACTCCCTTCTCTAGTTGTCCTTGAGTTGATTATGTGCATAAATTTTTATGGGATCAGCAACCCATCTGCAAATACTTAAAATTCTGTTTTGACTTGAATCTGTGATATTATGACCTAGGATCCTTTCCTCCCTCTAATGCCATGCTAAATTTTCTCCATGAAATTCTTTTTCACCAAAAACTTTTTTACTAGTTTTTGTATTTTTCGGTCTTCCCTGTAGGTTTGCTTGGTGACATGCAATAACTTTGCAGGGACCTTCCACTCCACAACCATCCCTCAACAGTGTACAGAGAAAGAACACCATTGATGCTCATGCAAGGATCAATTCTCATGAACATATACAAGAATTAGTTGTATTAATCTCAATGCACTCACAGATCTAATGGAAGCTCTTTCCTTTTTCTGAGTATCGCTTTGAGAAAAGAACGGTAATGATAAGGTTGGTGACTATCTTCTCCTGGCTATGCTTATGCTACTCTGGGAATCAGATTAATTAGCAGTTGCAGGTATATAGTGTTTAAAGGTGCTGTACAGCACGTCCTGCTTATTCAATCCGAGACAGAAATTCAGAACAGCTATCAGAAAAGACCTCCAGCAAACTCTATATCTGATCCTTGATGTCTTTCCTTCTAAAGGTTCTGCGGTGCAACATTAACAAGGTTCCTAACTATCTCTCCAGTCCCTACCACCCCCTTTCCTCTGCCTCTACCACCCATGTTTTCCAGGTTTGCCCTTCTGTCACTTTGCACCAAACAAACACAACAAAAACATATCCAAATCTGAGAGCTTAGGTCTCTCAAGGGATCCCAGTACTATCAAGCAGACCATTCTAGTGCTGAGCTGCAGTGGCATTGGATGTTCTAGAGGAAATAGGAACAAGTTTCCTGAATATTCTTCAACAAAACACTTGACACGCCTTCAGCTCTTCCTCACTCCTCTGTTTCTGACTTCTAAACAGGCCATATCAGGACAACTGACATGTTTGTCAAGGGCAGGGAAATACATCTGGGGATGATAGATATGATGGCATTGGAGTTCTGATCAAACAACAGTATGTGCTCACCGCCTTCATTACTTTCATTAGAAAGTACTTTTATTCTGAGTGGAGGATTTTTTTTTCTACTGAAATCTACTTTTCAAATAGCTCCTATAATACTTTCCAATCATCACTTGTAATTGAACTATAAATATAAAGCTGGATGGGAGTGTGTGACACTGTTAGAATGCGTGAAGGCTCTACAGAAGGATCTGGGCAGGCCGACCACTGAGCCGAGGCCAACTGTATGAGATTCAACAAGGTGAAGTGCTGGGTCCTGCACTTGGATCACAACCATGCCAGCACTACATGATTGAAGAGTGATTGGAAAACTTACCAGCAGGGAGGATCTAGGGGTGCTGGTCAACAGCTGGCTGAACATGAGCCAGCAGTGTGCCCAGGTGGCCAAGAAGACCAATGGCATTCTGGCCTGTATCAGAAATAGTGTGGCCAGCAGGATTGGGGCAGTGATTGTCCCCTTGTACTTGGCACTGGTGAGGTTGCACCTCAAATCCTGTGTTCAGCTTTGGGCCCCTCACTACAGGAAATACACAGAGGTGCTGGAGCATGTCCAAAGAAGGGTAATGGAACTGGAAAAGGGTTTGGAGCACAAATCTCACAATGAGCAGCTGAGACAACTGGGGTTGTCTCAGCTGGAGAGAAAGGAGACTGGAAGAAAAGGAGACTCAGGGAGAACCTTATCACTCTCTACAACTACCTGAAAGTTGTGGGAGCCCAAACCCAGCTTTCAGCAAAGGAAAACAAGGGCTGACAAAACCCTTGTGATCTGAAGGAACTGGACCCTTCTCACAAGACCTGTTAAAGTTCTACCTTATGGATTAAGCCTGGCTCCAGCAGAAATCAGAAAGGACTCTTGAGATGATTGTATCAGACCATGTCTAAACCCCTTTAATCCCTTTCCCCCTATGTAATTTTGGTTAAGGGAAATATTTAACCCATTGGGCAACAGTAGTAAAAACCTGTGTAATTCCCTAATTAACATAGCTCGTCCTCTTTGTTAACATGTCCAGCCCCAGATACCTTTAAAATAATGTTCTCGTGTTCAATAAACTATTCCAGTTCCCCCATACGGGAATCATGTCTAGCTTTTATTTTTCAGACCAGCACTGAAAGTAGGTTGTAGCAAGGTGGGTATCAGTTTCTTTTCCTAGATAATAAGCAATAGGACAAGAGGAAATGGCCTCAAGTTGCATCAGTGGAGGTTCAGATCAGATATTAGGAAAAATTTTTTCCCCGAAAAGATGGTCAAACATTGAAACAGGCTGCCCAGGGAAGTGCTGGAGTTACCATCCCTGAAGATATTTTAAAGATATATAGATATGATAATTAGGGACATGGTTTAGTGGAGGACTTGACAGTGTTAGGTTAATGGTTGGACTTGACAATCAAACATGTCTTTTCCAACCTAAACAACTTATGATTCTGTGATTCTGTGAGCTATATGCTTCACAGTGGCTCATAAGGAAGAAATTCAAAATGTTTTTAACTTCATTCCATTGAATTCACCTGCAGAATTAGAAGATGTGCAAATACAGGGAGGCTTCAGAGCTTTTATTTTGACAGAAAAAAAAAATCCTTTTGGATTGAAGCAAAGAAAAAGACACATAAGATGTTTGACTCTCCCTGTGCCCTCCCTCACCATGCCAAAAAAGAAAAAGAAAAAGAAAAAAACTTTACGAATAATCTCAGTGTTTGATCTGCCCTGCTAGAGATAAAATGAATGTCTCACCACCCTACAGAGATTTTTTCTTTCCTTTGCAACATGGCTTCCATTTTCACTGTAGCACTGATTAGAAAGCCTTCTTCTGAAAAGTTGTTTCTTCTGTCCCTCTCAGAAATGTATATGGGAGACAAGCTTATTTGCTCCACACAAAAAAAAAGTACTCAAATTACAAGTAATTCCACAAAGCACAAGCTGCAAGTGCTTGTTCATATGGAGTTATTACCAGAGCTCAAATAACTACTGGAAGACAAAAAAAGAAAGATGGTATGCATTTAATGAGCAAATTACAGCCTTTAGGGAGTATCGAATTATCTTTACACAACAGTTAATCTTTTTGATGTTACAGCATTTGTGATTAATATTATAGGTGCTAATGAAGTGTGGGCTTCTTTAATACTTTTCATATGACAAGCAGAGGCTTACAATGGATGCTGCTATTACACTCAGAGTGGGCAAATCTACCATCAATTGTGCATCACCCAGATTACCTGGGTGCATGAAGTCACTGCACAGGGATGGTTGACTCATCTTGTTGACAGCACCAATGAGGAGGGTGGCAGCTCCCAGAGGCAAAGATCAGGAATGAGGAGAGATGAAGGAACAGGACAATGTGCTGTTACCACAGTATTAAAGGTTCTAGAAATTCTGACAGCTGGTGCCAGATGCTTTAGGCACGGATTAAAAACAAATATATATAAAAAACACAGACACGGTTATGTGCCTCCAGCACTTTCACTTTGGTTTGGGGGCTTGAGAAATATTGGTACTTTTTCCTAAAGCACAGCAACAAAGCCCTGCTCAAACATTTGGATGATGAAACAAAATTGCAGAAGCAGCCAAGCCAGACTGTGGTATTGCACAACCTTTGCAGGTGTATACATAATTGCACTTTCATTATATCTTATTAGAAGTGATTCCACAGCTGTCAATAGGAGTCATATTTTCTCAACCACAATCAAAACTGTAGGTCATAAAAACACATCAGAGTGGATAATTAGTCCCATTGAGTTTGGGAAGTGAGTTCATCCAAATGGACTAAGTAGTCCAAATCTGCTTAGGAAGGAAAACATTTGTGATCATAGATCTTCCTGCAATTACCTAAAGAATTATTTGTCTTTATGTGTATAGACCCTAACTTTGCTTTCTCAGTTGTCCTAAGTACTTGCCCACTGTAACATCCACAAATCACTAGTTTAATTCAAAGAAAAAAAATATACAAAACCTGCATTTATCAAAAATTGAATATTCAGAGTTTTAGTGGTCAGGCCCTTTCCTGTATGTGTCTTCAGTTAAATCATGACTGCATGTGACAGAACATGTGGGAGCCTTGGGAAATGCAGAGAAGAAGATCTACATGGCATGATTTCAAAGCAAAAATTACTGTTATTTGCCTTCTTGCTCACAGTCATCTGTGCCATAATCCACCTGGATTAGACCTCCTTATAACTCACAGTGACCTCCAGAAATCAATGAGCAGAGCTCATGAGCTTTGGTTTGGTAGAGAGGAAATTAGACTGTAAAAGATACAGATTATCTCTGCCAACCAGCAGGTCTAGAGTCAGGGAGCCAGCATAAGCTGCAGGGTGGGGGACAACCAAGTGAGCAACTGTGGTGATCCAAAAAAGTTTGGAAAGGTATTAAAAATTTATTATACAGGCTGACTTCACAAGAACAAGTCCATTGTATGTATTTGGAAGGTTGTTTAATTGTTCAGGTTGTTCCATGACCACCTACCTCTAGCGTCACAGAAGGCCAGCAGTTTCAGAGGGAGACAGATACGTTCACCTTCACAGCCTTCCTTTCCTACTGAAGCTGTTGCTGCTCTTATGCTCTTGGAGTTCCCATTTTTCCTTAAATGGGAGTTATGGCACTTTAAAGCGATTGATTATTTTTCTCCATAAATTCTTCACAGGTTTCAAAAGTCTTCCATTACCGTATACACGATGGGGTGGGATGGGAGGTCACCCTCATGTGGATGGCATTGCTTTTCTCCCTTTGTAGCTACCATGGATATTTCTGCTCCAACCTCCCTGCTTAGTAATGGTCAAAGGGGAAAATTATACTCAATTTCTATGTCTAGACAGGAAGATTTTCTTTCAAAATTGCAATTATAATTTTAAAGTTTTAATTGAGTAGCTAATTAACTGGTCTAACTATGGAAACAAGAATTAAGAAGGACTTATTCAACATCATCACCATGTGTATAAAAAGGTGCTCTGTTAGAACAGAAAATTCTGGTATCTGCTGTTCAGTTAATTTGCTGGTTTGATTTTCCTCAACACTTCTGAATCCAACAGAAACTGTGCAAATATTATTTTACTTAAGTAATTAAGAGGCAATAACAAGTTTTTGTCTTCATATAGGTTATGAGAATTTCCACAATAAGCTTTAATAGGAAAGATGACTTAAAAAAGATTATTTTTCAATGCATTATAGTTGAATTTCACATATAGTGGAACTACTAGAATGGTTATTTCTGAATTAAGAGAACAAGAAATTCCCAAGAAAATTTATTAGTGGGCTACAATATATACTTTTACTTTGTCTTAGGTGTTTTGCGTTTGAAGTTAAACTGCTTACCATAACTACACTTTCAGGGTCTTACAATGATTATACATGGATCTTTGCTATTATTTCAGTGAATCATCAAAGGAAAACCAGTTAGATTGATTCCTGCAAAAGATGAGGTTTTGTCGAAGAAGATTTTTAGAATAAAAAGAAAGGTGCAATTTTTTCTTTGTAAGGAAACAAAGGTATTAACAAATACAGAGATAATTATGTTCTAATATAGGAGGTTTTTTGTGCATGAAGAACAGCCTTTTACAAATAATGCATAGGGAGCTAAATACATTAACCACATCATTCTTTTTAATAGGATTTGTCCATGTTTCTTCTTGTGTACTGCAATCAAAGTTCACTTTCACAAGACCCAGGCTTGCTGATAAAGACAGCACTGCACCAGACGGAAAATGCAAAATGAAGAAATTGGCTTCAGCTGCATCAAAGAGAATATGAATTTTGGTGTTCTTCATAGAGACTGCATTATTGCAGTACAACATCCTGTTCTCCCTAATTATCGTCATTGCATGAGAAGTGCACTATATTGCGCGACCCCTCTTAACATGGAAAAGATCTTTTATTTATTCTCTACATAATTATACAATAATTAAAACACAATTGAGGACTATCAAATTCTGCATAAGAGTTTCTCAACAGTTTCTGTGAATCCCATTATAATGAATTGCATGTAAAAAACAGAGAGCATCTGTTTTGCACTTTCTGTTCATATTTTCTTTCTGAAAAATCAGGGATTATCAGACCAACCTATTTGACCAGGTTTAAAACAAGGTAGCACTGAAACTTCTGCTGTTACAAAGCAGTTAAGACTCAAACTCGGGTTCCAAGGCAACACTTAAACCTATGCTGGGCACTGTATCCTAGTGTTCAAAAGAAGCGTAGAAATAGGTGCTGGGATTACAATTTTGACAACTTTGTAAATATTGTAAACTCCGATAAATTCTTACACTACCAAATGTGTCTTAATTGACTGAACCTCTTTAATTTCCCACTGAATGTAGAAAACACTATGCATGAACTCCTTTTTTACCAGGAAGGGCACTGATACACCAGAAGCAAATTGCCTTTGTCAATAGAGTTCTCTCTTTCACATCTCTATGTGCTTTTCCCCCCCACTAGAAAAGTCACAGAGAGGATTTATGAATGCTCCTTATTTAGCTGCATGATCCTTGGAGTATCCCAGATGAGATATCCATATTGTCAGGGGACTTCCCAGTCACAAAATCTTGAAGACTTTGAAAACAAAACAAGACAAAACAAATAAACAAATAAATAATAAATAAAACAAAAGAACCTTTGAAGACAGTGTCAGCAGGAAAAGTATGTAGAAGAAGGGCACTGGTCACCCTGCTAGAAGTAATTTTAATACGTTTAATGCATCAGATAGGTGCATCAAGCAATAGTGAGGGCTTTGGGGAAAGTTTTTCGAAGGGACCACAAGAAGGAGGAAGTTGCCCTTGACCATACCAATGAAGATTTTCACAGCTGCTTGGAAGGTTAAAACTGACAGCTGTCATTCAAAGAGAACAAGACACATAAACCTCTTTAATGTAATTAGTCACAGACATCAGATCTTCATCAAGCTATACAAAATAGAAGAATGTGGTAGTGTAAAATGAGAAGCTTGGCTAAGGAAAGCTGGGGAAAGGCAGGTTAAAGGGATAGCAGAAGATTGCAAAGCCCTTTTACAACACAAGAAATTCTGAAATCTTCAAGGCAAACAAAAAGAAGCATTGTGTTTTCTGACTTCTTTTCCTCCCTGTAAGGAGAAATTTGGTAGGGGAATCTATGAACAGGTGGGACCATCACTCTGGGTAGTTGGCTATGTAATCTGTGAAGAGCAATGAACTTTATTCTTGATTCCCCTTCTGTTTCTGACAGCCATTTGAGATGAACTGAATCAGGAAAACACTAAAGGACATGTCAATGATGTGGTATTCTGTCATCCAAATTGCTTATATTTCCCATGCTCTGGCTCATTTAAATTTGAACCAGTATCTTCAGAAGAAGTATTTTTCATAAGTGTCAGCCTCCCCAAAATAGTGATATTTTTCCAAGTAAAAGGCCATGCCATATGTCAGAAAAATGGGTCTTAGTCTATAGTATTGAAAGAGCAAAGAGCTATGCTGTCTGCAATTTCTCAGTGACAGTTGCTCAGTGATCCATTCTTCATTACATGTTTAACAGATGTAATTTAAGCTGCTACAAGAAGGAACCATTTGATGGACAGAGAAGGTGCAGTTCTTGCTTTTGAAGACAAAAGGACTTCTCTGACCACAACCGCATACAGGTAATTTATTGAACAGCTTGTCAAGAGATTGCATCCACCAGTTAATCTTGCTCCATTTTCTGCGATCACATCTCAGACTCCATCTAAACTTGCTCCATTTTCTGAGATCACATCTCAAACTCTTTTTCTCAGCTATGGGTCCATTTTCATAAGGAAAATTTCCATTTTTAGGTTACTTCACCTACTTGTTCCAGGATTCCCTTATAAAATCTGTCTCAGTTCGGTTCTTTTTGAAACAAGCATTGAAGTTCACAATTAATCTGACAGGTTCATAATTCTTCTTATGAATTAACATACCCTCAAAGTCCAACCTTAATGAGTGTAAGAAACTGACCCCGTAAAAGCAAAATCATGAATTCCTAATCATATGCAGTCACCAACCTGAGAAAGGAAAGAACCAATACAGACTTTAGGAACTTTTATTGTCTTTTTACCTAGGGATATAGCAACCGACTCAGGAAATTGTATTTGAAAAATATTATATAGGAGACTTACATAATGTAGTGCATCTAAAATGCTTTTCTAGAAACTCCTGGGTGAATTTTGCACACTATATTTGAATACAATACTGCTCTTCATTTCTTTTTCTTAGGCTATTGTCACAAATCCAGAAAAACTGTGAATGTTTATAACAGACTTTTTCCTTTCTGTGTGTTCTGTTCTATCTTGAACAGTTTGTAGTGATTCCTCTTTGAATTCAGTGCCATATTCAAATGCAAAAATAAAGTTCAAGCATAGATTTATTTTACATTCATTTTAATTCCCATTCCATGTGCTTTTCACAGCTGCTCATTTTATTGCATTGCTTTTCCAAGTGAAAACTCCAGCTGCTCTAGCCTTGCAAACCATATAATACATGTTGTATAAGCCTGTTTCAGTAGATTGTTCCAGAGACTCAATGGTTATTGTCTTCCTCGTCTTCCACCTCTAGCCAGAAAATCTAGTGTTTAGGTCTAAATTGCAAACGCAGTTTTTGAAAGTCCCAGCAGTTTCTTACATGGATTCCAGAGAAAATGAGACATGTCTGTCTAGCTTGCTTTCTTTATTCTCCTCAATAACTTCTAGCTTATGGGTCAATTTTAAAAAAATTCGGCATGTTTCCAGTCAAGCCAGTTTCCAAAACGAAAAAAGGTGATCAGGTAGAGAAGAGAAACCCTTCAGCCACAGCATTAATTCAATCCTTTTCAGACATCAAAGAGTCCATGTTCATGCACAGCCTTGAGACACAGTCTTTAGGAAGCAGAAGTTACTGATTCTGATGCTGAAGTACTTTTACATATAAATAACTCTGTAACTCAATTAATTGCCAATATTTTATTTCTCACTGCAGAACAAACTTCTAAAGTCACTTGCCGAAGGAGGCTGCCATGTCTTTGAAGTACTGTCAGTTCCTTGAATCCTCTCATATTATCATGACACAGGATCATATAGTACAGATAAATCTAGTGACCCTGACTGATTAACTTCTTTTGGCTGTGAAGCTCATGGGAAAGATTTTGAAACATTCGTGGTATAAAATTCCCCCAATACATCAGTGATACTTGCTCTGCATTATCAACTTCAAAACAACACGACTAACAGTAGCCACTGTTAGCTGCCTGATGGTGGATCAAGAAAAGAAACTGCATAAGCAGATGTTTGGATTGGTACTATTAAACAGCCACGTTAATGCCCCAAAGGATAAACTTCCACGTCTCATTCTTTAGGGAATAGACCTGAACCTACCTCAGGAGAGCAGACAATTGCCTTACGTGTAGCACAATCTTTGAGTGGTTGCAGGGCCTCAAAAATTCACAGATATTGAAAGTTTGATTATTTTTCAGTTATGCTAAAAGAAGCCTCTGGATTCATTGCAAGTTTTGGTAGTAAGAAGTTGGTTGCAAATTGTACATAGGTCCTTAGGTTTCTACTTTCAACACTTGTCTGCTTTTTGCCTCTCAAAACCTCTAAAATCTCAGTGATGGTTTGCTGTCAAATCCTTAGTATCTTGCACTAGTTTTTCAGTGGACTCTGCTGTTTTATCCCAGCAAAATGAATGGGATGAAGGAAAAGAAAAGCTGCCTCTCCTTTTCCAAGCTTTTATATGTTATCTCTATGGTTGATAAAGATGGTAGCTAAGGACACAGAAACCAGGATAATTAAACTATGTTGTTCCTTGTCCTCATTTTTAATTTTTAACTTTGCCTTTTATTTACAATACTAAAGATTTAAGCTTCACTTTTACTATACAATACCACATATTTCAGCTTTAGCCATTTTCTGTTTACTTTTACATCTAAATAATGTTGTAGTTATTGTGCAGTTCAGAAGGAAATCTTTAGTGTGGAACTGTTGTTCTCCTCAAAAATAATGCATGCAATTAAATGAATATTGTTATGTTTTCGATTAGTCAAAATTAAGAAAACCAACTCTTCACATGCAAGCAAATTCCTCAAGGTTCATTTCAAAACATTGATACAATTGGTTATCAAATGTATTAACAACCTAACTGCTGAATACAGAATTACTTGATTGGATTGGGTAAATATTTAAAATTCTTCACACATTTTTTTAATTTAATACAGAAAAGGATTTTCTCCCAGGATTTACATTTACTTTACCAACATCAGTTCTGGTTCACTTTCTGTTTACCATGATTTCCCACAAAAGACTCAGTCCATTTAAGTCTTGGAGCCTTCAAATTTGGCTGCTTCAGTAAACACCTGCAATCCTTCAAAGATGGTTAGCTCCTTCTTGAGATGGAAGTACAATATAGGACATGTGAATTTTTTAATGAGTTATAATGCAGCAATTTTATTTGAAATGTTCTTCAATTCCCTCCAAACTACCCCCTTTGTATTGCAATATGATAACTAATCCTATATTTATTGTTTATGAGCTCACACGAGATCAAAGCTAACAGGTTGGGCAATTTCTCACATGAAAAAAATACAAAAGAATAAACAGATGACAACTTAGAGCCACTGTTAGAGACATGAGTCCCAGACTCCATTCATCTTTATAACATATGATAATACACTCCTTCAATTTGGTTGAGTGTTTATAATTTTCTGTCCATAGTAGAACAGTTTTTGCCCTTAGCCTTCAAGATTCTTGTGCAAAGAGTAAAAATTTACAATTTAAACTTAAAATTAATCCTGTCCAGAAATTACAGCTCAGTGAGAAAATAAATTTATTTTGAAAGTGAAGTCAAGAGTCTGCCTATTGAACTGCAAAGCCCAGAAGATGCTGCTACAGTACAGCTCGAACACCCCCCTGCTGAACAGGGTGAGTTTTCCATTGTGCTCTTTGCTTGTGATTTTGTCTGTAATCTGTCATCGTTGATGTCTTGATGCAACTTACCAAAGAAAATGAGAGAAATCTTTATGCTACTCATCAGGAGTAATTACCTGTTTGTAAGAAACACTCATTTGTGACAGCCATAGATTTTTCTTCCCCACATGCTCAAAATTCAATACAATTCCACTCCCCTTCATTGGTCATCTGCATTGCACTGGTGGTGATTAAATGTGATTATATACTTGTGTTTTTTTCCCCTCAAGTGACTAAATTTCAAAATTCAAAGACTAAATACTTCTACAACAGTTTTTTTGTCAATCCATAATACCAACTGTATGGTAAGTTAGATACAGCTCCATGCTTCAGTATTGTCTCAGGTCTGAGACTCAGGTGGTATTGATAGGCAGGCTTTGTGCTCTATTTGAAATAACCAGAAGTTGAAAATTTGAATACCGTACGGTGTTAAACATAATAAAACCAATCCACAAAAGTGGTTGAAAATGCAGAGATAAGTTTAAAGGGAGAAGGTGAAGGCAGTAATATTTTGTCTTCCTACGTGAAAAGTTTCTTTCTGTGTGAGTTAATTTAAAAAAAAAAAATCCCTTTGATTTCCTGCTCTTCTCTCTCGGTAAGTTTTGTTCTATATTTCTAGACCAGTACTTTCGCAAGGAATACCCTACCAACTACAAACCAAGTCCAAGTCCAGACCATAAGGTGGGACACCCTTAGAGACTACCCCAGGAAAGCCCAAACTGCCATCTATGGTGAGTGCCTTCAGGAACAACCACAATTCCACAAGCCCTAGCACATTTCAGAACCTGCTTTGTTTCCAGCTCCCCTCTGTAAGGAATATCTCAGTGACCCAGCTCATGCCCCTGCCCTGCACCACCCACCAGGTCTCTGAAGGCCGCATTTGCACCAGCACCCACTGCAGCCTGTGGTTTACCAAAGGGCAAGGCCTCCAGAAAGCTCTGGCCAGAGGTGGGCAAACTCACTGCCCCAGTCCTACCGAGGACCAGCTTTACTTCCATGTCAGTGTCTTCATGGCAAGCTACATTTCAGCTGCCCATGGAAGTACTGGGAATTTGGCTGAACCACAGGAAGTTGTCAGACCACAAAATATAAACTGTTGTCACTATTCAGAGGATCTACAGTGTTTTCCGATAGGTCACTGCTTCTCAAACTGCCTGAAGTATGTGACACTTTCTGTCTTTATCTAGCACAGACCTATCTAAAATATGCAGGATGACAATTAAACATTTTATACTTTTAATTAACATCTGCATGAATCTTCAGATGATATGACAGCAGCATGTAGAACTGAGGAGAAGGCAAGGGAACAGCTGGGAAATCTCATGCCTACTGTCCTCCAGAATTCTGCTTTGCAGATTCTTGTCTTTGCATATCAAATGCTCCAAAAAGAAATGTCCACACATAATGTTTTAATTATGGCTCAGACATGGGAATTACAGATTCTTCAGCAATTTTTAGTTTTTTACTTACTGTGGGGTATAATTACATGGTTCTTCGTTTCCTTTAAAGTGATGTAAAGCCATTTAAAAACCCACACATATGACACCAGGTTCTAATACCCACTGATATCAGACATGGATCATAAGGGCACCTTTAACTCAGAATTATGCATAACATGAAAAAAAATACCCAGACAGCAAGGTAAGGAGTTTGGCATCTCTTATTTAAACTGAGTTTTATGTCCTAGAGTAGTACAGATATTTGAGTGCATTTTGCCTGAAGCTTAGACATAAAGGACAAAGAAAGTAGCCAGAGAATGCAGTCCTGTAGGTCACATACATATATCTTGGTTCAGAAGTCCCATACAGAAATATGTGTCTTGAGTGCTGGAACATACCTCATATGAGCTATATTCTGCACACATACAGAAACTTTGATGTGTCTTAAGCTACTTGTGCACCATGTGCTGAATCATCTCAGTGCCTCTCAGATATACTTTACTTGCATGACAGAGCTAACATCAGCAATCCAATGCAGTTCAACTGGGTTCTTAGAGACCTGAGGGAAATCCATATTTGACACATGCATACTTTCATATGTCTGTACAAAACTACCACTTTGACCAGGGTGCTAGAAATCTGGAAACCCCAGACAAATGGGTGGAGACCTCAAATTCTAATAGAAAAAATTTCTAGAAAAGGAAACAGGACATCTGAAGAAAGACAAGCAAACCCTAGACATAAAGCTTGACACGCTATGCTCTGCTTGTGTTACTGTACTTCTCTGCCACGATTTGACTTTTAGTTTCCATAAGTCTGGAAGAACTCAGGCTTATATGTTCAATACAAAAGAAAAAATAGCACCACATGGTTTGAAAAAGGGCATTTGTGCAACTTCCAGTTTCTGGAGGAAATAGATACAATAATTTTGAAAGTAATTTTCCATGTGACTTCTCTTAATTTTCCTTTTTTCTCTCTAAGAACAGGATGCATGATCCTCACACAATACTAGTGCATTTTTTATCAAAATTTCCCTATTCTTTTGCAAATAAAGAGATATTAATTCTTTGAGAATATGGTGAGAGCAACTGGGACATTGTTAGAAGAAATAAATTGTGGGGGAAGGCATGGAAGGTTACATACTTAAATTAAGAAGTCTTTTCATTCTACAAGGACATCATGTTCCTCCTGCTCTGGTCTGGTCAAAGAAAAAGAAGCAAGGAAATTTCTTCTTAGATTTAGTTAGATGCTAGTTTCTATGGAGACAAGTTTCTCCAGTCATTTTTATTTGCAGGCATTAATAGCATAAACAATACAGAGCAGCAAGGGTTTAACCCTGGATTGAACCCCATATTGAGCACATTCTGTAGGGAGAAAAATGAATGTCTAAATTAGATACAAGAGCCATTATACAATCTCGTTAATGTTCATCCTCGTTAACTGGACTCTGGCAGTACAGAGTAAAAAAAACCGAAGAGTCACGTATTTTCATACCCTGTCTCCTCTTTTTCAAACGTGTCTTCTACAGAAACCTGAGCAGACGGCATCATCTGCCCTCTGGCTGTCACTGCACAGCTGATCACACGCATTGCTGTGCATTAACTACCTGACCTCTGCTTTCATTAGCACCCACAGAGAGGTCGGTGGTTCCCAAGCCTAAGACAGTGACTGATCATGCCGGGAGAGGTGAAAGCAGTGGAATAAGCTATCATTTTTTGTGCAATTGAAGTAATTTGGCATGAATGTGAAGATCCATATCATTTCGTGAATTTAAGTGATCAAAAAGGAGAAAAAAAGAGCAGTGACTTTCGAATATCAGGCAAGCCAATTTCTCTGGGAGGTTTTTTCCTGACTTTCCTTTCTCCCCTCCCTGCACATACATTGACTTCCATTATATTATTTTCGTTTGAACAAACAATTTAGAGTGAACATTAAGCTATCCACATGTGTCTCATATATGCTGATCGAAGCATTAATTTTCTTGAGTTTTCAGGGATTGGGAGAGGCAAGAGCTGTTATTGTTCAAACACTGAGCTACTCAGTCACATTCAATAGCAATACTTAATACCTGAAACTCAGTTTCGTTATTTATCTGTTTAATTACATGGAGGAATCAACCTTACAAAGAACCGAATCTCCAAGGATGCTGGAAGAAGAGACGTTAGGTAAATATTTTTAAACTCTTTCAGAATACATGAAGATTGTCCAAGGCCTGCTTCTCAGCATTACCTTTATATTCAAGAGATACAGGACTTTAAATTTAACTCTCTCACATCAACTCCAAGATAAGTCATCCTATACACTGCCCAATCTGAAGAGCAAAGCAGCAGAAGAGTTGACACACTTCAGCTGGACATTTCAATTATACAACCACATTCCAACTCCCTGCGACACTTAAATGCACAGAATTGATGTATTGCAGTACCCAGAATAATTGTCACAGACAATAAAAGGCCCAAATGTCCTGATTTTGAACAGCATAATAAGTCACATTATCTCACTTTGTTTTCCCTGTCAGAGTGCTGGAAAAACAGTTAATGTCGCTAGTCTCTTCTTGTGCCTAAGGGTTTCTCTTTGCCTGTAAAATTTGCCAATTTTGAGACAAATACCTGTTATTGCAAGTCACTGTAGGTGAGAATTTCAGCACTGGTGTCTGGATTGACTGAAGTACTGAAGTATAAAATCTTCTCAGTAGGAGGAAGCAGAAAAAAACTTTTAAGTGTATACAAGACATAAATGTGTTATTTTAGAAAGTCATATATAGGAGGAAGGACATTACATCACCTTTGCCTACTTTAGCTTTGGCAGATAGTGCAGTTATCAAATAAGCAGGAACGCACTTTCCTTTTCCATTTTTCCAAGAACATAGCACATACATGGTGGCCTTAATCTGAAACACAGAATCAGCAAATAGAGGAAGTTGATATTCAGAGCTAAAAAGACTTTTTAAGTATCAGCAAAACACACACAAGGACTCCAAGCACACAGCTTTAAAAGAGAAGAGACAGGACACAGTTGATGCTTGAACACCTGAGTGCTTTGAGAAGTCCTATAATTAGCAGCTAAATAAATCTGTGGAAGGTAGACAAGTTTCCTCTGGCTGAATTGTCTGGTTCTTATAGAGCATGAACAGTTGCAAGTCAGACACTCTCTCATCCATTTGGGAGAACATTACTATAAGCACTGTGTTTGCACAGTAGTCTTTCCCTCTTCAGAGGCGTTGAAAGCATCTCTCTCTCTTTTGCTTTTGAGAGGTTATTTTTCTCTTACCCAGCAACCCACTTCCATAAAACCTGGAGTAGCTGTATCTCCCTGAGGCAGCAGCTGCCCTGCCTCATTTGACTAAAGCTGAGCAACAGGTCCAGGTGACCCTGAACAGCAGGTTAGCAGATAAAAAGACATCACACAAACCTCATGTCCTTAAGAAAGTGACTACTAAGTAATTAGAATAGACCTTTTTCCCTCAGAGTTTACCAGCCCTCAGCCTTCAGTTAGAAAATATGATATAGGGATAGTATATATTGAGGAGTTAATTAGTTCTGACCACTGCCTATATCATTTCTGTGCATGCATAAGTTAGTTATTTCCTCTTCTCCCTTCACACAGAAGCTCTGCAATCAATTGCATACCTATTTGATCTAACCTATACAGCTGAATTCACTTCATAGCTGAATTCCATCAAATTGCTTAAGGTTAGATTCAAAAAAATTACATTTCTGCTTTTTCATATTTAACTAGCCAGATATTAGGACTTAATCTGGAAGTTAAAGGAAAATTCACCAAAATTTCTTAAAAAGAATATCATAATTGAGAGGAAGGAAAGGACAGAAGCATGCTGTCAGCTTGGAGGACGAGGATCCATAAAACAGAAAAATAAAGAACTCAGTTTGGAAAAGATGGTTGAAACTGCACAGGGCTTTGCAAAGGCTGAAGGAAGGGAACTGCCAGATGACAGGCTGGTGAGGAGGAGGAGAAGGTGAAGGTGGAAGAGAGACCTGACCTGCATCAAGTGTGGACAGAGGTTTAGGAAAAAGCTATGCTGTACAAAACTTAAGAAGCCAGGCAAGCTGCCCAAGGGACGAGTGAGGCGAGTGGGGCACCAGATGCACACAGAAAGGACACCCATGCTGGCTACATGTGACTTGTGGAGAAGCCTCAGTGCAGTGGTGGTCTCTCTGTGTGGGACTGAACACAGATCATGAAGGTAAGGAGAAAAAGTGGAAAGAAAAAAATAAAAAGAGTTGGAGAATTAGCACATCTGAGCTATTGGTGATGAGCAATATAACAGTGAGATGCTGGAGGCTGAAGAAAACACTTGAACGACCTTGGAGAGGTGAAAATTTGCTGAAAAAGACAGAACAGGGGGAGGGTGAAAAATTGGAGGTAAAGAAAATGTGATACATTTGAGCATGTTCTTTATAGCTTGAGGAACTGTGTTCATTTTCAAGATGTCCAAAGAGCAGAGAAAATTGGTATTTTCATTATAACATACCGCTTTCAATAGATTTATAAACTATCAATTTTTCTACTTAGAAAGACTTTCTCTCATTATCAGTTGAAATGCTTTTAGAATCTACCATGAAACTATAGATGATTAAAGGAGGAGCAGTAAGCCTAGTGCACAGGAGAATGCTCTGTGATAAAAG
Organism: Manacus vitellinus; assembly: GCF_001715985.3. Lineage (NCBI taxonomy): Eukaryota > Metazoa > Chordata > Aves > Passeriformes > Pipridae > Manacus > Manacus vitellinus. The sequence goes on from NW_021939396.1 coordinate 37,859,594, forward strand.
GAAGCAGTCATCTGTCCTGCCCATTTGGCACAGCTGCACATCTGTGTCTCACAGTCAACAAACTGTTTGCTCACTGATGTGCATGCAACTCCTCTTTAAAAACAAAATACATTAGATTTCTCTAAAACCTCTGTCAAAGCAACTAGAAGGAAAATTGTCACATTATTGATTGCAAACTTGACATGGTCTTATGCAGTTACTTACAATGATTATATTTTTCCTCCTCTCTCCACTAATTTTCCACTTGAGTAATCAAGAAATCAGTTTGGATTAAAGACAGAGTTTGTTTGACAACTTTGTTACCCAGTTGTTTTGTTCAGGAATTCAAATATATCTGACGTGTCTGGGAAGACTTTTCCTGGTGCTCTTTTTCCAGGAAACTTAGGTGGCTTCTTGTGACTGTCTCACTGGTGGCTCCACAGGATATGCTGTGATCAAGATGATTGGCATGACAGAAAGCTGTCTTTTTTCTTTACTTGGTAGAATTTTGTTTCTTCCCACACTGTTAAAACAGAAATGATGAGTAAACAGTTTCCAGGCTGATTTCAGAATGCTGTAAATGAGCATGCAATCTGAAAACAGTAGACTAGTTACTACCCTTTAATTGAACTTTCCTGTTGCTGCTAACCTACTCTACATAAGACGTAAACAACACATAAAATACGACATAAACCATAAACTGCTGTTATTAAGCAAATGAAAAGATAAGTAGCATTTCTTCATCTCCATGAGTGGAAAAACAATGCTAAAACTCTTGTGAACCTCTCTACAGCTGATTCTGTTGAAAATATACTTCTGGACATGATGAGCACTACCAGAGTGCTTAAAAAAGTGGAGATATTTGATTAGAACTTCTTAGCACTGTATTCCAGGACTCTCAGTATAATGAGGAGACCCTTTGCTCAACAACCTACAAGCCACCATTCTCTGATGATTTGATCAGCTCTGAAATGAAAACCAGAACTGAGTTCATTCTGATAAATGCTGTTTTAACATCCTGGAGAGTATATCTACTCACTGGTTATAACTCAAGGAAACAGAGACATCGACTTCTACCCAAACTGTGGAGCACATCACAAGATTTTGAGGTAGCCAATGCTTAGATCCAAACTAAATGGGATTTTTCAACAATAGTTCATATTGCCCACCACTTCCATAAAAAAAAAAAATCTGTCTAGATATTATTGTTTTGATACTGGGAGAGAGGAAATATTCCTTGCTGTTGCTGAAGACCCGTTACTCCATCCTCACTAGCAGGAAACTCTTCAGGAGAGAACATTGAATAATATGTGTTTGGGCACAAAAGTAATGCAACATAAAGGTTTGATAAGAATAATCTTTAGTCTACAGGATTCAGCACTAGCTCTTTAGTGACTCACAAAGGCCCTAGAGCTATCTATACATTACACCAACAGGGCCTAGGAGGAGTGGGTCAACTGGACAGAAATGAGCAGTCTCTACTAACACTGTTTTTTTCTGAGGATAAGTGAATCTCCTCAATGACCCACTATGGCTGACCCCCAGAATACCTTGGAGCACATGAACCAGTTATTCTCAGATGACCCTAGTCAAAGTGGAATCTCATCAGCACACCCAACACCATAGCCACTCATGGGAATGGGGACACAGGGGCTGCAGAGGGACTGGCCTGCAGCAAATCTTGTGACTCTGCGTGGTTCAAGTCTCCAACTGGCAACACTAGCTGCCTATCTCTGCTCCTGGTGTGCACTAGGAGATAAATGGAGCCAAACACCCCCAGTCCCTGTAGATCCAATAGATATGCCAGGTCAGGGAGGAAGAAGACAACCACACGATCAATTGCTCTGTAGTGGCTACAGCTCCCCATCCCATAACTCTACTAGGCATTAAAAACTGATGCATCAAGTGGAGAATGTAGTGAATTGGGACAAGGGTGTGGTGAGTTCACATGGCTGCTTTATCAGTGTTATTATTTTCTTCTTTTACTCTGGTTTACTTTAGTTTACAGTCAGCAGAAAATGCAGGGTCTGCCACCACAAGGAGAGCCACTGCCTGAAGAGTCAGTGCCTCTCCCTGTTGTGTCAATGACAGCACAATCAATCCATGGGCCAGGCTATGGAATTGCTTGGAGAGGAGGCCGGGGAAAGACAATTTCTACATATCTACTTCATGTCTGTCCCCTTAGAACAGGTTCTGCAGAACCCTCCTCAAATTAACCTTTGTTTCTCTTTCAGTTCTACAAACTGATATGACAGAAGAGAGAAGCTTGTAATAGCGATATTTATTCTCTCACAGCAATGTCCACACAGAGTTTGCTTACTCAAGCATTGTACAAGAAGGGTCTTTCTCTACATATAATGCTGCAGCTGTATCAAAAGAAAGGAGATGTGGCTTGCTTGCCCTTTGCGTGGGACGGCACAGCAGTGTTTGAAGAGGCCTGTGTTCTCTTTCAAATGACAGCACTAACAGCTTGTTCAGAGTCCTTGATAGGGACAGCCTCAACAGAGGATATGAACCTGCTAGTTCTGTGTTGGAATACAGAGTTTTGTTGTGTTTTTTGGCTTTTTTCAGCTTCCTGGTAGATGTTGTTCCCCATAATGTCACCATTGATATTGTCTAAAGAAAAGAAGAAAGGAACCAGAAAAACAATCACGTGTATAAGAGAAAAAGGGTAACAGCTTCCACTTGACAGTAAAAACAGCTCACTAAAGCATGTGGTAAGAAGAACAGGACTGAAACAAATAAAACACATTTCCTCAGAGGTGATTAAACAGAACCATGCTGCAGGCACAGTTAAGCACAGTTAAGGTTTCAAGCACAGCTGTCAAAGCTTGAACATTGGCTGTTCCCCAGTGTCAGTGTGCTTGCATCTTCCTAAAGTATCTGGACATTGGAAGTTCACTTCAAATTAAGCTGTTTTGAAGTAGTCCTGATTAGATACTCCCTGAAATGTGGAAGTGTATCATTAATGGCTTTTGGTTTCCTAAGAGATTGGTTAAATACTGACATAGCCTAACAAGGATTTTATTTTGATTAAAAAAAACTTGGTTTTCCTGGTGAAGACTCTAACAGAAATACAGTATTAGAAGAGGTCAGCTCTGGTCCTGAAATAACTTAGGCATTGCTTAACTTTCTCATAGTTAATACTTCATAATCCCTTGACAGTTATTTAATTCAATTCTTGTGCTAAAAAATAAAACCTGGATATGACTGATTCATTGTTGTGTTGAAGGGATTTTTTTTTTAATACCACTGGTGAAGACAATTACTTGCAGTCTTCTTGTATGGTAGAACTATATAATGGACCCAAAATATTAATTCAAATTAATGCAGTCACAATTGCTTGCACATACTCTTTCTGTAAACAATATGACTGATTAAGCTACTTTCTATGATATTTTCTTTTGAACAGGAGAGAATCATTTTTGAGAATATATTTCTTCAGTCTTCACTGACAAAACAGATATATACAATTTATGATAAATCTACCAGTGATCTTTGACCCAGATTTGAAAGACATAATTTACTGAAACATTTAGGTTACTTTAGATTAAAATAGCAACGCTTATTAGAAGGAAAATTTTAAAAGTCTATCAGATATTACAAATGCTTTTGTTATTTATAGTCATTATCCATTTATATTGTGAGTAACTTGATTGCTTGCAATTGGTTCTCGATTGTCAATGATCATGAATGACCCCATAAACTTTCTAATTCTTTTCAAAAAATGTCAGGCTGATCAGAATAGTATTATGAAAATTATTTGGAGATTTGAGAGAGAAAAATTTATCAATTTTGTGACAAAGTCACAAAACCATTGCTTTCTTGGAATTTCTGAGAAATAACTTTTTATGAGAAAACTTTTTTTTACATTGCAGAAAATTTTCTGTGATATTCTCTGACTTTTTTCCCCTTCTACAGAAATCCAGTCAGTAGGAAGTCTTCTCTATCTTTTCCTCCTTTTAAGATCCAGTACTGTATTTTATAGCTTCCATTATATCTCTTACTTCCCATAAGCAAAAAAGGAAGAAACAAAGACAATTTTTCATACTGTATTAAGAGAAATGATCATTTCAGAAACATAAGAACTGCAATTAAGTTGAAACTTTATGTTGGAAATATAATGCAAATTCTGTGAGTTGTGTAAATATAGTTGAAGGGAGGAAGGCACAAGCAATCTTTTGTACACACCACAAATCCTTAGGCAGCATTTGCTAAATTTTATGGCTTTAGTATTGTTGTTGGAAACTGAATATGTATTATTAAAAGGGATCAGTTTTTAAAATTTCAAATTTATGTGTGCAAGAACTGTAGGAAGCTCTTGAGCAGAATAGCAAAACCATAGAAGTTAATGGGCTTGTTACTCCTGGATAGCTTTTATACATCACTACAATCTGTTCTGTTAAAAATTAGATCGCTTCAGACAAATTTATAAAAAGGAGAGGCAGACAGTATCTGATAAGAGGGGAACACAAAAGAACAAAGTAAGAACAAAGAGGCCAGACAATACAAAGTTGAACCATTTACATTTTTACAATAAAATTTGCATAGAAAATAGTTTCTTTGACATGATAAATGAAAGATGCTGGAGTTTAAAAAACAAATTACACAAAATTGAATATCTTAGAAAAATAAGTTTCATTGCCATATATATTATTGTAGATTTTACGTGGGCTATACAGACTGTAGGAGTCAAGTTAGATGTTTTTGGTCTCCCAGGATTACCTGGGAGATTACATAAAATTGTAGGATTATTTTTTTCTAAATTTCAGAATATACTTTCCCATAGGGCGGTATGCAAAAAAATGGTGCCCATGTTGCAGACAGTTAAAAAACCACAGGGTATTCAATTCAATGAGTTCTTCACTACTGAAGGTGATAGAGATGATGATTACCTAAAGAACTGAGACTCAGAGCAATTTGAGACATTTAGGGTCAGGAACACATATAGTAGAGTAATTTTTAAAGAATATTTGTTAAGATGGACTGACTAAGGCTGGTTTTGGTAAATCAAGGTTTCCAACTTTACTTTCCTTTCCTTTTCTTGACCATCAGGTCCTCCCTTACTCTTTTTAATTTGTTTTACACACATTTTCTTTTAAGCTCCTGAAAATAATTTGCTGTTTCTAAACAATTCTCTACTTTGAAAAACAAATTCGCGTATCAACCAAGTTATAATTATTATTTTTTGAGGGCTGCAGGTTAAAGTAAGGTAAAATTAATCTCCTTTAGTTGAAAAAGCACCAAAATTGCATCATGCTGTAGCTAGCAAATAATTTTTGCTGACTAAAAATATTAAATGTAGATTAAAAAGTGAATTGGTTGAAGTATTTTCATTCCTGCTTTTTGGGGACTGAATTCTGGGATCTTGATTCATAATAATTAAGGTATTTCAACTTCTTGGATTCCTTCATTATCAGGTAATGGGCCACAGCAACAAAAACAGTCTTAATAGGCCCAAATTTATCCAGGAGATGATTTCATGGACAGCGTGAGGAGTGGTGGTAAATCCAAGGAGAGCAAGGGAAAGGTGATCTAGTGCAGGGCTGTAATATAAGAATGTTTCAGGCAGAACATCAGCCCACAGAATTGTAAGGACAGGACTGGCTGGATAGTTTGAATTCTGAAAAGAATCCAAAATAATTTGGAAAAACTCCATCATCCCACCATCTATGTAAGTATAGTTTAGGACTAATAGATCCATATATTTCAGTTCAGTACAAATTTAGCTGAACCTTCACATACATTTTGCCTATGACCATTTAAATGCAACTGAAACAGGTTAGGATTTTGGTTGGGAACAGCTAAATCAGTGTTCTCATGCTATCAGGGCTTCAGATCCAGAGTGGGAGCAGAATATTTGGTATTAATATTCTCCAGTGTATATACAGGCTGCTGGCTGGCTAAAGCCTACAAGTAGTAGAACAAAGTCAGATTAAGCTGCAAAATATATTGACTAGCTGGAGCAGTAAGCATTGCAGCATGTGCTGTTTTCCTTCAGAAAGAAGTTTAAGAGGGAAAAGAGCCATACAGTCCATCCCTGCAGACATCCTCAAAAAGCAGTGTTGAAATAAAAGAGCAGCAAACAGAGGGCAACAGGGAAAAGTTGCAAGCACTGCATACACAATATGAGGAACCAGTTACGCATTTTTTCGTAAGAGGAAAAGATTAATGCTCTGTTTTGAATGTATATGAATGGATATGCACAGAAATTATGTTACAAAGAAACAAATTCAGGGTAAAATGAGTAAAACACGTTACATGACTAGGAGGCATTGCTGAAGGAATCAGGGTTACTCAAAGGTTTAAGTCTCACACTTTGCATTTCAGACATGGGTTTCAGGACACTGTAGTATGGCTAGGAGCTTGCAGGACTGATCCAAAAGTTATACAAGTGAGCAGAAGTCTCCCCAGTTATTTAAATGGGTTTGGTTGAGGCCTCAGGTCTCTTACACAGTAGGCCATGTCCAGATGCCAGAGCAATTGTAGGATAATATGATATGTGTGTGTGTGTGCGTGCATGTGCAGTGGGAAAGCAGCACAAATACGGATCCTGCTGTAAAATTAACAGAAGAAGCAGCTGGTGAGCAAAACCACATAGCTGTAGACTCTTCTGGATAATTAATTTTGTATAAAATATAGAGCAATGAAGAAGGAAAAACTAATATCATAGTAGAGTCATAAGCATCTGCCACTTGAACATAATTTTTCTTTCAGCATAGTAGTACCACTGCATTAATTCTGGGTTTAAATTATTATCATGTGCCAAGAGCAAGTACTGCTCCAGTGAACTGCAGTACAGAGACAAGACAAATACAGACCTGAATATAGTCTTTAGCCTAATAAAATGTTAGATAATATACAACAACAACCCTAAGCCATATTTGAAGGGAAAAAAGCAAATTGAACCCCCACAAAAATTAAACCCACAAACCTTATTTTCTATCATTTTTTCACCTTTTATTTCTATATTGTCCTGTGGTTCAAGTTAATGAGTTTTGTTCTACCTAATATTTGGTTACAAAAATGCTAGGTGGACCACAAGGAAATACAAACTTTGTACTTGTTCATAAATCTAATGAAAGGATGACTTAATAATCCTAGCCATTTCCTGAAAATTTACTCATTGCCATAGTTTCCCTTAACGTATGGACTATTGAAAAATTACATTCCCGGAGAAGCCAAATGGGTCACCTCTAGCTATTGTGTTTACTAACTTTAATTTGTTCTTCTGAACTGCAGTAGAAAAACAGATTTTTCTCATTTAGAGAACAGAAGACAGATACGCTTAGAAGAATTTTTCTTCTCTTTTCAAGAATGAAAAACTAGCAAGGTAACATTGGCCAAGGAATACTGTTTCTCCTCAAAGATAAACAACTTTTCTCTGTTCATCTTTTGGAATGTATATTGTGGGTAACTTCCTAATCAAAAATTCTCCTTTTTCCTCTTAAAACTCTTTTTTTGAAAATTTCACACTTCTACAGGCTCTCCAAATTATGGATCAGAAAGCACCCAACAATTTTTCTGTTTTTAAAAGCTTCTGTCTGATCTCAATAATAATAAAAAAAAGATGAACAGCTAAAATTCAAAACTAGATTTATGATTGCAGAATCCCTTTTTCATTCTTAACACCGCCATCCTTTGCTAAAACACTAAAACCCCACCGAAGAGAAGATTGTTCTCTATGTGATGTAACAGACAGGATCCTGAAAACCACTGTTTGAAGCATGTGATTATGCAACACACATAACAAAACATAAGGTGTGTGATAGAAAGAGAGGGCAGGTTTCACAAAAAGGGGTTTGTCGTGTGCCTTGTTGACTATATCTGATGAATGATATAACATCAACGTTTTAGCTGCACAGGAAAAAGAAAATATCTGACTTTACTGTTGGGCAATCTTGCCTCAGATCTTTGTTGAAATATGTGATTTTGAACTCCATAGGGTAAAGGTTAATTTCATGCTAGTATATATAGAGTAAACTCAATGGATCAGGTGCCTCAGGAATGTTTCAGCTCTAGCTTACTTTTGCAAGTCCACATCAGGTTTCCCAATTAATTGTATTTTCTCCTCAGTGGTTTATTTAAAGCCAAACTACTGATCCCTGTTCTCAACCAGAAAGGATGATAGTACACCATAGTTTACAACCACTTATTGCTTCAGAAAAAGGAAAGAAGGACGAGACTGGCAAAATTCCTAGCCTGAGAAACTACCTCTGTAAAGCCAAGAACAAAAACCATGGATATAGCCATGAGCAGATTCCCATTTTGTGCCACCTTTATCACTATACTTTTGCATTTCCCATGCCCGTAATCTGAAAACTTCAGCGAACAAATGCATAATGAAGAGTACAATGCTACTGCGCGTCTTAGCATTTAGCCAATGTATATTGGAATGCTGCCCAAGAAGCCATAAAATTTTACATTTGTGTAATCTATTTGCTTCTTATTCTTAGTTTGTGCTATTATCAGGAGATCAAACCAAATGGCAAAATCAAACAGTATTTTACAAATGTCTTTTTTAATAGCAACTACTTGCCAATGTGTTTGAATAGTGGTTTGGGCTGTTTGTGTACCATTTGCTTCAACTATTCATTTTTCAAACATCTGCTAGGTCCCACACCATTGTTTTTCCTCTACAAATAGTATAGTTGCAATTTTAAAACCAAGGACTAGGGAATAATGAATTTTCACTGAAAATTTTCCAATGAATAAATATGAAAACTGAAATCTGTGAAGTTTTCAAAATTCACAAGATTTTTCTGAATATGGTAGGCTAAATATCAATAGTTAAACTTTTTTGCTGCTTTGGTTCACGAAGATCTTCCTGAATCTGTTTCCTTCTAGCAGAGCAGCTATATCAAATGAAAGACAGATGTTTGGTCACGAAACATGTCTGTTAATAAGCCAAAGGACTGAAGTTGTACCACCTCAAATTTTTAAATACTTTGACAGTCCACAGATAGAGGTCACCTAAACTAAAGGGTATACAAGTTGCAATTATTTTGGCAAAACCATACTAGGATGAATCACAGTATTATGCTGTTTACTAAGGAACTAAATCCCCAGATATGAGGATTAGTAACCAACATTAATCTAATAGCCTCAAAAAGGGTTATCAGATGAACAGTCTGAGACTAATAGATAGTCTTCCTCATCAATTAATAAAGCTTGAATATTGTGGTCTTAGGGAGCAATCCTTCTATATACCCGATAATGGACACAGGATACTACATTTTACAGCAGAACACATGATTTCCCTTTCTTATTGCCTCCCACCTTCCCTACCTTGGGAAATACTTTATTATTCTCTCGCTTTATTTTTAAATTTTGTGGAATGCTCAAAAGCAATTTATCCCCTTCTTGAACCTGCTTGAAAGCAGTGATATTAATAGCAGTATTAATAGCTGCTTTAGAAGATATATAGATTGATCTACAAAGATTTACAGAAATTTGTAGAGAGTATTATATAGAAATAAAAAAAAAAACAAACACATTCTTGTTAGCAGGTAAACCTGTCTTTCATGCTGAACAGAAGCTGGATAGTGTCTGGGAGTTGCATAGTGGTTAGTGAGGTGCACAAGAAGTACTAGCAGAGCTTCCAAAACTGGAAAACAACTTTAGTAACTCCAGTTTTGCTACTGCTGAGACAGTTTTTCCCAAAATATGAGTAAAAAAACTGTGTGGGTTTTGGCTGGGGTAGAGTTAATTTTCTTCATAGTGGCTAGTACATGGCTATGTTTTGGAATTGTGCTGAACTCAGTGATGATAACGTAGAGATGTTTTTGTTATTGCTGAGCAGTGCTTACACAGAGCCAAGGCCTTTTCTGCTTTTCATACTGCCGTGCTGGTGAGGAGGCTGGGGGTGCATGAGAGGTTGGGAAGAGGCACAGCTGGGACAGCTGCCCCCAGCTGACCAAAGGGATATTCCAGACCATATGACATCATGCTCTGTATATAAAGTGGGGGGAAGAAGGAGAAACCGGGGACATTCGGAATGAGGAAGTTTGTCTTCCCAAGTAAACGTTACATGTGATGAGTACCTGCTCTCCTAGAGATGGCTGAACACCTGCCTGCCTAAGGGAAGCAGTGAATTAATTCCTTGTTTGGCTTTGCCTGTATGCAAGGTTTTTCCTTTCCCTATCAAACTGTCTTTATCTCAAACCCCGAGTTTTCAGCTTTTACCCTTCTGATTCTCTCCCCGATCTCACTGGTTGGGGAGTGAGCGAGCAGCCGTGTGGGGATTGGTGGCTGCCAGGAGTTAAACCACAACAAAGACACATTGCTACATTAGTTATCAAAATGTAAGAAATTGTTGAGACGAACAGGCATATTAATTCAAAAACATCCCACCTCATGCTTATAGGAGGACTACCGGGCACTAGTGCTCTGCAGGTGACTGTTAATGTCTGCAAGAATAGAAGAGAAACTCAAGCAAGGAGAGGAGCTGGTGTTGACCTCCCTTTCCCAGAGCTGCCCCAGTAAAAGTCTATTCATGGATGAGAAAACGTAAGTAAGGGAGTGAGACAGACTTCAGTGGAATTTCATACCCTTCCCACAAAGTGATTTTTGCCTTCCTGACTCCATGGAAACATAACAGGCAGTAATACCAAATAGGAAAAAGTAGTAGCCAAAAGGAACAGAACTGTGGAGGAATCAGGACTGTGTTATCAGACAGAAAGGTAATCAATCGGGGGATGATGAGGTGAAAAAGTAAATGTCACCTTGGCAACCTGAGATAAAATCATGAAAAATATAATGTGTTCCCTATGAGCAAGAAAATGACAGTAGGATTAACATTGAATCAAGATGTTTTTATTCAGTGTAGGTAAACAATTTTCCAAGTGATGGGAATACATTAAATATTTTTTTATTCTCTCTCTAGAGTGGCCTAAACATTCTAACCATCACTGACATAACAATATGTGAAACAGGTCAGAGAAATAGGCATGAAAACTGATGTTGATTAAATTTTATTCTGATATCTGGAAAGCAGTACCATGGTAGGCTTGTTGCATATTTTATTACTGTTTAATTTGGTTTCCTAATATGATTTTTTTACCTGATAGAAGAGGGATGAAAACAAAAGATTTATGATTAATATCTGACAGAAATGTTAGGAAGTGTTTTTCCAATTCAAGATTTGCACTTTCTCCTATTCTTTAAAGTTTTGACTGTCAGTCTTTCTCGAATTTTGATTTGCCTCACAGAGGTTTGGGAGCTTGGTGAGAAATTCACCTTTCCATTTTGTGCACTCAATGCCAGACTCACACATTAGGTTTTGTTTCAGTCTGAAAAACAGCCCAGAAGAAAATACAATTTCAGTGCCTGAATAGTTTAGACTGAGGCAAAGTTTCTTACCCTGTTGGTATGTGGAACACCAGCTTCCTGACAAATCCTGGTTCCACACGATATCCTGGTGATAACCAGGAGGAGAACTCAGTTGTGCCAAGGCCCATGAAGAAATTGTCATCTATAAATTCATAATAAAGCTTCATCATTGGCATGAGAGACATTGAAATGTAAATTACATAAATTCCCTAAACTTTAGGCATAGGTTTTTCTTTGTTTATATTCTTTACTGACCTTTGGCTGTATTTTAGCATCACCCTCTAGCACTCATTATGCATTTGCATCTGGACGTGTTGTGTATGCACTGCTTTTGGAAAGTTCTTATGAATTTGTGTTAATATTTTATTATTTGAAATTCTCAGCAATTTTAAATCCCATTTTTCACTATAATTATTCCTCTGCTAGTTTTATAGACAGTTTCCTCTATAGCTTACCTAAAATAGGTTTTCATTTAAGTTGAACAAGAAAGAATACTTTGATGAAATAAAAATAACTAACTAAACAAGGTACTGGCCTGCAGCAAAGAAAATGTTAATAGTTAATATGTATTAAGGTCTTCTTCAAGTAATTAAATAGTGAGACTTGAAAGCCACCTAGGGATCAATTTTGATTGTTTATTCTTATTATCTGACAGGTCATGAATTTTTGTGCGTCAATTTTCAAACCTATCCCAAGAACTGCAAAATAAGTTTGAAACTAGGCTGTTAGTGAGCAACTTTCTGCTGATATTTAACTAAAGCTGGAAAACTATGAAAACTGTAGCACAGGTCTTAGGTCAAAAAAACCCCTCCCATCTGCCATTTTTCACTTAAACATTATTTGAAGTTAAAACATATGTCATAGACTCCAGTTCAGTAAAGTATCTCTGTTAGGAATGGCATTTGAGCCCCTGTACAGTCATACAGTGATGATTTAACAGTTAATCCTTATATTAAAAGTACCTATTTCATCCTGTTTATCAGACCTGACAAATCATAAATTTTCAGTCCCCTAGTAGTGCTCTATACCCAAAGGAAAGCATCTGCATAAGTCTTTCCTTGGGAATAACATTTGAAATTGGGATGTAACATTTAGTTGAGGCCACAGCTTTCTCTGAGACACAAATTGATTACCACAGGCAGGGAAAAGCCATGCTTTAAATGGATAAATATATAATAACATCAGTTGATTGAAAATATTGGTGAATTTGCACTCTTTTAAACAGACCCAATTGGATTTTTCTTTTTTTTTTTTCTCTTAAACTAAGAGACAGCCCTGGGATTGAAGCCTGCAGCTGTGCACACTGGCTTCTGAACTAACCCTCCATCCAGGTCCCTAGCAGTGTATTTATAACCAAATTTGCTGTTGGGGTTGTTTCCAGGCACCAAAGCACACCTCTTCTCTCCAGGAACAGTTTTTCTGTCCCCAAAACACACCAGGGAATAATTTATTGCTCACCTTCCCAGCCCTGCATTTGGTCCTTGACAGCTCCAGGATCTTGTCTGTATTCAGTGACTGCTAAGTCACATGGGAAGGGACCATCAGTTCTCACAACCCCACACGAGCTTGGGGAAGAGTCTCTTCTGGCTCCCGTTTTACATCTTGTCTGAGGACCAACGAGCAAAACAGGAGAGATGAAAATCCTGTCTTGGACTCAAAGGATGATTTGATTTCATTTGCATTGCACAAGGCAAGTTGAGCAAGGAAGCTATGCCAACATTGGAAGAAAGTGGTGCCAGGAATGGCAAAGTGGGATGATGGAAATTAGAAAAATTGTAGCTTTTACACCATCTGACAGTCAAATTCTCTCAACTACAGTTGTATCAGCAACAGTGGGACTAACTTACCTGTTTGGTTCCTCATAAACCTGAGCAGTGACTTCACTTGCTTATTTAAAAACAAATACAGAAAGTCAGACTTAGTATGAGTACACAGTAACGCAAATTCTTCATTATTCTTCATACTCACAGCAAGAATCTCATCCAAACAGCAAACTAATGAAGAATTTAACCTGGAGAAGCCAGGAAAAAAGTACATCATGTGTACTTACCATTTTATTTAACTTTTCATCTATTCATGTCATACACAAGAAACCAATTGGTAAAATATTTTTAGGTTTTTTGATATGCCTGGCAAGCAATGCTATTATAAAGAAAAAAATATCTACTAGTGTCTTAAAAGCTGCTATGTTGACATGTGTACCTGGAGTCACATATATTTTTTATGTCGGTTCTTACAAATGTTGGTTTCAAATATCTACGAGACTAATCTTAATAATAGGAGAGACTCAACTGTTCTTATAAGGAGTTTCAAATAATACTATCATATACATCGATTGTATAAAAAAAAAAAACCACCAAAAAGGAAAACCAAACCAGTATTTGTGCTATCCTCTTACTACTTGCAGAAACAATTGTGGCACATTGGAGGCTAATACCTGAATTTACTTTCGTAAGTCATTACAAATGATCTATATAACCTTGGAACAGAATTTTCCATTTATCCAGGCAGGTCAGGATGGCCGAGCGGTCTAAGGCGCTGCGTTCAGGTCGCAGTCTCCCCTGGAGGCGTGGGTTCGAATCCCACTTCTGACAACTTCTTTATGACACCAAGCTGAGTGGTGCTGTTGACAGACTGGAAGGATGGGATGCCAACCAGTAGGACCTGGACTCGCCAGAGAAGCGGGCCAGTGGCAGTCCCTGAGGTTTAAAAAGAGCACGTGCAAACTGCAGAAGGACAGTAGAAACTGTATAATTTCCCATTACAATTGCATAGAAATGAAGAGACCTTCTGTAGTCAAGATTATGTTATACAGGACAAATGATGAACATTTAATTTCTTCCTCAGCCTGAAAGAAGCAAGCTGAATAATTTTTCATGCAGTCATGACTTTCTCATAACGTTGTAACAATAAAGATGCAGAAACCTTGGGTATCGCTCAGACCTTGCAGACAAAGAGGAACGTAATTTGGGCAGACTTCTGCAGATTAAATTGCCATGCACTATGGTTATGACTGGAAGGTGCCCTATGGGTTTCTCTTCAGTCCGGCACAATCGCTCCCTCTCAGTAGGTTCCTGAATGCTATTCCTGCAATAGCACTCAAGGTGAAGGAGTCCATCCTCACCTGCCTTTTAGGTCCATCTCCTGTCCCCAGAGCTGCCGATCACAACCGTGGCACCTAACCCATAGCTCCAGCACATGTAACACACGGTCCATCATCATTTGTCTGCTCTATCCATGCCATGGTACCCCACTACCAAAGTAATAGGCACCACCTGCTTTATGTGCAATACTATCAACGTGCTTGCAACAAACGTGGGTAGAGCCCTTCACAAATCTTCGTTTGCAAAGCCTAGCCATGATGATGATGACTATCCACTAGTATCTCTTAATAAAGGGAAGGATAAAAACCTAGTCCAGACATCTGAGACCAGCAGCCTTGCTCATTGTTCTCCCACTGTATCTTCACCTTACCCCATACAGGGACAATTTTTGGAGCTGAGGTTCAAACATAAATCAAACTACATTAGAGCAAGCCCTTTGCAATACTCCTACTTCCATTACAGATGCTTTCCAGTTTGGTTTCTATGGACTAGAAGTACATGGTAATCAAGAGACCTTTTCTTCTTACTTGTGCAGAGCTTGGGAGGGCAGAAGGAGGCAGGCAGGAACCTTGGTGTGATGAGAGAGTCTGGGCACTCAGGCTGAACTATATTGTATTGTCAAACAAAAAACTTCCATCCATATAATGAACCTGATGTCCACCCCCTGAACTATGCCTGCATCTACCATCACAACCCAAGTAAGAGACCTGTAGCACATCCCTTTCATTGATGCAGTCATTTTGCACGATGCCTAACTGATTTAGAAGTACTTAAGGAAGTCTTAAATGTACCTGTACCAATAAAAAATCCAGGACTACTTTTCTTTTTTATTCTTTCATGCATTCTCTTTGTGGGAAAAAGGTGTTCAAGGAAGGTGATTCCTGCATATTTATTTGACAATCTTCATGAGTTAAAATGAGCTTACCCCAAGCAGTTTGCCTCTAGCTGATGTGTTCACCTGATGCTTATGTGATATACAGTTAAGATGCAATAGAAGTGCAGAGGTACTCTACCAAAAATTTTTCTGAAATTAAGGTTTTTTTCTTTGTTTTGTTGTTGTTGTTGTTGTTTGTTGTTTGTGGTGGTGTTGGTGGTGGTTTGGTTTGGTTTGGTATTTCTTAAGTAACATTTGTATGGAGTAAAAATTCAAGAAGCCTGGTATCCTGTGTAATTTGGACTTCAAAGTTCACACTTTAGGGAGATTTGAAGCCAGGAAGTTAAGAGCCAAGTTTAATCATATGTTCTTTGATACCTTAGGTTGATCTGTGCTGTTACTTGGGATTTATGCACTAATTACCCTCAAAGTCCTGTTTTCTTGAGCAGTTTTATATGAAATGCAAAAATAATCAATGTTCATATAAAATTACTTCATCAGAACTGGAGAGGCTGGAAGTTGTTTTATGAAATATCAGGTATTGTTCTTTTTCTCATCACCTGTTATTTCTTTTAGCATTTTTTTCATTCTTTCTCTTACTTCAGGGCAACATGCTCTGCTGCTATTTTTCTTTCACCCTCTTCAAAGGGGAATCATGCAATTTATCTGGTTCTTCTCACCAGCTACTCTCTGAAGTATTTCTATTTTTCCTCATGTACACATTCCTTCCTCTATTTTGCCATTTGCTTTTCTATAGCTGTATATAGAAAGCCCAAGCTTTCAACAGGACTGTCTTCCTCTGGCTGAAATATCTGTCAAGGATTAATGTGGAGGAAGAGACCTAAATGAGATTGGGGGTGTTCAAAAACAGTTAGTGCAGATCAGATCAGCGACAGTAACTAATTCCACTTAGTGCAGAAGGCAATTGAAGGAGAATTAGGTTAAACCACACCTCAGTGTTTTTGCTGAATGTGAGAAGCAAGTATGGCTTCTGCTGCCTGATTGCAGAATAAAAGCTGCTATACTGGGATTGTGTACTCAAACTTTTAAAGAGTTCCCTTTATTACCTTGAAAGTCTTGAGTAATGGTTTAATTACTGTGCCAGAAAAGCCTTCTGAAGAGAAACCTGATAATAGAGACTTCTATTATCTAGTAGAACAAGAACTGATGATGGGAAGGTTTCCTACTACGCTTTTATCTGATTATTTGGAGTATGGTAGAATTGTCAATAGTGATCCAGAATAAGTAGAAGTATTTGCTGAACATTTCTAGTTGTTATTTGATGCAATATAGACCAGTAACTCCTCTCTTTCTCTGATGATAATGCTAAACAAACATTATTTTAACCCAAAACAATAAATGTCAGATATTTCTAAAAAGTAAATACAAAAAAATTGTGTTTAGGAGCTTTAAAAATGCTGAAGAAATCTCTAAGTAATTTTTGTTGACTTGAAATGGTTTTTAGAAATTTGGAAGATTAAATTGTTTTGAAATTTAAAACAAGTAAATTGAACAACACAGTCTGTTCCAGGCTTGTCAATCTGACACTGATCTGAATCACATAAACAGAATGTTCGTCTGATAATAAAAAACTGAAAGAATAGAACAAATAACACAAACATCCAGAAAACAGGTATTTTGTAAGCTTAATAGATACAAGTAAAACTGATGGAATATCCCTAGAACTTTGTAAGGCATTTTGATAGGTACAAAATGATGTCTTGATCAGTAGAACAAGATTGGAGGCATAAAGGCAGAAGGAAATAACATAAACACACTTACACAACAGAGAACTTGAGCTGCAGATGTATCCTGAAATGAACCTACAGGTGATGACTGATACTCAGCTAGAATAAAAGAATTAATGCAGCCTTCCAGTGTTTAAACAATGAAGTACATTGTTGGAACTTCTGTATTTCTGTATTTATTACTGTGGTAACTGCTGCTGAAAACCACCACCAGTTCAAGAAAAGCACTGGAGAAGAATATAGGAATAAATAAGGATAGAGAAAGCATATTTTAGGGAAATATGTAAGTATTTGATTCAGTAGACAAGTACATCTTCAATTTAGTTTTCACATCAAAATCTGATGGGATGGCTTATATACTTCACCTTAAGAGGAAAGACAATAATGATCGATAGGGGTGAACTAGTTGGAAGCTTTGGTGAATTTTCTATTACCGGAGTATTTCCTTTCCAAGGCTGGAAGTTCTCAGCAATAGTGTACTCTTTGATGATTTACTGCCTATAAAAGCTGTGGTCCCAGCCATATTAAGCTAAGAACAAGTCACAGTGACTCTGAGATGACTTCTGAGATGTAGGAATACTCCTTCTCTTACCACAGATGCAACCTGGTTCAGCTCACGGTAACAGTGGTCTCCAACACAACTCCTGTGTCTTTATTTCTTTCACATGGACTCTATATAAAAAGAGCGAAACCTTGTGAAGCCATGCTGGCAGGGATACTTCCTAGTACTCCTGTACACATGCCTGGATTTTCCTAGATAGTCATTACTGCAAATCTGCATACAATTGCTTAGTCTAAAACCTACTGCAGGCAACGAATGAGTTTTCATTTCTGACCTCTGTGAAATCAGATGGCCATGATCACGAGAAAAATACATGCAAGTGTATTAATGGAATAAATTCCAAGCTCTTTAACAATTCTAATGTATTTACACTGATACTTTTCAAGGTTACTGAAGGGTTTCTTTAGGGGTTTTTTTTTTTTAGCAAAATCAGATGAATATACTTCTGCGTTTTCAGTTTTCTTTATAAGTCTTAAATTGTATTGTTCTTAATGTAGATGAGTGAAAAAAATGAGTGTAAATTTCTACACTCATGCTACCAAACCACATTTGAAAGCATGACCTCAAAGCTCTTGGTGAGATAAAACAGCATCACAATTTGCTATCAAGAATATGTATACCATGTTATGTAAGAAAGTTCAAGAAAAAAAGTAGGGAAGGATAACAGTGTTTGGTATTTGGTTTTTTTTTCAAATTCAATTTTTAAATTCTTATTCTGTTTTGAAGAGAGGGCTGGGAAAACTTCATCTTGGTAAAAGACAAGCAATGATGTTACTTCAAGTCCCCTGTGTTTTTATACCTAGACAGGTATATAACCTAATCTTACCTTTGAATTAATGTGCGGAATTTTCTTATTAGTTCTAACCCCTTTCAAAGGCTTTATGGCCATACCAGTTTTTAGATTCAAAGTGCCAATATGCTAAAGAGTTACAGTCACATCTTCATTGATAGTGCTAAGAAGGATATGTGTGAGCATCTCAACATGGCCCATGCTTGGACTAATCACATGAATATTGCAGGTACACATTATTCTGCTCAGGGAAACAGAAAATGTAATTGCTAATTGTTCATAAAAGGTTTATTTAACTGGAATTTCCATTTTTTTAAATGACACTTCCAGACAGGGAATGTCTAAGCTCTCATTAAAGTACATTTTATTAATAATTAGTTAGTACGTTTTAATTAATTTGTCAAAGACAATTTCTTTCCCTTCACGCTATTCTTTTTGTATAAAAGCTTGTCTACATACACTTGTTTTTTGAACAGTGGGCTTTAAGAGATAGATAAAGAATAATAATAATAAAATTTTAATAATAAAAAAGTCCGGAGTATAGTCACTAAGGTGCCTTGTTAATGCCACACTGAATGGAAAGAGTCTAGCACAAAAAAAATCCATTACCTTTATTTTAGATTCTGTGTGGCCTCAAACTAAATGCCTGAAACAAGGCCATACCTCTAATAGATACATTCCTGCTGCAATAAGCACTTGTGCGGCAAACATAAATGACGGAAAATGAGACCTCATTCCAAACCATTTTACACCACAACATAATATGTAAAGGCAAGGAGAGGCAAGGGGATTTATTCCATTGAGAAGTACTACAAATCAGTTTCAGAGCAAAGTCCAAGCTTCCCTGGCCACAAGAGATCTTCATGCTCTTAACTCATTCCTGTGAATCAACATCCTTAATTTTTATAGTGGCAGAAAACAATCCTGAATTCCTAACATCCATTTTGAATAACCTGCTTTTCAACTACAGACGGATGGATTCATTATTAATCCAGAAATTATTTTTGTTCCTTTTATTTGTGGTGCAGGTAATGTCATCTGCTGGATGGCCAACCAGCTACTTGATACAGCAAAGTAATGCATGGGCCAGTTGCTCCCAGTTAGAAAAGGGTATAAGGTTGTCAGCTTGCTTAGTCAGTGAACTGGGATGATGAAGAAGCGGGATCAGGCAGGGCTGGAGTAGTGTGGTAAACAACAGCTTGCTCACAGGCAAAAAGTAAAAAGAGATGGAAAGGGATACTCCAAGAACGGGAGCTCTGACATATGCCTTTGGCTTGAAGGTATTTGGGTTGTATACATCGTCTGTATAGAGAGCAAAGACCTGGATATCCGGTGAGGATTACCAGAGATTTGCCAAGATTGGGATTTCCATGAAAAGCTGCACCTAATGCAGGATAAAGACTCTTTACCCCAAGACAGGAGAGATGGTGATCTTTCCAGGGGATTACTGAGAAGACCAATTCCTAGTTTTTAAGGGACAAAGTTGGGTTGAAAACTACAGGATTTGGTTAGAATAACAGGGAATGAGATAAGCCCTGTGGAAATAGCTTTTAAATTACCATTTAGTGTAATGCAAGATAGGCTTTGTCTCCCCTTTTCTCCTTTCCCACTTTTTTTTTGGACATTTGATAATTACTTAAGTGAGGCAATACAAAATACCAATTTGTGTTTTTTAGTCTGCCAACATAATAAATGTTCAGAGTTTTATTTTTAATCTTTAACAATAGAAAAACAGATGGCATGAGTAATTCTGTAGTGTCCTGTGCACTATCAGTATTCTCAAAACGCTGTGGACACTCATGGTATTAACACAATCTCACAGGGAGTGGAAGGGGAATATGGCAGCTGGGCTAGTATTTTTGTTACAGTGTAGTGGCCATTTGTGCAGGCACAGAAACAGATAGAGGAAGACTCATTGAATTATGTAGGTGGGAAGAGACCCCGGAGGCCACCTTCTCCCTCCTCCTGCTCAAAGCAGGGCCTGTTAGATCTGGTTGTTCAGGGCCACATACAACCAAGTCTTGAGTACCTTCAGGGATGGAGTTCTCACAGACCGACTGTGTCACCTTCTCTAGTGCTTAGAATCATAGAATCAACTGGGTTGGAAGGGACCTCTGAGATCATTAAGTCCAACCCTTGATCCACTACCGCTGTGGTTACTAGACCATGGCACTAAGTGCCACATCCAGTCTCTTTTAAAAAGTCTCCAGGGATGGAGAATCCACCACTTCCCTGGGCAGCTCATTCCAATGTCTGACCACCCTCTCTGTAAAGAAATTCTTTCTAATATCTAACCTAAACCTCCCCTGGCACAACTTGAGACCGTGCCCTCTTGTCTTGGCTATCTTCACAGTGACATTTTTTAGTGAGTAGTGGGAATTTTCATTAATATGAATTCCTCTCTCTGTTCCATCTCATTCTATCACTGTGCCACTCCAATAAGAGTCTGGCTCCATCGTTTCTATGTAGTTGCAGACAGTAATAATATCTGTCCTTAACCTTCTCTCCTTTAGGGTGAACAAACACATTTCTCTCAGCCTCTCCCTGTATGTCATGTACTTCAGTCATCCCCCAAACATCTTAGTGGACCTCCATGACACCTCAGGCATCCTCCAAAGCTGAAATTTTCGGTGTTCACTTTGCTTCATAGAACATGTTTTTCCCTTGCCCAGCTGATCCAGTCCCTGATCACATCCACACAGTCAGACAGCAACAAGGACTGAACCCTGATAAAGAGGACCTGCATGTTTTTCTCAGAATTTACTCTCACAGACATTTTGGGTCACCTTTTGGGAGCCTGTGACACCTAGAGGCCTGATGCTTCATCAGGTCCAGAAGGAAAATGTGAGAGACATAGCACAGATAGGAAAAATTTGCTTGATTTAAGTCTACCCTGCTTCCCAGGAAGTGTTTATACAGTCTTCTGTTAACTCGTCTGTCTTGTTTTTTGGTGGTTTTTTAGGAGGTTTTGGGTTTTTTTGGTTTTTTTCTGGTTTTCAACCTCTTTCTAGACCTGATTATTCCTAATACTCTTCAATGGTTTGGTTTTGTTTAAAGTTGAATAAGGCTCAAAAGCCTAAAGATAGTAGTTGGCTCTTTTTTGACGTGAACGAAACAGTGACAACTCTTGACATGTCATGACTCGATCTGCAAGTCAGTTCAGCTACTGTGATTAGATATAGCTCCTTATTGCATGCAAATAAGCCAATGCTCTGTGTTTTTGCAGAAGACAACATTAGTTCAATCTAATGGAAGATCATCTAATGCATTTAAAAGTGTTAGCTGTCTTTCTCAGTGCAACTTGAATGCAGGGGCCTGTGGGCTTACAAATACAAAGAATCATTATTGTAATAACCAACATGAACTGGAATTACAGCCTGACCAAGGCTTATTTCTTTCTATGCACAACTCATTTAATAATTGCTTTCCATATAAATGTGATGTGAACTTAGCCTTCATCAACCACAGGTTGTATTTCTTGCTCCTTCTCTTAGAAAGTGCAAAACATGTTGTTCTAAGTTTGTAAATTTAAGTATAAATTTATTTCCGTTCAGGGGTAAAATTATTAACTTAATTTAAGAGGAAACGGGACTTATACCTTGGGTCTTGTTTTTGTTTTCTTGCCTGTCACAGAGCAACTATAATTTGTTTTTGATATAAGTGCTGTCTTATGTATCAGTAATCTTAAATGATCAGGCTCGCTGGGGTTTTGTTCAAAATATTTAGGGGTAGAAGTACATATGGAGCATATTTCCTACTCTAATGATTTCCATTTTAAAAGTCACATTGCCTATAAAGCCACATCAATTTTCATTCAAAATTCACTTTAGTAAAGGTATATAGTTTGAATTCTTTTAACTCATGAGTACAATTCATCCTTGTACTCTTACTTGATATTGCTATCTCTCATTTCCTGTATTTTTATTCCATAATAGCTTTTGTTTTCTCTCTTGCTTCCCCCTAGCAATTTATTTCATTTAACCTTAAGTGCATCCAAATATCTGATCACAAAACTCAAATAGCAGCTCTGACAATTAGAGGGAAACAACTTTGATGTGCCTGATTACAGATCAAACAAAAAAAATTTAGGTACTTGTAAGAAAGAGTATAAAGCAGAAAGTCAAACTGCCAAGAAAACAATCTTTTGATTGTGAACTCAAGACAAATTTAAAGGCTTGAAGAATTCACATCTTATGAAGGCAATATGAAATAAAATAAATAAATACAATGAAATGGAGTAAGATTTATAGGCAAGAGAAAATATTGAAAGTAATTGGTTTTTAGTTCAGGAGAGTTCTTCCTAAAGGAAGTTTATATAAGGTTGATGTATAATACTAAATAGTAAAATTGTCAGTGGCAATGAACAT
Source organism: Manacus vitellinus (assembly GCF_001715985.3). Taxonomy (NCBI): domain Eukaryota; kingdom Metazoa; phylum Chordata; class Aves; order Passeriformes; family Pipridae; genus Manacus; species Manacus vitellinus. Next base: position 37,882,349 of record NW_021939396.1, read on the forward strand.
CTGGCAATCCATGCTTCAGTATATGTCAAAACAAATTAGCTGGAAGGTAGGATTTGGAAAGCAAAATATTAAATTGTTAACAAAATTAAGCAACAAATCAATCGGTAATGAGGAAAATATTTAATTTAATTTTTTTTTGTATGTAATACTTTGATAATGTTTCAAAGTAAGTAAATTAAAAGTATATATATTGAATATTTTATAAAAGTAACATAGTCTTGCAACAATTTCTTGTCATCTTATCATCAATGTACTACATGCAGGGCCTAATCCTGAAGCCATTTGAGCCTATGTCTCTATGGATTTTAACGATAATAGAACTCCTAAATTCCTTTGAGCAGACATTCCTAATCTGGGCCACATTTTACCAGTAGGGTGGGAAGCTTGTTCTGTTTCCTAATCCTTCTAACACAGGTAATATCACGTTAATAAAACACAAGAATTGCTGTCCAAGTGCCCTTGTCGAGTCTGTGTTCCCTTTTCACTGAAGTTAATATAAGGTGAATTCCAGAAATGAAACCAAGGTTAAAAGTTTAGATGTGAAATAATATGTAAATTGATAGAGAAAGTGGGGACTATTTAATTCAAAGAAGGAAGGGCAGCAGGACAAAAAGGTCCTCCAGAGTCATGTTTACAAAGGCAGGATACTTCATGACCGCAGATTTTTTACCTACTCCTAGCACAACACATCAAAACTCACTGGAAAAGCACATCGTATTTAGTGCATTGACACATCTTGACCGGAGTTAGAAATATTATTCTTCTTCATTTGTAACAGTAAATAAATTGTCCACATGTTCATTTAATGCCAAGCAGAATTCATCTGATCTTGAAAATTAAACAGTTCTGGACACAGTTTTTGGCCATGAGATTTCCCAGATGCCCTAAGCCCAGGCCATGTACTGTGGTTGAATGCTTGGCAAATGCAGGGCCACAGAAATCAAATGAGTAGAAAGGCTCCTTTTGGCCCAGTCGCAGCTGCTGATTTGACAGATGGAAATACATTGTTTTTAGAGGGACCCTGTGACATATTCCTTTCTGACAACTGCCAGAGGCAGAACTGAGTGATCTGACCCAGGTTGTCAACTTCCAGTCTTTTATTGACACCACTGGGTGAAAAATGGGACGTGAGCAAAGTACAGGTATGCTGGAAGGGGAGATTCAAGGCAGACCTATTAGTGACATTATTTGAATTTCTGACTTTTCATATGATATTAGGTATTTAAAAATTGTAATTTTTATAGAATGCTTAAGAATATATTTTTCTTATTGGACACCCCAAATCTTCAGTTCCCAATCTGTCAATTTTTTATGTACTTTGTGATCACAGTGAGGATTCACAGCTTTTGGGTAGAGACTACTTTGTTCACATTGGTGTAAACTGAGAATTATTTGCTTGATGTCAGCAGAATGACAGCAAGGCAACACAGGTGACTGGACCAAGGTCCTCTGTTTGTAAGGACTTTGTGAGTTGTTGATGGCAACCAAATACGACATACCCAGATTCCCAGAAGTATTGTTATGAACAACTGTCAAATTAGTTAAAAGCAGAATCTAGAAGCTGACATGAACTAGTTGTCTCCATCCATGTTATATTGCACAGGGGATAAATATTTTAATGAAAGAAAAATACCTTTAAAAATGTGAATCCTTTTCTGCAGTCGAAGAAAATTCATGTTGCCCATCATAATGAAGAACAGTGCAAATTCAAATCCCTTAAGGTTTATGTGCTCTGTTTTTTATGGTTTTTATTGCAAGTGTTTCACAAACAATAGTTGCTTTGCAGTGGTACATAGAAAAATGCTACAGAATTGTCTGTGACTCTCCCTTCCACCCCCTCCTCCCCCATACCCACTCACCCTACTGCTGGCCACTGCTCCCTCAGTTCATCCATATGAACAAACTTTGTGATATTACTCAAGGGATTTGTTTAAGGGTGTAAAAGATTCTTCCAAGAGCACCCGGGGGGGGGGTAACAGGAGGAAAGCAGCTGACTCCACTCTGGAGCTGATAAAGAGTGCTCATCTACCTTCTCATGCTGGCTGAAATGATTTGGTGGAAAGTTTTGTCTATAAAGAGAAGATAGATTATCCTAAATTTCATGCACCATTTTCATCTCAGTGATTTGTGTAAAAGCCTTATTCAAGTGTTTCCTCCAGACAAAAAAACTGAAATGAACTTGTCCAAGTTATCAAGACAAAGGTTAGAAATGCAGTTATCTGTGTTATTTCTCCCGTTTCCTATCCACCAGACTGCACCATTTCGTGTCTGTCATGAAATTTTACAGAATAAAAATACCAGTGAACCCTTCAGGCAAGGCTAAAAGTCCTCTGAATGTCTACAAACAGCAAAAGGGCAGCAACATGCCACTTCACTTCCAGGCAGGGGGCTTTGGAGATCTGTATCTTCATACTAGTCCATTAGGAATAGATTCACAGCATTAGGAATAGTCCATAAAAACAGATATCTTTGTTTTTCAGGCTGTTCTGAAACTTCCAAGTGATTAGGAGAGGAGCAGTAACTAAGGGACATGGAGCTGGGCTGAGAAGGTGGGAATCCAGCAGATTGTGCAGAGGTCTCAGTAGAGAAACAATAGAAGCAACTGTGCCTGAGGCTCTTCTTGTATTTTTAAGGGCACATTACACTAATGTTATTATAATGGCCTGAAAGTAAACCAAGCAGCTGCAAAACATTTAAGCAAGATAGTAAGGGGAAGACATCTGCCCTAATATTTTAAAGCTCATATTAATTATCACCAATCAATTTTAGGAGTAAATAGACATAATTTTGACACCGCAGTGCCTGCTCTAACTTTTGTGTGTGTGTGCATGTGTGTATAGGATAGATTATTTCAGTTTAAAGGGACCTACAGCGATCACCTAGTCCAGCTGTCTGACTACTTCAGGGCTGGCCAAAAGTTCAAGCACATTATTAAGGGCATTGTCCTAAAGCCTCCTACACATTGACAGGTTTGAGGTATTGGCAACCTCTATAGGAAACTTGTTCCAGTGTCTGACTACCCTCTTACTTCCTAATGTCCAGACTAAACTTTCCCAGTGGACCTTTGAACCATTGCCACATGTATATTTGTGTTCATGAAAAAGGAGTGACGCAGGTTCATCCTTCTTCCTTCTTTTTTTCCCGTGTTTTCTTTAGTTTGCTATGTTATCTCCTGCTCCCTTTAGCAAAGTATTTTCTATATTATGTACTAGAAAAAACATGGCAGACTTATTCATTGGCATAATTTTTTTTGCTGGTTTTCTATTACCTTTCAAATCATTCCTAAAGCTTTAAATACTTTTTTGACTGCTAGTGACCAGTGACAACACTGTGATAGAAAAATCTTTCAGGTTGCATTCTCAGTAACAACCGTCAGCTCAGAACACATCACTGTATTAGTGAAGTTGAAATTTTGTTTGCCATCTTGCCACTTTATTATTTAGCCACAGTGAATTTCATTTTACCTACCCGGGTGTTCATTGTTATAAAATACACCCGTAATTCCACAGTCTGCCCCAGTCTACCCTGACTGACTTATCATCACAAACTTTGCAAACTCATTATTCATCCCTTTTCCAGACAGTTAAAGAAAATAGTGAAGAGTAAATAAATATATTGGCAGTGTAAAGAAGAGTGAAGGTCAATTTGCACGTAAGGCTGTCCCTGTCCCTACCCTATTTAAATGGCAGGAAAAAAAGGGGGGAAATCGTCAAGCAGAGACAGGGAACAAGAACTGTTATGTGTTATGATAGAAAAAAAAAAGGCCTTCAATAATCCTCAGACGGACACATGGCCATTTTAAAAGAGTTCTACCCAAACACCTGAAAGCAGATCCATTTTTCATATCTAAAATGAAGATGGAGAGGGTGGAAAGGAGGGTATCAGTATGAATAGTACAGTTTTCTGACTAAATGTCACAGTAGTGTGTAGGGTTAAATACAACAGTAAGTAGCATGCTGGGAATCAAGTGAATCTGGAAGACCTTCTTCCAGGAAGACCTGGAATTTTAATCTAGATTGAGAACTGGGGGAGAACTTTGTGAAACGGACCTCAAATGCTTATCCTAGAGCAGCAGACAGACAAATCCAATACTATAAGGCTGTCAGCACTGTTCTAGGGTGAATCCATGTCCCACTTTCTATCATCGTATTCCATGAGAATTTTGTTTGTCATAGGTTGCACAACAAACATCCAACAATACCCATAACCACTACCCATAACCAAACCTACTTCACAAGCCTTGGAAGTCCAGCAATTCCTGGAAGCTCCAGATTCCCTGCAAGCATGCCATGGGACTGATCCAGGGAAGAACTGCTGAACATCAAGTGTGTGGAAAGGCTAAGCTGTACGCTCCCAGGGAGTGGGACCCCGCAGTACATGTGCAAAGGCAACTCACGGCTGCTCCCCTGGGGCAGAGGTGAGCATGCCTGGGGCTGTGCATTCTAGTGAAGTCTAGGTTAAAGAAAACAGCTATTATAAATCAGCCTTGTTAATGCTAGTGCTGTGGAACAGAATGCGTGTAAAATCATGTACGCAAGAGACACAAAAAAACCTTACACCAAAAAAATCTCACTGAAACAAGAGCCAGATTCCTTATATGAGATCTTCACAATTCACACACAAACAACGGTTCCTTTGTTTCCCTTTGTTTTACTGACTTATTGCTGGAATGTGCCAGAGTGTTTTAAAATTGCTTTCTTTTGTCAATACAGGATAATATCATGCCATTAAGCAGAGTTACCTTGCACTATTTACCAGTGGTGGTGAATTTAAAATGTTGAGTTTAAGGTCAGTGGCAAAATTGACATTACTTGATGTGAGATTTAAAAGCAAATTAATTGGAGAGATAGGTGTAATTACTGACAAATGCATAGATCATTTAAATTGTCTCAGTCAGTCATTTCATTAGGTTTTAAAAGAAAGAGGAAAAGAAATCAGAGGAAAAATGAGGTTGCAACATTAATGAAGCCAAATGCAGCTGGACTTATAAACAGAGCTGCCAAAAGCACTGGAGGCCCCTCTTTTAATTGCATGAATATCCAAACAGTCATGTTTGGCATAAAGTATTCAAGGAGTATCCTCAAAAGTCCACTTTCAGAGAACAGGCAGAAATTATAACTCTGGGCTTTATTCACAACAGATTAGTCATACGGGTGTTGCATAATTTTGCTTCAGACCAAGACTGAGCAAATGGGGAGAGAAGCTCATGCATTGACTTTTGGATGAAGTTTGCATGCATGAAGGGGTAATTTGCTAAGTTATAGAGGAGTCAAGAAGGCAAAATCTTAAATAAAGGGTTTGGAATAGCTTCAGCAATTTCTTTTGCTGGTCTGAGAGGCACATTTGACATGTAAATAACATCTTTGACAGGGTCAAGCAAATTTTACCCACACAAACTCAAACCAGAACAAGAAAAGGTCAATTTTACCCACTGAATGCAAGAGCAAAGTGGTCAGTTTGGCCCAGTTAATGAAGTAAAGGTGCAGTGAAAGTTTTTATTTGGAGAATATAAGGATAGAGCAAGTTTCAAATGTATGTAGTGCTAGATGTCTGCTTCCTGAGCTTTCAAAATAAACATATTAATAATGATAAAATTCTATTTAGTGAAACTGATTTTTGACCAAAAAAAATTAAAAACTTGTTCTTTTACCAGAAGATGTATGTAAAACTGATGAAAAAGCTGCAACATGGAATAAAGGGAAAAATAGCATGGGAAGGATGAGAGCAGTTCTGTTTGTGGAGCCCTGGAAGGAAATTTGGGAAAGAATGTCCTTAGGAGTCGGTCAGACCCAAATTCTCCTGTCTGTACAGACAAAGGATCATAAAATGGTTTGACTTGAAAAGAACCTTAAAAAACCTAGCTCCAACCCCCTTCCATAGACAAGGAACACCTTCCACTAGACCTTCCACTAGACGAGGTGGCTCGAAGCTCAAAGGTGGCTTTGGGACAGGACATTGAACTTCCAGAGATGGGGCATCCACAGCTTCTCCTGTTCCAGTGCCTCATGACCCTCACAGTAAAGAATTTCTTTTTAATATCCAGTCTGGACCTACACTCTGTCAGTTTAACTCCTGGTCCTACATGCTTTTGTGAAAATTCCCTCTCCAGCTCTCTTTTAGGCTCCCTTTAGGTACTGGAAGGCTTCTCTAAGGTGTCCCCTAGAGCCTTCCCCTCTCCAGGCTGAACAACCCCTACTCTGTCAGCCTATCTTTACAGGAAAGCAGAGAAAGGGACAGTGGGAATTATAAAATCATAGCTGTTGAGAAGAGCTGACAGGTGATAAAACCCACTTAAAGCAGGCTAAACAAACAGTAGCTGGGGTAGCAGATACTGTTTATTTGTAATAGAACAACATACTTCCAAATGACTCAGGGCCCTCAATATGCATTGGCATCTAAACCAAGGCTGCAATACTTTCAGGTATCCTGCCCTACATTTTGTTGAATTCACTAGACTGAAGCTGTGGTCTTGAAACTCTTCAGGCCGGGGACAGCATTTGCCAGTGAACACATTTCGGAAAATACAATCCATACTGCGGCCTTTGAAGGACTGCTCATACTAAAATAATGATGCAAGAAGAGTAAACAAATCTATTATCAGTCCTGCCTTACTTTTACAAGAAGTTTTTAAAAATACATTTCTATTCTTTTTGGGCACTTCTAACAAAAAATCCTAATGAAATGGTAAGGTGTGAAAAAGTTAATTATGCCTTCTTGCTTCATGCAATCTTTGGAAATTTTTCCCTTGTATTAACAATTCTGATTTGTTTCATTGTGTCATTGATCTCAGACTGCAGAAGAAAGTTCAGGCTGGCTAATTTTGACCCTAATTATCACAGGTATACTAATATTTGGAACTGAAATTGCAAAAGTAATTGTCAAGTTCTAAATTCCTGGAAACTACTTCCCTTCACCCTCAAATACACTACTCTCCTCTTCAGCTTGTCAGAATACAATAGCACTTAATGTTGGCTGGCTTGAGATCTCCTTGTATAATCATAACAATCCTTTCTGTTAGCTGGTGAGTGCTTATGTTAGATGCAGTCTTTCTCTGAGACAAGATGTACCAGCAAAATGCTGCTGTGCCAGCCAAAAAACTTATGAATCTGTAACGCAGTACATGTTCTTTGGTAGGGTGATAAGATAGGGGAAAGCTTCCATTCTGATAAAGACTAAAAATTTTTGGGTTTTTTGAAAATCCTGTTTCATTTTCTGAAATGCAATGATGCATTGAATAAAAAGGGAAGAGTCATTTGTTGTACCAACAAAACAACGGTTAACTTTTGTTATAGCTACTGTTGGCCAATTGTATTAGAGTATCAGAAGTTCATGATGTGGAAAAGTTTAGTGAAAAATGTCAGAAACATCTCCTAGGTCATAGGTCTTAAGAATGATCAGCATTTCCTTATCACATTCATATACACAATACTCCAAAGAGATAATATTAACAGCATCTGTGAGGAAAGAAGATACCAGATGTTGTGTGGTAATTGGGATTTTTCATAACTGTACATCTAACTTACAATTCATTCTCTACCTGTGTAATTCTGAATACCAGATAGGAAAAATGACCTTCTCTGCATCTTCTGGGTGAATGGGCAAATTTGTCATATTAGTTGTAGAATTACAACACCCATGTTACAGAGGAGCCCTCAAGGTAAACTAATTCTCCTTAGCTCACATTTAGTGATGATCAATAGCCTCTCATTTTACACTTCCAATTTTTAGACACTTGAACCATCCCTTTTGGAATCTGTAATAACAAGCCATGGAAATTACTATATTTCAAACACTTTGACTGGGTTTCTAAGCATCCACACTCCAATAAGCAATGCTGTTGAGACTTGCCTTCTCTCTGTAATTCATGCGATAAGCCCCAGTCTCAGCTGTGCAATTGAGCAATTTTATCATGTGGACAAATAGATTGGTTTTTTAGAAGAATTCTTTTAAGACACATAAAATCAGAACTAAACAGAGGGTTTGCTGAAGTGGAAATCATTTTTGTTTTTCATTAAATCCATGTTGTAAATCTTTGGAGAATTTTAACTTGCATGGGAATTAGTATTTGTATGTCAGAAGCAATGCATTTAAAAAGACATCAAACATAACCCTGACCAGTGCTAATCTGACTTGTATAAAAAGGTTATATGACTTCTTCAGGTCTAAATATGAGGTAAACTGAGGTAAATTGCTTTCTGTTTTTATTTCTGTACATTTTGTCTATAAAATATCCTCCCATATGAGATGAAAGTTTCTAGACATAGTAGGAGGAAAACAAGGGGGTTTGATGCTGTGAAATACATTGCTGCAGCAGAGAAAATGTTACACTAAAATCATCTAATGCAATTTGGTCTCAAATTTCCTCCTATAAATTAAAAATTGTTTTGAAATAGGTTATGGCTATGTATTACACAATGAGTATACTTATACTGTTAAATAACTTAGCCCCATGAATAATTCCAAGATCCCACCCCCTGATTATCTACACCTCATATGATTTTAGCCATAATGGGCCAAACTAGCTGCCTTTGAGATAATTTATCCCAGGACTGCTGCATATTGAAAACTTGTTCTTTCCTGGGAGTGAGAGGGAGTGAAGGGTTTTTTCTGAATTGCAATAAGAAAGACCCAGCAAACAGCTTAATAAGATAACTGCTTCAATGAGACAGGATAAGAAAAGGCATATAGACAGTAAGTAAACCTTACCTGCCCTCAGATGCCAGGCATTCTCGATTCACGTAACCTACTGCACAGAGCAAATCCTGTCTGTGGAGAAAAGCTCTCCCTTTTGCTCATTCCAGCTGATGAGCACAGATAAATTACAGACTACATTAATAACATATGGGCTTCTCCGTTGCTAAGTATGAGGCCCAGTGGAGCAGACATGGTCTGCCCAAGATTCTACTAATTCCTCAAACACGTCTTCCACAAGGTTCCCAATACACAAGTCCAGGCCAGGCTGGGTTCCCTCAAGTTCTCACACTCCTCTAACAGCCTTGCAGGAGAGCCATTGCTCTCCTGCATCCTCGAAGCCCAGACCCTGAAACACTGCCTAGATATAATGTTATAAGAGCACCTATTACTCCATCATGCTGTGATACAGCCCTCGCTTGGCTTCAGGTTATGCCTGTTGAACAAAACACATACATGCAAAATAATTATCACATCTGGAGCCATAGAGGCAGTTCTCAGTCCCCTCATGGACCCATACCAAGTGACTAGTGCTCTCGAGGAGAAGTTACACTGCTTGTTTGGGGTTGAATGACTTCTTAGCACTTGTCACCAGGCAAAACTTCCTGGAGGGTACAGAGATAAGGACATCATGAACTCTTTTCTATTATTACTTTATTTGAGGTGATAAAAATGTAGTCAATAATAGCTGTGTAATCAGCTCTGTGTCTTTAGACATTCAGTTACTACTGCAAACCTTTAGCCCAGTAAACAGAAGTACCTTCTGCTTATAAGCAGTGGGAAAACTTTCAAAAAATACCAAAATATCAAGAACTTTTCAGAAATAAGAAATCTTTCAATTTATATGTTAACTTTCTTGTATATCCTAGAGCCAAACCCTTAATTCACAGAATCACCATATAACAGAATAAATATTCTGAGTTGGAAGGGACTCACAAGGATCATTAAGTCCAACTCCTAGCCTTGCATAGGATCACACCAAGTACCCGAATGTGTTGTCCAAACACTTCTTGGACTCTGTCAGGCTTAGTGTGACCACTTCCCTGGGGAGCCTGTATTCTGCATCATAGTTTGCTCAAGTTAGTCATGGAAGATATGATTAAATTCTTTGTGGTTTATAATGCACAAACTACTAACTGTTAGAAAATTAATAGTTAACAATGCCAAAAATAGTCAGAGAGACCCCTGGTCTTTGGATAGATAAGACAGATGCCTTAAGTCTAGATAGAAGTAGGATTTCAGACACACTCCTGTTTTCAGTGTCTTTCCCTTGATTGCCTTTTAATATTTCTTTAACCATTTTCCTCAGACACCTAGCTCTTCTCATTTAGCAGATAGACTGCCAAACTGGGTTTTGAATTCTGTGTCAGTAGTCACAAATTTTATTTGCAACACCTAACCTGTACACCCAAAGTCTTCTGCTGGAACTAGTATGAAAACAGCACAAAGACAGTCACATCTCTGACATTTCACTGCAGTCAGTTGAATCATCTTTCCTTCTTTTCCAAAGCGCATTATAGATGCCTGTATGACATTTTATTTTCCATTCCTCTCTCAAATTAGCAAAGGATTGTCAGTGTTTGTCAAAGGAGCAAACTCACACAAGTTCTTTCCTGACCCTACAAGAAATGTGTATAGCTTCAATCTTAAGTGATATCTGGTTTTGGTAAGAAATGTCTCCTACAATCTAATGCATCTATCATGGTTTTCTTTCTCGATGTAATCCTTTGAGCGATATGAGGGTCAGAGGTCTCTTTTGCATTGTAAACACTAAATAATAATAAGGTTTGGGGTGTTTTTTCCTCAGAATGTCTTTTATATATATGCCTATCAAGCCTACTAAAATATCTGACTCACATATTCTTTTCCATGGCAGAGGTATCTATTAGTCAGACAAAATATATAAGACTTCTCCCTTGTTTAAAGATCTCACATTAAGTGATGAATATGTTGGAGTAACTAAAATGACACCATCTTGTGACAAGAGCATTTAAAGTTGAATAGCCTTTTAAAAAGCACAAGCTGGAACCCATTTTTTAAAGTGTCTTCCACAAGAAGAGCAAAGTAGGTCACTGGTCTCAATTAGAACAGCCAAAAGACTGAAGGGAAAAGAAGAATATCTTTCCAACTTGCTTTGGATGCAAGAAGGACTGGCTAAATTAACAGACATGTTCTTTTGGTGAGGGGTTGGAAAGCATCACAGCACTTCAAGAGCTCTTTGTTCAAATTCCATCTCAAGTTAGAGGATGAAATGAGATAATTTCCCTTCTAAATTGTCCTCACTAGACATTGCTTCTTTTTTTTTTCTGAACTGTATTTTTTTTCTTTAAAAATGGGTAAGATTGCACCAAATGGCCAGTACTTTCAAGAGTACTGGGAAGAAAACCTTAGGAGAGGCTTTTCATCTTTCAGCCTCTATTATCAAACCACAGACTGTCAGTACTGTCACCTACCTTTTTGTCAAGGAGAAGAACAAAACATAAACCCAAACAACTATGCATGTTAGACAAATAGCACTTCTTTCATCCTTGATTACAGCTAAAGGAAAGCTATTTTTATTCAAACAGTCCATTTTCACAATCTTTCACTCTTCATCTCTAACCACCTACTTGTGGTTCAAACAGTTGTTGTGGCAGACCCTTGTTAGAGATCTGACAGCACATTATTGAAACTCCGTAATGCAAGTGAGAAAATGGTGAAAATTTCCACGATGTGTTGCATCCAACCATCACAACAGTTAAGTTAGAATAAAATAAAATTTTAAGGAATTCAAAAGCACTGAAAACAGAATTGATAAGTCATGTTGTCTTATGTAAAGTAGGACTCCCAATTGTGTTTTAACATTAGGTAGCATGATTCACCCCTTAGAAGCACCTTGTATTTTTAAACCCATTGGGCAAAACTGAACTATTTGTGTATCATCCAAAGCATGCCATCTTCTTCAACATGGTCCTGTACGAGATGAATGCTAAGAAATCTTTTTTTCCCAAATAGATGTTTCAAGAATTCTCTGAGCTTAATGGCTCTTTCTTCTGTAACAGCCATCAGAGACCTTTCAAGAAACTTAACTTTGGCCACAGGCAACCTTTTCCCTAGTTTTTTTCCCATCTTGTCACTTACTTTCCTTTTCTTTATTCTTCTCTTTCATACATTTGTCCTTCCATATGTGTCTTTTGGAATTTAAAGAAGCTTAATCTAATTAATGGTTACTCATTCTCAAGATAACAATTAGACTTCATTACCAACATCTCTTAAGGCAATTCTAACATGAGTTAATTTATACCACAGTGATATTCTTTCCAAAGCTATGGTGAGTGAACAGCTTTACATAACAGATCTTCCATGTATTTATTCAGCTAACTTCACTAAAATCATAGCAATCAAACAGTAAAAATAAATAATAAGTAGAATTACATCTCCCTTGTCTTGCACCCCCTAACTGATGTCAGTTACACACTTCAAATATATACCTGAGGAAAACAGCAAAACATCACAAACTGAAGAAGGCACAGAGAGGATGGAATTTAATCTCTGAAATTTCTGAAATTCTTATAGAAACTCACATACTACATTAACAGCCATATATATCCTGAAATTATATGTTTCAATCTTGATTCTGAGGTTGATGGCTTTTCACTCATTATTTATTTTACCAGCTTTTGTTATCCTTAAGCTTTCCACCAACTGTTGAGGTTGCAGTGTCACAACACCTGAGGGGTGCCTGGGTAAGAGCACAATCCTGCAGTGCTCTTGGCTCCTCTGTATTTCACAAGAGGTCAGGGCAGTGGCAGGTCAAGAGTATTTTTCCTCTGAGATGTAAAATTGCCCTAGAACTAGCACATAATGGAAGTTTAGTGACCAAAACTTACAAAAGAATCCATCCAGGTGATGAGTTTACTGATACTGATTACCACAATGAACTAGGGTTTCTAGGTCACAGTCACTAAATCAATTATACTCTAGTTACTGAACAGCTAACTCTGTTGAAGAGTAAGTAATGCAATCACTTCCAGTGGATATTTTTAAGACTCTAAATGAAAAAATTTATTCAAACAACTGCAAAATAACCCAGTCTGAATTTTACGTGTGACATACTTCATCCTGAGAGTAGGTTTTTGAAGAGCAGATTTAAAAGATCTTCTGCATGTTGATCTGAATATTTCAATTCCATCTTTGTATTCTAATTCAAATTAGGATTTCATTCCATGAAACTTAACCAAAAACATAATAATAAAATACGTGCCAGTCGTCTAATGAATCTGAAAGCATAAAAGTCATAGCTCCATAATTCATATATGAGCACAAAGGTATTTCTAGGACAGGTGGTTCTTGAAACAAATGGAGTTCAATTCAGTTTTTAACATTAATAAGTAAAATTTGAATTTATAATAAATTTTTTAGATAATAATTAGGAGTCCTTTCTATTTTCAGAAATTTATGAGTTTGGGAACTCATTCCAGTCCTGCTCAATTTTTTTTCTGTATGAGTAAGTTTATGGAATCAGAAGTCTTCAATCAGCTTCGGAGATTAAATTCTTTCACAATGCATCTTCGTACTTAGTCCTTCACAGTTTTAAAACCTGATTTTTAAAAACTGACTATATAAATTCTGAAGTTATCATAAGAACAGCTCCAGAACACTTATTACAGTACAACAAGGGCTCTATCAAAGAGTTTATGCTTACACCATCACTGTCTCAAATGTGAGGAGTGAGGTGGGGAATGAATGTTCTGTCTTTTGAAATGAGTCAAGGCAGCTTCCAGGTGGCTCAGTAAAGCACAGCCACATAACAGTGACTGCTCAAAAATCCACCCATATTTCTTCTTCTTCTTAGTAGTCATGCTCTGCTAATGAGTTTTGAACAGCAAAGCAAAATATTATTATTACATTATTTAAACAGCAAATATCTAGTCCCAGTATGTATTTCAGCCTCTGAGTCACATCCTTTGTGATATTTTCAAATCATAAGCAAAAATTAGTTCTCAAGTCACTTAATTTTATAGCACAGTGTTCTGCACCTGGCTATTTGCTTGGAGGAAAAGAGGTTTCGCTTCAGGAAATTTCTAAAGACTTCTATCCTTGTGGAAGCCAATGTTGAAATCCAGGTCTTTTCTGAATCAGAGCTGCAGTAATTAGTGAAAACGTTCCCCATGCAAGAAGGGACCACAGAAATAGCTTCAACTGTTGGACTCTAAGAATATGGTAGGGACAGTCCAGTCTCACCACAAGCACACCCAGCCATCAGGGAGCCGTCTGGAATGTGCACCAAGTCCAGGAACAGATAAATGAAGAATAAATTGAAGTAAAAATATGCTGTATTTAGTTACTCACTGAAGGGAAAATGTAAGAGCAGGAGCAGAGCTCTTATTTATAATGCAAGCAGAACCATACTAACAGAAAAGCAGAAAGGTGGCAACATGAAAAGGCTCCTACACTAAGTGCACTAGAACATGATTTTCTTTTCTGCCATGTGGTTAATTCCATCACGTATGCATTGGACTTTCACATGCACCTATAGCTAAGTCTTTCAGAAGGATGCATGATTGATTGCAGCAATGAAAATACCAGTTAAGCCAGTGGGGTTGGAACACATAATATACAAAAATGTAAAGACATAAAAAGATAGAATTTAGCTTTTTAAAACTTGCATTTTCAAGCACCATTCTCAAATAATCAGAATCCTTAGAAAAAATACAGTTAGCCTTCTTATACCGCCAACTGAGGGAACGTCTTTATTACCCTTCTTTCTAGTTGTTGCTTCCTCTCTGCTCTCATCCTTTTAATGGCATATACATGAGCTTGCAAGGTCTGATTCTCAGTTACAAACACATTAGTATGCATAGGCATTAGTACCAAATATTAAGAAAAGGATTCTTTGTCACTGTGCAATGCATTCTGTGTTTGAATAAGTTTCTCTTTACATGATGTATTTTTTAAGTTTGGTATGATTGATCCTTAAGAATGTATTCATCCCAATTAAAAAAAAAGAAACCACCAAACAACAAAAAACAACCAAACAAAAAAGATCACTGTTCAGATATTTTCATGATCTGAGGTAGAAAAATTTTCATTCTCCAAGGAATTAAACACTCTGGTTTGCCAAACTGGCATCTGGGGTGGGGACTGAGGGGCTGATCTAACTTTGCCAACAGAAATATTAACAAGGTTCTGGGCAATGGGAAAAATCCCCAGGCAGCTACATGAGCTGAGTGATCATTTCCTCTTGAACTTGCTCGCAGTGACAATTTAAGCAGCTGAGTCTCACTGACTCAAAAGTTAATGAAAGTCTCCTGTAACTGCTCTCATGCAAAATTCAGTTGCTGTGGTATTTGCAGCTGCCGGGGTTGTTAGTCATAGCAGAGACAGTACTAAGGAACCTGTGTGAAAGAGCTCAGCTATTCCACGCTAAATCTTATAATTTGTATTGTTCTGATCACCTTTCCATCTCTTTGTATCTTCTCCCATCCTTCTCTTTAGTTTTATAGCTTCTCGGGCTTAGTTTTCCTGTAAATTTGCATTCATACTGCACTTTGTATCAGTGAAATCACTCTTTCTTTTCATGTGAACATATTGCTAATCATGCAAGTTAGTCTACAATACAAAAATTCAACCTATACAGAAGAGCTTGAGTATCAAGTATTTGTATTTAACAAAAGCAGTTTCAATTCAGTATATGGAAAAAGGGAGAATATGCAAGAAAATTACTGACTCAACAGGACTATATCTCTGCGTACAGACACTGGAAAAATAGGCTGAATTAACCAATTACATTTCTCCTTAAATTACTAAGGTCTAACAGAATTGTCTTAAGGTTTGCCTATGTCCCTGTTTCAAAAGCACTGTATATTTCCCTTTTCCAATTGAACACAATTCATCAAATAATAAAAGTCCCAACAGAGCAAAGCAGCTAGAGCCAAGTTCTTCAAGAAAAGGCTGATGTAGAATAGGCCAAACAATAAACAGATCAAACTAAATTTGCATGTCAGTCATTCACAAACAGGGTGGAAGTCTTCACATTTCACTCAGATTTGTCCTCACGTTTCACTCAGGTCTGGTACACAGTGAGGTGTGGAAGTAAACACACAAATATTAGTATTATAGAGGTCCAATATTAGTACAGAAATGGTAAAACTATGGGTTGAAAAGACCCTTTCTTTTGATTTTTTTTTTTTGCTCAGTCCTTGCTTTTCATAACAATAGTTACTGTTTTCCCTGTACTCTTTTCTGCTTATCAAACCATTTATTTCTTCTGTAAAGTTATTTTAAATCAAAATTTAGTAGTCCCTCTTTCAGACCTTCTTGCAAGCTACTGTTTCTCTCCATTGTTTTCTTGTCTAAGCACATTTGACAATGTGTTTGCTTTTGTATGAAACTGGAGTTTTGACTCTTTACAGTGGCAGCACAAAACATTCTATGCATAAAAAGCAAAGGAAAATCCAATGTTGTCTGTTTTGTTATCACTGTCTATTTGAGGTCAAACACTTTCTCTATAGCTTTTTAATTTAAAGAACTTCCGTATTCATGGTATGACACTGGAACTGAAGAGGTCAGACTTGTATTCTTGGCTTTATCATCAGTTTTGTTTTTACTTTTCTATTCCTCAGCAGAGATTGATATAATCTCTCTCTAAGCAAGAGAAGGTAAGCGATTTCTTAGATCTTTTACTGCAAGGGCTTTTGTGATTATTTAGCAGCCCTTAAATGGAAACCTCTTGTTCCCTTAGTCAGCTTCCTCACCCATGTGTTTTCTTCCAGATTATCCACACCTGAGCAAATAAGAGAATCCACCCCCTCCCCAGCTCTGGGTAGGCTGCTACAGCCACATTGAGGTGCAAGGCCAGGAGCAGGCTTAGGACTTAGTGTCATTACAACTATATTGCTGTGACAATATAGTTATGCCATGTCCATAAACTGTATGTCTCAGGATAATCAAGTAGCTGAAGTAAAGCATGATCTGACACACCTCTACTTGTCCTGAGGTTAGTCCAGTTCCTCCTCTTCATTGGGCCCTCTCCACCCTGTAGACCTTGTTTGACAACCAGTGATGGAGAAGATGCATCGCTCTGCCGTAGCCATCTGAGAAACAAATGTTTTGTTATATTTCAAACTTGGCAGGAATTGAGGTAGATGTCATTACTACGCAGTTATAACATATCTCCACCATGCCAAATCTTCCAAACCTTTTCCAAGCCATGTTAGCTTAGGCTTCACCCTTATTCACTTCTTACCCAGTGTGCATAGTCAGCTTACCCTTGGCAGAGGTGTTTCCAGCTGCCAACGCCGCTGCTATACAGTTACCACTACTAAAGCAAGATAGGACAAACACCAGGGTAAACAGAATTGTCCTGGATATTGGTTCTTAAATACAGAAAGGAAAACATTAATGTAATCTGCATCAAATACTTCTTTTCTGTGAAAAAAAAAAAATTCATTGCAGGAGAATTTTTATGTAAATGTTGAAGAACGAAGCTTGTGTGCAAAATCATATAAAGTTTTATATGATAAGTTTATACAACCCATCAGTTTCAAATACACCTTCGGATATTTCAGAAGAGCCTTCATTTTTTTTGTCAAGCTAGAACATTTGGGATCTTTCACAGCTGTTAAAAGGATCTTCCATATGGTATTTCACAATAAATTCAGCTACGTAATATGATTCATTAAGATGTTTCTGTGCATAGAACTATTAAAATGGGTAGTCAACCTTTTAAAATGAATGGTTTAACCTATTTATGCAAAGCATCTCAGCATTATTATCCAACTGATCTTAAAAGAACCTCTTCAACCTGAAAACACTTCTGACTTTTCTTCAGAATTAACAAGCTATGCACATTTTGTTTAGTGCTTGAGGCTTAACTACATGAAAATACAAAGGGAGGGTATTACCAAGTCATTAAACAGCACTAAATCCCTCTAGGAACACTCTTATTCTGAATTAAAATTACTTTGTTACAGCTAACTTATCTCACTTCCAAAATAAACCGAAATAAAACAAATTAAGGCAATTGAAAATAATTCAAAATTAAAGCCTCTTTGCTGCTGTAAATTCAGAGAGTTGTACAATTATGTGATTTAAGATGCTGACTGAAATGTTATTTTGAATACATTAATTTAAGTGTCTGCCTGAAGACAATCCTGGAAAGATAACCAGGATATTTACTCATCACTGTACTAAACAGAATTTCCATTTATTTTAATTTGCTTGCATTGAAATTTATAAATGAAAAGTACCACTTGTATGATACTATGTATTCATTTTTGTAAGTAAAATTTAAGACACGATAAATATAACAAAACATTGAACTGCAGATGAACTCTGGACGAGATTTTCAAACATGGATGTCTAAATTAAGTCATCCTGTTCAAAATAACCTGCTACCAATATTAGAGTATAAGAAAGCTCTCTAGTGAGATTTTCAACAACAGATTTTCAAGAGCTCTGTTGCACATTCAAATCCCACTTTAGTCTGACAATATTGAAGATGCAGGCCCGCCTTACCTCCCTTCAAATTACCTACTTAGCATGGAGTAGTAAAGTTTTTCATCATTCATCTAATACAGATCTGAAGTGACTGTCGGTCACCACGCAAAGCAGCAGCTCGTGGCAGAGCTGGTTTTTGCAGGGTAAGTTGGTGCACAGGAGCCTTCTGCCCACAAAGAAGACTCCAGCCTTCTTCTCCTTCTGGAGGAGAGAAGGAGCCCCGAAGATGACACCTCACTCAGGTGGTGCAGCCATCCCCTGCAGGGCAGCCGCTGTTGTCCGCGTGCAGCTCCTCAGAGTGGACACCACCATGGAGTTCTCATACCACAGTGTGCTCCTGGTGCTCCTGGGCCAGCAATGGTGAGGATGGCCTCAGCAGTTGGAGGGGAACCTGCAGCATCAGGCATGGGAGCTAGAGGAAGGGGCAAACAGCTTCGCTCCACCAGGGCTGAGGGTGAACAGAGTTGTGAGGACCATCACAGAGCCTCTGCAAAACAAAAGCCTAAGCTCCGACCAAGCGATGTCAGTGGTGTGGAGTGTTTATGGAAGTAGAGGAGGAACATCGTGAGGATGCAGATCCCCTAGGAGGGGTGACTGCTGAAAGCAGGTGTTTGTGGGCAGCTGGCTTCCTTCTCGCTGCAGTTCTTCTGCTAAGGAATAGTGTCAGAGCCTCAGTCACAGAGTAGAAGGAACAGCTACCACCAGGGCCAGATATTCAGGTCTTTCAATTAGGACTACCACTGCGAAGAAGAAGAGATGGGGAGCAGAAATTTACTGTACAATACAAGTGGGAGCTTTGGCAAAAGCCTAGCTTTGTTATGGAGCTTCTCTATAAGTAAAAGAGAAAAAGGACCATACGGGAATATATTTTTACTTCATACTTCACAAGCAAAGCCTGTTTCTGGACCTCTGACCATACCTGTTTAGTTGGGTAAGACTACGGTAAGCAACTATTTACAGGCATCTTAGATAAACTGAGTGAATTCAGATCAATGGGACTGCATGGAATTCAACCATGGGGCTGAAAATAATTACCACCGTGATTAAAGTGCTTCTCTCTGTAGTTTTGGGGCCTTTTTAGGTGACAGAGAAGTCACTGACAGCTGGAAAAAAGCTAACTAAATACATATGATTGAAAAACATGGAAAAAGAGCCAGGTGAACTGTTGGCTGCTCAGCCTCACCTCAGTCACTAGGAAGACACCAGAGCAAAATCCCTTGAATCAGTTTCTGGGCCCACAGAGAACAAAAAGGCAATTTCAAAAAACAAACAGAAAGCCCTTTGCCAAGGGGACATTTTGTTCACCAAGGCAATTGCAAAGCCACAGAACGGTTGAGGCTGGAGGTCACCTCTGGAGACCATCTAATCCAACGCCCCACAGGCTGCCTAAGACCATGTGCAGTCAGGTTTTCAGATTCTCTAAGGATGCCCACAGCCTCTCTGACAACCTGTTCCAGTGTTTGATCATCCTTAAAGTAAAAGTCCTTCTTCATGTTTAAATGGAATTAGCTGTATTTCAAACAGTATCCATTACCTCTGTCACTGAATACCACTGAGAAGAGCACAGCTTTGGGTTCTTTACTGCCCTCCATCAATATTTATACACATCGACGAGATCCTCTCTGAGCCTTCTCTTTTCCAGGTTAAAGAGTCCCAGCTCTCTCAGCCTTCTGTGATCACCTCAGCAGACCATCTCCACTATGTCCACATATCTTGCACTCGAAATGCAACATCCCAGATATGATACCCATTGGCACATTTCTCCAACCTGTAGAGATTCCTCTGGATGGTAGCCTGACTCCCTCGTATATCAGTGCTTATATCTGGTATTTCAGGCACTGCCACAAGAAATCTCTAAGTTTCCAACTTATTTCAAGGTGTTAGCATCCACCAGACATTTTCTAGAAAAACTTGGGGAATTTGAAGGCAGCAAGTGTTCCCAAAAATAAAAACTGGAATTTCTTTCCATCCTCCATAGACAATTAAGAATTTTTACAAGGCTTTTTAGAGTGCATAAGACCAGTACAAGCATAGCTATGGCTAAGCTAAGAAAAGCAGATTTAAATGAGGCTCACACCATCCTTTGGGTGGAATTGAAATGGACACTGGGGCTATCCATAACTCATTATCTGGGTCAGAGATTATCCTAGATCCTAACAAGGAACAGATTCCAATCTGAATATTCAGAGTGAACATTTTCATGCACCAATAGTAAATCATTAGAAACAAAGAGCAAGTATTAGGAAAGCATTGTCTCTTACACATTCTAGTTTATTAGTTTCCCATAGTTTTGTTTTATTTATACCTATTCCTTGGTTTTTCTCTATTTAAAGAGATTTGGTGTTTTTTTCCTAGACTTGAGAAGATAATATCTGTCTTGACCCTTCAACTTTTTCTTAAATAAATAACTTACTAACTCGGTGTTGTTCCTCTTTACTTGGCTTTAATTATACCTTGAAAATAAAAGCAGAGGTGATGTGGGGGGGATGGAAGAACAACAAGGGAAAGGCTTTGTATATTAACTGCAATTAACTACAGTACAACTCAAAATGGCAGTTCATTGACAGATGGACAACTGTAATTGCAGGTCCCAAGGGCTGCAATTCAAATTAGATTTAACATTATAGCGGATGACAAGGAATTAATCTTATCAGCACACATGCCTGTGCTGTGTTTGCTCTTACATATGCCTCTTTTCATCTGGCTGGCTTTTAAACATACGAAGTTGCAAGAAATTTGCAATGTAGATGGATGAGAGAACAAAAAGAGCAACAATAAAAAAATTAGGATATAAAGGAGCAAGCATGAAGATTTAGTGCATGGAGAGATCATTTTAGGAGCCCAGACAGAGACAAAATATCATCTGTGGGTGAAAGGTACTTCCTTAGAAAGTACCCAGTTCAGTCCAAAAAGCTGGAAACACACTGTTTGACAGTACACTGTAGTGGCTCCTGGAAGATAGGCACAAGCCTGAATATAACAGTTCAGTGATGAAACAGAAGGTAATATCTGGGGGCATGTGCAGGGGAGTGGACATTAAGAATATGCCAGTTGTTCAGAAGGAAGGGGGAAAAAGGCGCACAGTGGGGAGAGGGCATTAAGCTCCTCAGTCTTACTAGTAAGAAGGTACAGTAGAGATGTGTTTCCTGGTCTGTCACTTCTTTGTGGGTTTAGAAATCACTTCTGGTTTATCATTTTAAGTTGAAACTGTTAACTCTGACAGATTGGGAATTCAGGTGGGGAAAAGGAGGAATAAGGACAAGACATCAGACACTTGGAGAGTTTCAACAGCTGATGAAAGACCTCACATGAGTAGATGAAGTCATTAAAACATTGGGGAAAGAAGATTCAAAAATGGTTCAAGAGTAACAACCTGAGGTTTGGAACAAGTTGTAGCAAACCTATGAGATATAAATGTATGACATTAATGGACTGAGACATCAGTTCTATATAAAATAGTGCAAGTGCCATGCACATTGATAAATTGTTAGTCTGTTAAAATCAGAAAATACCATTAAACTAATTCAAAAGCTTTCAAAAGGGTTTCAGATGTGTACACACATTTTTGCATCATCAAATCACTCTATATAAACAGAATTCTGAAATTTCAGTCCAGTTGGCGCCTTTATCTCTGAGGAGGTTTTTCATGGAGTTTGGAGGGAAATTTTTATTTACAGCACCTGTCACTGCTTTTACAATGTTTTTTTAAAATGGACTAGTAATTGGAAGTACATTAATCTAGAATTTCAAGACTAAGATAGGTAAGGGAACTGTAATTGTAGAAAGTGTTGAGTGAGTGGTTGTGTCCAAAATACAGCCCAGCTAAGGTATATCAACTAAGGATCTGTGGAAGTTGTCTCCTTTCTGAAACTCTTGTCCAAGGAGTTTTCTCTATACCAGAATAAGGTCTTGAGGAGGATCTGTGAAGGGGAGAAAAACAGAGATCTAGATATTGGTGTTGGTAAGACTGAGATATTTTTTTCTAATCTATAACATGTCCATAACTGAAAGGCAATGCGCCACTAGCTGCACGCATTATTTTTGAGTGGTTTTCCTTATCTTAAGTCATGGAATTCTCTTCAGTCCTCAGGCTCCCTTCCTATTCCTTTCATGCTTAATTTTACATTACTTTTTTAAAAAGCAAGAAGTCTCAACCCTTAAATATTTCCAATACTTTTATCTGATTATAGCATGAAATACTGGGAAGAAGATGAGATTTGATGAAGAATTTTGATTTCAGAAGGCTTGTCAATACTTCCAGGAGGCAGTTTATGCAACTGCACCTTACAACTTTAGTTGCATTCTGTTAAATGCCCTGAGAGTTTTTAAAGGGTTGAAGTGAATTAAGGTGCAAAAAAGCCTTGAGTAATAAACCTTAAAGCTTCTTTAGTACAAATAGCACTGCATCCTCCCTATACTCACTTAGTATACCTAAAGCAATGTTTTTCTAGAATAAGACAGTCTGTGAGTCACACGTAGTATTGACTAAATCCCTTCACCTTACCAAATGTGACTTTTTTTTCCTCCAAACCTTCCTCTGTTGCTAACCTCCCATATGTTGCTTTTAAAAAAAAGAAAAACTATCATTCCAAGCAAGCCAGTTCATCGTTGTTTTGTTCACCTCTTTGTTCACATTTTTCCTTTTGAACAGAACATAGTGCTTCTGTTCCCAAAAACCTAGTCAGGCCATTTCATATGTCTGAAACAGCTCTAACACCTTGCTGTGTGATGCATTTCTATGCCCATTAAACTTCTACTGAGTCAAGCCATACAGGCCCAGAAGAAACACAGCTAACAGTGTCTTTCCCCAGTAAGACACCAAGTAATTCTGTAGTATCCTCTCCACATGGATTCTTCTCTGCTTTTAGGAGACCTTTGCATTAAAAACACATCTTCTAAACTTTACAGTTTGTTATAATATTTAGAAGCAAATCTTATAGGAAAACATCTAACTGAGGTCTTTATACTGCAACCTGTGCAGCTATGCTCTTATGCTTTTTTCTGTTACTTAAAGGTCCTGCAAGATTCTATGCCTGTATTGGGTTTGCGTGGCTGGGTTTTGCTAGTAGCAGGACTACAGTGGTGGCTTCTATTAGAGGCTGCCAGAAGCTTCCACCATTCCAATAGAGTCAAGGCCAGTCAGCTCAAGATCAAACCCATCAGAAATGGTGAGTAGCACCTCGGGGTTAGTGTATTTAAGAAGTGGGGGAAAAAACCTCTGCAACAGAAGTCAGAGAGAGGAGTGAGAGTATGTGGGAGAAACAGCTCTGCAAAGTGTCAAGGTCAGTGAAGAAGAAGGGGGACAAGGTGTTACAGGTACCAGAGCAGAGATCCACCTGAAACTCATTGAACAGGTGGATGCCCAAAGGAGTTTGTGGCCCTATGGGAAGCTAGTAATGGAGCTGGCTCCTGACAGGACCTGTGGTCCTGTGGAGTGATGAGCCCACACTGGAGCAGGTTTTCTGACAGGGTTTGTGATCCTGTGGGGAACTCATACTGGAGCAGTCTGTTCCTGAAGGACAGCACCCCACGGAAGGGACCCATGCTGGAGCCATCTATGAAAAGCTGCAGCCTGTGGGAAGGGCTTATGCTGGAGAAGTTCATGAAGGACTATCTCCCATGGAAAAGACCCCATGCTGGAACAGAATAAGAATATGAGGAGTCCTCCTGAGAAGGAAGGTGCGCCAGAGACAATTTGTGATAAACTAACCATGACCCCCATTCCCTGTACCCCTGCACCACTGACAGGAGGAGGTAGAGAAAATCAGAGTTGAAGTTTACTCCAGGAAGAAGAGATGGGGGTGGGGAAGTTGTTTTTAATATTTGGGGGTTTATTTCTTATTACCCTACTCTGATTTGATTGGTAGCAAATTAAACAAATTTTCCCAAGTCAAGTCTGTTTTGCCCATGATGGTAATTGGTGAGTGGTCTCTCCTGTCCTTATCTTGACTCACATGCCTTTCATAATATGTTCTCTCCCCTGTCTGGCTGAGGAGAGGAGTGATGGAGTAGCTTTGGTGGGCACCTGGCATCCAGCCAGTGTCAATCTACCACCATGGCTAATGATATGAAATCCCTTCTCATTGTTGCAGAGTGGGAGTTTGGCACTCTGTGGTGTGTCATCTGTATTGTTCATGGGAATAAGTCTACAAATTTTTCCAGATAGTTTCAATGTTATTTTATATTTTAAAATTACTTTTCAGCTCCTGTAACAAACTACCCTGATGCAAACCATATGTCAGTAAATGTATAGGAATGAAAAGGTATTCAAATATTGAAGTTGATATAACCATTTTTATTTTTTTTTACTCTAATGTCGATTGGATATGAAAGTACTTAGTGAGAAATATCATAGAGGTGTGAAGCAAGACATCCATATGTAGGCAGAAGCCCTTGGAGTTCACCTGGAGTTAGTAACCATTTAGCACTGACTCAAACCAACATATTTCCTCATTGTCTGGTTTTTGTTAGTTTGCTATTGACTTCCAGGAGAAATGGAGCCAAATCTGGGGTTAGTCTATTCCTTCTGATTTATAACACAAAGGCTGTTCATTCAGCAAAGGAAGATTTGACAAAAAGAAGCACTAATTCAGACTTACTGTTTTGTGCAATGGCTGAGCTCTGAACATGTTTATGTAGCTGCCTGGACCTGTTCTAGTTTTAGGAATGGAGAGTCACAGACTGTCATTCAAGCCTTGAATGAGTGAAAATGTTTGAACAAGAAAAATGGTGCCCACGCATTGTTTAATTTTTGTCCCTTCCTCAGTGGGAACCCAACTTTCAGTCAGCTGAAATCAGTGAGGGATTCCCAGGCTGTTGTAATATAACAAATGTTACCATTTCCTGTGCTGCTGCTAGAAAGGGGATGTGGATGAGAACTTCCCTGATTCCTGAAATAAAAGTCAAGAACTTGTACAGGCATATCCATAAGGGGAATAAGGAAAAGAAGAAAAATCCAGTCCTCCCCAGATAGCACAATCTGTCGGCTCTTTTATCTGTAGAAAGGACTTTAAGTTCTTCATCTCTCTGTGAAGGACAATGTTTTATGCTGTGAACGCTGCTAGAAGAAAGGATACTTGAGAAAGCAAAGATTTTTCCCTTCATGGCAGTCTTTCCTTGTAGGAAATTACAAATGTGCAGTGAAAGGAGACTGAGGGAAACAAAAACTGCCAGAGAAGAAGGAGGCAAACTGGAGTCAAGAAAACAGAAATGAAGCCAGAAAGACCCAATAAGTATATGTAATATGGAGAGAAAGAAAGGCAATGAAATATAACATTAGAATGAAAGAACGAAGCCTAGACCAAATTGAAAATTGCAAGCCAAGTTAGTTTCAAACAAATACGTTCAAAACAAGAAAAGGAGATACAGACGATGAAAAGAGAAAATAATGGGGATAAAAAAGTAAAAAAAAGTTTACTATAAATTGTGTAATATTTCTTTACAACATATTTGTGGTCATCGTGTGTCCAGGTGTCTCCACACCAGAGGTGTCCACAGAGGAGGGACTGTGTCATGTGGCCCTCCCCTACAGCTGCCTGAAGGTTAATGCTTCAGCTGTACTGGTCCAGGAGTGAAAACAGTGTGACCCCGTGCTGGGCCTCCCTCCAAGAAAAGAGTATCCAAGTAATGATCAGCAGCAGAAGCAAAAGATATATTTAAATCTCTGACTTGCTTTTCTGATCCCTCTAATGAATTAACTTTCAGAACGACCAGTGGGACCAAACCTCACCCACAGCTGCTGCCACAACAATATTTCATTTCAATAAATAAATCTCTTCCCCTGCCCTGACCCCAGAGTGTTTCTGTCTCACATAAAGGATTGTTAAATGTGGAATTTTCTTTAGAAAAACTCCTCACAGCTAAGCAGTTAATGTAATATTATTAAAGCTTTTCATTTTCAACACTATTTCCCTTGTTTTTCTGTCTATTTAATTAATTTTTTAAAAAATAAACATAAAATTAATTCAGCAGTGACTCTGGCAGCAGACCAAAGCAATTTGGAAGCTTATTACTAAAGTTATCTGTTGACTGCCCATTGGTAGGACCTCATTAATACTTTTATACTTGGGCTCCACATATTTTACCAAACTCAATGCAACAGACCATGTTGACAGTAAACTAATGCTTTTTCCTGCCTTGCAAAAGCTCTTGCATGCTTTTACCCCTGAAGGGAGCACAATAGTGTTCTGCAGATGCCCTGGTGAGCTTTAGATAGGATCATGCCTCCTGATGCCACCAAGGTGTCCCTGCTTGCACTGGCCAGCGCTGGCTGCCAGCTCCCCTGCAGAGGGAGCATCCAAATCACAATCCAGTTCTTTACTCCAGACTAGATAAAAGCACATTTCTTTTCTCCGGGGTGTTTTGTTCTAAGGCAATGCTATCCCCAGAGTATTGTAACAGCAACAACAAATCTCTGAATGTTCAATTTTGCAAAGGACATTTGCAGACGCAAGATTTAAGTACTCGAAACAATTCAAGTCCTGGCACGTTCAGTTGGTGCACACAACAGCAAAGCAACTTGACAGTCCATTATTTTTGCAAAAATTTTGAGGACTCGAACAAGAATTTAGAGACCAAGAGACAAAGAATTTCCCTATAGAATGTGTAGAGATGCTTTCAAGATGCACTGTTTGTCATAAATACAGCAGATAAATAAAGGCTTGGTGCTGTGACCATTTCCCTGGAGAGCCTGTTCCAGTGCCCAACCAGCCTCCAGCTGAAGGACCTCCTTCTGATGTGTAAGAAATAATAATTATATTATAATATAATATAGTATAATATGATATAATATAATATTATAATATGATTAATATAATATAATTAATATGTATGAAGCCTCATACGGCTGAAAAAGTCCAACAGGTTCTATCGATCTTTTTTTGTCAAGTGGTTTTACATGGCTCATTAGCACTTACCAAGCATTTTGGGAGAACTTAGATATGTTCAATCAGTGAATCTGGGTTGAAATCTTTAGAATTAACTTAGTTTAGAAAAAAATGATTGAATCACAAGCATCAAAAATAATTTCTGGATAAAGGAAAAATCACTATAAAGTTCTTACAGATGGAATGAAACTCAGAAGTTATGTTCCTATTGCTAGGCAATCAGCTTGCACGCCTGTAGTCATAAAGAATCTGCCAATTTTAAACTTACTTGCAATCTGATTATTCACGTTTCACAGCTGATCCTTTCTGCAGGTTTCAGAACCTGAATTCTGTAGTCACTGTTCAAACACAGACAGTCTAATGCAGAGCATATTAAAGCCAGGAAACAAGCATTCATAAACATTTCAGATTTAATTGAACACTTCCTAGGTGTAGCAACCTTAATATATTTCTGGAAGACAAATAATTAAGACCAAATAAATAAACAAAAAATAAAAAAAAATTTAAAAAGCAAAATAAGCTTCAATAACAGAGACATCTTTGGGGTTTTTTCTCCAGTTATGAAAAATATCTTCCTTTCAAATAACTTAAAACATGTGGTTTCGGGGATAAAACTCAGAATGTGTAACAGGAAATAACCCACCATTAACACCCTCAAAAAGTTTCCATTACTTTGCTCAAAAGAATCATTTTTAGGTGGACTATTGATTTCTCAAAACACCACTTTAGCAACACCACAAGTAGAGGTAAATACTCCTGCTGTGGACACTTATCAACAAAGAAAGGCTCACATCCCTTTTTCAGGATGTAGACACCAATGAACTCCACCAAAATAATCAAGCTTCATAGTTTTAGGTCCTGTCTATTAATTCAAGTCACAGTTTCTCAACATGCTGATATGAAACGTGCCAAACCTGCATCAAGCAAGTTAACCTTACCACAGAGCGTCACCAGCTGCTGGCTGCTCCCAATGGTGCATTGCAGTATGTGACAAAGAGTCATGAAGAGAAGAGCTGACCTTTACTGTGAGGTATTGTTTGGTTTATAAATTCTAAACAGCTAAAAACATACCCAGATCCTAGCAGTACCATGTCCACCACTTGGTACAGTATTTCACACTAAAATATCCCATCTTTTCTGGTCGTTTTCAGTGAAAAGTGCAGGTGTCCGCATGCCTTCTGGTATTTACTCTGGAAGACTACAAATATAAATAAATTGGAATTTGATTTATAATAATTACAGACTCTTCTAAAACATTTATTTTTAAAAACAACTTTTCTATAAATTTTTACCCTCAAACAGAGGAAACTATTAATAATATTAAATGTTTATACTTGCCACAAAGTGTAACGTACCATTTGACAGAAAATAACAGGCATTCAGAATCACATCTAGAACTGGAGATTTCTTAGACTATTGCTTAGCAGCAATACTCTGAATTTTTTCGTATTCTAAATTGAAGCAAATAATTAGTCTCTAAAAGTTATTACATATGAAGGTAAAACCTCTAGCATTAGACAAAGTTTCAAAACAAATAGTCCTCTGAAAAACAAACAAAAAAAAAACAATTAAAAAGTTAAAAGACCTGTTTATAATTTTTAACATTTTTCAACATCAGTGATCTTGTAATCATTTTGACAAAATTTAGCTCTGATAAATGTTTCTAGTTTTGTGAAATAGCATTTCCAACTAAAAAAAAAAAAATTAAAGTTTTATCAGCTTTTGCACCAATTCTGAATCATAGTCATCATCTCTTGGTTTTAATACTTTACTGTCTTTAAAACAGTCATTTTTCCTATATTGTTTCCTTTCCATGAACTTTTACATACATGAACTTCTGTGTGGTGTTCAGGATGTCACATGAATGCTTATGCAACAGGAGCAGAAGCCTGTCATTACTGATTTGTCTAACAAGTGATTTGGCTACTCATTTCACTGAACTAACTCTTTCATTTCTACACTTCATAGATTTGGGAAGAAAAATTATACCTGTATAGGAGAAACATTATTTTAGTCCTGAAGGGAGTTAGCAAATTACTAGGTCATTACCTTAATGACATATTATGGGCTCAGAGGTTATTGAATAATATAGTAATATTTCTCATAGATCAAAGCCACTTTTATGAATGCCACATGGACACCAACTTTATTCAAATAATCTTTGTAATGGGTCACTCCACTTGAATTTGCTACAGTCACTGCTATGAGATACTCTTTCATCTTTTCTACCTATCTTTATTTTAAGTGATGGGGCATAGGGGAAATAATGTTGCCCATAGCTGACTTTTTCAGACAGCTTCAAAAGAGGTAGTTAAAAAGATGTATTATTTGTCCTCCTACATTACTGTTGTTGAAATTTAATCTTATAAGTCTTTTTTTTTCCCCAGTAATTGAGGCAAATTTAAATTTAATTTTAGCTTATATAACTTGCAATAGAGTTGTATCTGATTATGCCCAGGTTGTATCTGAGTTTTGATGTCATGGTCAGAAAATTATGTTTAGTTTCATCTGATGTTGGTGAAAAGGTTAGATGCTTTAATAAGCCAATATCTATGTGCGGAAAAAGTATATACACAGTAATGTTCTCCTAGGGCATTATCATTAGATTCCTGTCCAAGCATAGGAAGATGTTTACTTGTCCCCTCATCTTCTCTTATTTCTGAGTTTATAGCTTGTTGCCTTTTCCACCTTCTCTGAGAAAACATTATTCCTTTCATCTGCTTGTGTTAGGAGTTCAAAAGATGAGCAAGCTGGGACATTCCCTTCCCCTTTTGCTCAAACCTTTTCTGTGTTGGCGTGTAGTTTTTTACATCTGGACTCAAGTGCCTCTTTTATGTCCTTTATTGCGCCGTACAACGCAGATCAATATTAAGCTCAACAGTAGTTGTACATTTAAAAGGATGTAGATTTCCACTTCACACCTTGAAAAACCTTCCTAAATTCACTTGTTTAACCTTCCCTCTTCTTCTGTGTGCTATCTCCATTTGTTACATATCTGGTTTGATCCACCTGCTGTTCAGCTGAGATTTTGATCTTCTGTTATACATTGTGCTACTGACAACAGTGTTCAAATTTTTTAAGGAACAGAGTAATGCACAAGTGATATATTGGAATGAACTACCATGAAACTATTATTCTTTTACACAAGAGTTCATGCTTCCTAAAATCTGATGGTGATAAAAAAACTTTTACGTTGCTCAGCATAAAAGGAAATAGCTGAACCATCCATGCAAATTCTTCTGTTTGTATTTATCACAAAGCTTGAGTGGCCACGTATCAGCAATTATTTCTGTTTTGCCTCACCCAGCTCTGTAGGAGCAATAACTAAGCAAAGACTATCTCTTTACATAATACTTTAATATAGATGTTAAATAGTTCAACAAACAGCACAATTCATGTTGTTCTGTAGAATTCTGCTGGATCTGTTTCCAAATCTGAAATAAATTTTTCATTTCTTTTCTTCAGAAGACTATATAATAGTTTTAAATTATCTTTCTAGAAGATAGAGATATTTAGTCCATATTTTTCTTTCCTTCATTTTAAGATCTAATTTTGATTATTAACTCTTTTAGATCTTTAAATTCCTATCCACTATATTTTTTTAATTGCTCAAATATGTCGATATTGCACAGTTACCAGCAAATAATGACATTTCTTTGTCCAAGCTAGATATCATCTACTCGAACTAAGCAGGAGATTTTTTTATCTAAAAACTCAATGACTCCAACTCCTGCCTCTTTAATGAATATATTTTACTGTGGGACAGTTGACATGCTCAGAACTTGAAGAAATTTAGCACAGATTTCCTGCAATCACAGTCAAAGAACTGTGATACCACCTGTGTGAAGGGCTGGCATGTTGAGTTCTTGGATGTTGATTAGAATGAAGGAAGCATGCAAGTAAATGTTCTATACATACTACAGATCGAATCAGGGTAATTTTATTTTTAATCAGTTATATTTTCAGCTCTCCCCCCCCCAAAAAAAAAATCAGAACT
Source organism: Manacus vitellinus (assembly GCF_001715985.3). Classification (NCBI taxonomy): domain Eukaryota; kingdom Metazoa; phylum Chordata; class Aves; order Passeriformes; family Pipridae; genus Manacus; species Manacus vitellinus. The sequence goes on from NW_021939396.1 coordinate 37,913,402, forward strand.
GGACACTATTATAGAAAGATAAAAGGCATACTTATTGAATATGTTATTGTCAGGCTGAACTGGCACTGCTGTTGACAACAGCTATGACTGAATCCTGGTGAGCCAGTAAATAAATAAATAAATTGTAAAATAGAGAAAGAAAAGCACTGTAGGCAATAGGAACTTTCCTCAGTGGAATTTTCCAGTGCATACAGTAAGCAGAATGCTGAGGGACAGCATAAACAGCCCAACTGTTTGCCTACGCACATCATTCAGGGCCATAACTGGGGATATTTGGGATGAACATAATCATTTGGCCAGTTTCAGGTTTCTATAGGGCTTTAGGCTTTCCATGCCCCAAGCAAGTGGGATATAAATTACTTGTTGACAACTCCAGATGTGTCCCAGCTGAAAAGGTCACTGAGCTACATTAGTGTCATATTACCAGCACCAATGTAAAGGCTTCAAGACAAAATACATTGCAAACAGGATCGTTTGTGCCATCAGATAAAGCAACACATAGAACCTGAGACCTGGACACAGCAGAAAACAAAAATTACAACATCTTTGCAGATGCAGACTGATCCTAGAACCGCTCATCTGGGTGGAAAGTGTGAAAAACACAAGTATCTGCATGCCTTGAAAGTCTGTCCTTAAGAGTCAAAAAAACCACACTAGCCTACTTTCTCAGAGGAATAAAACATTAATTAGAACTCAGTAGTTTTTTGTTCTCCAGTTATAGTAGAAAAAAGCAAAATAAACAAAGTAGTTTAGATAATTTTGGAATTGCACACAACTTTGCAACAAATTCTTCAAAACTTCCATTTTTTATATTGTGAATGAATTGGATGCATAAAATATTGAGGGAAGAGTGGTTCTCTCTTTCAGTAAGGGATATAGTTGTTGGAGTACTCACCAAGAGCAGAGAGACCAAGCTTCCCAGGTGGCAGGGGGCTGACCATGAATGTGCCAAAGGCACTGTGGTATTTGAGGGAAGGTTTCTGACAGTTCCTTTCACTGAAGCTATTCGGTCTCAAAAAAGTCCTCATATTTTCTTTGGGCCGGAGTCAAAGAAGGTGAACACCTTCCTAAAGACATTCAGGGAGCTGTTTGGATGTGTTCCCTCTCAAAGGGATGGATATGGATAGCCTGGGCAACAATGCACCTATGCAGAGAGGCACAGGGGTCTATGAAGGCTGCCAAGGCTGCTTGCATGACAGAAGGACAGTGTAGTACTTTCCAGAAGGATCCACAGCTGAGAAAGAGATTTGCAGGACAGATTTACCTCTGAAAGTTTCACACCATTGGGAGGTACAGACTTTTGGTCCAAAAGAGCAGATCAAGCCCAGGACAATGTAAACTCTCCAAACTGCCTTTGACAGAGATATGAGGAGCATCTGCAGCATCTGCTTCAATCTACCAATCTCCATTAACCAATTGCAGACATGCACATATGGACAGATCTTATGTATGGGAGATCACCCTTAATCAAAGAAGGTAAGTGCAAACTATGCAGACTGTATTAGGATATGGTGACCAGGGTGCTCTGGTGGGAGAAGCAGGTTTGAGCCAGTGAGTCTCACTTTCCTCCAGCAGTATTTAAGGCAAGGCAGCTCTATAGCTACCTCTGTGCAACCAATGCTGTAATACTTCTTTGTCACATTTCCTTTTTTCAGACTGAGATCTTTTGTTTATTTGTTTATTTCAGAAAGAGAAACCTTAAAATATTTCCTTTTTTTTTTTCAGATTATGACATCCAAAAGAGACTGTTTTAATTGATTTGATGTGGCTGCAGGGTCAAATAAAAATGTGATGACACTACCCTATTCTAAGGGTCATGTCTTTTCCAGCTAGGACTTAATACCCTGAATTATTTAAATATTTTTAAGACATCTAATCAGACAACTAAGAGCATCCTTGTAGCTACTGTTAGTTTGCATAAACATTTAATGTTTGTATAGCTTAAATCACTATTATCTGAATAATTTAATCAAAATTTCAGCCCATTACCAGGAGAGTGTTCCCTTTGATTTAGAAGGGCAAGAATTTCACTCAAGATACAGAGGTTTTCCAAACCATTAAAGTATCATTTTCATTCATAACAAGATCATTTGAATGTTTTTAAATGTTTTTAAAAGTATTTAATTTTGAGTTCTATTAATACAAACATCTGCATATGCCAGGACAAATTAGAAAAGATTTTCCAATTTTTATAAAGAATTCACTATTATTATTACATAAACCATAAATAAGAGAGATGATGTGGTCAAAATAACATGTAGTTGAAGTGGTGTGTTACTGAAGTTCTTGGTTTGATACATATTCCTTTCTGCAAAACTTCTAACTGGAGTAAAACTGACAGCATGTTATATAAATTTTAGATTTCTCTTTTCTTTTTTATTCATTTAACAGCTTTGTTAGTGCTTTGAAGTTTGAAGTAGTTCTGCAGTTATTTTATCATTATATATATGGGAGACAAAACTGCATTTAGTTTACAGAAGTAGTGTAGTGTCTTCTCCTGGACCTCATATTAGTCTTCCTCACAAGAGTAGCCCTTTATGCTAAATAAGTTTGAGCTGATCAGTCTCCAGGCTTGTTCTGAATTGACCTACCAGAAGTATCTGTCATTCTTGTTGCCTGATGACTCTAATGGGATTCTCAGTACTTGGGTCTGATCTCCAGATTAGTCCTTTTGATTAAAGATAATTAGCACTTGAACATTTCTATTTAAAATTCCAATCAGCTGCGATACTTTGCACACTGGCTGTGACTGTGGCAATCTGTGTACTTCACTTTTTTTTTACAGACACGTGGCACAAAACAAAAGAGCCCAGCTTGTCTGGAGATTTACTCCTGGAAAGTTTCTCTTGCAGGAAAATGATCTTTCTGTAAAGTAGCTGAAAGCTCTTTGCTTCTCTTGCTCAACAAAAACATTAAAGGAAGGAAATGTCATTGATACCAGTCACTGTGGACTTACAGAAAACAGGTTTTGTCAAACCTGCTTGATTTAATTTCTTGAGGAGACTACAAGTTTGGTCAATAAATGTAACTGTGTAAATGTAATAGTCATGGTAAGCTATTTGCCTTGGTGCCATATACATTCCGATAACAGTGAATTAGAGTGGGGCCAGCAAAGTGTATTTCACATATATTAAGATCCACCTAATGGACAGATCTTTAATGTAATCATCAATCATTTCATGGACTTCATTACAGCAAGTTTCTCCTGGGAGTGAGATTAAACCTGAGGCTTCCCAAAATTATTTGTTGTGATCTGGGTAGAATTACACTTACAATTTACAAAATATAAAATTCTGGGGAGCCTAAAAATTGTCAGAATGAAGATTAGAAAAGCTCTCAAAGCAATCTAGGTTTCCTTGTAAAATGAAGCCAGTTAGAAGTGTAATTTTGTACTATTTAAGGCAAAATTATATCTAGAAGCAATATATGAAGGACAGTATTATAGACTGGGAACTATGTTTTGGAAATCAGAGACCTCAGGGTAATAGTGGATAAGCAATTTAGTATAAGCTCCCTGAATGATGCAAAAAGCCTATCAGCAACCCTAATGTGACTTCAACACATTCCATATTTCCTCTTTATTTGCTCCTATCTCAGTTTTCTCTGAGTTCTGACCTTTACACTTTGGCAGAATAAATATGCAACAACTTGAAAAAAAATCTCAGGGATGAGCAATTACGTCACTTGTAGTACACTGCTGATAATTTGGGGCTAACCAACTCTCCCATCCTAAACCATGTGGGACACATGGTAGTTTACTTAAAACATACCAGTGATTTATGACAGGTCTACTTTACACTGGTCAGATTATGTGACCAATACTTCTGTTCTAGAACAAGTAGCAGTCACAAGCTGAGAACACAGCTGCGCTGGGCAGGGCATGTCTCCAGGATGAAGGACCACCGCCTCCCTAAGATCTTGCTTTATGGTGAACTTGCCTCCAGCTGCCGCAAGAGAGGAGCCCCGAAGAAAAGATACAAGGACTCCCTGAAACAACATCTCAGCCTCGACCACATTGATCACCATAACTGGTCTACTCTGGCCTCAAACCAGGAGGCCTGGAGACAGACCATCTTCAGCACTGCCGTTTCCTTTGAGAACGCACGCAGAATCACTCTCGAGGAGAAAAGACAAGGTAGAAAGAATAGTATCCTGCTGAATACACCACCTAAGGAGTCTTTCTGCTGTGCCTTTTGCAATCGGATATGTCTATCTCGTATTGGCCTCATAAGTCACCAGCGTGCCTGTAACAAACGTGGATAGTGCCTTCCTAAATCTTCATTCGCGAAGCCCAGCCATGATGGACATTACACTGAAATTATGGACAAATTTGCTATAGGAATCCCTTTCCATAAATGCTACAACAACCTCGAAATGTGCACTCGAACCCAACCGTTTTTAGTTGTTCAAGCCACAAGCCATAATCACATAATTCACTCATTACCAAAGCACATTAGACTATTAATATCTATGTATTGCAATCTGAATAGATTAGCCTTTAGGACAAATTAACATCAAATTTCCTATAATACTAACAAATAAATTAGTCAAGCAGAAAGTTCAAATTCTAATTACCAGATAGTCATTAGATATGTCCAGTTACTAATACATCAGGCAGTACCAGAGTGAGGGAGGGAGGGAGAGAGTGCTGTGATTAACTTGTAGGGGAAATGCAGCTGTGAAATCAATACACTCCCACTATTTTACAGCATTTCAGCTTCTAACTCACACTAAGAAGTCAAACACATCATCCACAAGCCCAAAGCAGAGGAAAATCCTGTTGTATTAAGCAAAAACGTATACAGACAGCAAGAGCAAAACATCACCCAGAGTTTCTCCAGTATAAGAACCATTTCGTCAGCTGTTTTAAATATCATAGCATAATGAATTTAATGGTAACAGCTAAGCAGACAAAGTAGTATGCCCCTAAAGTGGGCCTCTCCCTGTGGAAGTGTATGACTGGGTATGTATATGTGTGTATATATGTATGTGTATGTGTAATGTATGACTGTGAAGATACAAGTTGAAAAGGACTGCTTTTGTCTAATGAATTTTACCATAAATGAAAGAACACAAGAGTATACCATTATACCATTATACCTGTCCCTCCAATCCCCCAAACCATGTGTCACTGACACACCTACAAGTATTAGCAAACTTAGAAAATCACCCTCACAGTGTACAGGAGAGGAAAGTGGTGCTTACAACACTTCTGCTTTGCCTCACAGATTCAAAGCATGCCCCTAAGCAAGCCTGAGTCACTTCAAAGAGGTAGAAAAAGTTTAAAATTAGGCTTTATCTTCATTCACCCTGCATCACTGATGCAAATAAGGTTTACTTCTTCTGCATACTATACATAGACTAAGAGGTAGCAAGAAAAAATTTAAAAAAAAGCTCCTGTTTGTACTCCTTAAATGCAAGGTTGCTCAGACACCAAGCAAAGAGGCAACTAAGACATAAAAAAGTGCTCTTCTGTTTTCCCAAGACTGTTTCCCCACACTCATCAGGAGTGGTTTCAGAGCAATTTCTTTTTTACGATTGGCCTACTCCAGTTGATCAGCTAATCAAAGTCACTGAGAATCCTCCCTTATTTCTTCTTGTCCAAAGAAACTGGGAAAATGTACCTAACTCACTGCTGAAAATTTCATCAAAGATCCAGCTTTACTCATCCTGATTACAAGCAATCAACATTTAACAATGATGGCTGTCTGAAGTTCAACTTAAACATTCCTGGGTTTTGCATATTGTATTATTTTAGATTTCAAGACAGCAGCAAATTTAGTAGGTTGATCCTGCTCTTCATGCCTTCATAGGACAACCTCTGCCTCAGAAAGAAGAAAAAAAGAGATGGACTGTCTGACTGATGTCAATATACTGAAGATATGATACGGTGTGATTTGGTAATTTGTTCTTCTTACACCCAGAATAAGAAGACAAAGATGGCACTTTTGTTGCAAAACATTTATATTTTCACTATTAACAGCTTTTTTTGAGCTCATGATATTGCTCCTGCCTTGGTACTCTTCAGAAAACACTTGATCCCATCCTGAAAATGTTTAAGAGCCTTTGTGCCCTGTCTTGGTCTCTACGTTGCTCCCATTCCTGCAGTTGATACACTTGTTTGTTGATACATAATACTAAATCCAGTACATAAGGAACCACAGTCCACCAGACAGAAGGGAGGGTTAACCTGTGGATGTGTTATTTCTTTCATTTAAGTCCACTGCTAGAGCAATTCTAGAAAGTTCATTTTAATGGATGAATAAGAGACAGCTTCAGTTATCAGTTCCTGCAGGCACTGATATTTCTAATATAAACAGGCATGATAAAGATAGTGTAGGCCTTAATTCTGCCTCCCCTATTTAAATTACAAATCACAACAAAAGCTTGGAAATTTTTGAGATCTGTTGCAAATCAAAGTATCAAGTTATTAACGATCCCAAATCAGGCTTTTCTTTAATAAAACCACTGTCTGAGATATGGCTGGTTTTTTTTTTAAACACTGGATTCCAACCACCAGGTTATGCAGGTGTCCTCAGGGGTCACAAGCCAGGCAAAACTAAGCTGGGGACTGCCAAACAGACAACTATTCCTCTGTACTTCTTCCTTAAGTTAATATTATGCTGTTAAGCATATAATCAACAGCAAATAAATTCTTTCTTCATTTTTAATTTGTCTGTCTTGAATTAACTACACTGTCTATCTTGAACTAACGGTTACTTCATTAGGACTGGCAAAACATCAAAGTATTTCACTTTCATCCTCCTTAAAGCAGAAAAAAAAAAGCAATGGCCGACATAGAAGAATAACCAAGATTATCTGAAAAATAGAGAGTGTTCAGCTGCTGAGCTGGAGAGTGAAAATAAGGTGTCAGTGTGTTAAAGTTATGTTCCAGAAACAGGTTTTAGTCAGAAAACCCTTGAAATCTGGCCAACCAGGGGAAAATACCCTTCAATTTTTGCTTGTAAAGGCCTTATGCATATAAGAAGCAGGGCAGAAAGTGCTGATAGTCAATGTCTCTCTGAAAAAATGTGAAAAATGCAACATAAAGCATTGAAAAGGTAAAAAAGGTTAGAGCATTCTAATCCTTTGTCTTAGTTCCTTCAATTTGAAAAGAGCTTTTTACCGTTTGACATAATCCTCTGATTAACAATACACCTGCTGTTTCTGACAAATCAATAGAGACATCATGTTTGAGTAAAATATAAAAGAATTTTCTCACCATTCTAATGTCTTTTTTTTTTTTCAGTCTGAAAGCTCTTTAATATTCAGTCCAGGATACAGCTACCAAAAAACAGACAGTAATGATGATGATTTTATTAATTTTGACTTGCAAAGAAATCTCAAATGGGACTAACAAGTAATTTCTTCTTCTTCAGCAAAGTCTTATCCCCAGTCAGCTGTCAAAAAAAAAAAAAAGTATCTGTGGTGTCACATCTCACACATTTTGTATTAATTATGTTGTTATAAACAATTTTAGGACCACATATATGTGTTCTTTATTTGTTGATTATGCGGACCCATACGTGTTATTGCACAGACTTTCTAACCAATTTAAATCAATTCAGCTTCTACAATAGTCACCAGAATAGAAAAACATATAGATTATGTTTTCCTCTAAATTAAACTCCTGGTTTACGACTTGCAATTTATTCTGCTCTTTTTCCAATTGCTCAGTTTTAACAAACAGAAATCTCGTTCATAGTGCTGCAGAGATGAGAATGATTTGCATTAAACTAGGTTTATTTGCTCATAGACAAATGCACATGCAGACATTTGAAGGAGACAACTTTTTAAAGCAAAATACTACACAACATAAATATGTCTGTTATATATTCACAGGAGACATTCTCCAGTAGGACTTACAGTAGCATTAGTATTTCATCAGGTTTCTTCCAGACTGGTATTATTCATTGGAACAACACTAAAGTGAACATCCACCACCAGAGTAAAGGTTTCCAGTGCATGGACCACTGTCATTTTCATGGTGCTTAGCAAAGAGAAAATAGCCTGTCTTTTTAAAACTCTCCAAAGCCAAACTCCAACAGGGTGGCAAAACATATTTTCTGGCAATTTCTCCCACCTCTTATCTTTACTTCAGTGACTATTTGGAATAGAAGACCTAAAATATGCAGGACTTTTTACAGTACTCTCCCTTTTTCTGAAGGTGCTCTCTCAGACTTCATATAATACATATTCATACAGCTTCCACTGTGTCACTAAAAGTTACTTTCTTAAAAATTCTATTTCTATACTGATAATGGTCATGGGGAAAAAAAATGCAAACCTAGAACTTGCAGTAGACATGTTTGAATGAAGACTCAGAACAGCTAGAGAAACTCAGCCTACCAATTCTCTCAGTGGTTTTGGTCTCTACCGAGTAGGAATGTTGGCTCTTTCTCAACAAATGTGTGTAGTATACCAACAATTTTGTTTGTTCACCTGAGTGACAAAATAGCTTCCTGCTATTTATACAAATACACTCAGCCAACACACTTCAGTGATTTTACCTTATCAATAATCCACAGTTAAGCAACAGTCTCCAAATTATTTTTGTAACGTGTCTGAAAGTACAATTACAGCTACAACTTGATTTGCAAATACATAGTCTTTAGTAGTTTATTTCTGAGTATGAACAACGCATTTTACTTGCTACATTTTTGAATACATCTGCTTTAGAAGTTTTGTTGCTTTTGTAATGAATTAATTCTTCTTTAAGAATAGTAATATCAGCAGTTTCTGTTACAGGATTAAGAAAGTCCAGCAAGTGAAAGATAATATACTTTCATTTGGAGAGGAAAAAAATACTCACATGTACACATTGCTCATTCATAGTTTTTATTCGTGTAAGGCCTCCTGGGACATTTAATGGACCATGTAGATATTTTTCTTCCACTCCTGCTTCTGCTTCTCAGGAGCCATTTGAAGCCCAGCAGACAGACAGGCATCTTTCTTTCAAGGTGATGTATATGAAAACATTACAGCTTCTCTAAAACAGCCAACAGGCACCTGAGGTCAAGAAATAGTTCCATAATGTAACTTTTTCCTTCTAGTCTTTCCTTCCAAAGCTACAAACTCTCCTGTTACCTAACAATTCTCCCATTAATTTTCTCTGTTTCTTTAAAAAATTAGTTTTCTAAGGTGTTGTCACACCACAGCTTACTGTCCTAAAGGACCAGTTTGCCCACCAAATACCTATCTACAGATGTTTGACTCCTTACACAAAGCCATAACAGAAAAATATATTGAAGCAAATTCAGTTTGGAAATGACTGGAAAAACACTTCATAAGACACAGATACCACCATGCTTACTGTCAGATCTCTGAGTAAAAATGCACTTGGCCAGTAAAAGCATTACCTTCCTCAAGAGCAGCTGAAGAGCACCTCTTGTCACAGATCTGCTTTCTCATCTTCAGATAGACCTCTGTGCCTTGCGACTTTACTGCACACCTCTTCACTATGCTGAATGGCAAAGCCCTGGGGACAGTTACATCTGTCTCATGCCTCAGAAAACAGGGCAATTAATCTCTTTTATATGAGCTGAGGAACAACTTTTCTTGCCAAATTGAGTCCAGATTAATGGTAGCTCCTAAATTAGTTACATTTGGAAAATAAAGTATTAATAGTCCTAATCAGCAGGCAATATTATTCAAGGAAAGGATTTTGAAAAAAAAAATCATTCTGTTTTTACAACCCACAGAGGTGGGAAATTTTTCTCTCTAAAACAATACAGAAAACAAATATCCCATGGCCAGGTATTTAACTAATGGGGAATAGATTTTTGCCTATGGGAATCTGTTAATAGACATCAGAACTTAATCAGAAATGGAGAATGGAAAATACAAAATATTTAAGAAGGTAAATCTTTTTTCAGATATGTATCTTGAATGGCAAAATCATAATTTCTGTGTATTTTTTCACTTCATTGCAAAATGGAATATTGTCTTCATTAGTTCAAGGTTTAGTCTAGTAAATGGATATTTATACCTAAATATGGTAAGTCAGGGATCCCATGTGCCTATGTGAATTGTAATCATGCAGACACCCTCACTCATGCTTTCTATGTTATCTTCTGATGACACATGGCTTTAAAACTACCAGGTATTTTTAATTAGTTTTCATTTCATGGGATTGACAGTTTGAAATAGAACTATGTTTTCCATTTAGTTTCTCAATTACTGTGCCATTATATGCCTTCAGCAACACTAAACTCTAAATTGCATCTTTTCTAAAGAAGATCCAACAATAACAAAAAGGCTGAAAATCCTAATAATTCACATGACACAACAGCTACAAGCTCATGCAGTGTTAAAAAGTAAGTCACCAATATCGAAGGATTTTTTGGCTACCGGTTTTCTATTTTTTATTTGTTTTGTTCTTTCAGTAACGAAGGAAAGTAAATCATGAATCCTGTTTTGGTCTGTTTAAGATATTCTGGAAATTAAATGCAATTCAGTATGTGTATTGAATGTGTATTGCTGCCTTTTTCTTTGAAGGCACTGATGCTAAGGCAAGTTCCACTTGGGCATAAAAAAACTTTCCTGTCAGAAACAGAAAGAGCAATTTGGGAGGATCTTGGAGGGATTTGTCCTTCCTTTTAAAGGATTTCATTGACTCTTCCCTATCTCTTCAGGAAATGATTCCTGCCTCACTGTTCCTACACATTTTCCTTTACATGTCCTCCCTAGCAGGCCTCACAGTGGGAGGATCTTGCAGATAGGTCTCCACTTTCAGACAAAAGAAATTCCAAGCGTGCTCCCTGAAGGGAGAGAGAGGCACCCTAAAACTCACGCTGGCAAAACCCCAGTGATGCTCCGTTTGGGATCCATTCCCAGGATTTTGATGTCTTCAGCTTTTTAAATTCTGAGATGCTTTCTGCAAGGTATGCTCTTTACAAAATACATCTTAGTGGAGCTGCACTTCTGAGTAATTGACTTTCCTCCCCTGGCTCCTCACTTCTTCGAGAAATTGTACCAACAATACACACACTTCTACCAATCTGCAGTTGGAAGGGGTCTCGGTCTAGTTCATCATTCCATCTGGCAGGAGCTTTTTTGAAGACTAAACCCTGACAGTGCAGGATTTTTTCCAACTGTGCTTGCCTGGTACAGGCTTTCTTTAAATGATCATTGCTGTTTCTTCTTCTGGCTCATGAGAGTCAAATTCATTCACTTAAAAGAGAACAAATTAAGAAGCTAGCTTTTTCTTTAAAATAATTCTCTTTGCGACCAATATCAGGCAAGTCAAGTGTAGCAGAATAAAAATTAAGACCATTTACTTAAATCTTTTGTTACACATGAATCAATATAGCAAATGTGACACTTTCTTGGGATCATCATCTTTCTAGATATCCAAGAGCTAGAAAAACTGCAAATGCAATTTGTGATATTGCATGTCATTTCACAGGAGTTGTTCTACATATGAAAGTCTCAGTTTAGCTAAGGAAAATTAGATTCCCCAGTGTTTAATGGGATGAGAATTGCTGTTGAATGAAGAAAGATATTAATTGCTTTTTCAGAAAGTTCAGAAAAACTATTATTAGCTCTCTAAGATTCCTTTTTCATTTCAAAGGATGAATTTAGACTATTCATCTTTAGAACTGCCCTTCTATGAAGGACAAATTTTTATGAGAAACTGTGATATATTAGAGTTGCACTTTCTAGAAATACATGGGAGTTATAAGAACCCTAAGTAGTACAGAATAACCACTGGCTAAAAAATAAATTTGGGGTACATGGTAAACTGGAGAGGAATTATTCTATACTCTGTATAATACAGTCATCAATGACTTCTGGCTGTACATCATGGTTTATAGCATTATCTTGTAGAAGACTAACAGCTGAGTTTCACAGATGCATGGCAGTACTTATTCATTTCCCAGCGACTTTATTGTAAACTCGATTATCTCACTCTGTGTTCCATGACTGTAAGGCCCTTGTTATTAGTTTTAAAATTGTTCTCACAAAAAAAAATATTTGCACAGTATTCACCTCTGTGTTATAATTTTTATTATAACATGTCAGACCTCGGCCAGTAGAGTGGCTACTGGCTGTACTAGGATGGTCATCTCTTGAGCTAATCTTGGTTTTATGACCCAGCAAGGGTCTGTTTCAATCTCTTTTTATGTCCTCAAATGTTTACTTCCCATGGGATATGAAATTTTGGCTCAATTTTGCAGCTTGGCAGCACATGCAAAGCAGAGTTTGTGGAAAAGACAGAAAGTGCATTTCCACAATCTTTCTCATTTTTGAGATCACTTAGCCAAGCCATGGTGTTTCACTAGATCTCACAGAGTGAAGAGGAAAAATATCAGAGCGGTGTGTTACTTCAGGAGGCCACTGCACTCTGTGGTTCTCTCTCCAAAAGTCTGGAGCAGGTGCTGAGGGGTGACTGGTGTTTGCCATTTTGCTCACAGATAATTTAATCCAGCTTGGGGGTTTGCTTGTCTGCTTGCTCTTTCAAAAGAAATGCCCTCCAAGTTCTGACTATAGCATGACTGTTATTTGCCAGCAGAACTCCAGATTTCATCTTTGCTGTTTGCTGAGCAAAGTGAGGGACAAAATGATGAAAGTGGTGACTAGAGGACACAAAGATACTGAGTTTGTCTCTTCAGGGCAGAAGCTCAAGCTCCTCATGTAAAGCTGGGACTGATAAAGGGACTACTCTGCATTAGCCATCCAGTTGTAGTTATTACACCAGCAGTACAATAGAAATGAGTTTTCGTGGGTGCTAAATATTTTCATTTGATTTGTCACAATTGTCCCTATTCAAGGAAAAATTTCCCAACTAGTCTCAGTGTTTAATTGTTAGGATGTCACTGACAGTTCCTTTCTTCTGTCCCAGTTACCTCTTTCTTATTTTACAAATCCATCCAGTGACTGCAATATATAGTGTGTTATCTGGTGTCACAAAACAGGCATTTTTTGTTTCTTCCTTTGTAAAAATTAAAGTGCAGCATCAACAAACTGCTACCATGTTGGGTTTTTTACCTCATCATTCCAGTAACCAATTTCACCTATTCAGTGAGAGTGTTTGGAGAGGTAGAGAGGAATGCTTTACTGTTTGATGCTTATAGAAACTTACAGTATTGTGGTTTGCATAGACTAGGGAGGTTTGGTGATTGGTGATTGCCAGAAACAAAGGACTCTTGAAAGCAAGATTCTTGGTAGATTCTCAGTAGAATCAAACAAAACCAGTTTTAGCTCTTCCTTAGTCTTTTACGTCTCTTATTTCTGTTCTGGTCTCCTCCAAATAAAGCAGAATTTCCAGTGACTTATTTTATTTTAAGATACTATTTGCCTTAGATCCAACAAAACACAAAAGCTCTGCTCCTCTTTCCTGCCCTGTGGCCCCAAGATAAGTGCAATACATTTCACAGACACAAAATAAAGTGTCGATCTGCAAGACATAGCTGCAACTCACTTTAAATGCATAGTTTTGTTTTATCTTGCTTGCAATAGCAAAGACCTGCCTTGCCTCGATTTCTGAACTTAAGGTTCAGAAAGCTTCTTCAACTCCTGAATGTGGTCTTTTAATATCCAAGCTGCAGAATAACTCTCAGCTAAAGAGCTTAGGAAGGCTCAATATGAATGAGATTTCTAATAAATTCAGCTACAGAGACAGGCTGCAAGTTTGTAAAGTATATGAAGTTTCGTAGATTTAGATAAAAGACATTCCAGGAGCTGAAAAAACCTACCCTCATAACAAATGACAAGGGATAGCCAGAGCACAGCAATTCTGTTTTGTGACAACTTGGGAGTTTGGAATTCATTTTAGTCCTTCACTGGAGCAAAAATGAAACCTCTCCTTTATTTTCACAGATTTGTGCTAAACCCAGAAGCTCTTTTTTAAATTTAAATTCTTTCCTTTCTCTTTTCTTCTCTCCAGAAATGACCAGAAAGAATGCCCCAAACCACAGAAAACAGAAAGCATTGCCCAAATCTTTAAGCCCCTCAGCTATGCAGTGTGTTCACACACAGGTATTCACAAAAACACATGCCTTAGTGTCAACAAAAGGAAGCAGCAGCAGCCTTCCCCAACTCAAGTCGGTTCTCCCACCTTGCCCCTTACAGCGAGGCATCACACACTGGCTGCTTTCTGGAGATGGGCCAGTAAATCACAGAATCATAGAATACCCTGGAAGAGTTGGAAGGTACCCCCAAGGATCATCAAAGTCCTACTACTGACCCTGCACAGAAACCCCAGGAGTCACACCATGCTCCTCAGAACATTGTCCAAACACTTCTTGAACGCTGTCGGGTTTGGTGCTGTGACCACCTCCCCAGGGAGTCTGTTCCAGTGCCCAACCACCCTCTGGGTGAAAAACCTTTTCCTAATATCTGACCTAAACCTCCCCAACACAGCTTCAGGTCATTTCCTTGCATCCTGTCACTGGTCACCACAGAAAAGAGTGGGACCATTGAGAGCAAATTCTTTATCTCTAAACATTGGAACAGCTAAAGAGCTATTACAAAATTCCTGATACTGGGGATTATTTGTTTCTCTCATATGCTCTACGTGGCCATGGATGGATGCAGCCTCACAGGAGCATGCAGGGGATGGAGAAGCAGAACCAAGCAGCCATACATGCTCCTCCAGCTGACACAGAGCACTTGGATTGAGACCGTGAGCACTCAGTGCTTCAGCCAAATACTCTGTGCTGAGCAGCAGCATGAGCTTCAGGACACCAGAGTTCGGGTACATCCTATCACATGAAACAGGCCAACTGCAATGCTTTGTTAGCAATTTTAAAAGAGTATCTCACTTGTTTTCTGTCTTTTGGGCTTTGTTTCCTCATTTGTTTGTTTGCCTTTGCCTCTGCTAGGATTTCTATTTTTTTCCCCCCGATATTTAACATGACCACTCATTTGGCTCTGTGACTGACAGCAGCAGCATTGAAGAGGAGAGAAGAAACCAGCTCTGGAAAGGATTAAACAGCATGAAGCTCATGAAAACTGTTTTTTAATGAGCCCTTCTTCACTCAAGAGCTCCCTGCTGCTGCTGGCACCAGTGCAGGGAACAAATGGGTCTGACAATGGGGAGAAAATTTAGGGATAGGAGAGCAGGGAGAGGGGACATTTTTGCAACCATAGCCTTTGTGAGAGCAGAGAGAGACCATACACTGCACAGATCTGGAGGGGCAGCCAGCAAAGTCATGTGGAGACTCGCTTTCACTTGCCCAGTTTTGCAGCTGTTTGAGTCATAAAACTGGCCCACACAACATCCACACAGAACACCTTTCTACTCCCACAACCACTGGGCTTCTGAAATAAAAATTATTTTCAAAAGTTTAACACCTACTCCTTAAAAAACTATATTTCTGTTTTGGTTGAACAATATTCAGCCTCCCAGAAAATTAGGACTATGGGGTCTTTGTCCTTATTTTGTAATGGCTTCATTGTGCATATTTTTATGTTGCTATTTTGAGGTAGCTTTAAAAAGCAGTATTTCACACAAAATGGTGGAGATCACTGCTAAATTCAGGGAACAGCTGGATTTTGTTAAATTGTCTTTTATACAGCTATTGTGCCATTTTTCCACTCAGCTCTTCTCAAAAACACTGAATGAAATTGTATAAAAAACTTCATGTAATGGTCAGTCTAATATGGAATAATTCAGCGGATAAAGTAGGAATTATGACGTTGTTTGCTTGGGACAGATTGTATGTTCAAGGAGAAAGGGAACAGGTTAGAAAAATAATACGAATAAAAAGCTGTAATTTTACAAGCAATAAAGTTTTAATTCACTGTCTCACATTACACTGCAAAACAGGGAAAGAGCAGGTAGGAGATGTTTGATGACTGTGCCTCTGCAGACCCTGGAGGAGCAGGATCCCTCAGCCAGACAGTCCTGGAAACATCCAGAAATAAGGTGACATCTCCATCGGGGTTTCTGAAATTACGTAGGAAGGTTTCCTTATAAAAGAAGATCTGTAACTGGAACAGCAGCTAGAAGATCCCAACATACAGTCCAAAACCAAGTCAGTCAGCAGGGAGAGGAGAGGATTGCAGCCCCCCAGGAGGTGGGGTCAGCTCTGAAAACATGGTGGACAGCCGACATCCAGCCTGGGTGCCTCTCTGGGAGGACACTGGGATTGTGCAGCCTCTGGAATTTTGCATTTAGCTGGTAGCAGCTTTCTTCAAAGAGGGATTTTCTTGCCAAGAGGGAAAAAGTTGGTGCTGAATATCTTTCTTAAAGAAAATGTAGAACGGTTGTTCTATATCTGATAACTGCTATGATAGCACATGTAATCTAGAGATTAGAACATATTTTTTGGATGAATGGTAAATTCACTGAAAAAAATCAGTGTTTCAGGGAGAACAAAAATATTTCTAAAAACTGAATCAAATTTCATGAAAACCTTAAACCAATGAAATGAAATCATAACATTTTGCTTCCATCTGGTTTGAGCATTTCATGTAAAAAACTTCTAGGTATTTAATATCTATTTTATCTTCTTTTACCTTTTAATTTTGAACAGTTCTTTTCATTAAAAATATTCTAATCCTTTAAAATGAGAAACCTTTCTGTGAGTGAATTTTGATTATTTGAAGGATATCTCCAGTGAACTGATGAAGTCCTGGAATGAATTTTACTTTATCAGTTAGTAAAATTCAGGGATCAAACACAGCTTTAATCCTTGCAGTACATCACTGCATAACCTCTAGAAGATATTCAGATGCTCTACTGGAAATATAAGCTTCAGTACCAAAGCTAGTGATACCTTAAACTCATGCAATAGTTAAGACTAGGTATGCAACAGCTAAAAAGATGTAGCTGGGATTGTTATGTGATTTAAAACTCCTCTGTATGCCCACAAAGCACAGAGAGATATGGTGGTGGAAAACCAAATAATGACTTGCCTGGCTTTTCCAATGCCTGTCGTAGGAGCCATCAATCCATCAAAGGTCCATCTCCACAGGCACAGAGGAGCACAAGGGGAAGTGAAAATCTGAATTAAGGACTCAGAGGAAGGGACACCCTGTTCAGACCCCTCCCAGGGCTGTCCCAAGAGACCCTCAGACAAAACACCCAGGTATGAAAACTATCAGAGGAAGAGTGTTTTGGGATTGCACTGGAGTTACTGTGGGATGTTAAAGGATGAAAAGGGTCAGTTGCTCACCAGAGTGAGGAAAATCAAGTACCAGCCTCTGGGTTGGAATCAGAGCTGAGATACCTGTGCATCCGTGGTGCCACCAAGTTGGAAAGACTGGGATCCAGGGGCAGCTGATGGGCAGACTTGAATGTCTGAGCCCAGCTGCTGGAGGCATATTCAGTATATATATAATTAATTTTATACACACACACATATATAGATATATATATGCCTATATTTCCACTTGCAGCACTCCATACTGCTTATACAGAGAGAGGTTCAGGATGAGGCCCCTGACACTGATTGTTTACGAGTCCTCAGTGTTTCTATCAGTGTTGATATGGATGGCTGCCCGTTTGCCATCAGGTTGTCAGATCTGCCCCAGCTCCCCTAACAGGGATAATTTATCAAAAACCCGTAATAACAGAATATTACAAAACAAGACAAATCCACTGACAGTTTTCCCATATTTTCAAATTCATATTAAATAAATTATTTATATTATTTATTTATATTTTACAACTACAGGCATTCCATCTCAAAGAGACAACTTCCAGAATAGTGGAAATAATTTGAGGTTTTTGTGAGGCTATTCCCCAAACCACTGTTTTTCTGCGTCCAGAAATAGAAGTGAAAAACTTCAGAGAACTGCTCAGTCTAAAAGTGATTTAATTTTATTTTGTCTCCTCCCCTTAGATTTTATTTCATGTGCATTTAAATATTTTCTGTCCAAATCAGACCAGTTACCAACCCAGGTTTTAAAAGTAAAGTAGCATTTAGCACTGCTGCAAAGTCTGTGTTCTAACCACAAAAGCACTGGAAGAACTGGAGACATCCAGCCCCCCAGCTTTATAAGATGACTTTTTTTTCCCCCAGGAAAGGCAATTATTTCATTATGTGTTCAGAAATAGTAATTGAGTTCACCTTGTCTTTGTGAAATGTGCTTAGTACTCTTTATCAGTTTAATCCCCACTGGGCTATACCTTATAAACAATAGAGCTGCATGATTGCTGGTGGAAAAAAACAGGGCTTCAGGTGAAATTTGCTCCAGAAATGCTTAGAAGAAGCATGAACCTGTGAAGTGTTTGAGCTCTGCCCAGGGGATTGATGAACTGGAGGTTTCTGACTACTGTGTTGATGTTCACTGGGCTTTCATTGGCACTGTTCAAAAAGAAAAAAGGCAAAAAAGATTTTCAAACTCTGCAAGTGAGGTTGCCTGTTTTGCACCTGCTGCACTGTTTTTACATTCTTAGGACAGAAGGAAAATAATGCTTTTTTCAGTTCCTGAATTGTCATTACAGGTTTTTGTTCTTAATTTCGTATTCTCTTTGATTCATCCATTTTTCTAAGGGGTATATCTACAGACTTTCCTGCACTTTCATCCAATGTTCCAGAAAGGGAGAGTAACTGTGAATGATTAGCCACAGCTTAAGGATCCTCAATTCACCTCTTCTGAATAAAAAGGAAATAATTTTCAATTCTCTGCATATTTTCATTCTAATTTTTAATCTATCAAGTTGATGGGCTTACCTAGACTTTAATTTTTCAGATACAAACATCCCTCCCAAGAATGATTTACCCATTTATTCAGAAGCCAAAATAAAATGTGAGTGCAGTAAACCAAAGTTACTGATGTGGGCTAGTGTAACTGAAAACTGTGCATACTGGTTACATCCATGGCATGGAAGAATATTGAATTTCACTCGCAAGATGAAAAGTCTTGGAAGAACCTGATGAGAGAAATTAGGGTCTCTTGGTGTTTGCCTGAGACCCAAACCTCTCAGACATGATTCATGTTAAGGATGGTACAGGTCAAGAGCAGAGTTTCAAGGTCAGGGCCTGCAGCCCACCTCCATCATGGTGTATCCCATCCAACTGTGATGCTACAAATTTTCCATTAAAATGTCAGCATATTCCATTAGTGCAGACTGTGACAGTGTCTGAGATTTTGTGTACATCATTGGTGCTGGGCTTACAGACTTACAATATTTAATACCTAAATAGGTCTGAATGGATGATGGTTTCATCGTCCCACAGGAGTTTTTGTAGTTTTGATGTATTCTCTCAGCCCACTTCAGAACAAAAAACAAGTTCTAAGATTTTCATCCAGTCAGCAAAAGGAGCAAAATGTTTCTCAGCTCACTAAAATTTTTATTTCTTTTATCTTTTTACTATTTTTACCTTTGCAGAGACAAAAGATAGCTAACATTTTTAAATAAAAAAGTCTTAAAAAAAAAAGACATGGCCTGACCATCTGACCTTTCAATCTTCTCTAACACTGAGGAGCAAGAGTCAACATGAAGTTCTTCTCACCACTTGCATTTTTTAATTTCACATTGGCTTCATAATTACATATACCATTGATGAGTTTGAAACTGTAGACTCCTCAGGATAAAGGCAAGAGGGTAAGAGGTGTCAGCAGCTCCATAAGCACTTCTAGACTGGCTTATTGAAAACCCAGCACCTAATATTCCCTTTAAGATTTTCCTCTTTGTAATTGCCTCTATTTCTAAAGAAGTCTTACTGTTATGTCCTGTCTTTATCTCTCATCTTTCACAGATCATAACACTTTGTTAATGTGCGACTTTCACAATCCTCAGCCACTTTTGCCTGTTCTTTCTAGGCTTCAATTAAATATTAATTGAATCAGTGAAGAAAATCAATGCAGAAATGATTTTCTGCTTCCCTATAAGAGGTTAATATTATACATAGCACCTAATATGTAATTAATTCTTCTTCCCTTTTCATCAACTCTCAGTGACTTATATGAAAACCTGTTAAAAGACACGTTTGTTTTCCCTGAGTAATTTGCACTAGAACCACCCATCTAGCAGGTCTGAAATTCAAGTCTTAACTTAGGCACATGCCATCCCAAATATCCATGAGATTAGAAACAGGACCTTATCACAAAAATGGATTAATGTTGTAATTTTTTTCCTGTATTTTTGTTCCAGAACAGATTAATCTGCTTTCAACTTTTGGTATAATCTGTGTCTGAGGAGTGAAGCCTGAATGAAATAAGCACAGCAATATATTGCAGTAAGCCATTCTTGTGAGAAACACTTTTGCTTTGAATAGAGATGAAAGCAGAGTGTTTATCCTTAATGGAAGCAATCTTATCTTGAAATGAACACAAACAAAAGGTCCTGCAGCTATCAGTTCTTATGACAAAAACAAGATGAGAAAGACAAATGATACTCAATCCATTTGCTTCATGATAATTTATAAGACCCTACAGTCATGTTTTACCCCTGTATTTCTTAATATTGATAAATTACGGAGAGACACAGTGGGATTAGTCTTTACGCAGGAAAATCCCTAAAGTATGCTTTTAGAGCAATCAGCACAGTAGGTATTCTTACTCATCTGTGCATTGCTCAGATCCCGCACCTGTTATTGCTCTTCACCCCAGGATTTATGAGCTCAACCCCTGAGGTTGTAATGCCACAGACAGGGATTCCCCTGTACAAACACCGAAGTGTCCATCTCATTTGCTTCCAGTATCACCAAGTGGGTCTCTACTGAGCTTTTTATCAGTATCAGCATGGGACATCTTGTTTCAGCATAAAACAAAGGGCTTACTGAAGTCAGCCTGTCTCTCCAGCAACATCTGTTTCATCGTCTATCTTAAAACATCAGCAGTACCATGACATTTGTCACTGCTCAGTAGCTTAACATGGTCTTCAGAGAGCCATTCCCTGACATTCACTGATCCATCAGCCATATGTCCATTAATTTAGTTCTGTATTTTTTCACCTCATCTAAGCAAAAGCATAGGTTAATTTTCCATCTCTCAGTATTTGATTTCTCCATGATTTTCTTCCCTGTTTCGTTTTTTTTTGTAGGTGTTTGAGTTTTTATGGATGGCTTGGTGACTTGCAGGAGCCATCTGGCAGCCCCATGGTGTGTCACAGTTCATGCACACAGTGCTAGTCTCAGCTGTCAAAAGAGGCAGACCTCTTTCAGGTTCTCAGCTTCAAGCGAGTGCTGGAAAATGCACAGTGTGGGGGTAAAATGAACTAAGAAATTAAAACAGTTGAATTATAAAGTACTTGAAAGACCTAACACAACTGAAGCTTTCAGAAAACTTGAAGGAAGCATAAAGGTTTGATGATAATTTTCAGGCCACCATCACCACACTTTTCTGAATGGAAAAACAAATCCCTCTAACAGGATCCCTTTACAATCCCCATAACGGTGAGCAGAGCAAGGTGCTTACTTTTGCTTATTGAACCAAGAATTTGAGGCCTATTCCTGTAAAAATGAGAGGGACATGGCATACAAAGCTTAATACAGAAGTTAAGAAACTGAAGGAGGTAATTTAGAGGTCCCTCTTCAAAGATACACTGACAGCAAAAGAAAAGTAAATTGTCTGTAGATGTGTCCAGGATGGTTGTTTGCACAGTTGTCAGAAGGTAGTATACTCAGAAATGGAAACCACTGTTTTGTACTGCAGTTGCACTAAAGAAAACTGGGTATTTTGTGTTGAGAAAGGCAAGGAGGGTTTGACACAGGGAAAGGTCTGACACTGGTGTATTTTGAAGTACAAGGCTGAGCTTATTCTTCCCTCCACACAAATACAGAGTATGCTTGGATTTATGCTAAGCTATAGGTAACCCCAACAATAAGGAATATTGAAGAAATATCTCACCAAGCCTCAATCACTTTTTTCCCGTGCTATGAGTGTTTGCCAGTTTTTCAACTCAATACCAGGAAAAAAGACAGCCATTTGCCATTGAACACTACAGATTAAATCTGCCACACAGGGGGCATGGCATGAAATCTAACAGTATTCCAGAGCGTGTCAACTCTCCTTAAGTCACACTCTGTAATAGGGAAGGAGAATGCCCATTTTCTTCTCTTCCAGCTTCAATATCAGACTCAACAGGGGACTTTCAACATTTTAAAGGAACAAAAGGAAATCGAAGCCCAGTAGGAGAGCTGTACGCAAAGTTCGTCCTTTGCAAATCTGTCACAGATATAGGATACAGACTAAGTACATTGCTCTCAAAAGCAAGAAACTATTTATTTTATTGGAATATCTGCTGCTTTAAAGAGATAACTTCTACTGCAACTGCTATGCACTCTGTGATGATTTTAATAAAGTCTTTTCATAACCAAGTTCTTAAACATATTTAAACCTAGTATTATTCAGAAATTAAAAGCTCAGTTTACCTTTACATTTACAATTACAAGATAAGTGTCTGTAAAGGGAGGAATCCTAGCTATGCAAACATTTAGAAGGGATACAATGTTCTGTCAATGTGTGAAGAGGATGAGGAACAATAAAACAAAAAATAATTCTATTTTTTCATTATGTCTTTATTCCTTATTTGAGTGTAGAATTGGAAGCCCCAAACTCAGTCTTTATCAGTTAATTAGAGAGTTTTAAGTGTAATTCTCTTTCTTTGTTCCTTTGACAAATCAAGGTTACATATAATACCTAATAAATCTGAAAAATTTCCTGCAAATCTTATTAAGGATTAAACATATCCAAAATTATAGCAATATTTATATGTTATAAATGGGTGAAGAGTAATGTATTCAATTAAATAAAGACTTTTAGCAACAGTGCTTTGATCTGTTTCTATCTAAGCCCACTCAGAGCAACTTTTCTTGAAAATTTAAAGTTAATTTTATGTCAAAAAATGAAATGTTCTTGAAAATTATATTAAAATATAACTTGGTTAAAAACAAGTTTCCTCAATAACCACAAACAAATAATTAATGAAGAGGATTCTGCTGACTTTTTTACTTCACTTATGGAAATTTGAAAGACAAACAGAAAAGAACTAATTCATTCTCCTTTAAATGGCTTTCATTTTGAAAATGTAATTAGAACAACGTTTTTTTCAAGCTGTGCAATTGTTGTACTATATTTTTTTTTAACTGCATCCTTTTATTGTTGTTTCAGATGAGATCAGAAATTCCTTAGCTCAGTCTGTGAACTGTTACAGCATACAGCAATGGGACGGTAAGTTGCGAGCATCGGTCTCAATCTGAGGTCTGTAGGCAATGACAAAGGAATACATATAGTATAAAATAGGTATTATACGATAGGCTTTAAATTCTTTCCTAAAATAATGTTGGTTGATTCCTCTTAGGAGATTTTTCAAGGTGCAAATACCTTTTCAGTAAAGTCATAGTTATGGCTACAGAGTTCTTTAAGATCATTTGGGGAAAACAACAAGATTGTTTTCTCTTCCAGAAACCAAGTATTACAGCACAGCTCAAGTCCTTACAACTGCATTTTCATCCAGCACCTCCACATTATTTGAAATGGTTGCTGTTGCAAGCTGGTCATCAACCACTCCTGGCCATTGCTTGGGAGAATATTGGGGCACATGGGCAAAAAATTCCAGGAAGCTTGCTAAAAATTTAATAGTACAAAATAGGTTCTGATTAGTTTGTTAATACAGAGGTAACCTATAGTGAACACCTATCTTAACATCTGGTGTTCTGCTGAATTCTGAAAATAAAACCCATAATAACAGAGAAGTCTACTTTTCCCTTTCATGTGAAAGTACAACTTACTGACCTGAGGAGAAGTGACTCAGGACATCAAGGTGGTGAGTTGAAAAGCCAGGAGACCAAAGTCCTCAATGGGTCTTAGCAAGCTGAAATTTCTTGCGGTGTTGGCTATAATATGCTCCCTAATGCACTGTGAGACCTTTGTAGGATCTACTAGAGGCAGGGTGTGAGAGGAGTTCTTCCCATATGCTTGCACACTGACAACACTCAACATCTAACTAAAAAGCCCTTTCTGGCTTACTGTAACCAAACATTTCTAAGTTCCCCATCTACTTTGGCAACAGCCCCTGAATGCCAGTCAGTAGCACTCAGGTTTTTTCAGATATCTGAATACAAGCAGTGAATTGAAGTCAGCTATTATTTTTGCGGCAGTCATTAAAAGTCATTTTCAGGCACAGTGTTCTCTCTTCCTGATTCTGAAGTCATGTCTTAAAATCAAATTTCACATTGTTATTATACAAATAATACAAGTAAAAAGCCCCACTTGTCTATTCTCTTTTGCAAGTAATGCATAAAACCTTAAACTTGCACAGCTCCGAAGTGTTTGCCACATAATGTCTTTTTCTTAAAGTGATGTTTTCACTGTTTGTCTTCAGAATAGTTTATAAAAATGGAAATACCATCACTGCCATAACTGGCCATGAACTTGAGGAGCAGGATAAACTGATGTCATCAGCATCTTTCTAAGGAAATGAACTGAAAGACGTTGGCTTTACTTCCTATACCTAAGACTGTATCAGTCATGGCAGGCAATAATAGAAGTGCCATAAAGCTTTTGTGTTATTTATGTAAATGACAGCTTATCTGCAGCTACTGGAAATACTTGGGAGACCATCTACATGAAGAAATTAGACTAGATTCCTTAAGCAATGCCTGACTAGACCAAATTTCTGTCAATATTAGACACCTGTGCTGCTAAACATGCAGGAGAGATCCACACCAGTTTGCAATCAGTCAGCATAGATGCTAAAGCAAATTCTTCGCTAATCACAATGAAAATTCAGAAGGCAGGAGTCAATGTGATTACCAGAGGTACAACATGTAACTTCCCTTCTCCATGCCAGGTGTTGTATAGGTGTGACTATAGCGACTGCCAGTTTCCCTAAGATGGAACAAGTTGGATGGAACCCCAAATGCAGGCAAAGTGACAGTGTTCCTTGCTTCACAGTAGAGCCTGCCAAAGCAAAGGTTTCGTATAACAGGGTCCTTTAACCAATAGTTTTGATTTTAACAGAGGTTCATATAAACAGATATAGGCATCAACCCTGATGCATTCTGAAAATGCAGATGTCCCAGAATATTAGTAGCACTCAAGTCCATTTCTAAAAGTTTAAACACAAACTTTCTGACAGAGATTTTCATGCGATTTTCATGTAATGCTATTTGCTCTGCATCACAGTCCATGACATTTCCTCGCAAGACCACGAACAAGAGATGTGAGCACAATTCTGATGCAGTAAGTCTCGGTCACATGAAAGAGGGTATGTCTAAAGGAAACTGTGCTTAATAAAAAGACAAAATGACACAGTTTACTGTAAAAATTGCTAGGACTTTTCAACGGAGGAGAAGCAAGTGCCACTCAGGTAAGAACCCACACCACTTACATACTAGGGGAAACTTCCACCATCATCTGACACTGCTGCTAGTGTTAGATAATAGAAAGAAGAGAACACAATAACAGACTAGCTAATGACCTTCCCACCTCCATCAGCAATTCAACTTCTGTATCGTGCCTTTCACTCATTGTTGGAAAGTAATCGATACTACACTATGACACTGATAAGCCATCAACGTTCACCAGGGCACAATCTGTAAGTGATACAAACATCATTTTTTTCTGAGCCCTTTTTTATTTCCTTCAGGCTTGGTACTCTACAAATCTTTCCAAAGGCAATATCAGTGAATCTTTGTGCCCATAAATGCCAATATTTCTGTTCTTCTCCACCAGCTTGAATGAAGATCACACATGCTAATCATAAGGAATGAGTCACTATTCCAATATTGGAGGCCACTTTGGGACAGGAATTTCACATTCGTAGACTGACTCAACATCTGTTCTAATTAGACATTTTGTATGTGTTTTGATTTATATTTGGTTGCATATTCACTCCAAAACAAAGAAGGACCTGAATTTATACCCATGCATTAAAAGGTATCTTCATTTGAACATAGGAGCATGGGAAGAGGTGAGTTTTCATATTGAAGAAATTTTATTAATGCTTCGTAAACTGAATAAGTAGCTGAAAGGAAATAAACCATAATGCACTTAAGACATCTTTTCCATTGACAACTATAAAGCTGACAACTGCTATTCCAGCACTTTTACTCCAGTGCCATTCTCTTACTGTGCTGCATTTTAACCATATGGACAAGTCATGGTGAGGACTCCTCATTCATCATAGGATTGTCTATGTTCTAAAACATCAATGGAGAAAACCAGCAGACCGTTTAACAATTCAAGTATTTTTATCACCCTAGGGAACATGAAAATAACAATATGAGCTGTAGAACCCACACTCTAGGATGCTGACAAAGGAGCATTCATTCACTCATGCAGCCAGAGGAGAGAGAGAGAGATCTGCTTTTCATTAATGGGCATCCTGAGCCATTCCTGGGACTGACTACACAGGAATTTTTGCCTCTCTGAGTGCTGAGGTAAGCTGCAAGTGTACAAGCTGGAGGCCAACCTTCCTGAAAGCAGCTCTGTGGAGAAGGACTTAGGGGTCCTGGAGAACAACAAGTTGTCCATGAGCCAGTAGTGTGCCCTGGTGGCCAAGAAGGCCAAAGGTATTCTGGGACGCATCAGAAAGGGCATTGCCAGCACGTTGAGGGAGGTAATTCTGCCCCTCTACTCAGCCCTAGTGAGACCACATTTGAAATACTGTGTGCAGTTCTGGGCTGCTCAGCACAAGAGAGACATGGAGCTACTGGAGCGAGTCCAGCAGAGAGCTACTAAGTTAGTCAAGAATCTCTCTTATGAGGAAAGGCTGAGGGAGCTGGACCTGTTCAGCCTCAAGCAAAGGCAACTAAGAGGGTACCTCTTTAATATGTATAAATAACTAAAGGGTGGGTGTCAAGAGGATGGAGCCAGGCACTTCTTAGTGGTGCCAACCAATAAGACAAGACAATGGGCATAAACTGATGCACAGGAAGTTCCACCTGAGTATGAGGAAGAACTGCTTTACTGTGCAAGTGACCATGTACTGGAACAGATTGCCCTGAGAGGTTGTAAAGACTCGCTCATCGTAGAAATTCAAGAGCAATGTGGATGCAATCCTGTGCCACCTGCTCTAGGATGACTCTTCTTGAGCAGGGAGGTTGGACCAGATGACCTATTGTGGTCCCTTCCAACCTGACCAATTCTGCGATTCTGTGATTCTGTGATATTAAAAACACTTATCCAGAAACAGGACTAGTTAATCTTTTTATTATTATTTATTTATTATTGTTATTATTATTTATTATTATTTCTTTAAAAGTAATCAAAATAAGCTTGCCATGTACCAAGACATGGAGTAGTACCAAAAAGAGGAGCTGGTTGTTCCACAAGGAACATTTAGCCCCTGGATAGACCATGGATAGAAAGAGATTAACATTTTCTCCTTTGGAAAGAAACATTTAACTGATAAAGAATTCTGTCTGGGAGCAATAAGAATTCTGTCTTGTAGCAATCCCTGTAGTGGAATAAGAGAAGTTACATGTCCCACATCCTCCCAAAATAGATGGTACTGGTACTGGTGAGTGCTTCCATCCTCAGGCAAGTGAAATGTACATCTGGGGGCTGGATCTGAATCACACCTCGTGTCCTGCTTCCCAAGTTTCTAAACGGGAGGGAGAATGTGCTCAAGTGGCCAAGCTTCACCCAGCAGGCTGAGGACACCTGCACCGTCATTCCACTGCAAGCTGACAGACTCATCAGTCTCACTAGAAGAGGTGGATGTAGGTCCCCCTCTCAGAAAACTTTACTTCTTCAAATACGTGAAGATGTTCGTAAGAGGTTGGTTACAGATGGACACTGTCTCACTGAGCTAGTGAGGAGGGCTTTAAGCAACAGCCATGGGAAAAGGACAAAAGGCCAATGGGTATGTGTAAGGACAGCTTGGCAGCTTAAATTACCAAAGAACCTGAGACTGGGAGACAGGGTTGCTCAGAGGAGGGTCAAAGAAAGAAGGAGAGGTGTGTCAGTCCAAAGAAAACATGTGAAACAAGTCAGAGAGGTTCTAGGGTTTTGGAGAGATATTGCTATAGCAGGATATGGCATGACTCATAAATCAGTAGTAATGGGTACAAATTAATGTAAATGGCCTGCTCTGGAATAACAGACAAGGCAATAGAGAGGAAATGATGGATAAATTTTAAAAAAAGTATTCAAGCTGCTTTGGTAGGTGTTGGTTACAAACCAGAACACCAGGCAGGGCAGAATCCTCTAGAGCACAAACTGTGGTCCCCCCAGAGGATTTTAGCTGATCAAATGCCAGATACAAAAGGAACACAGTAGGACACTGTCTGCCAGGGTCATGACATGCACCATATGTGTGCTTTCTGCATGGAACCCAGCTGAAAATCCAACCATGTCTGAATCTAGATGATTTGCAGAAAATTCAGCAGTAAAAGGATTGTGACCACTTGTCCATGTCATGATTGAATATTGAATATTTTAACTGATTTTATTTTTTCATAGAAATATCAGATAGTTCTTTATAATTTCATCCTAACATTCAGCATTTTTCATGAAGATCTATCATTTTGTAAAATGAGTATGTGTGAATGTGAAAAGGCGATCAGAACAAAAGGTGGAGTTTTGCTTAACAAAAACTCAAACCTGATAATTATAGCAAATATTCATTTACAGTGTGTATCACACTGAGCTGCCAAACAAAATTCTTGTTGCCCTGCAATGTTGAAATGCTTTCCACCAATATCTGAGTAAATTTGCTTGTCAAGAAAACAATCAGCACGCTTTATTCCATAGCTTGGTTCCATCACCATCTCTCATTCTTCTTCAAGGGACAGAATACAGTCTCTGCTTAACTTTCAAAAAAATACCTACTTAACATTTCTTTTAAATACCACACATTGTCACTCTGTGCAATTAGTGATCTTTGGCTAAGTGGGGAACCTTATGCACATTTCAGACTGGCTGACAGGTGACTGACTTACTTCCCACATCCACACATTGTTATGAAGCACAACTCCCCCACTGAAGACTGACAGCTGCCTGCATTTACAAAGCCAAAGACCTGCTCAGACTGATTTGTACCAACACACTGGGCAAAACTGGGAAAATTTTCCTATTGCTTCATACACCCACACTGTAGCTGATAAAGCTGGTTAGGTGATCTGTTTTTTCACACTGCCATAAGCAATTGTCTGGTGTAACATTCAGAGTTCCTAGATCAATTCACTGTTTTTTCTGTAGGCTGGTTTGGACTTTTTCCCTGCAAAATCTTAACAAGATACCACACACATTTCATATCTTCCTACTCCTTCCTACCATTTGTGACACAGAATTAAAGGTATATCTCCATTTACAGCATTGTAAATAGGCTTTTGTAGTTTAATGACTATTTCAGCAGAAGTCAGTTCATTTTAAAGACTTTTTGATGAATGGTGTACTTGCCCTGGTACAGAAAGAGTTGCTATAGGACTGAGCTAACTGAGCCACAAGACTAGCTGGTGTGACATGTAGAAGAAGCAATTTCATTCAGAGTTGCCGTAGGACTCCATAAGATAAAAGACTACCAGATTAAGACCTTTATCAAGAATTTTCAATTACTACCTGGGTTTTGATTATGTGACTTCTTGCACCATACTGGATTAGGACCATTAGGGACTTCAAACCACATGAGAGGAGTTTGCCTGGGGGAAAATGAAGATGAAGCCATTCATCACTAGTCGATAATAAAAAAAACTTTTGAAATTAAATGAAGGTGATATTTATAACACCGAATGTATCTTCTTGTCCAATATATAGTTCTTTCCTAGCTACTAATCACATTGAGGTAAATCTCACCTTGCAAGTAGCAGCCTGGAAGAAAGTAGAGATATCCAGCAAGGTGCTAGTCACTGGCAGAAAGAGCACTACCTTTGAACAAGGTTTACATATTACTGACTTGTGAAAAGCTTTTTTGTTGTTGTTGTCAGCAAAAAAAATTGGCAGTAGTTTTTCCAGGCAGAATGGACAGTCAGTCATCCCAAGGAGAGCACAATCTTGCCTCGTCTGGTCTTTGATTCCAGTTGCAGGAGACCTAAGGGGAATGAGTTGGAGTTGCTTAAATTGCTTCTCCTGACTGTGGAGGGAGGGATGTACCTTGAGACCAGCCAGTGGGGGTTGAGTCATCTAACATAAGGGCTTGCCTTAGCCACAGACTGTGTAGATAACTTCAGAGATCCTAAATGCAACCCACTCCACATATGTTATATTTTACCAAGGGAAGGTGCTAATTTTACCCAGTCTTTCTGAAGATTGTTGTGCATTGACTGAGGAAGAGCCAAAGAACACTGTCAATTTAAAAGACCTGTAATGAACAGACTGTGACTACATTACAAAAGACATAAAAGAGATTGAGTAAAATGGGGAAAGACTAAGACGTAGAAACATACTTCTGTGGATTGTGAGCTGGTTACAAAAAGAGTATGGGGCTAGTTGCTGTCTGGATACAAATCAAATGGCTTCAGACCAAGAAATGAAGCAGTGAAGTGGCATACAATCTGCCTGCCTGTGCTCATA
Organism: Manacus vitellinus; assembly: GCF_001715985.3. NCBI lineage: Eukaryota > Metazoa > Chordata > Aves > Passeriformes > Pipridae > Manacus > Manacus vitellinus. The sequence continues at coordinate 37,943,759 of NW_021939396.1, forward strand.
TGCATGGCAGTAACATTTTTAAGGGAAAATCCCAAGAAATACCAGTGGGATTTGCAATTTCTTGAGAAAACAGAAGAGCTGTTGAGGAAACAGGCCTACTCAGATCAGCTAATCTGTGCCCAGAATTCATTAGCAGCATCATTTCTTGTTTTGACAGAACTTGATTTCATTTAAATCATTAAATGAATGCAAAGCCCTATGTTCCATTATCTCTGAACAAATCCACAGCAAATATTTTTAATCAAATCATAAGGAGATTAAAATAATTTAGAGATTATACAATTATGCCTCAGCATTTGGCATGTGCATATGGGGATTTAAGAAAATGCTGAAAAAAACAGGCAGAAAACCTTTTCACTCTTTTATGAATAAGAATATGTACTTGAAAGTGGATGAATTATTAGACAACTCAGATTGTGGAAATTAAAATTCATGGGGATTCTGTAATAGAGCTGAAAATATACAATCGAAGTGCTTCCTTTCTATGAAGTTTCCATTTTTACTATTTAAATTTTATCATTACATCACGATTCTCCTAATTCTGAGAAAACCTTTCAAAAACACTGAATCACAAGTTTCTGATCTTCCAGCTATTTATGCAAATTTATACTGATAATATACAGTACTGTTATACATAATACCTTTATCAAATGGGTCTAACTCAGCTCCTGTCACTGTGAAAGGTAAACCCAACAGAAGCTGACCTGGTTACTTAAGACAGACTTGGGTCACGCAAGAGCAGCTGTGTGAACTGTAGCAAATTTTAGCATACCCAGATATCCAAAAATTTAAAACTTTACATTTTCTATTCACTCAAAAAGAAAGACCAAGGACAGATCCTAGGAAGTGTCTGTCTTTAGCTGAGTTTTAGTTAAGAGCTTATCTTTGGAAAAAAAAGTTTGCTGCTGTTTTTTCTAAGCCTGCTGCCTAAACACTGGGGAAGATAGTTTTTAATCCTCAATGGCATTTTTTTTTTCATTAGTGGATCTCTCTTCAATTTAGGGCTGAATGCTGCTCCCAGAAACAATAATCATTTTATTATAGGAGGGGGACATTTGTTGATCACAGCTTGCAGAGCATTCCTTGACATTATCTTAGCCCGCAGGCCTGGGAAGCCCAGATCTGATTCCCTGCCCTGAGGCTGTGCATGTTCACAACCACCTGAAGGAGGCACAGGTCCCTTTCCCTGGCTCCTGGGGCTCCTTCTAGGAGACATTGTGGATCAGCACCACCCCGGCACCGTGTGTGAGGTGCTGACTGTAAGGTGAAGGTCAGAGGAGGGTACAAATGTCATCCACTGAACAGCAGTGAGTCTTTCAGTTCTTGTCAGGAACAAAACATGTGTTGGATGATAACATTTATGTTGCCTTGACAAGCAAACAGAAACCCAGGAAACTGACCATTTTTGCCAGTCCTTAGGCTAAAGTTGTGCTCTTACCAGCCAGTGACCTCTGTCAGTGCTGGGGCCAGCTTCTTAGCACCCTCAGCTCTGGGGCCACCCACTGGCCCTCTGTCCATGAGCCAGAGGGACAACAAAGGCCATCATGATATACTTCAGCTCTGGAGACCTCATGGCAAGGGCACCCTGTGCCATCGCTGAGCTACTGGGACCTGGTGGGACAAAGCAGTGCTGTACAGGTTGTCCAGCACAGGCTGAGATAGCTATGTCGGGTGTGTCATGCACAGCTCATAATGCAAAGGATCTTACCTGGTTCATCCTCACTCATCTGCTGGCAGATTGAGATAAAAAAACAGCAAATTGTCTTAATATAGGGTACTGCAGTAGAGTCCTGGGCTGCAAATAGCAGGGCGTGGGGGCAAGAGTTACCCTGGAGGTCTCTCACAGAGTGACAATTGGAGGCTGTCAGCCTGCGCTGCCATCTTCAAGGTTTCTTGCTCTTCTAATACAGTATCACCAGCCAGGAATGAATGCTCTGGGACTTACTCTGAAGACCATGAGTAGCAAAGCTAGTGCAGCATGTGTACTGGGAGAGAGAAAAGAAGCGCAGCTCAGGAGTACCACACAGGGTCATCCACATGTATGATCACAGGAAAAACATGAAAGAAATACACTCCAGATCTTAAGATTACAACTGTTCTATTAAAGGATGAGAAATAAGTTCAACAGGATAATATCACAGGCAAACTGTAAGGCATTCTTATATTGTGTAACTAAATCACTATTCATGACCAGCAGGAATCATTAAGGGTCTCTGCATGCAGCTCGCTGATGTGACTGCTTTGGTCTCACTAATATCATATTTCAAATGTTCGTGTCACTGATCTTTCTTCTAAAGGTAGAGAAAAATATAATACTCATCAAAAGTTCCTTTATCACTGCCAAGGCACACATGCATCTTCAACTCTATTCTTGCTAAGTTGAAATTTAACATAAAATTATCATCTTCAGTGATACTCAGTGATTAACTGCCTTAGTACATCCTTAGCTAAAACCCCTGTGGGCAAACTTCATATGAAATGAGTACCAATAGCTATTAGTACTGCTTTGAAATTATAATCAGTTACTAATGGCTCAAAAGATAGCATAAACTCTTCCTGTAGAACTTCATATTATATTTTTGTAGAGGGGAAAATTATCGTTTTCAACTGACATTGAAACATGGAAACTACTAAGAAAATGTGCCACATTCATTCTTCTCACTCTGGGAATTTATTTCAGTGTTCTCTTTCCATATAAAACAGGACTGAAATATATTTCCTCACAATTTGAATCTATTTATGAAGAGCAACATCAGATGACCACTGCTCTTTCTGGAAAAATCAGAACATGCATTTCATTCAAGCAGCAAAGGTATGTGAAAGAAATGTGAAAGTTTATTGAAAATATCTACTGGAACTGCAAATGAAGGGATGTCAGGAGAGATGCCCTGGGAAACAACCTCAAATAAGCAGTGGTCCGTGTGGCTAAAGCTGCTTTTTAGTCAACAGAAAACATCAGAGCTATAACAGCAGCTGTAAAATAGTGAGGAGAGATAATTTTCTTGTGTCCATGCTAACTCTTAGTAATAGGAGTTAAAGAGAGTCTACTTTAATAAAATAATTCACCACAGAGACAGCTGTGCCCCTTAATGGCATTCATGTCATGTTTGTGCCTCCACTAAAAAAATTAACAAATATGAGAAAAGTTACTGCATTTTTGTTAAGCTGTTGTTTGATAACTGTAAACAAATCGACTAGTATAACACAACCAGAAGAGCTTACACTTTGTTTCTGATGGGTCCATATACAGCCTTCTGAAAGCAATATAAATTTTCTATCATCTTTGGTGGATTTGATTTCAGACTTCCTCAGGGCTATGCAATGTGCCAGTAACCAAACACAGTCAAAAAAGAGAAAATTAAACTGCATTACTAGAAAGCTTGAATCAAAGCATCCATCAATTCTTTGATTACCACTGAGCAGCAATAGACTTTTTCATAGTAGAAGATATTAGTTTCAGTTGCACAGTATTGCTATCCACTTGAGAATTTTTTTATTGAAATTTATTAGGAAATTTTATTGAAATTTATTGAAATATATTAGGACATTCACAGTAGTGTACAGTTTCATCAAGAATAAAAAAACAATTTTGAAGTTTCTGGAATAAGGAGAATAAAAATACAAAAGTTTCTTGCATTACAGGTAAAGAAATTAAATGTCAAAGAATTATTTTCATCATGAATTGAACAAAAGTCAGAATCTATATAAAAAATAAAAAATATATATACAAAAATCCTATAAACTATCTTCCTAAAATTCATAGATCTGAAAAAATTACATGTTTTAATTAATTTTAAAATGCTTTAGTTTGACAGTGTACTTTAAAGGTTTACCTTAGCACTAACTTAATCTCACAAATTAACTTAATTTCAGAAAAACACAAAGCTTCTAATTTTTAAAACATATGAGGAGGATAATCTGGTTGTTTTGAAAAAATCTCACAAATGTGAAATACATAAAACCCACTATTTCCTTGTGAAGCATTATGAATTAAAAGAAATTATTGTTTTCAATGAATGAAACACTGCTTCAGAAAAGTCAGGACTTTTCAGGACACATGGAAATATAGCGACGTAGAGCAAGGAGAGGAAGTCAGGGGGCAATAAAATTCACAATTCCAGAAAGTTTTATTCTGAATCTATATTAGAGTTTCCTTAGGGCTATTCAACTGTGAAATTATCATACTTTTCTTCCATGTCCACGATAGAATTGGTTCTATTTTGCAACGTTATCAGATAGGAAGTGGACCCTTTATTTTATCTACCTCTGAATTACGGGTCTGCCTTCACACGTCTGGCAATGACCTGTGCCCAGGCTTACTCAGTGCTGAAGTTAAAGGTACCTGCAAATGGTTTTGAGATTCTAATGACAGTGTCCAGGTGGAACTTAAGTACCTCCAGAGCTGACTCACTCTGAGTTGGAGGCAACCCCATCCTCCCGCAGGGAGGCTGAATTGGAGGGCCCAGAAATCAGATCAGCACAGCTGCAGTTCAGGTGACAGCACTGGGCCACCCAAGTGGCTGGGAGGGCAAGTGACATCAAGTTTGTGAGCCCAAAATCCCCTCTGCTCTCACTGGTAGGGCAAGTCTCACTGCATTGTAGGTGCATGCAGAGCCCTTGGCACAATCTCCCCTGTTCTTTACACCCCCTGTGGAGTCTCTATTGACCCCAGGGAGGCGAGAGGGGGCTAATCTGCCCACCTTCCCCATCCTTCCCTGCCTTTTGCTACACACTATGCCATCCTCAGTACAGAAGACTCTACAGGAAGAGGCAAGGGTGGCTCCAGGGAGATCTCTCCCCAGAAATTGGGTGCCAGAGCCAACACAAAATGTCAACAAAAAATACTGGCAAAATTTGCTTTCACTGTTACAGCTGGATGAGGGCACTCTCTGGACTGACCCCTAATACAAGGGCAGGCCCACCCAGGGATCTCTGTTCGCACATCTGTCATGGACCGGTTCAGAAAAAAGACACAAACTCAGTGTCTTGCCTGTGTGTGGCAATAGCCCACACAAGAAACATAAACTACAGATTTCCTAATTATGAAATTTAAGAAGGTAAGGATCAACCACTTCCAAATACAGCAAGACAACTGGACCAAAAGGATTAGCACTGGTCTAACAAGAAAACTGTAGAAAAGAATCCTTCAGCTTTTCTGTCCCTGTTAATTTAATATTTTGCCTTTTTATTTCAGCATCTGCAGAATTCTTATCCAGCTGAATAGCATTGAAATCACAGCCATTTGACTGACTGTTTATATTCTACAGTCAAACAGAGCTTTTATTTTTACTCTGCCCGAGATGAAGCATGATAATCCACATTAAAGATGGATTTGTGACATTGGTAGTCAGATTTGATAACTGTTTACAATTCCAGATGGGCAATTAGACAGTGTTAATTTTTAGAACCCCACTTCACTCAATAATGTAACAGGCACTTTCCTGATTAATAAGAAATTAGACTATCCATAAACTCTCTGCTGGATATTAAAAGCTTTGTTGTGACAAAAGTCTTTCACTGTGTGACAATTAAGGCATGCATCTAGCTTCCTATTTTCCAAATCTTCCATGTACTGATATGCTCCTTTGTCGTCATTACATCCACAGAAAATGGATGTAATGACTTCTCGTAGACACCTGCTCAGTCAGATTCAAAAAAAAGCTACATGGAAAGTGGTGCTACTCAAACTCTGCCTTTGGAATATGAAAGACATAAAAAGCAACTTAACCACGAGAAAGGTGAGAATTGGTTTCACTGAGTAAAAGCCATCCATAAGTAAAAGACCAAGGGATGGGACAGGATGATCTATAACAGTGTATGGGCTGCAGCAGTGACTGCCGCGCCCTCCATCTCATATTAATTTGTCTTGGTTTTAACTGGATTTGGTCTTCATTAATTACATGATCTTACTCCTGACATAACTCACTCCTATATGCAGTCAGTGCTGAACACACACAGAATGAAGTTATTAGGCAGTGATGATATCCCATCATTTTGCATGCCCAGTCATGGCTGGACTGAGCTTTGCCCTGAATTTAGTGGACGGGCTACAAGGTAGAGGTGATTTTTCATAAAATAGTTACTTGAGTCCACATGTTAGGAAGGTACAAATTGCTCTAGTTCTTATTTTGAAAAATAAACAGTCGTTTTTATTTAGCTTTGAGTCCCTTCCTTAGAGCAATGAAATCTGAACAAGTATTTCCCTTTTCTTGAATCTCATGAAAAGCAAGAGAAAGGATATATGGAAAAACTGTAGGCATCTCATAACTATTAGGAAATCAACATTCAGAAACAAATTGTAAAAGTTTCCCAAGTTAAAAGGCTTTTTCTTTTTTAATATCCTCTTTAAAAAATGTTGACTGTACCATTTCTTCTTAAGCTCCCAAAAGAATCAAATTTAAAAATTGCCTCAAGAAAGGGGACAGTACAATATTCAATTCTCACCATTACTAATTTTCAGGTTCCTTATGGCTTAATTAAAACTCTCCTAAATTAGTCAGCAAAAATTTTGCTACAAGGGCATGGACTGATATCACAAGATTCAACCACCACAAATATAGAGAACTTGAGGTGAAACCCAGGTTTTGAAAAAAGAATTCTGTGAATCCTTTTTAACATCTTAGATACTTTTTTGATGGAAAAGTACGGCCTTTTTATTAGAATTGTTAGTATTTGCAATTAAACTTGAAAATTCAAAAAATCCTGAGATAAGTTTAAAACAAAAAAAAACCCAGTATCCACATGATCGTAAGACCCACAAGGTTGGTCAGGTATTGTGAGTCAGGTCATCAATCAGTATTGATCCATCTGTTTTATCTTGAGATCCCATTGAGTAAGCCAGTATTCTTTATACCTATATCAGCGTACAAATGCTATGTGCAGTCCTGTCCCTGTTCCTGGTGGTCTCTGCCATCGTGGTATAAGAACCATTTATGCAACAGACATGATCATATTAACATGATTTAGGCAAATCACAGAAGAAGGAAAATGTGAGATAAAATTTGCTAATACCTCATTAAAATAGCATCATTTGACAGTCTAATACACTAAGTCCCAGGTTTTTCACTTTTTCTTTCATGAAGGAAAAATAACACATTATTGGTTGATTGATGTTGTCCTAATCATCTGTATTACAGGCATCCAAGTTTTTCATACAACACTGTTGTTGCTGAATTAAAAAGGAAGTATTATATATACTAAATTATATACGTATAATTACACTAACACTCACAGTAGTTTTAATACAGTGTTTGTGAGTAAATTGGTAATGAAGAAAGAGAGACGTATACTTTAAGACAAGATTGCAACCTTGGTTCTTATCCACAATCCTCCTTTTTCAAGGGAAAAAAAACCACTGAGTATGGCCCGACACAAAAACTCATACAGAGCATGGACTTGAAATTCTCTGCAGTCACACTGTTGGGCAGAAGTGGAAGGCTGGTCTTTAATAATGTTTGTCTATTTGTTTTGTTTTTCAACTGCAAAGGAAAACATTTTTTTTTCCATAAAAGTAAGGTCAAGGAATTTGCTTTCTCCCCAGCTAGAAACAAAAACAATAATGGAAGCTCTTTAAACTAATGTTCAAAAGAGGAAAAGAGAGCCAACAGATGATTAACTTCTCAACAGGGAAGACATTATTACAGTCAAAGGCTTCAAAATCCCTTTTCTTATGCGATTCATTAACAGACTTTCAGACCTCTTTGTCCTCAGAAGAAGGGTGTATATGTTTCTCCAGTGGCATGTCTTTTGGGGAGTTGAACTAACAGCGCAAAGCCTGTTGTCCAGTGATTTGTCTTTAATATGACACTTTTGGAAATGTCAGTCCTAGATGGGTATTAAAGTTATCCATCTGTTCATTTCTCTGAGTTTTGCTAAACAATAAAAGAAAATTATATCACCACACACAGGAGAAAAATACACAGGAAAAAAAACCTGAATTTTTAAAATCCTTGGTTTTTCCTCACTACCCAGCACACTAAGCAAATATCTCATGCAAACTCTACATATTAGTGAAATTTCTAAGACTTAGTTAATGGCAAATTTGAAAATTGGGGGAAAATCCATCTCCTTTCTACCACACAAAAAAAAACTCTCTTGAAAAAATATACTCTTGTTCCCATTGTGGAGCATTATTTTTGGGCTCTTGTTATTGCATTCAATTTTCAGATAAAAAAACATTTCAGAGATCAAACTTAGATTGTAAACTCTTCATAACACTGTCTGAATTTGTTTATCAGGCAATAATAAGTCTATTGGTGTCACTTAATAAAGGTATTCCATTCTCATAATTAATAACTCCATTTTATAGTAGTCTTGAGTGTTCTAAAAAAAAGTTTACTACCTAGAGCATTCATGGAATTAATTTTCTGAGACAAAAAATATCTTCCCAATATTTGCGGCAAGCTCAGGCTCACAACTATGAAAATCTTTACTACAACTTTATTACAAGTTGCACTGATCCAAAAGAAAAAAAGAAATGTGTAAAATGTGCTATAAATATAATCTGGATACAAATTTCAAACATGAATACATATAACACACGGGAGCGAAGACAGTGTAACTAATATATCCAAAGAAATCAGGATGTGAGTAAAATCACACAGAAATACTGATTTAGTTCACACAATTCAATAGAGACATTTACTATATTTGTGATATGCTTGAAGATAGCAGATTGGCTACCTCAAACACAGAATTTATAAAAATGTATCCTTTAGAGTTGATTCATTCTTTAAACCATCAATAGCATCGTTGTTTGCTTGATACTGTGCAAGTTGACTAAGAAGATATTTAAAATATGTGGATGTTTTACCCAAAAAAAATGGAATTAATGTAGAAAATAAGTGAATTTTAAGTGAATGTACGGTATAAACAAATCATTCCTCCTGCTACCCAATGTACTAAACAATGACAGCATATTCTGTAGTGCTCAGATGTGTCCTCTAGTTTTGTTTTCTACAAATAGATAATTTCTCCCCAAAACCATGTCTGGTATATAATTTATGATTCTCAAATTTTAAAGAATAAAATTAAACTTACGAACTGAAATTAGAGAAATGTCTTTATCAGTTCAAAAATATAATTCCACATTAAGAATCTTAAACTGACTCTATCTTAAAAGTCTTAATTTAACTTTAATAATATCGCAGAAAAAACTTTACCAGTCACACAAGCTTTTTAAAAATGGTCCCATGTACCGTATTTAGCAAAACTATATGACAGACTTGAGTGACCATAAGTCGTCCATATTTGGTTTGTGATTGTGCACAAAGTTGAACCTTTGCTTTATACCACCTCTGTAAATATTTTTTAAACCTTTCATGTTTCTAATACAGAAAAAAAACAACTGCAAAGCTTTGGAGAAACTTCTTTTCACTGGGAATTTTGAAATTTCTGAGACATAGCTAAATTCAAAGGCTTCAACCTTCTCACAAGAAAATTTTAGCAGCAAAGGTTAACTTCTGATAAATGGAAACACTTTCAAATTCCTTTTTCTTTTGATTCCTTAACTTTGTATATAATATATTAAAATTCACTCAAGAAATCATTTCCAAGTCAAAAATTGAAATGTTTTGTTCTAACAACTACTACTTTGGAGAAATTATCATTCTCAGAAAATTTCCACAGACCTTTCTTTTAAACAAATCTGCAATGAGATCAAGTTTTCATTGGAAAATAAACTTTTTAATAGCTCGATTCAAAGTAAGAAAATAGGCTTGTGAGATGGTTTGAATTTCTAACTGCGATGTATAAAACCATTTGGTCTGCAGCCCATTTCTAATTTGAAACATCCTGTAACTAGGTCTTTTTTATGACCTAGAAGGTTTAGCAGCTATCTAAATAACTATTCTCATTATAAACAAATGCATATCAGCATGCACATACCCACCATTATCTGCCATTCACCCAAAAGCTCAATTTAGTCAAAACAGTTTCCTCATTCATTTCTTGCTTAGAAATTATGATACTCACAGAGAGGCTGCAACATAAAGGTACATTCAGCTCCTCTTTTGTATCAAGGCAGATTGCAAAGTCCCCTTCAATTTTGTATTCTTGAATACAGCCAGGCTTATTCTCACTTATGGTTATTCCTCACATTCCTCTAGCTGTATGCACACCCTGCTTGAAGCTAAACCCATCAGCCTGCCCTGTCACAAAGCTTAGTTTACACCTCATCTTGCCTGTTTTATAGCTTATTCCCTGCTTTTTCCATCCTGTGTTAGATATGTTTACCATTTGAGATCAAAGTCAAGAAAATAGAACAGTTGTACCATTTATTCCCTGAGCCCTGAATTTCAAATCTTGTGTTTCAAAACAGCCATATATTGCCATAATTTTGTTCCCAAACATGGGATGACTGTACTAAGTACATGGCATCAGCTGCTGGTTGCATGGGGCTCTTACAGATGGAGGAATCAGGGAAATAAGATGGTTTCATGAGATAGTCTTCTGCCTGGCTGCCCATCCCTTTGCCTTCACCATATGATGCCTATTAGAACTACATAGAAATCAAGGAGCAAAGTGGACGATTATTGACATTTATTTTTCATTTCTCTTGAATAAAAAAACATTAAATTACCTCAATTTTTAGAAATATGCAGTATAAGGCATTTTCCTGAAACTGCTAATCAAAGATTAAGCAAGTATTTAGGAAATCATGAAAGGAGGAAAAGATACTTTCTAAAGGAAAACAAAGTTAAAATTCACCTTAGCAATAGCATTCCACAGCCCCCACAATGCCACGCACTGTGTGCTCCCTCTTGAGAAACAGGCTGCAGAGTTGGTTACCAAAGTGGGCATTTATGGGAAGAACCAAGTCAGAATTTTTCAGTCTCCATGCTGGTTAGACCTTTCCATTCTCTGTTTCTCATGTCTGGCTCTTCTTTGTTGCAGAGAGAGGAGAGGCTCTGGTGTGACATGTGGCATGTGGAGTCACAGAATGAGCAGGGAACGGAGAGCCTCCCCTCCTGTACTGCACAGACTTCAGGACCCTCTGCAAGAGTACTGTAAAACCAAAATCTGCCACATAACTGATAAAAAATGTCTCATAATTAGTCTCAAACTATAGGTAGCACTATATAGAGTAGATTGCCTCAGACATGGGAGTTGAGGGCTCCTACTGGCATCTATCTCTGAAGCATATGTTCTCACATTATGTGATAAGACCATGGTCATACGGCTGCAGCTCTCTCCCCTGCCATCAGCCAAGGTCTGCATCATAGATAATATCAATAAAGAGATGCAAAGGAGTGTTAGAAAATGGAGGGTTTCATTGTAGGGGAGGCAATAATACAGCCTCAGCAGCTTTAAATGTTTCATCTTACTGTAATTTAGAATTTTTAACAACTAATCATACTTAAGCCTGAATTCCTAGTCCCATTACTGTATTCACACAGAGAATATATTAAATTAATTTATAACATAGTGTTGAGTTTTCCCATGTCTCTGCTAACAGGACATTGCATAGGGATATGGCAAACTAAGACACATTCTATAAGAAGAGCTTTCTAATCACCTCTGGGCTGAGACAAAAGCCTCTTGGAAGAAAAACTACCAGACACGAAAATCATGCATCCAGCTGAGCACTGGAAGGAACGAAAAATACTTTAGGTTAGAAATAAAGCAGTTTTAAAAAGAGTGTGAATGTTATAGGAAAACAATGTCTAAATCAATACCTAATGCAAGTTTGTTTCTTTCTCATGGTCTTCTCCTACAGTGACAAAACAGGAGTAAAATTTCCCATGGTTCTTCTATTAAATGTGCTGATGTCAACTAAGTCAAAAGGTCCTAGATGTCCTAGTGGGTGGGCATGCTGTCCTTGACCCTTGATAGCAGCTTCCTCTTGCTGCAGCTACCATTATCCAGTCTGGGTTGAATCCAGAGGGAGGAAAAGGAGAGCTGTAGTATGGATGGCAGACTGCTAGGCTATGGCAGAGCAGAACTGCTTCCCTCCAGGTCCCTCTTCAATTACTTACACACTGGAATCTGTCAGCAGTTTCTCTATATATGCTCCACAAAAGCCATTCTAAGCAGAGGTGACAGACATGTCAGCACAACTTTTTTTCCCATCAGAATGCTACCCTGCTGCAGAAAGCTGAAGTGGACACAGTTCAAAATATTTAGATTAGGATGCAACAAATTAATTCTGTAAAATTTAGGAGACCTGGCTCTGTGGCATTCTAACACTGTGAAATTATAAACGAAAATGTGATGGATTACAAAGTACAGTCATAATGGAAGTGAATGTACATTATTGTTATGTACATTAATATTATTGAAACACCAGTGTTTACTGGATATAGAGACTGTGTCCTCAGTTGTTCACAGAAGCTTAGAGGAGGAGATGAAAATGTACCAACTATTGATTATCATGAAAATAAACAACAATTTCTAACAATTCCCAAGGCAAACTGGAGAGTGTGTGGGCCTTCCTTAACTAAGATACTTAGAGATTAGTCATAACAAAAAAATGCAAAGTTGTGGGCCCATTTCATATTTGAACTCAGGCTAAGGGTAAAGGAGCAAGTATACATTCAGATATACATAGTATAAAACATGGACAAAATTAAAAGCAAGGGCACAGAAAGTATACCAGGAAAACATGAAGAAGAATCATTGGGGCATTACATTTTATTCTCCTATTTTAATCATAATCATGCAACAAAGGACAGCTTGAAAAATACAGAGTAAAATCAATCTTATTTTGGTAATAAATATAAGGGAATTTTTATAGTTTAATAAGGTGAAAAAGAGCAAACTAATAGCCTATTAAGCCTTCAACTTCAAAACACCCCCTTTCACTTTCACTATCAATATCCATTGTTAAAATCACTGCTCCCCAAAGTCAGGGATAGAAACTGTTGTGATATCCTTATATTTGTTTGATCTGTCAATGCCTTCTGCCTTAATCCATTTTTATGAGCTGACAAAGGATGGAAACTGGTAAGAAAGCTGTTTTCAGGGAGTTTCACACGCTGTTCTAACTGACATGGACAGTGAGGAATGCTGTGACATACGGTCACAGCATGCTTGGGGGCTTGAGCCTGTGGCTGATGCTTCCTTCCCCTGAACAGGTGAGAGATAAACAGGCTACAAAAGATCTTTAACCCAAAGTTCATCAAGTAGAGATGGTACTTGCAGGTTGATCAGCTCCTCTACTGCCAACATGAAAGTTTTCAAAATCATGACTCAGGTTCTGTGAGTCAGGATGTCATAAAATTTAGGAGACATATGCTCCGCAAGCAGCATATTCATGTAACTAAGGATCTTTTCTTCCCCTGGCTTCTTGCTCTTTGTCCCCTAAACACCACCACAAAAATCCTCTCTCTACTCACATATGCTCTGACACTTCACCTCCACAGCAGTGCTCATGCTGGCTGGCCAATGCCCCAATGGTGACTGCCAGCTGGCTGACAATAACCAGGGCTTTCACAGCTGCCCCTATTTTTTTTTTTTTTTTGAATCTCACTCTCTCTTCATTAAACATTCACCAGCCTGCACAGAACTAGTGAACACGTGATTTGTAAACTTACACAAAACAAATAAAGGATCACTTCTTCCTTTACTTGGGAAACCAAGCTAACACTGTTAGAAGTGAAATTCTTTTTATTTTGCTGTGGCTGAGGTTAATTATTCTGACATTTATTTTTCAGGTTCTTGTCATTAAGACAGCTCAAGCAACGCACTCCTTTCTGTTACAGGTAAGTAAAGACTCATCTTTACATGTCTGCCACAAGCCAGAGCTCTAGCAAACAGCACTGTGAGATTGGTGTTGCAATGGCACAGGTTGGCTACATCACTGTGCTGCAGCTCCACAGCTCACATCCTGAAAAGTACTTTCATGGAGAATAACTACTGTAACGCTGCCGGGGACTGTGAAGAGTATAAGACGTCAGTGCATGATGTATGGAATGAGTTAAAGGAAAATTGAATATGCATTTATGCAAGCAGTTGTAAAAGTAATTATTTTATGCAAATAGATGCAAACTATGCAGCAGGGGCAGAATATGACACAATTTGAGAAGGAGAGATGGAGTGCAAAGATCTCAAAGTAAAAAAACCTTGAGAACAGAGCGTGGAGCTGACAACCCTCACTGCGCATGGCTCAGCCTGGAAGCACAGCTGGTGCTCTGACACAGCAGCTGCCCTTGCAAATGACCAACTGCCTGCAAGTGAAAGAAGAGCAAACAGTGTGAGGAACCTTGGTACTTCCAATTACTGTGTTGATGCTTGAATGACAGATAACATTGAGAATGTATGAAACAGCGGGTTTGCGAAGCCAAAACTTGAGTATGTTCAACTGGAAGATGGTCAGTGGTACCTGAAAACATGACCTTGCACTTATCTTTTCCTCTTGGTAGGGCACATCTGCCTTGATATTCAAGGAATAACCTGGGAAAATGGATGCAGGGGTGATTCAAATGATTTTTACTTACATCTTCTGAAACAATTCCTAATATCTACTCTAAGTCTACCTTCCTTCAGCTTCAGGCCATTACCCCTTGTTCTGTCACTACGTGCCCTTGTAAAAAAAGCATAATCATCAGGGAAAAATCAATTAATTGGGACTCTCAAAAGCAAAAAGTGCTCATCAGAATTGGGATCATCTGTACAACCCGTAACCCCTTCTAAGTCATTTCAAGAGACAAACTATGCTTCAAATCTGTCTTTCTGGCTGTAACCTATTTCATCTATAGTTTAATATACCTATAGAAGATAATCTATAGAACAGAAATGTTGCCATGGGTGGAAATGGATTGTCATACTGGCAGGGGGGCCAGACACAATTGTATTTCACACCTACTCTTTTTAATTCCTTGGTTCATAGATATGGAATTATCAGTCTTGCTGGTAGAAGGTGGTCAGCACTTGTGTTCCCTTGTGTGTCTGTCTTTGTTGGTTTGTTTGTTTGTTTGTTTAACATTTCTTTAAGAACTAAGAGAAACAAAGAAATAGGATCAAAGATGAATGTTTTCAAGTGCACCTGGATAGAAACACTGCTGCTGTGATCTTGTTTGGTTTCTGTGCGTGCAGCAACTCTTTCTTTGTGCAAATCACCTTTCAGTTCTTTTCTTTCATTTCACATATTTGGATTATGTTTTGTTAAGATTTCTAGAAGTCTATACAGGTATTGAAAACCTGGAATGTAAAAACTACATGATGTCATTACTGTTAGCAGTCTCACATCTCCATATACCTTCAAACAATACTATAACTAAAGGTCTCACTTCATTCAATAGGTATGCTTCATGAGAAGGATTGAAACACTGTTAGAAACAAAGATCACAGAACAGAGCTCTAGGGATTTCCTTCATTACTGAATCCATCCTACCGGTAGTAAAGATTTGTTCAGGTATTTTCTGGAGTCTATTAAAAATGTTACACTTTGTGTTAGATAATTACTACTAAAAAGATCCAGAGGCAATTCTACTTGTATAAAGGAGAAGATAACATTAAGTATATAGACGTTTGTTTCCCATTTCCACAATGAAATTAACCATTCTTACCGTGCGAAATTCTGGACACCCATCAGGGTGCCTAAAGTGATGGGGAAAAGAGACGGGGCTGTGCTGATGTCAGTGGAGAGAGGAGGGAGCAGCCACTCAGCATGAAAGCATCTGATGTACCAGATATGGCTTTTGTGGGAGGTTAAACATTCCCTACCTTTCCAGTCAGACTTGGACCCAGAAGACAGCGCAGCAGCCTCTTATTTCAGCTTTTAAAGCAAAACACAAAAAATCATGACTTCATCTCAAGTATGCCTAGAGACACGTAGCAAAGCTATGAAGAGCAAGTCTCAGCACAACTGTCTTCTAAAGATGCATCTGCAAAAGCAGCTGCAGTGTGTACAGGAGCCATGATGCCTACAGTGATGTTCCAGGAGGGAACCTGCAGGCTGGAATAGACCAGGACTCCAGATACAGCCTGCTCACAACAGACACTGATTTTAGTCAGCCATACAAAGGGTCTTACACGATGAGGACCAGGAAATGCTCACCTTCACAGCTGAAGTTAGCACCAGCTGGCATTAGCCTCACTTTTGAGCATGTGAACAAAGTTCACCCACAAGGAAATTTGGGGTAGGTACATACCTGTGGCAATGAAGTGAAGTGGGATGTGATGTGCTGATGAACAGCAGAGAGCAAAGGAGAGCTTGCCATCATGACGACAAAGTGCTGGGTCGGTAGATCTTCCCAGCCTTTCCCTTCCACACTGCATGGTCAGCAATGCAGCGTTGCTAGCTGCCCTATCTCCTTCCAAAGCAACCTGAGCAATGGATTGAGCAGAAAGAGGCAGGTCCAGAGAGGCACAGCAGCTGCTTCCAGCAAGGCTGGTGGGCTTGGGAAGGAAAATCCAACAACAGAAAGTACCTCCAAGACCTGATAGCCTTTCTTGTATGAATCGCCAGGGGAATAAAGAAGGGTTTGAAACAAACTGAAATACAGATTTTTGCTATGCTTGTGTATTTGCTTCTCAATGTATTAAAATACCTTATATAAGATAGGTTACTTCATTCTTCAGCATGAAAAGCATGATCTAATGTATTTGGTCAACAGGAGAAAAAGGGACTTATATTGAGCTTTGGTAGCACTCAAATTGTTGAGCTACTGCAAAATCTGAATGCATTTTGAGAAAAGATGGCAGCATTTCTCTTGAGCAATGAATAATTAATAATACATTTTATCAAAGATTTAATAGAGATATAAATTATTTAATACAGATATAAAGTGTTTAATATAGATCAAAATTATTTAATACAGATCCTGGAAGTGTCCAGGTCGGATGGGGCCCTGAACAACCTGATCTAATAACTGGCATCCTCCCTTCTAGCAGGAGGGTTGGAACTAGATGATATTTAAAGTCTCTTTCAACTCAAGCCATTCTATGATTTCGTGATTCTAAATCAAAAATTTATGATGTAGAATGTTAATGTAAGTATGAAATACAAACTGTATATGACCTTTAAAGAGAGTTATTAAAAAGAAAACTTGATGAGCCTGACATGAAAATGGCAATAGTCATATTGAATTTCAAGAAAATACCAGGTCATAGTGGGTCTGGATGTTGAGTTTTACTGGCCACTCACTCTGAAGATTTTTTTTTCTGCACTTAAGTGTGCAATCAAGTGATATATAGTGCCATATAACCACAAAGCCTCAGGGAACCACTGATTATGATTGCCAGTGTACACATCCCCAAAAACAGTAGACTTTTCAGTTACATAGTTTTGTACTAAACACGCAATTTACTTTCCACTGCAGTCAAAGGAGCATTTGCCCACAGTCTGTGGGGAGCTGGCTGACCTTCTTTTACTCCAGCTGCCAAACTACATTAATGGATTAAAAAACATACACTAGAGACATTCCTAATAATATTTGTCAGTAAACAACAGCAGTCATGCCACAGAAATGTTATACCACTGAGAGTGCAAGCCATGATATCATTTCCATATTAACAGAAGGCCTATCCACTAAAGTGCCCCAGAAGCACAGAACAAAGTGGAAAGCTTTGTTAGCTAACCTTGGTTATCCATACTTTCTCTTCATTCTTCCATTTATTCATACCCAAGTCAAATTGCCATATTTCCCCTCTGCCCACACCAGTACAGCCAAAACTACTCTGTAGAAGGTCAAATAGCTGAACTTTTCCATAAATGTCAACATGCACTCACGCCCTCTGCTCCCTAAGCTCAGGTACTTCTTCCTACAGGCAATTTATAACCAGCCATACCCTTGTTCTGTGTGCTGGTTTTCCCTATTTATTTCAGCTCTCTCTAGGGAGTAGCCACTGTATTTCCTCCCCTCTGCGAAGCTAGTCTCTGTCTTTCATTAAATCCCTAGATAAGGTTTACTACCAACATCCTTTCATTCCTAATGTTTTCAGGTTAAACTGAAGGAAGCACAACTGCAGCCCAAATCCTTTTCCCCCACAGTTACCCAGGATACATCACTTAAACCGTAGGATCATCCCACCTGCTTCCTAAACAGAGTGCTGCTTTAGTTTCCATCATGGTCTATCATCATTAATTGCTCTGTTCCCTCCTCTCATGGATGTGCAGGTCAAGAGATTGACAAAGATTTTTGTTTCTCTGTCTTCACTCTCCTCTGAGGATTACATTGTCTGATAAAGGGTGAGCTTCTCAGCCCTTCTGTCTACAAGGGGGGCTGTTCTCCTAAGTCTTGAAGGAATTTCCACTGTTCTGTTAAAGGGGGTTGAAACTGAGCAAGTTCAAATCTTGTTATAGAGAGTCTGATACAAGAACATGCACACAGAGTAGGACTACATAGATCCTATTCCTTTCAAAAATCTAGGTATAAAAAAACAGAATCTGAAAATAAAACATACCTTTGGAGAAGGAGTGGGAAAATTATAAGGAAAAACACAATATCTTGGTTCTGGGAAAAGAAAACATAAAATAAAATGGGAAAACAAAACCAAAAACAAACAAACAAACACAAAACAAACAAACAAAACAAAAACCAAAACAAAAAAACAAACCACAACAAGAGAAACCAAAAACAAACCAGAAGCAACCATTCTTCCCTCCAAAGTAACTTTGACTCTGCTGTGACAGTCTGGTAAAAGAGAGATTACTACATCCATTGAAGGTTAATGTGCCTTAAACTACACTTTACTTAAGAGTCTGATAAGCAAACTGGGGAGAAGGGAATGGGGAATTTACAGTACCCTTTGAGGTTTCCATTACCTGGAAGGACTTTGCTAAATTTTACCTTCAAAACTTTTGCTAAGTTTTGAAGTAATGAAAGTTCTCAAAGGTTATTAAGAAATGCAAGTAGTTATTGTATGCTGTATGTGCTATTGAGTATATTCCTTAGTAATAAAGATAATGATAGCAAAAAGCATCTCTTACCATGACAGGCATTCATGAAATGCAAAAAAAAAAAAGCAACACTCTATCAGAATGCCAGATAGACAAATGTCCCATGTCCCACTATGATTCAAAGGGTCAGGGATCAACAGAGATCAAAAAAGTTCTTGTCGCCTTTGTCAATTTAGTGGTAGGTGGTAAAGCAAATACAGAAAATAGTTTGAGGTGGGGTAATAAATACATATATATATAGTTGTATATCTAGCATGACACATCAAAATGTAACATTACATTTCTATTGCACTTTCTGAAGAAAAAATGTCTTAAATAAAAAACTGCTTGTGAGCAGCAGACAAAAAAAAATGCTTATCTGATGAAATATAGTTTTAAGAAATGTGAATCAGGGCAATAATTCATCCTTCTTGCCATTGCTTTTACACATTAGTCACTGCCACAAGGTCTTCATCCCTGCAAATTACATTCCCCCAAATCACTACACTGAATCACAGATCTTTCTGATTAGCTGCTTTTATTTAGCTGCCCCATAATCGTTTGATTCTCTCTATGCAAGTAAAAAACAAATTGGTGATCCATCTGGTAAGTTATAGACCATAAGTTACCATCTGGCACCCATGGACCAGAGGCAGTCCCCAGAGCACTCTCTGCATGTCTACAGAGAGTTGCCTGCTCTTCTGGTGCTGCATTCTCCTCATTTCCAGCTGTTAAATCACATTAAAAGATGGGTTAAAAAAGCACAGAAGAAGAAAAAGTGAATAACATTATTTTTCCATGTAAACAATTGCTTTAGCTGCAAGAGGGATGTTACACAACTGTGAATGTGCAGGAAGGGACATTGGAGGCACGTGTCTTTCTCAGTGGTAGCTTTGCACACCCCAGGTCCCTGCCAGAGGCTGCAGCAAGGGCTGTGAACTGCTCCTCCAGAAACTCAGGGCCCACGTTCAAGTGTCACACCATTAACTGGTTTACTACTGATTGCTTCAACAGAAATATCTACCACTTTAGGGAAGAAAGGGCTGATTTCCCTTGTTTAGTCTGGATCAGCTGCCTTCCCCTCAGCTGTTCATCTGGTCCTGCACCTGAAGCACCAGTTCAGACCACGGCTGAGCAGTCTTGTGACAACTCTCCCATGTCCATGGTTTTCAGCCTGGGGTAGGAAACATCATTTTTGTTTACTTCACTCTAGTAAACTCATGTAGTTCAGCAATTGCTACAGATTACACTCCTGGAGATGAGAAATTAGTGAGGCATTTTAGTCGTCCCAGTTCACTCTGACCCCACACACAAGGTGACACCACCAAGTCCCTACCCCTCATTATGTCTGACAGCCCATGGTGGGGCTGCAGTGGCAGTGGTTTCTATCCCCTCCATCCTCTCATCCCACCTGCCCAAGGCTCCCAATCCCACTAGCACCACAGCTGAACATGCTCTCCAACGACATCACTCACAGCCCAGCATGCAAGTGAAAGTGCCATCAGTTCTGGTTTGTTTTAAAATAGCTTGGGTCATTGCATCCCCAGTCTCCAGAAGATGATCCACCAGGATAACTTCTTCAGTTACCACATCAAAATCTGACTGAGATTATGAAACCTATAATACAATTCCAAACTGTCTCACAGATACTTGAACCCATCAAAATGTTCTTAGCCAGCACCCACCAGGCACTGCACACAATTCAGGCTGAAAACTGTGGATGCAAGAACAGCTTAACCCATCCATACTGAATTTCACAAAGGAGTACCTGAAGGGAGGATAAGTGTGGCAGTGAATCTGTTGTCAGGTTTTACTCATATTTAACTCAGTGACATTTACCATTTCAACATTTGCCAAATACCTTAAGGAGTTCCTGTACATTGTACCAAAGAAACACAGACAAGAGCCGCATAGCAAAGGCAAGATTTAGGTGTTTGTGGAGTTGGTACATGATGTTGACACACATGGGTTACCACCCCGGAGCCCTCTGCCCATCTCAATCTATTTAGTACAGCAAATGTATTTCTGTGATCAACAGCACACCACAGAGTAGTATGGCTGGCATCCATCATGAGTTCTAACAGACCAGCACCAATTTAGTGCTGGTTCTGGTAGGACACATCCTTACACAAACATCTGGGATAGGGCTTCAGTTCATACATGTTGATTAACACAGAAGTGGCTCTGCTGCCAGAGCCACTGTGGCAGTGGTGCCACAGCACCAATATGTCTAAAAACAGGCTGATGTGGGGATACTCTGACACAAAATAAAATAACGTCCTTACTTAACTATGAAGATAAATATGTCTGTAGATGTCCAGAGCAGTAGATTCTTGGGGTCTGTTGTGCCAGGCTCAGGGTTCTTTAGTCTTTTCAAAGTCAGCATGTGTTTAAGCACTTTATACTGCTTAATTCTGGGCTCGTGGGAGCCCAGAACAGTCCACACACTAAATATGTTAAGCAATTGACAGCCAGTGCCCTCAGTGTCTCTCAGTTATTCATTTGGAACAAAAGGCTGTGCTTTTCCTGTACTTTATGCTTTGCTAGCCTGGAATTAGCTTTTTGCCAAGCCCCTAAAGCCCAAATCTGATCTCATCCAAACTCTGGGAAGGATGGATCTGGCTCCAAGCCCCATAATTCAAGGCCATCTTTAATCTAGAGCTAGTAAAGGCTGGGGGGGGTTTATGCTAATTCCCTGCTTTCTCATCAACTAATGGAACAAAAAGAAGGAAAAACTATCTGGGTCCTAGGGATATTATCTTCCCTTTCTTTTGGAAAAAGATGATGAACCAATCAGGCTGTGAATGATAAACAACTGCTTTAAATAGATAAGAAGCAAATAGGCAAAGAGACAATAAGGTTATTAAGGGATAATACTGGGAAACTGAGTGACAGATGATTATCTGAACTGCATTTAATTTCAAATTTAGCATTTATTTTACACTCACTCCTATAATTTTTCTTTTCCCTTTTGTTCACATTCAATCTCTGGGGAAAAAAATGTATATTAAAAAATACAGAATTTGTCATCATCTAAAGCAAAAATTAAACAACTCACCAAGAAACTTAGTATTTTGCCACAGATCTCTAGGGTCACATGCAGGGGCTTTCATGCAGATTATTACCTCCATTCTCAGTTCTTGCTCTTCAGACAGAAGCCAGCACCAGCTGATACAAGAACAGTTTAGAGGAGTTGGTAAGTCCTGCCCTGTCTGACCACTGTAGAGACCTGCACTGGCTCTGTTATCTGCTGCCCTGGAGCATGGACAGAGATGGTAGGTAGCTTGTTACCCCAATAAGGCAGGCATCACTTCAGAAACTTTTGTTTGAGAACACAAACATAAAGACAAATAGTCTCAGCTTGATTTATCTTCTGTTAATTAATAAAATGAAACTAAATTGTGAGACATATCAGTTCATTTTGTTGTTCATTTCCCCCAGAACAAACAGGAAATTTGATTAACTGAGATAGTCTTAGCTTCATAGGCCTGATGAGTGATGTCCTCTTTTACCCATGCACACGGGAAGGGCTAAATGCTCTTTTGAATGGTCTTGCTAGTTTCTGTGGCACCCAGGGAAACAGAGGGAGAGGACTGATTGTGCACCAGAATTCATGGAATAAGTAGCAATGCCTCTCCTGTAGAACCTATCTATTTTAAAACTGCTGACCTGCAGCTCTGTACCTCTGTCATACTCTGCTCCCAAAACAGCTGACACCAAACCTTCACGAAAATGCACTCACTTCCCAGTCCTTTTTATTTGGAGCCCCACAAAACATCTGCTATCCCAAATTAGAGAGCACCCTTTGCCCTAAATCTTACCACCTTAATCAAAAAGAAATCCTCATTCTCTCATCTTTTCCTCTATCCTCACCTAATTCAATAATGTTCGGCTATTCAGAGATGAGTAGCTTACATGCTCTTTGAATAAAGTATCAGCAATTTTCCTATGGATGGCTTCATTCACTTGGCAGTTTTACAGCTGCTAATGCTACTGTGGATAGCAACCTTTTAAATAATGCCTGAAAATAATGTCATTTTACCCTCAGAAAGTAGCAAAGTTATGTGGTTCTACAGGTTTGTACATGAACATGTCATTCTTTAAACAAAAAGGGTCATTAACTTGTTTCAAATATTTTTTAATCCCTGCTAGAAGAAAAGTATTAAAAAATCCTCCTTTTATTCTAAATTAAGGCAAAGGGCTCCTACAATAGTATCTCTGATTTTATGTGCGTAGGACATACAAAGTGAAATAATAAGCAGAACTTTAGTGCTGATACTTTTCATCAAAAGAAGAATTCAGTATGGAATGATATCAGCATTCTAACTAAGATTTCTTCATTGGTTTTGGCAAAACATCAAAGAAATGTTGTGAACTCATTTTTCATTATATTTAGCTGAGGTTCCCAAGAAACATCTTATGACTTTTCAGATTATATATTAGCTAGTAGAAAATGTTAGATAGATATCAATAAATAAATAGTAATTGACCAGTGCCATGGAAAACAACTTTTTCTTTATGGAAAATTCACACTACTAATATCCCTTAAAGGGATTCAGCCAATCAGGTTGTAAAGAATGTCAGCAGAGTTTTATTGAAATTAACCTAAAAACTCAATACATTTTAGTTTGGGGTTTTTTTGGGGGGAGGGGTGGCTGCTGCTTTTTACACATTCAGCCAAGACATTTTGCTAAATGTTATTTGATTTTTTTTAACTGTTTTTTTTAACTGTTCTCAAATTCAGCTAAATTCTACATGGCAAATAGTCCCTGTTGTAATACAGAAGAACATGGATAAAAGTAGGAGATGAGGCCTTTAGGGAAAACTTTTGCAAATCAGGGAAATCCATGTAGCTTGCCATGAGTTAAACACCGTAAATTTATGTACTAAATGAATTTCAACACAATCACAGCTCTGCAGGTAAGAATATATTATAGATCCTTTATAGTCGCAAATTGCTTCAACCCAACATCTCTTGGGAGTAAGTTATAAGAAAGTCCTCTAGCATTTATTTCATTGGAACACCTCCACAAAGTTAGCTCATGGAAAATAGAAAACAGGCTAAAAATACAACTTCATTTGCCTTCTGGAAAGGGTAGTAGTTGTTTTCTTGAGGGGACTTTTTCCATTTACACCAAATTCTTTGGAAATCAGGGCAATCAAAGTGGAACCATAGAATAGAATTGAATCTGGATTTGAGCTTATATCTTTCTATAGTGAGGAGAACATCCTACCACCATGTCTTTCAGGACCCATTAAGAGGGATGGAGCACCAACATAAAGCAGAACAGCTGCTGCTGACGAGCAGGAGCAAAGAAGTTCTGTTGTGAAGAGTAAACCTAAAAAAGTTCTGTTGTGAAGAGTAAAAAAAAAAAAACCAGAAAGCTGATGTGAACAGCCAGCCTGCTGTTCATTATCCTCCTGAGAAATATGTTCAGAGCATCATACTGCCAGAGATATTGAAGAATCAGTAATGCTTTGACATGTCTCTGCATTATGCTGCTTACAAAACAAGCACTGTTCTTGTTGCCAGTGAAGCTTGGAATTACATTTCCAATTATTCGCTTTGCCTACCAGAGGACAATAAGGTAAAAGCTTATTAGTATAAAGCTTGTGCAGAACTAGTATCTAGTGTAAAACTAAATCATGTAACTACACTTATTTCTGCTATGGTGCTACATCATCTAACTAGTACAGCTACAGTAATACAAGGAAAACCAACCAATCTACTCTCTATAGTTAATTTATGTAGCAAAAATGCTAATCTGAACATTTTGGTATGCATTTTACTTTTACCTAGAATGTCTTTGTAAAACAAGCATGCACTTGAGCTGATATGAAAAACTAGTTTGCATTAATTTGTGTTTGATAACTATGTTCCAAAGAGCAGAGCCGATGCGTGGAGCAGGAGCACTGCTCATACGCACCTCAGCGTGGCTGGAAGCGATGGGGGTGATGGTAACAGTAGCACAGAGCAGAGGGAAGGTAACTGAGCATCAACAATGCTTTCTTATACACATAACATATGTGCTGCAGTCTTTAAAAATATCTCATCCCAAAAGAAGGACAGGATGTCTTCAGCTTCTAAGCACATACTACAGCAAATATTTCAGAAAGTAGATAAATTGTTGCATGATTATGTAATGATAGACACATGCACAACTTTTCCCCTGAACTCCTAAAACAGCTACTGTATTTCCTCCCAGCATTCACTCCCATGCTTTCCATAGGCAAGTAGGAAAGCCAAAACTAATGAAACTGTTCTTAAAAATGTTATAAGAGGAAAGCTTCACTGTATAAATCCATGGTCCATCCACATTATGAACACAACACACAGTTCTGATTTTCTCATCTTTAAGAAATACATGGAACTGGAAAACTTTCAGAACAGGACAGGAAGGGGAATCAGGTTCCAGACTAGTTTCTGTGTGAAGAACTTATTCATAAGCCAATGTGTTTAAGTTTGGGAAAGGAAAGACTGATGGAGAACACAAAAGAAAGCTGCAAAATCATTAGTGATGTGGAAAGGTTGGATAGGATTCAACCACTCACTGCCTCTTCTCATATCAGAACTACAAACAAAGCCACAAGGAGTCATCTTAAAAAAAAAGGATTAGGATTAGGGGAAGCTGGTGGTCCCACACATATGGAGTAGTGGATGTGCAGATCTCCCTGAGATATGACTCTCTGAATACTAAAAATGTAACAAAGTTACCAGGGAAGCTGCTCTTGTGAGAGAAGTCCTTTGCTATGGGACACACAGAAAGCAATCCACCTCAGGAGATGCCAGTGCTGAAATAAGTAAATGCTAAGAAAATATAAGAAGGAAGTATTACAAATGCTTAGACTGCCCTTGCACTTTCCTAGGCAGTGATGTAACTGGGTACTTATGGACACAGTCGGATACTGGATGCGGAACTAAATGGATTGCAGGTCTAAGGCAAGGTGGCTCATTTTATTAGGATGAGAGAAGGAAGATGGATTTTTTCAATAAAAAATATCACAAAATTATCTTGATTTATGATCATGAATTCTTGCACTTCACTTTAACAAAGACAAAATGCATCATTCTGCACTTTTTTTTTCCCCATCAAAACGACATTGGTATTCAAGTTAAAGACACTTCTAGTTCAGAAAACCAACATTTCACAACCACATCTTATCTTCAGCTCCCACTGATTTCAAGGGCTCAGTCATCTAGAAATTCTGACTACAAGATTGATGAGGTAGGGAGGCAATCAAGTTACTTTCTACAAAGGTACCAGAAAAATAATAATTATTTTTCCTAGATAAAGATTGTCACAAAAGAGGAGTTTTTCATCATGAATCTCTACAAACCTCAGGTGTTTTTTGGCTACTGTCATGGTTTGAGAGCTCCAAAAATCTAATTCCCTATCTTCAACCCCCCCCCATCTCAACCCAATGTGAAATGATTTTTTTCCAGACAACCACACAAGACTTAAATGGGGGAAAGGGAATATATTACAATGATTGTACACATAAATATTATAATACATTACACACACGATCTCAACTATCTCTACTATGATAAATCTGTATTTACAATGGATCAGATCTCTTCTCCCCTCCAAATAAAAGTCCAGGAGGGAAGAAGGAAAGATCCTTTCCAGTCTCAGAGCAGCAGTTTCTCTAGGTCAGCAGTC